>NC_141698.1:1028081476-1029281476 GCF_964263255.1 Lissotriton vulgaris
ATGATAGTAAACCAATTTCACTATCATTTTATTTTTCTTCTTACCAGCAGGCTGCCAGCGAGCCGCATCATAGGGCGGGGCAGGGCCATGCAAATTATGACAACAGTGGGGAGGAGTATTGATGGACACTACTAAGAACGCTTGACGGTTTGGCCAGCCGTCTTAGGCCGGCCAAGTCATCATGTCTCTAAGGGGCAGATTTACAAGACCCTTGCGCCTCTTTTACGCCGCCCTTGCGTCACTTTTGTGACGCAGCTGCGGTGCAAAGGAAGCGCCATTTTATTTATTTATTTTATTTATTTTTTAAACTTATAAAGCGCAACAAATACCACGAATGGTGTCTCGGCGCTGGGCAGACAGAGAGGCACCTCCTGTGCATTATTGGATGAATAGCCATGTCTTCACTTGCTTTCTGAAAATCATAAGTGAGGAACTGCTTTTTATATGGTGGGGCAAGGTATTCCAGAGCTTCGAGGCGGCTACCAGGAAGCGTCTGTCTCCCCATGTAACCGTTCTCACCCGTTGAATGCATAGAGAAGCGGATGAGGCAGATCTTAAAGCTCTATTAGGGACATATACCAACAGTGATTCCCTAAAAAAGTCAGGTCCTAGGCTGTTCAATGCTCTATAGATGATACATAAAGCCTTAAATTTTGTTCTCTTTTTTACTGGGAGCCAGTGAAGTTGGTGGACAATAAGAGAGATGGATGCGAACTTGGGAGTTTTGGTCAGAATTCGTGCAGCAGCGTTCTGCACCATTTGTAGTTTTTTAAAAGCCTGCTCCTGGGCATTCAACAGAAGCCCATTACAATAATCCACCTTGGATAACATGGTGCAGGGTACTTACAACGTGCCACATTTGGGAGAAGCGTCACGTTGTAAAGCCCTGCGCCAGAAGGAGGCGTTCCTGCGCAGGGGGTGGGGGGGGTTCCGACGCAGTAACGCCTCCTAAATGTGGCTCCGTGAAATCTACAAGATTTCACTCAGTCACTTTGGGGCCCATGCTGCGTCAAAACCCTGCGCCTGCTTGAAGCAGGTGTAAGGATTGACGCAGCATTAACAAGATGGGGCCCCCACAGAGCCTTGCTGGAGCTGCGTCGCGCTTGCGACACTTCTCCAGCAATGCGCCGCTTTTACGGCAGAGATGCATCACACATCTGTGCTGTTTTTGCCCATTGGTGCGCCGCATTCTTTTTTTTGTCTGTGTGTCTGTGCTTATTTTTGTATTACCTTCCCCTCCCCCACATTGCCACACCACTTCGGATCCCGAGCAGCTGTCACCGGTGTGTGTGCTTGTGTGTGTCAGGGCATATCAAAGCCTCTCAAATGAGGATTATCTAGCAAAAAGTTACACAAACTATCATACTTTACATCACAAATGCCACAAAATGGAATGTTTCCCAGAATATACTGAACAGGTCCTCCTAGGGGACACAGTCGCTATTAAAAACACATTCCTGTCTCAGGCAATGTCTTGGCTGGTATAAAGTCAAAATATCGAGTTTTTTATTTTGAATTACATTAATATCGATTCAAAAATATAGAATGGACACAATATCGACTGGACAGAATATAGACTACAAAAATATCGACTAGAATAGCATTAATATCGATTCAAAAATATAGAATGGACAAAATATTGAATGGACAGAATATAGACAACAAAAATATCGAATTAGAGGTAAGCAAGTTAATATCAAATTTTTAAAGTGTTTTTTTATGTTACTATATGTGTGAAAAGTGTATATTTATTTTATAATTTATTTTAATTAATTAATGTTATGGTATTTTATTTTTGCGTAATATAAATCAGTAGCGGGTTGTGGTTTTATAGGGGAATAGGGTGGGAAGTGATTTAATTATAATTAATTAAATATGTTAATGTATTTATTGGTATTTATTTTGAATTCATTGTCAATTAAATATTAATTGGTAATTAATTACAATTTAATTGGTACATAATTTTAATTTATTTATTAATTGATAATTATGTTAATTATATCAATTTATTTTCTGTAGCGGGTTGTGGGTTTATAGGGGAATAGGGTGGGAAGTAATTTAATTATAATAATTAAATATGTTATTTATTTATTGGTATTTATTTTTAATTAATTGTTAATGAATTAATTGGTAATTAATAAAAATTTAATTGGTAATTAATTTTAAATAATTGGTTAATTGATAATTATGTTAATTATATTAATTTATTTTCTGTCGCGGGTTGTGAGTTTATAGGGGAATAGGGTGGAAAGTAATGTAATTAAAATTAAATAAATATGTTAATTTATTTATTGGTATTTATTTTGAATTAAGTTTGAATAATTATTAATTGGTAATTAATTAAAATGTAATTGGTAATTAATTTTATTTAATTGATTAATTGGTAATTAATTAAAATAATTTGCTAATTCATTGTTAATTAATTAATAATTAGTAAGTAATTAAAATATAATTGGTAATTAATTTTATTTAATTGATTACATGTTAATCATGTTAATTGTATTCATGTCTTTCCAGTAGTGAGTTGTGGGTTTTATAGAGGAAAAGGGTTGGAAGTAATTTATTTATAAATAATGAAATTTTTTACTTTATTTATTGGTTATTTTTGTTGAAATTAATTAATTTGTTATAAAAAACTAATAATTATTTTAAAAACGTTTAATTGGTATTAATATTTAATTAATTTTCATTCATATATGAAGTATTTACGTTCCCTACTGTTGCACTCTCTGGAGTGGGAATAGTCATTTGTACCCCTACGCTATCCAACGCTTTCCCTACTGTTGCACTCATTGGAGTGGGAATAGCAATTTTTATCCCTACGCTATCCAATGCTTTCCCTACTGTTGCACTCTCTGGAGTGGGAATAGTAATTTTTACCCCTACGCTATCCAACGCTTTCCCTACTGTTGCACTCACTGGAGTGGGAAAAGTAAGTTTAACCCCTACGCTATCCAGCGCTTTCCCTACTGTTGCACTCACTGAAGTGGGAATAGTAATTTTTACCCTCCCGCTATCCAACGATTTCCCTACTGTTGCACTCTCTGGAATGGGAATAGTAATTTTTACCCTCCCGCTATTCAACATTTTCCCTACTGTTCCACTCACTGGAGTGGGAATAGTAATTTTTATGCCTACGCTATCCAACGCTTTCCCTACTGTTGCACTCTGTGGAGTGGGAATAGAAAATTGTTATCTCTTACGCTATCCAACGCTTTCCCTACTGTTGCACTCTCTGGAGTGGGAATAGTCATTTTTACCCCTAAGCTATCCAACGCTTTCCCTACTGTTGCACTCTCTGGAGTGGGAATAGTCATTTTTACCCCTACGCTATCCAATGCTTTCCCTACTGTTGCACTCTCTGGAGTGGGAAAAGTAATTCTTACCCTCCCGCTATCCAACACTTTCCCTACTGTTGCACTCACTGGAGTGGGAATAGTAATGTTTACTGCTACGCTATCCAATATTTTTTCTACTGTTGCACTCACTGGAGTGGTAATAGTAAATGTAACCCTCTCGCTATCCTATGGTAAATATATTGTATATGTTATGATTAATACTATGGGCCCCATTAGGATGGCGGGCATCCTGTCGGAAATCGGGACCGCCCGCCCTAAGGGCGGGGGTCCCGCACACACCATTAGGATGTGCCCCCCACAGTGGCGGGCACATCCTGTATTTTCAGCATTGTGGCGGGCGGTGCGCTCTGCACCGCCCGCCACAATGCAGAAAATGCACTTTCACATTTTCATTTGCAAAGCGGCAGGCACCGCGCGGTGCCTGCCGCTTTGCAAATGAGAATGAAGGGGGGTACCACAGGTACCCCCCATGTGCACCCCCCACCTGTACTTCACTCTGGGGGCCCGCAGGGGGCCCCCAGAGTGAAGACCGCATGCCTTTCCGTGGCGGCAGCGCCGCCGCGGAAAGCCATCTAAAAATGCCCATGGTAATATTGCGAGCGGTGTCTAACAGACACCGCCTGCATGTTACTCGTTTTCCGCCCCGGCCGCTAGGCGACCGGGGCGGAAAACAGGCGGGCGGTATTTTGCACCGCCACCTTCCCCTCCGCCATCCTAATATGGCGGGGGGATTTGAGCTTGCAATGTCGGGCGGTTTGCCTCCGCCAGGCCGGCGGTGGCCACCGCCAGCCTGGCGGAGGCAAACCGCCCGTCATCCTAATGGGGCCCTATGTATATATATATATATATATATATATATATATATATATATATATATATACTATGTATATATATATATAATGAAAATGAAAAATGAAAGTTGAATATAATTATATAGATTGTCTGCAGTAGGATCTTTAAAGGTCTTTCTTTTAAAACATTTTATTTTATTTTATAGGTACTGTGATGAATTTCTGTGACCATGAATATGAAGTCAATCAGATTTAAATGCTGAAAGAGTATTTGACTACCTACCATATACAGTCAGTCTTGATGTTATGATTTATCCATGTAATTCCTTGGTCTAAGGCAGATATCGTGATTGTGCCCACTTGGGCTTGGACTCTAGTGCGAAATACTGGCATTTTCTAAGATTTTTCTAAGATATTGCGACAAACAATGATAAGAAAGAACTATTGATTTGCTTTATGATTAATAAATGAGAATCATTGCCCACTTGGGCGGAGCCTGGGAGAACTTCCGCAGTCCATATTAGCTTATGCCCACTTGGGCTTGGACTTCTGTAAGAAAATGATATTTTCTGAGCCTGTACAGATATCGCATTGAGTTACATATCTTGCAATATAGAAATGAATGCCCACTGGGGCTAAATTTGTCTGCAACGTATAACCAAGGGTTGAATGAATTGAATACTCTGGACAATAAACGATGTAGTGGCAGTAACTAAACATCTGAAATTCATTTGTCTGCCAATAATAATAGGTTATGAAGTGAAACCAAAATGAAATATATGATGGCATTACCAGAGAGATATTGACTGAAATGAGTATAAATTGGTGGGTTTAACGTCATCAATGTAATTTATATTTAAGTTACTATTGTCGTTACGAAACATTGTATCTTTTGACTCGTTCAAAATGTCTGCCACAACCAGTACCGATACACTTGGGTGATAGTCCACTTTCTATGTTTATGTTTTGGGAAAGAGTAAAAGGACACATGTTTGGTTGGAAGTTGTAAACGTGATCAAGCTACATTGCGAAACGCGTTGTTTTCCTGCTGATTAAAATATTACGTGCACAGCAACTTTCGAGTGTCGGAGACGTCTGTTCGATTGAATGGAGGATTGTGGTGAAAATATATATATATGTATATACATATTTATTAATTTGTTTTATTATATTAATTATCTATTAGTTTTAATGTTATTTAAGTAATTTAAGTATTTTTAAGTTAGTTATATTTATTATTTTATTAATTTTAAATTACTTTTAACTATTTAAAAAAGTCGATATTTTGACTATCTATATTTTTTACATCGATATTTTTGATTCGATTTTTTTGTACTTACCTGTTTGGAGATAGGAAGTCAATATTTTGGCATTCTATATTTTTAACTCGATATTTTTGTATATCAATATTTTTAACATCGATATTGTGTCAGTGATCCGTCTTGGCTACTTCGTAGAAGTGGATTGGGTTTGATGATGAGGTTAAGAATATGTTCCCTGCCATAAAAAGTCTCAGGCCGTTTTTACATGCGGCGGAGCTGCAGATCAAATGTTGAAAAACTCACTGAATAACTTGTAACCGAAATAGCTGAAATAATACTAACATCTGTGGACTTTTAAATAAAGAAGGTGCTAGATAAACCCATTCATGTGCCTTGTAAACATTTATTTCAGAGTGTCTGAAGCACATTCATTTATTTACACATTCGCCTTCTGTAGCTGTAACACGCAGTCCAGTCTCCTAGGAGTGCTGAACTGACAGCATCCTTGCACTGCAGGCCATACAGGCCTACTTCTGCCTGGGCTTAGCCAAGAAGACAAGTCAAGAAACAATAGGAGCATTGACAAAAACAGTATGTCTGGCCTTGTCAAGACTTTCATTTTATGTATTTCTTTTCATGGCAAACATATGAAATGTAATTTAAAACTGAAGTAGTAATAAAAAAGCAAAATTACCATCTAAAGAAGGTGTAAATATATTTGTAAAAGTAAAAACAAGGAAAAAAAAAGATGATCCCGTAGAACTACACAAAACTCTAGCAAGTACAAAAGAGTCTAGTGCAAGTTAAATCCAGCAGGTGAGGTCCCTGAGATTATCTTCCAGACCATGCGCCTGTGCAATCCTCAGCCCACCATGACTGAAATCTCTGTTTTGTATGTTTACTTCCTGGCCTTATTGGGTGCTAGTTTTAGATTTTAGATCTCGCCTAGGCAGCGCTTGCGCTTTCTCTGCGGGACGTGCTGTAGTCAGGACAAGGGCATAAATTTCCGCCCACTTTCCGCCCATCTCTTTAATTGGCTCATGTCCATGTCCTTTGTAAATGGTGGCTTTTCATTGGTCAATAGGCTTAGTAGTCCCTCCTAAATACCGCCTTGTCTCTTCTTGTAACCTCCAAAGAAGAAACCCAATGTTACATGTGTTGTTACTCCCTAGGTTTTAATTACAGCCTCAAGGCGCTATTTTCTTAAATGGCTTTAGGTAGGACACACACTTGGTCCTAAGCTAGGCTGGCAGTGGTTACTTCACTCACCAGAACATCTCACAATTATATGAGACAGTCTATAAATTTCCCTTCATCACTTTCCCACAGAGTACAACCTAATCCAAAATTAATGTAATAATTCTTTTGTCACATTTGAAAGCTACTAATTGTATATATGGACATAGCTATTTGAATGTATTCGTAGTACTATCTTACATGCAATGCATTATGGGTAGGGTGGATTTACCATATCTTCTGCAGAGTGCAGTACCATATGTGACCAAAAGAGGTCCCCTTTTTGCCACATATGGTACTGCACCTTGCAACATGGCTAGATGTATAATGCCAATAACTCCAACTTTGTAGACATGCAGTGCTGGTACCTTGCTCACTAGGGACCTCTAGGAGCAGCTTGCAGTACTGCAACTAGGCATGCAGTGCTGGTGCCTTGATCACTAGGAACCTCCAGGTGCAGCTTGCGGTACTGCACCAAGACATTTAGGGCCCCATTAGGATGGCGGGCGGGCTTTGCCCGCCCGCCATCCTGTCGGAAATCGGGACCGCCCGCCCTAAGGGCGGGGGTCCCGCACACACCATTAGGATGTGCCCCCCACAGTGGCGGGCACATCCTGTATTTTCAGCATTGTGGCGGGCGGTGCGCTCTGCACCGCCCGCCACAATGCAGAAAATGCACTTTCACATTTTCATTTGCAAAGCGGCAGGCACCGCGCGGTGCCTGCCGCTTTGCAAATGAGAATGAAGGGGGGTACCACAGGTACCCCCCATGTGCACCCCCCACCTGTACTTCACTCTGGGGGCCCGCAGGGGGCCCCCAGAGTGAAGACCGCATGCCTTTCCGTGGCGGCAGCGCCGCCGCGGAAAGCCATCTAAAAATGCCCATGGTAATATTGCGAGCGGTGTCTAACAGACACCGCCTGCATGTTACTCGTTTTCCGCCCCGGCCGCTAGGCGACCGGGGCGGAAAACAGGCGGGCGGTATTTTGCACCGCCACCTTCCCCTCCGCCATCCTAATATGGCGGGGGGATTTGACCTTGCAATGTCGGGCGGTTTGCCTCCGCCAGGCCGGCGGTGGCCACCGCCAGCCTGGCGGAGGCAAACCGCCCGTCATCCTAATGGGGCCCTTAGTGCTGGTTCCTGGCTCACTACGCAAGCATTTGCAATGCACTAGGTCTCACATTACTGAAAATATGAGCTATTGGTGTTGCATTATTATTTGCAACACCAATACCTCAAAGTATCAGAAATGTGAGACCTTTTGTATTGCAAATGCTTGTATTCACTGTCTTTAGCCTTGTGCTTTGTGGTCCAGTTATTGAAAAGAATATACATAGAAGAGCAACTTAAAAAAAAACTTGCAATGGAAATTCCAATTTTTATGACAAAGGTGAGGTGAAAACATTATCAGCCAGATTCATCATTGTAAAATCGGCTCGCAAAGGGCCAGATTCTGAGAATCTGGCCCTTTGCAAGCACAATTTTTGCATTTGGGATTCATCATCCCAAATGCAAAAATCGCAAATTGCGAAATCGCTAAATTACGAGGAAATGCATTTAAGGAATCTCTATTTGAGATTCCTTAAATGCAATTCATGAACCATTTTTGAATTGCGAAATCGCTATTTTTGGCCGCTATTTACCGCGAAGTCTGACTTCGTGGTAAATAGCGAAAACTTTGAAAAATGCACTTTAGTGCATTTTTCTAAGTTGTATGTTACACACACACATGTCCTTTGGACATATGTGTGCGCAACATCAGTCTACGTTTACATTTCAGGGGTGCTACATGGTCACCTTTGGACACCCCTGGCACCCTTGAAATCGCATCCTTATTTGCGATTAGCAAATTGCTAATCGCAAATAAGGAATGACTCCCCATTCATTCCTAAGGGCCTCTAGGCCCATAGGAATGCCTGGGGAGTCATTCCTTATTTGCGATTAGCAATTTGCTAATCGCAAATAAGGAAGCTGTAGAAATCGCAAATAATATTGCAATTTCTACATGAATCCCGTTTTGCGCGTCATTAATAGCGATTCCTTAATAATCGCTATTAAGGACTCGCAAATCGGGACATTGATGAATCTGGCTGTATGTCCTTTCTCCTGAGACATATATCATTCCTCGTGATATTCGGTGTGCTTTGTTTACAGTACAGAGATTTGCAGCAAACGTAGGCTTGCCAAATATAAAGCAAAAAACGAGCTGCCAGACCAACCTTACTGAGCATTCCATTTAATTAAAAAGAAAAACAGCTGGAGACAAAAGGGAAAATCCGCAAAAAAGAATCGCAGAAATCCATTTGAGGAGGCAGCCTGGTAAGTCGAAATTATGAATGAATTGCTCTTTCATTGCATCCTTTTCCCATTCCTGCCAACTCACACGGTGCCACTGTGCCTCTTAGGTACTTTTCGGCAAGAGGTCCCGTCCCCTCCAAGGCCCCGCCACCTTCTCACGCGGTGAAATTTTTGTTCAAGTTCGCAGGTATGCTTTCCAATGCAGGCAAAATGCAAAGGTAGCCTATTTGTTAAAGGTAGTAGGTGGATGTAATTGGAAATCAACTCCATGAAACTTGCCAAAAAGTGAACCTATTGGTTCAAGATCATTAAAAGTGAACACCTAAAATGCGTAGGTTTCATCATGACTTCCACCAAGTATGGACATCATTTAGGGGTCGCAGATTCGACTCTTGGGTTCTCCCTTGCAACCCCAGGCACTGCATTTGCGACTCCTGGCCTCAGTGCTAGGGACACATGGGCATTGGTTAGGCTCCAAACCTTTTGTTTTTCGTCAATTTTCTATGACACTAATAGAGAATAAATGCACTATACTTAGCTGAAATATCACCCTCCTTGGCAGCAGAGGTAAATAAAAAATGCTTTTAAATGTAGGTTGTGTGCATGCAAGAGAGTGTTTATATGAGGGAGAGTGTGAGCATGTGTGATTCTGTGTGTATGTGTAAGCATGTATGTGTGAGAGAATGTAAAGTCAAATGGTGTGTGATGTCACTTTCGCTACCCATGGCCTTTTTGGTGAATTGACGCTAATGCCACCAAGCCCATATCAGTGTGCATCCTGTCCATCCATGGCTGTCCAGCCGCGGCTGGTGACATTTGAAAGTGGCGGGGCGTAAAAGTTGTGGACGGCGCACTGTGGCGAGCAAGAGCAGCCAGCAAGCATGAACGCATCAAGGGTGCACCTCGCATTACTTCACATGACCCTTCTCCTGATGCCTGGTGGGACAGACACATTAAACAGACTCAAAATAACCTCGAAATAAAGCCTTGAGTTGCAAATGTATATCCGTGATCTATAAAGACCTGGGCGCCAGGCACGAACAAGACTGGGACTATAATCATGATAATGGTTTGCCAGTCATGCTTGACAGCACGACGCGACACTCAATACAAAATTAGGCAGCTGTATTTTTCCTTTTTCAAAAATAAATCCCAGCATGGCACACATTGTTTTCTTTTACTGGATATGGTGCAAGAAGGGAGTGCGATGTGCGTGCTCGTTTTAATGATGCCGGGAAGTAGTGCTTCCTCCGGAGTGCCGGGGTTGGCGAGAGGCTCGCGAATGACACTGTGGGGAAGATGTCTGATATGTGCCCATGCTGGCAGGCGATGTAACAGGTGCCCATCACATCCATTACACGAAGAAGCAAACGAAGCATGCGTGGTATCTATTGTGACACCCTCTCATAGCCCCGCTCAGAAGAGCAGACCAGACACGTCCCTGCTAAGCCGCTGAAAGCACAGCAACGCCAATCCCTCGCTAGCCCATTCCTCAATGATGGCGTGTGAAACACAGCCTCGGGAATTAAGTATTGGCACTGTCTTCCAAGCATCCTTGGCATAAATTACAGCCCTGCAAATGTAAAGAAGTGATCAAACAAGCCATCTATGTGCCGCTCTAGAGCTTTCACTTTCCCCGCAGTAAAATGTCACAAGCTCTTTACCAGAGAGAGACCTACGGGAGGAGACACTTTCAATACATGTGAGCCCCTGTTAGTGAATTTGTCAATTTTACCACACAGTCGCGGCCGGCAATACGGGGGGGGGGGGGGTAGAAATGGTGTTGTCGCACTGCTGAGGGGAGGGATGGGAGGGATGGGGGGGAAGCGGGATAATTTTAAATAAAATAATAAAACAACAAAGTCAATAAATATAAACTTAACTTACCTTACCTTCCCGCTGGCGCCTTCAAGTTATTTCCGACTCCACACGTCCCGACTCCCGCCCTCCTGTTCTACTCGTCACGCAGGAAGCCAGGCAGCCTCCCTCCCCTCAACCACAGCACAGCGCTGTGATTGGTTCGGCCGGCTGCCCCAACACCACGTCATTTCTCTGTATGCTGCAGCATACGAGAACAGGGAGAGTGGGAGGGGTTACTCGAGGGCAGGGGGGAGCGGCTTGCTTGATGTTCTTAATACAGTTAATACTGTCTGTTTGGACAGCCTCTCAGGCTGTCCATCAGACAGTATTGACAACAGTGGGGAAAGCCACTCCCCCCTGCCCTCGAGTAACCCCTCCGACTGTCTCAAGAAGGAACTTCTGCTTTCTCGCCGTGCGAGAAGGCAGAAACAAATGGTAGTTCTCTACTATTTGTTTCTGCCTTCTCGCACGGCGAGAAAGCAGTGGGGCGGCGCCCAAACGCCCCCATGGAGGATCCGCCACTGTGGCTGTCTGTCTTTGGAAACCGTGTCAGAGTTCTCACGCAATACGTCACTAGGGTTTCAGACCAACAACTCTAATGTATGTGGAATGCACTCCCAGACATTTACAGAAAATGCAAACTGGGAAATTTCAGTCTGAACATGCAACTGGGTACTGCCCTACTACAGACCCTGCACAGTTTCCTGCTTTTCAAGGCGCTAGAGATTCTGAGTCTGAAACATACAGAGCTTGGGAAAAGGAGAAAAATATGTTTGCATAGCACTTGTTCAAGTTTATTTCACGTTTATTCGGACCGTTGGTCCACAAACAATACATGTCGATAAAAAGTTCATCCAAAAAATTCAATAAAACATTTCATTAACACACATAAACACCCTACAACATATTGATCTAAAAGCCTACGATTATCTATTTTAAAAATAGCTATTTGTCGCATAGCACTAGAAAGATGCATTGGCAGACGTGATTTGTTCTCTTGCTATGAATCATTTATGAGTATTTTAACACTACATGCCACTGGACCCCAAGTGATCTGATATCCGACTCGAGGTTCTTATAGGAATCCCTAGCTGGTAATACAGTGGAGTCAGAAAGCACCAGGAGTTGTATTATGAATACAGCACACTTTCCCTGTTTTCACTGAGGTGCACTTTTCAAAAGGTGCACCAGCACAAACAGGAACAGTGCGTCATATCACAAAAAGGGTGCTGCCATCAGGGCCGCCACAAACTATCACTGCCTTGGGGGCGGCACATTCAATTGAAATACAGAGCCACTGTTTAAAAGCTGCTCTGTGTTTCTCTGTGCTGGCAACAACACACCTGCACTTTCAAAAGGGGAGAGAGTGACATCCCCTTGGAGGCAGGTACAGTGAGTGACTGCACCCACCTGCAGGGGGGTGACTGCAGGGGGTACATGGGACTCCTTTCTCTGCTCTCAGAGGGCTGCCTTTAGGGGGCGCACTGAAACTGTGCCATCTTTTTGTGACGCACTGTCAAAGCGCTTCTTAAGGGCATGTTTGCCTCTACTCACACGTCGGTAACATGGAACGGGTGCAGGGTCTATGTAATTCCCTCAAGCCACCATGCAAATGAGGGAATGCCTTCTCACAATAGCGCTGACGCTATATGTGAGCCAGCGCTATCAGTATTACAGAAGGGGATGCACAAGCCCCTTCGGGCCCCTCTGTAATATCATTGTTCCCCGGGGCACACACGCCCATTGTGCCACCGGGGCACAGTGTATAGTATGGTCCCAGAAGTATCTCAGATCATGGGCTAAACATGGGCTTGCTTCAAAATTGTAAAATGTTAAAAAATACAAGCCTCAATTAGCAACCTGACCTTTCAGGTTCAATGGCACAGGACCTGGATGACAGAGGCACCCTGACTCATTTGCCCATGGTAGACTGCAGCAGACAGAAGCAAAGCATTCAGCAAACTAATCTTCAGTAGGGAGCCTGAAGCCCTCCTGTGTTGTTATTCATTGTATAATACCCTGGGGTCTGTAGTGCGTGTATAAATGCCTGTCTCTAAATTCCTTATTACAGTTCAGTTGTGATGTCTCTAGTCACCTGTACTAATGAAATGACAGAGCTGCTCAGCAGTAATACATTATTACAGTTCAGTAGAGACATCATAATGCCTGCTGCCAGAGTCAGCAGTCAAGGAGAAAGACAGATTATGGAGCATCAGCACTTGAGCATGTAGTTTGAACTCAAAAAATAAATGCCATTTTCTTATGATCTAATTTTAGTGACAAGGGAGAGGAGAATTCTTTTGCAACATTTTTTTTTTTGCATTAGATATGTCATTACAGGTAAGATGAAATCTGTATTATTCTACCTTTTCCAATGAAAAACATTTTCTAAATGTGACATATTAAACTGATTCTAATATCCTTTTGCAACAAATAACTAAGAGTTTGTTTTTTAGTGTGTTTAATTTCACACTACAGATTGTACTTTTATTCTTCATTCCTGAAAACTCAGTATCTCTTTTATTTGAAAGTACAAGGCAGCAAGAATGTAAAATGTCTGAGGGATGGGCGTGGGTGTGACCATGCATTATATGGATTGAAACACACTCCACCATACATTAAAGGATATTGCAAGTCAAGTCAGCATTCCATGACCTGATAAAATAAGTTGGCCTTCGCTTCATTCCTCAACAGGGTGATGGATCTCTTTGGTGTCTTGAAATGTTCTTATAATGTACGGCAGGGGCTACTTTAACCCATATAATACTATTAAGGTAAAAGGTGCTGATGACTTGCTGTAATATGTGAATGTCCTTAGCTCTGTTTGGAGTGTTTTACCTTTACTTGACAATTTCTTCCTCTAATAAAGGAATGTGTGTGGCCATTTCAATAGTGATTAAAAATCAGGCAAGAGCCCGTTGGTGCTGGGGGGAGACTGTAACAGGGTGGTGGAGGTGACGATCGACCACCTTCGCGGGGAGCGACGTAAGGGAGCCACCCAATCGCTGCTGTTACCTTTTCTTACAGTCTTGGGCCTTTGCGACCCCTGCCTACTGCTTCATTCGGGGGCACGGGGTTTACATTTCACTCTAGGGAGCACAACACCTCCTCCCATCTGGACTATTTCTTTATCACTAAGACACTTACACATGACATCACAGAGGTACAAATTCTTCCTGGATGCCTTTCTGGACCACTCACCGATCTTGCTCACACTACAATCTGGCCGGTGCCAGGCCTTCTTGTGCTGGTGTTTGAGACGTCGAGCTCATCTCCCACATTAATAATAATCCACATTTGTAAAGCGCACAATCACCCGTAAGGGTCTCTAGGCGCTGGGGGCTGTCGGAAAGATTAAGCAAGCTATTGCCCAGAGTCACATGGTGCTGGGCTAATCTGCAGCCGGCGCTGAGGATCGAACCGTGATCCCCAGATTCCAGCGTCAGTGCCCTGGCCGCGGAGCCACACCTCTCCCCATTGGGAACTTCTTGGGGTGTTACCTTGAGGAAAATGAAAGGCGCGGTGCTCTCCCCAGCCACCTTCTGAGAAGCGTTGCTGGCGACCCCTAGGTGACAGATCACTAGTTATGTGACTGCCAAGAAACACAGGAAACTTCAAGAAATAAGGGAGCTTGAGCTGTGTATCTGTGAACTGGAGGGGCAGTTTTCTGCCAGCCCTCACTTCCCCCGGTGGGGAGACACTGACCTGGTGCGGGAGCGACTGCACTGTATCCTGATGGATGAAGCTAAATGGGTGTGGCTTGCGCCTGCACCAATGGGGAGACAATGCTAGAAGGCTCCTATATCACCTCTGCTCAGTTGTTACTTATCATGGCCCAGTCCTACATTCGCAAAACAACAGTTGATGGACAGAATGCAGAACAATGTCATACATTCACCCCAGTACAGCGATCTGGGCCTAAATCCATCGTTTTTTTGCACTCCACACCACCCCAGTTCAGACATGGCCATATGCAAATCAGCCTTGACCCTTTGCCTCATGGGAACAGTCCAGCCCGAACTGCCAAGCCATGCCTTTCCTGGACCGGAATCAAGCATCCTAGGACTGGTTTCTGGCTATCAGCCGTCTTCAGCCAGGATAGCTTGACTCCAGTGGTGTGGAGAGCATGGTACTCACGTCTGAGCATACCCATCCCACTCGGGGTGACAAATGCAAAACAACAGTTGATGGACATAATGCAGAACAATGTCATATATTCATCCCAGTACAGAGATCTTGGCCTAAATCCATCGTTTTTTGCACTACACACCACCCCAGTTCAGACATGGCCATATGCAAATCAGCACTACATTCGCAATGTATTAGGGAATAAAGTTATTGGGGAGGGAGCGATTGCACAACACTTTGTGCAACACTACACAGCACTCTACGTGCGTGGAGAAACACTTCCAATTTGTTGCAGACCTGCCCCTTTGGGCACTCACTGTAGCTGAGAGACATTCTTCGGAGGGGGAGCTGGCTGTGAGGAGCTTACAGTGACCTTGGCTTTTCTCTGGTCTGCAAAACGCCAGGAACCCCCGGTTTCCTCAGAAAGTTTTTTTAAGCCTTTGTGCGTAAACGTACGAAGGACTTCACGGGAGTGGTTAAGGAAGTGGCTGAATGTGGCAGCCTGCTCCCTGCACCTCCTATGGGCCCATTTCTCTGCTCAATCTGAAGGTGAAGATCCTGGTCAAGGCTCTGGCGGACCACTTGATCAGAGACATTCCTTCTTCGTACAACCTGACCAGGCGGGCCACCCGACACAACGCTATTGCAGTGGTGGGCCTGGTCAACTGCCCTGTGGACATACTTTTGGTGGACATAGAAAGGGCGTTTGATTCTGTTTGCTAGACTTACCAGGCAGTTTGCTGTCCTGAGCACACTGGCGTAACGAACCTTGAGAGGGCCCCCCTGCAAAGTATGTGGAGGGGCCTCCTACGTACTCAATCAGGAGTTCTACGGCCAGAGTACTGTGCTGAGGGGCCAATTGGAGCTTGGGCCCCCCACCTCCGGACCGAGTGGACTACAAGGGCCTGTGTTACACCACTGCTGAAGCAGCTTAACTTTGGCGCCCGGCTTCATCGCCTACGTCGGCCTTCTCTACACTGACCAGACGGCAAATGATTGGCGCAGAGGTGTCTGACCCATTCCAAACCAGACGGGGGTACACAACAGAGGTGCCCTCTGTCACCCTTGCTATTCACAGTAGCTATAGAGCCCCTGGCAGAATGGCTCTGCATTGACGCACAAGTGTCAGGATTCAATTGGAGCCCGGAACTGTCTGACCAAATTGCTCTTTACGCTGACGATGCAGCAATCTTTCTTACACATCCTGAGATTTGGGGCCCACAAATACTGTAAGCACTGAGGATATTCAGGAAGACGCCCGGCCTTATACTCAACTTGTCCAAATTTACTATTTTTCGTGTCATTACCCCATTTACGCTGAGAAGCTGATACACTGGTGGCTGCCAGGGGTTTAAATACTTAGGGGTGTTTGTTGCACCAATGCCGCACTGGTCTGGGCAAAGAACATACAGCTGTTATGGGACAAACTGCAGATGGAAATTAAAATGCGGATCACTCTCCCGCTGTCTTTCTAGGGGCGTTTCGCCATCTTCAATATGGTGCCTTTCCCCGCCTTCTATGTCTGCAAAACTACCTATATGCCTTACCCAAATACTTTTTCTCCCACCTTCAGTTCTTACTCAGGGGCTTCCTGTTGCACTATGGGACTCCCCGAATAGCACTTACTAAATGCTTTAAGGCCACTGTGATGGTGGTATGGCAGCTGCAGATGTGGAAATTTACTATAGGACATCCCAACTTGTAAATATCAATGAATGGTGGTCAGACATTCAGGGAGATACGGCTTAGGCTACAGAGAAATGGCCTCTCTGGGACACAACCATACCACAACTCCTATACAACAGAGTACTCCAACCGGCCGAAGAGGGTGGTAATCCTGATATGGCTTGGGACAAGAGACTTATGAGCCTGACACCCCTGTGGCTGGGCACCATGCTTCCACACGTGGCACGCCTGCTGGGTTTCCGCGGCTGGGATACTATTGGGATCTGGGAAACCATAAGGCCTCACTGGTCCATCTCTTCTTGGTCTGGAATATGCCGGATTCAATTGCTGCGCTCTGCCTGGGAACAGGACCGGAGAGCCTTGTCTGATGATGTCTGGTTGAACACGATTGCATCTTATTTAATTAAATTATTTACATAGGACCAATCTCACACACCACAGGCTCTGTCGCATTGGGGTGATCGCCTATTCCCAGTGCCTCTGGAACCACAGTCACACTGGCGACTTTGTGCACACTACATAGGGGTGCACCAGTCTTCACCCATTTTGGGAGGGAACCCTCAAACCAGCTGATACCGCAAGACCCGAAGCACTTCCTCTTGCATATCACTGATGACCTACAACTGACTCGGTAGACACTACACTTCTTTGGATGGGCCACTGGAAGGCAGAATCTTCGCTGTCGGTGACGGCATGGAAGAAGGCAATAAATGGGTGCATGGTTAAAAAAGAGCAATTTAGGGGGCTCGGGATGCCCTTAGAAGCACAGCAAGGTTTGGGGGGAGTGGGCGGGATGCAGGTCATGCTACTTGACAGTGACCGTTCTATCCCTCCAAGTATCAAAAGCGATATCATGTCATACATGGGTTCGGGGCATCGATAAACACGATGCACAATAACGCTGCTTCTCAATGTGGCTAGGGGTGGGAACCGGTTGTCGAAATTCTTTGTCTTTTCTCTTACAGTGTGATGGAAAATCTAGTAAAAGTATTATGGATAAAAAAACAGGCAAGCCAAAGACTTACATAACTAGATGTCGCACTGGGCCATCAGTCACACTGACCCATCACTGGTGATGTAAGCCATACACCCCCCCAATAGGTAATGGGGTACACGAACAAGGGGCCATATTATCAAGAAAGGGCGATACATCATCGCCGCTTTCATCGGCAGGAAACTGCTGCTAAAGCGGCGATAAAGGGCTTTTTAGTATGCCCTTGTGTATTGCCATAGAAGCCCAGATTAACACCAGAACCTGGGCTTCTATGGGAATTTCACTTCACAAAATGGGAGTCTAGAGGGAAAGACAAACCGAACTAGGACGCCCCCCACTCAGAAAGCTAGTCAACAACAACAGTCCTAGTTCTCACGGCAATTTTCCATTGTGACATTGTAAAACATCTCTGGCCCACGTGCCCAGTCCAAAGGGGTTTCCTTAATCTTAAGAAAATCCTGAAATGCTTCAATATATTGCCTTTTAAAACAACAACCTCTCTGATTGAAACAAACAGGACAGCACAAACAAAAAATGTGTGAAGAAGCGAGATGGCACCTCACGGGCGCACCACCAATGGGGCCCCTGATTGGTACTCACCAGGATGGCCCTGTTCTCATCATTGGTGCCATCAAGCTAAAACCAAAAAAACCGTGTCTCGAACCTCAAAAGTAAAAAGACAGTGAATGGTGCAGTGGACACAACTTATATGTGACAAAACTGACAACATTTAACATATAAATCACTGTGCAACTGGGACCATAAACTTTACTTTCATTCCCTTCTCTGTTGCAAACCAATGAACACACATATATTAAAAAGGAAGAGAGTAAATACTACCTATCGATTTACTCTCTACTCACAGCCAACATGTTTCATTGCCTTGGTTTCTATCAGGCAATTTCTTCAGGGCAAAATATTTTGAATGCCACTGCAAGAGACACTGAGGCTTGGGTGCTGTAACAAAAACAAATAAAAGTGTGGTCACCTGCAATCCCCCTCTGTATTCTGCAGCTTAGAAATGTCAAACCACCATGCTCTATTCAAAAAATGAAATGAATGAAAAGGAGTCTATTTACCCTGCTTATAGTTTTGCCTCTCATACCAGTGATGAAGAAAAGATAAAAACGGAATCCAGCCCCCTTAGGTGGGCATGGTCCTGACTCCCCGTTCGAGAGAGTAACTGTAATTAAAAAACACAGGGTATTACATTACTTCAGTGTAGGTGCCAGTTCCCAGCTGGCGCTTTCCAGACCTCCAGAGTGCAGCCCTGCTAGATGTTAAATGTTACCGGTAGAGCAGTAGCCGTAGGCGTCCTCTCAACCCTCGAGCTCCGAACGAGTGAGTTTCTGTGTATTTACCGAATGAGGAGCGTTCGGATTGGTTCAGGCTGCCGATTTTCCGAGTCTCTGATTGGTTCCCGGGAACACGTTCCGCTCAATTCTATTGGTCAGCATTATCTGTTGACATGGGAACCGGTTTACGTGTCAGGACTCAGACTGTCCTATTATTAAGTGCCGGTCTTCGGTGGAAAGTCACGGCCATTTGTAAATGGGCACATTAGTCCAGGTTTACATTGGACATGTCATGCGTTTATCATGTTTAGTGTGTGCCACCGATGAAAACAACATATGTATGTAGTTTTATTCCCCCGCTTTTCATTCAGTAAAAAAATTTTTGTTGAAGAAAATTTTTAATTCATAATATATTAAATGGAAACATAATGTATTTGCGATTTATATTCGCTGCTCACCCCGTTTTAATAGGTGTGGTGTGGAAAGTTTAAAGGCTCTATCACTTATTAGGTCAATTCAAAACGTGTTTGTGAGAGTCAAGGTGTTACTAGAATGGAGCATCACTTATTAGGTCTCTATCACTTATTAGGTCAATTCAAAACGTGTTTGTGAGAGTCAAGGTGTTACTAGAATGGAGCAAGAGGTTTATTAATATAGATGTTATATATATTAATTTTAGGAGGAGTACCACCAGTCAAATAGGACAGCAGAACACTATGCTGGAAGGCAGCTCTTCAGAAGGTCAACGCAACTTATTCCATTCTAAAAGTTCGTTCAGCCCTTTCTGCTCACTTTGTTCCTGATATATCCAGCGGGCTTCTTTATTGATTAGTCGTCTTTCCACCGACTGTGCATCGCCCATCACTCTCTCTAACACTACCCATGAAAAGGTGTGTTTATTGCGGTGGCAGTGTTGCACTAACTTTGTGGTCAGTTTACCATTCCGTATCGTACTGACATGTTCTTGGATGCGGAGTTTGATCTTCCGTGTGGTGAGTCCAATATACTCCAGACCACACTCGCATTTCAATCTGTATACCACGTTGGTGGTATTGCAGTTACTGAAGTGGTTCAGTGACCACGTCCTCCCCGATTGCAGCGTCACAGTAGTTGTTTTCTTAGTCATTGGACACACCGAACAGCTCCCGCATGGGTAATGTCCGTTGGGGATAGTGGTGTTCTCAATTTCCCTTCTTTCCACACTTCGGGTGTGAACGAGTTTGTCCTTCAGGTTACTCGCTCTTCGGAAGGCAAACCGCGGTGGTGGCATCTTGAAATCCGCTGTAGAAAGTAGGGACCAATGTTTCCTGATCGCCTGGCGGATCTTTGTAGCCATGGGATCGTAGGTCATGACTACAGGTAGACAATCTGATTTCTCTTTAGGTTGTGTCTCTAACAAAGCTGCTCTGGGTGTGTTCAAGGCTCTTTTCTGGGCTTGCTTGACTACTCTCCGTGGGTATTCACGTGCTTCCAATTTCGAACTGAGAGCTCCTGCTTGTTCTTTATAGAGTTCTGTTGAAGAGCAGTTTCGTCGGTACCTGAGGAATTGTCCTACCGGGAGATTGTCCCTCAGTGCTCTCGGGTGATATGACCGGTATGACAATAATGAATTCCTATCGGTAGGCTTTTGATGTACGCTTGTTCTAAATCCTCCTCCTGATGCCTCAATTTCAAGATCCAGATAGACCGCCTTAGTGTGGTCATAGTTCCAGGTGAACCGCAAACTCATGTCCTGAGTATTTAGCCAGTTTAGAAATTCGATCAGCAAAGCTTCTTCCCCTGTCCAAAGGAGGAGCACATCATCAATATATCGCCTCCAGAGACGTATATGGTCTCTGAAGGGGTTGATGTCAGATTCGATGACGTGCTCCTCGAATTGGCCCACATAAATGCAGGCCAGGCTGGGCGCCATCGTAGCCCCCATAGACGTTCCCGTCACTTGCAGAAAAAGGTCGTCCTTGAAGCAAAAAAAATTTTGCTTCAAGGACCCAGAAATCCTACGTCAAGGATACCATGGACATTTTAAATGTCCTGGACCAAACAACATTTGAACCTGCCAACGAATACATTGTAACTATAGACATAGAGTCTTTGTACTCATGTATTCCCCAGGATGCAGCACTGGTGGCTGCATCCAGAGCATTGGCCACACAAGAGTGGTTCTACGACACTCCGCAAAGCTTTGTGCTACAGTGCATAGAAATTGCACTTACGAGAAATTTTTTTTGCTTCAAGGACGACCTTTTTCTGCAAGTGACGGGAACGTCTATGGGGGCTACGATGGCGCCCAGCCTGGCCTGCATTTATGTGGGCCAATTCGAGGAGCACGTCATCGAATCTGACATCAACCCCTTCAGAGACCATATACGTCTCTGGAGGCGATATATTGATGATGTGCTCCTCCTTTGGACAGGGGAAGAAGCTTTGCTGATCGAATTTCTAAACTGGCTAAATACTCAGGACATGAGTTTGCGGTTCACCTGGAACTATGACCACACTAAGGCGGTCTATCTGGATCTTGAAATTGAGGCATCAGGAGGAGGATTTAGAACAAGCGTACATCAAAAGCCTACCGATAGGAATTCATTATTGTCATACCGGTCATATCACCCGAGAGCACTGAGGGACAATCTCCCGGTAGGACAATTCCTCAGGTACCGACGAAACTGCTCTTCAACAGAACTCTATAAAGAACAAGCAGGAGCTCTCAGTTCGAAATTGGAAGCACGTGAATACCCACGGAGAGTAGTCAAGCAAGCCCAGAAAAGAGCCTTGAACACACCCAGAGCAGCTTTGTTAGAGACACAACCTAAAGAGAAATCAGATTGTCTACCTGTAGTCATGACCTACGATCCCATGGCTACAAAGATCCGCCAGGCGATCAGGAAACATTGGTCCCTACTTTCTACAGCGGATTTCAAGATGCCACCACCGCGGTTTGCCTTCCGAAGAGCGAGTAACCTGAAGGACAAACTCGTTCACACCCGAAGTGTGGAAAGAAGGGAAATTGAGAACACCACTATCCCCAACGGACATTACCCATGCGGGAGCTGTTCGGTGTGTCCAATGACTAAGAAAACAACTACTGTGACGCTGCAATCGGGGAGGACGTGGTCACTGAACCACTTCAGTAACTGCAATACCACCAACGTGGTATACAGATTGAAATGCGAGTGTGGTCTGGAGTATATTGGACTCACCACACGGAAGATCAAACTCCGCATCCAAGAACATGTCAGTACGATACGGAATGGTAAACTGACCACAAAGTTAGTGCAACACTGCCACCGCAATAAACACACCTTTTCATGGGTAGTGTTAGAGAGAGTGATGGGCGATGCACAGTCGGTGGAAAGACGACTAATCAATAAAGAAGCCCGCTGGATATATCAGGAACAAAGTGAGCAGAAAGGGCTGAACGAACTTTTAGAATGGAATAAGTTGCGTTGACCTTCTGAAGAGCTGCCTTCCAGCATAGTGTTCTGCTGTCCTATTTGACTGGTGGTACTCCTCCTAAAATTAATATATATAACATCTATATTAATAAACCTCTTGCTCCATTCTAGTAACACCTTGACTCTCACAAACACGTTTTGAATTGACCTAATAAGTGATAGAGACCTAATAAGTGATGCTCCATTCTAGTAACACCTTGACTCTCACAAACACGTTTTGAATTGACCTAATAAGTGATAGAGCCTTTAAACTTTCCACACCACACCTATTAAAACGGGGTGAGCAGCGAATATAAATCGCAAATACATTATGTTTCCATTTAATATATTATGAATTAAAAATTTTCTTCAACAAAAATTTTTTTACTGAATGAAAAGCGGGGGAATAAAACTACATACATATGTTGTTTTCATCGGTGGCACACACTAAACATGATAAACGCATGACATGTCCAATGTAAACCTGGACTAATGTGCCCATTTACAAATGGCCGTGACTTTCCACCGAAGACCGGCACTTAATAATAGGACAGTCTGAGTCCTGACACGTAAACCGGTTCCCATGTCAACAGATAATGCTGACCAATAGAATTGAGCGGAACGTGTTCCCGGGAACCAATCAGAGACTCGGAAAATCGGCAGCCTGAACCAATCCGAACGCTCCTCATTCGGTAAATACACAGAAACTCACTCGTTCGGAGCTCGAGGGTTGAGAGGACGCCTACCGCTACTGCTCTACCGGTAACATTTAACATCTAGCAGGGCTGCACTCTGGAGGTCTGGAAAGCGCCAGCTGGGAACTGGCACCTACACTGAAGTAATGTAATACCCTGTGTTTTTTAATTACAGTTACTCTCTCGAACGGGGAGTCAGGACCATGCCCACCTAAGGGGGCTGGATTCCGTTTTTATCTTTTCTTCATCACTGGTATGAGAGGCAAAACTATAAGCAGGGTAAATAGACTCCTTTTCATTCATTTCATTTTTTGAATAGAGCATGGTGGTTTGACATTTCTAAGCTGCAGAATACAGAGGGGGATTGCAGGTGACCACACTTTTATTTGTTTTTGTTACAGCACCCAAGCCTCAGTGTCTCTTGCAGTGGCATTCAAAATATTTTGCCCTGAAGAAATTGCCTGATAGAAACCAAGGCAATGAAACATGTTGGCTGTGAGTAGAGAGTAAATCGATAGGTAGTATTTACTCTCTTCCTTTTTAATATATGTGTGTTCATTGGTTTGCAACAGAGAAGGGAATGAAAGTAAAGTTTATGGTCCCAGTTGCACAGTGATTTATATGTTAAATGTTGTCAGTTTTGTCACATATAAGTTGTGTCCACTGCACCATTCACTGTCTTTTTACTTTTGAGGTTCGAGACACGGTTTTTTTGGTTTTAGCTTGATGGCACCAATGATGAGAACAGGGCCATCCTGGTGAGTACCAATCAGGGGCCCCATTGGTGGTGCGCCCGTGAGGTGCCATCTCGCTTCTTCACACATTTTTTGTTTGTGCTGTCCTGTTTGTTTCAATCAGAGAGGTTGTTGTTTTAAAAGGCAATATATTGAAGCATTTCAGGATTTTCTTAAGATTAAGGAAACCCCTTTGGACTGGGCACGTGGGCCAGAGATGTTTTACAATGTCACAATGGAAAATTGCCGTGAGAACTAGGACTGTTGTTGTTGACTAGCCTTCTATGGGAATTCACAAGGGCATATTATCAAGCCCTTTATCGCTGCTTTACCAGCAGTTTCCTGCCGATGAAAGCGGCGATGATGTATCGCCCTTTCTTGATAACATGGCCCTCGGCGTAGTTGGGGTTACAAGAATATCTGCCCTGTTCGTTGTGTTTTGACATCCTCTAAGCGAAATCAGTGGATTATATTTTTGTGTGGCAATCACATATTACAAAGGTTTTCATACATTTTAAAATTGGTGGATTTTTGCTTGTTACCATAGTTCAAATGGCAAAAATGTTCCCAAAATCCAGTAAAACCCATGTGGCTCCGCCTAGTTCGCTATTAAGTCATGGTTTTACACATTTATAGGGACGTTGTAGCCTCAAGCGTCAGGATTTCACTCATCTGATTAAGGACATTCTGAAGAAATGGAACAATGTGTATCATATTTTTTTTCAAATTTGAGTATGGAAAAAAAACCTTTATTCTGTTATGATCTACATCGCCTGTAGTAGCTAGAGCCTCCAGGAGAAACATCAGGAACTGTGAGTTACCGCAGAGTAACTCCAATGGCGGCTGCTACCGAAGGGGGTGGCGGACGGGATGAAAAGAAATGTGCACTTACCTTGTGACTGTCGCTGCCACTCCTCCTTCCTTCTTATGTCATAGCAGGAAGCACACAGACTCCCAGACGACCATAGCCAATCACAACGCCAGCATGACAGCAGCGCTGTGACTGCTCTGGGCGCCGCGGTTCGGTGCTCTGAGACTGGGAGCTCGTGCATGTTCTCCAGCCAGGCTGTGCAATACAGCCGGTGGGGAACATGATAAGTGAGCATGACTGTTTGGCCAGCTCAAGACGGCCGGTCAAACTGTCATGCGCACTTATTGGGCACAAACCAGTCCTTCTCCCTTGGCTTTGACACCAGCCCCGCCTGCCCTAACCCAGCCCCGTAGCTACCAACAATTAAATGGTAATAAAGATTGTAATGCCCACCTCTTCCCCGCCCCCTGGTATGGACAGCCAAGGCCCACCCCACCTAGGAATGACCCAATAAGGAGAAATATTATTATTATTTTTGAACCGCTCTGAGAGAAGTGGGGCGCCACTCCTCTGCCTTAGCGGAGGAGCCGCCACTGAGAAACTCCTGTCACAATGCAAATTGGGATTACTGGAGACCTCCAAATGAGGCCCTTAGTGTGACTGGCAGTGCACCTTTAAAAGGATTGTTTAAATAATGCCAGCTGTGATCCCTCCTGCACCCAATGATGTGACAGCTTAAATTGCCCATTATACTGCATAGTGTGTGCCGAACTTCCTGACAAACGACAAAAATAGTTTTTAAACAGGGGAGGGGGGCCTTGGAGAGATAGGGTGTGCCTCCAAGGATTGACAATAATAACTGCAGTAAACTTTCTCCCTCACTGTCATTGTGGTTCCCTCGCTCTTTATTAATACCATAACTTTGATGAGAACCAATGGTTGCTAGCAAAACAAGTGAGCAGTGCAGAACTGGGACCAGCAGTCATTAACACTGCTGCTTTGTTATCTCTGAAGTATCTCTTAGAGGCTACCAGCAGCAGCAGAAACATCTGCTCGTCGGATCAGGTTTAAAAAGAAAGCCCCAGGCAAATTAAAAATAAATACCGCGATCCTTGCTTATGAAAGAGTTTATTTTAATCAGAATCTATGCCAAAATCTTAGTTAATAAGGTTGCAAATGTCGAAGTGCAGCTGTTCTTTTGATTCAGTTGCTGCTGAATTTCTGAGCAGGCGATGTTCTGCTATCCAGGTCCAGTGTGTACATTCAATGCGCCTTGGGGAAGAGGTGTGGCGCAGTGGCCAGGGTGCCTGATTCCGGACTACAAGTTCACAGTTTGATCCCCGGCACCGGCGGCAGGTTAGCCCAGCACCATGTGAGTCTGGGCAATAGCTCGCTTAATCTTCCCAAGTGCCCCCAGCGCTGGGCCACCACTTTGGAGGTAGCTGTGCGCTTTACAAATACTGGTATTTCATTTGTGCGATGTCTTCAAGAGGGTAAAACTGGGTGGAGTGGCCACAGCCAGGGAGGGACACAGAGACAAGGCTGGAAAGAGCCTGAAAAACAGTTTAGTTGGCCATGGGCGGGGCAAGGGGGCAAAAAGGTAACCATAAGGAGAGAACAAAAATGATACAGTGTGAAAGAAAATGTGGGGTTAGAAGCAGCACGAATATACTGCATTGTATATGGCCGCTTCTCCGCTATGGCAGAGGAGCGTTACCCCTCCACCCCAGCTTCAACATTTGAAAAAATAAAACAATAATTTAGCCTTATAGCCCGCCGTAGCGGGCTATACCGGCTATTAAAGGCCCGCTGAATCGTTAAAGGCCTGAGCCGAAGGCGAAGGACTTTAACAAGACAGCGGGACTCAATCATCAGCTCTTCGGCCAGAGTAATGTGCTGAGGGGGCCCCTGATGCTTGGGGGCTGCGAGGGCCTGTGTTACGCCACTGTGGGAAGAGTGCTGAATTGCACAGCTGCCCTTGTGGGAAGTGGTTGAGTGATGTGTGTGATTGACAGGGATGTTGCTCTTATCCTTCTTTGAGCTGCTGAGCATGAGAGTTATGAGGAGAAGAGAATTGAGAAACAGAACAATGCACTTTGATTTGAACCCCTGGTTAAAACTGGGTAGGCTTTGCCTTGACCTACGCAAAGGTATTTTGGTGTTATGAATTCAAAGGAGGTATTACCCCACACCACTTCCAAAGATCGCCGGCCTCTACTGCCAGGAGAAAGAGATTACCAGCAAAGGTTTTCAATTAAATGTGAGTTACCTTGAGGACAGAATTAACCAGCATGAGCAAATCTTTTAAGGAGAACAAAGCAGTGTCTGGCATCACTTAAAAGGGAGGCTGAACTCCCTATGTTTCCCACTCCCTATGGGCTGGAGCCCTTCCCCTCTCAGGAATGCTGTAGCCAAGCTCCCTCTTGCTGTGCATAAGACAGGTGAAGAAGTGTAAGGTTCGGCAGGGTAGTCTTTGAAGGATCCTCACCCTTTTCATTGGGAAAGCACATGATGCTACAGTGACATCACCCTGTCACCTGCCAGTCAGAGGGGGGAGACAAAATGCCCAAACAAGGACCCAAAAGGGGTCACCTGTGCTTGACAATTCACAGGTTTAGGTAAAGATGAGGTGACGAAAGGAGGATTGCACAGAGGGCCCCCCAGTAACTGCATCTAAGATAGGAAGGTGCCAAACCAGTGCAGATGTCCAGTGCAACACTTTGCATAGTAGGTGGCACACAGAGTGCCCACAGTAGAAGTGCAGGGGTGTGCATAAGCTGCAGTCTGACAGGGCTGAAACAGCCCATCATTCTTCTGAGCACGATAGATTGAGCATCATTGTGTTTGGTAGTAGCATCACCTGTTATGGAGCACATAGAAGCCTCAATAACCTGACATATATCCTTTAGAGATAATATAAGTATATTATGACCTTACCACAATACATCAGAACAGTTCTTTTTTTATCTTTAAGAAGGAATTGAGCCCAACCACTACTACACGAGCACACTCACCCAACAGTATAAGGGTGAGCCTGTGTATGGACTGTCTTAACACAGTAAAACAGAAATAATCCATCATGTGTGCGTAATTTAAATACTATTGGAATGCATTTTTTCATATCCTTTCAAAAAATGAAGGGGTATTATTGTGCAAAGGATTCTGGGTATGCAAATAGTATAGCATGGTCTTTGTGTACACTGTTCTTTCAAAAAGGAAGCAGCATCTTCATGTCGCCATATTTATGATCATTTCCCATCTCAATAGGCCTTGCACTGGATATCTAAGACAGGGGCCATTGTGGGATTCTAGTAGTTCCCTACATGTGCTGCGTGCTTGCCCTTAGTGGGTGGCACCTCCATGTGTGTATCCGTGTACTATACCCTCTGGGGTCCTCCTGCTCTGTGCTGCTGAGGGTTCTACAGTGCAGAGTCCCATACAGTGGGATCTGAGCTTCAAAACAGGCCCTTCCTGATTTCCTCTTTCTTAAACATCGGAAATGTTTAGATTGTTAGACCTGGCACCATTGGCGTGGATCTCCCTTCCATTTGTTTGCTGTGCCTCCTGTGTTTCTTCTATGTTTTTGCTGGTCTAAATGCTTTGGGCACTTTGCCACTGCTATTCAGTGCCAAAGTGCAAGTGCTCCCTATTGTAAATTGTTGTATGGATTAGTGACTCCATGACTGGCTATTTGATTTACTTGTCAGACCCTAGTCCAGTGCACCATGTGTGCCCAGGGCCTGTAAATTAAATGCTGCTGGTGGGCTTGCAGCACTGATTGTGCCACCCACAGAAGCTGCTTGTAAAGTGTGGCTCAAGCCTGCCTTTGCAGAGCCTGTGTGCAGTCTGAGACTGCGATGTCGACTTGGCAAGTGCACACACTTGCCAGTCCCTAAACCTTCCCTTTTCTACATGTATGTCACCCCTACGGTAGGCCCAAGGTACACCTGTGGGCAGGGTGCATTGTATGTAAAAGGTAGGACATGCCCTGAGGTGTGTGGCATGTCCTGATAGTGAATTACAGCCAATTTTGTTTTTAACCATTACACGGCTACCTGTTCCCATAGGCCAGAGTGGGCAGTTTGATGATATCATCTTATAATCCTAACTGGCCCAAGGAACAAGGTAGAAATTCGAGTTTAGTATGCCTGAACTTATAATGTTAAAATACATCTTTTAGTGAGGGTGATTTTTACATTCTGTCACTTTTAGAAAATAGGTATTTTCTTGCCTAACCATCCAGTATGTCTCTGCTAGGCTTGTGTATTCCATGTCTGGGTTGTGAGTGACAGGGGGCTGGAGAGGGCCCTGGATCCAGCAGTCTGAGGGGTCAGAGGTGGGCTAAAAAGGACCTGCATTGACTAGAGAGTATGGGGGGGATTTCCTTTCACTTGCCTGAGCCTACATAGAATAGAAAGTAGGGGGGAAAGATTTCATTTCAGCTACCTGGGCCAGGTCTGCTTTCAACAATGCAGTCTCCACCTCCTGCCAGGAAGCTGCACCAGAGAAGACAGAACTGGCTTTGGCTGGGTACAGACACTCTCTGCCTTCAGAGACAAAGGCATTGTGTGTATAAAAAGGAGAACCCAGACCCCAGAATTTTAGATCACTTCTGGGAAATCAAGAGGAACTTTTGCCAAGGAGAAGAACTGGGGAAACTGAAGGAGGATTACTGCCCCTGTGCTGTTTGCTGTTTGGGGTTTGGCCTCCAGTGGTTGCTTGCTGCCAAGGAAAGGAGAAAAGGACGTTGCTGTTTGGTTTGTAATCTTGAGGAAGATCTCCAAGGGCTTGAACTGAGCTTGCCTTCTGTCTGAAGTCTCAGGGACATAAAGACTTCACCACCAGCTCCCCTGAATTTTCTTTGCTGGGAATTCTAACCTACAGATAGGTGCCTGCAGCTGTTTAGGCCCTCTAGAGACTGTTTGACGCTGGGAGCTGGAAAGGCGAAGCAACGATGGAGAAGCATGTCACATCCGTACTGAGACCCGACGCATTGCTGAGCCACAGGAAGAAGGGTGCTGCACCTACACCGAATCCCGACGCATTAACGGGCCGCCATTTTGTCGCATCGCACTGCATCGTCGCATCACATTGAGACACTATCTTGTCGCATTTTAACACCTTGGCTGCTGCCCAGATTTATCACCGGTGCTGAGCCCTAATGGTAATGGGTGTGGTCATGACGGAATGGTTCCGTCATGAGCACAGCTCAACCGATGCTCATGACGGAACCATTCCGTCATGAGCATCGAAGGGGTTAACCAGCACTCAGTAAGAAACTGTTGCATCGCCTCCTCTCTTGTAAGGAACAGACACACCACCTCCCTGCTCTGCAGTAAGGAACAGACGCATCACTTCCCCCGAAGCAAAGAACTGACGCATAACCTTCCCTGCGACCCTTTTGTTTGTTTTGCGTGACACATCTAAGGTACTTTGTTGGAAAAGTGTCTCATTTACAACTTGCATTGAACTGAACTATTTCTACCATTGAAGAACCTACTTTTGATAACTGTATTGTGGATTTTTGTCGTTTGGTCTTGTTTAGATAAAGAGTACTTATTTTCCTAAACTGGTGTGATGTCCGTTTGTAGTGTTTCATTGAGTTACTGTATGTGTTCACAAATGCTTTACACACTGCCTCTGAGAGAAGCCTGTCTGCTTGTGCCAAGCTACCAAGGGGTTATTTTAGGAGTGTACCCGCCATTCTCTGGCTAGAAGCAAGGGTCCCTATTTAGACAAAGGTGCAAACCTTGGCAACTAGAAACCCCATGTCTAACATAGATCAAAAGTGGGATCTAGAAAAGGCATCAAAACCTCAATGTATTTAATTTTGTACCCTAAAGACTACGAGAGTAGGTTCCTATATACTAACATCTTTAGGAATCTTCACAAAATGGAAGGCTTACTCAATGAAAACAAGTACAACCACGAGTGGCTCTGCTTGTCTCAGATGTATGTCGACCAGTGGTGGCTCCCCACTATGGTGGAAGAGCGTTGCCCCCTGCTGACAGCCAGCTGAGGAAAACGGGGAAAAAATGCTACCAAATTGGTTTTAATATTATTTTATTTTTCCTGTTTCCCTCTGGACCCAGCCAAGTCGGGCGGACCTTGGTTGTTTTACAGTCCAGCGAAGGGTTATTAGTATTCAGAAATGAATGGCGCACAACATGTAGTGGTTGAGTAGGAACGAAATTGTACTGCTATTTGGTGCTGCTTGTTCAGGGAAAACCCTGCGAACTCTGAAACCAAAGGGTGAGAAGGCTGACCCTTATGTTAAATGAACTGCCAAGTCAAGCGCACACAACTAGTATATTGATTTGAGTTATCAAGGTAAAGTGTTTCAAGGATGAGACCGCACACAAATGTTCTTTCTATTTCTTTTTTAATTGTTATGTGATTGGTTTTCCTATTTGAGGGAATCCATAAAGAAAGAAACCAGCTGACACGTGTTTCGTCAGTAAGGGAGTTAACCCAATGACTCTTCAGGGCTGCAAAAAAACGTTCCAGTAACTTTTGATTTTCGTGCGCGAACTTATGCACATTGAGGCTCCAACACCCAATTCGGACCGGGTTGGAATTATCACCGGTCCCCCGATACCACGATATCCAGTTTTTTTTGCAACCCTGAAGAGTCATTGGGTTAACGCCCTTACTGACGAAATACGTGTCGGCTGGTTTCTTTCTTTATGGATTCCCTTAAATAGGAGAACCAATCACACAACAATTAAAAAAGAAATAGAAAGAACATTCGTGTGCGGTCTCATCCTTGAAACACTTTACCTTGATTACTCAAATCAATATACTAGTTGTGTGCGCTTGACTTGGCAGGACCTTGGTTGTTGTCACAGTCAGCGGGGGAGGCGTAGTGCACACTGTACGTGCGCAAGCCAGTTTGCCCGGATTTTGTTAGGCCAGCCAAACTATCATGCGTACGTGGGTTTCTCCAACCCACCTGTGTTACACAGCCGGGTTGGAGAAACAGCATAGACTCCCAGGCACCGTCTGAGCGGCAAACAAAGCCACTCAGACCAATCCAGCTGCTGCTCTCATGCTATGAAAGCAGCATCTGGATTGGGTGGGGAGCCTGTGCTGGTGTCCCAGGGACTGCTGGGACACCATCAGGAGAGTATAGCTGTCCCGAAGCGGCCGACAACATCAGAACAGATAGTCTTTAAAAAAATATATAATTTTTCCCTAATACTCCCCCCACCCCCTCACTTGAGCTTTGCGGTGGCTGCCACTGATGTAGACTCAACACATCTCTCTGATCTTGTTCTCCTTGAACTAGTTCTTCAGTGAGACCTGTCATTACCCTGCAGGGCTTTCCATATCACTGGTCACAAAGGTTCATGATCTCCAGAGACACATGCGTGCTCCATTATAAGGATCTTCACCCTTAGGCGCGATGGGTGATGTTAATGGTTTGAAGCCTGGGGTGCAGCAGTGCTTGATGTTACTCTGCACTCATCTGTGCTGTGGTCATGAATGTAACCTTTGCAACAACTCCCCACATTAGGACAGTGCTTGCCCATCAAGTGTCAAGTTAAATGCATCCATTAAACTCAAAAAGGCAGGTTTGCAACCTTAATAAGGCGCTGCAGGTAGAACGGGGTAAAGGAAATAAGGTGACAGCAACCAGGAGATAGTTGAACACATTATTGGAATTTTGGTAACGATAGGAGGGAGGTTCCAGTAGGCTCGCAATGGTTACTTCTCCGTCCTTTCCTCCACCTGTGTTCCCTTGAGAATCTTCACGACACCCGCGGCGTGGAGGGCTGTTCCACGCCACGTCTCACGAAGACGTCCCGATCATATATAGATGCAATGCATCTCCCTTCCCATATTTACCATCAGAAACTAATAAGTAAAAAAAATGCATATAATGATAAGAAACGCAGCATGAACAAAATGATAAGGACTAATTAATTAAAAACATACCCATGAGATTCTGTACATAAATATTTAGGCTCCTTCACATAAGTCACAGAGAGTGGAAAGCATAAAAATGTATATGCACAAAATTAACAGGGAATGTAAAAGTGCAAAAATATATACACTAATATTAGCACCACAAAATACCTAAAAGCACCACAAAGAAGAGCTCACTCTAGGACATAATCACCATGCCTCCCCAGTTTCTGCCTAACCCCTGTACTGCAGTAAAACACTCAACAAACTAACTAACCCCTCTGCCCCCCCCAGAACACTCAACAAAGTAACTAACCCCTCCCCCGCCCCCCGCAAGAGCCTGGGCACTGTTATTTTCACAGAGTGTCACATTAAGTTCTGAACATCAATAAAGAACTTGCTGTGAGGATTTCTGCTAGAAAGCGTTTATGGGAAACAAACCCCAGGGCCAATCAGTTACCACCAGTTATGCAATCAACTAGTAACTCATTCAAAAATTAACACTAAATAACACATTCTGCTGTGTGAGTTCTAAAACACTGTACCTCATGGAAGTATGCAATCTGGGTGTAAGACATGTGCCTACTTGCCTTGTTACAGTTTTACCGTGACTACACTACTCATCTGTAATAAGAAAGTGACATAATTGTGTTAATGTGTACTTCACTGCAGTTGTGATGTGAATTTACTAAGCTTGCTGCCAGAGGAAAGAAACAGCGTGAAAGGCCGGCTGCTGAGAAGAAATGCATCTTCTGCTTAAACAATTAAAGTGTTATGTACTTTTTCAGCTCTCTTTGTTCTGAACTGCTTTTGCAGAAAATTCATTAGCTAATAAGGAGACATTTAGGACAGCATGTTCATTTATTGAACAGCTGGAGTTTTTTAAAAGAACGAAAGAACCCATATGAATGTTGTCACCACTCTGAACTTCAGCTTGTATTCAAAGTGAGTTACATTAAATTGCTTAATTTTATTTTGCACAGATCTCAGCTTACAACTGTGGTGTTCATTTCCACAAAAAAAGATTTAACATGTATTCGATGTATTTGCATTCACAGTATTTCTTCCATATGACGGGCGTGAGTTAGAGATCAAAGATAAAAATAGGAAATGGGAAACAATAAAGATATAACCATGTATTATATGGAATAAAATACACTCCACCCTGTGGTATATACATATTAAAAGTCTTCGCAGATATCTGAGGCCTTAAAAAGGAAATCAGCCTTTTGCCTAGGGTCTCTGTATCAAACATTTCCACCTTGAGACTACAGGGAAAAGGGGGTTGATCCGATCCAGTTTTTCAGGATAGCCAAATAAAATAAATGTACATACAATTAAGCTTAATGGAATTTACATACATTGTCATTTGTTTTACAAGAAATGTGATATGGATCTGGATCTAGTCTTCCTGAACCTATACTGGACCTATATTGGACACCCTGTTATGTGTGATGACAGATATCCTTAGTAACTTTAGATACCCCTCTAAAACACAGATGGGATGGTCCATCCTAAAATAATGTGTCCAACAATGCACAATCCAAGACAAACAACACCCTAGATCAGGGATTCTTAACCTGTGGTTCGGGGACCCCTGGGAGTCTACAAAGGCTTCTCAGAGGGTCTGTGACTGCTTAGAGAATTAAATAATGTTCACACAATAAAGTGCATTTAAATAAACAAGTACAATCTAAAATGTAAAATTTCAAAACGTTCTTTAAATTTGAAGGCATTTGTAATTAGAGACTAAAAATTAATTTAGTAACCTCAGATTGAATATTTATTAAAACAACATATTTTGAGGTAAACTAAATGAGTGTCAGCAGAGAATATTTCACAACATTTTTACCTAGTCATAATTGATGTAAACTTAAAACACAGGCACAAGGTAAGCAACCATTGTCAGAGATAATATGTCTAACACTGGCTGCCAGGCATTTACCTTGGTCAGTGCTTGTTTTGTTTTGTGAAAGTGTATTTTGGGGGAGCTGTGAGCAACTACCAATATAAAAAAAATGATGGATGAAAGCAACACTCATTTCGCCCTCTAAAATCAAACATTGTCATAGAAGTCCATGGCATCAAAGGGAACTACTTTTTGTGAGGATGCCCTTCTTGTGAAAGAGCAGAATGCAATCACTCACAGTGAAGTTAGCCAATGGCAGAAGTGGGCTGACCCGTTGCCCTAGGTTGAATGCTGTAAGTGTAAGATTCAGAAGAAAAGCAAAGGTCTTGACTAACGCCAGACCTAAAATTGAACCAATGAGTTGTAGGCAAGGGAAAATCATGCTCCAAACGTCATAAGATTCGGACTGACTGACATGCATGGTGCATAGCAGCATTATGACTATCTGCATGTTTCTGCACCACAGTCTCTACCAAACATGTAACTCTATAGTGCGCATCTCCAGGGACACAGGGCATTTTCCCAAATCTTCCTTTCTGCCTGCTGAGTTAAAAAGGAAGTACATTGATAATCTGCTCTTGCATGTTTTGCCACAGAAGAGCATTTCAAACTTTGAAACAAGCATGCATTGCAAGCCTTGTCAATGCCATCAAGGTTTTCCAGCCTTTATTTCATGGACGATTAGGCAAGGCTCTGACGAAAAGCACTCTCACACAATGCATCCCTTCATTTGAAATCAGAAACCCCTGTTGGATCACAACAAATGTTGTCTTAGAAATAGTCTTTTTTCATTGAAACATTTAATTTAGAGCGCTACCTTCTAGACTGACTGATGCAGTTTTTAATGTATATTGTAACAAAGAGCCTGCATATTATCACACTTTTTAAATATACAGCTGCTTTATTGATAGACATTCTAGGTCACACCAAACAGGAAATATGCATGGGCAAGAATTCATAAACATGGCACCAGGGTTTGCAACTTTGCACTCGGCAGTGCAAAATCTGTATCGATCAACTGGTGTTAAAAAAAAGTTATATGTTCACTGGCACGTAAAAACATTATAATTTTCTTTGGTTAGTCAGGGCAAATGTTTTTGCACTGGTCGATCAAAATACACCATTGTATCAGAATGTTGCAAAATTAGCCGGTGCCTGTGTCACTAAGCTATAAGTGATAACTTAGAAATCTCAGTCAACAAAAATTGCACATCTGTACCTCATTTGGATCTCTGTGTGGCTTTCGATACAATTCACCATCAAACTTTAAGTTTCAGACTCAAAGAACTCTGGGGCAGATTAACAAGCCCCTTGCGGCATCTTTACGACACCGTTGCGCCACTTCTGTGATGCAGCGGCGTCGTACATAATGCGCCACTATGCGACATATCTACAACGTGACGCATCTAGGGAGATTACATCACGTGTGGCTCACTGGTTAGAGGCGGCAGACCCGAGAGCAGAGGACGGCCCGGGACCAGGGTTCGATTCCCGGCGTGGCAGGTTTCTGGACCAGGGTCAGCGGGCTCGATAATTCTCTCGCCTCGGTGCCCACTCTGATCAGCGATCACACTCGGCAACTCTGGGCATTAGCTTGCCTCATCTTCACTAACGGCCCCACCAGACCGCCGGGGATGCCTGGTCTCACCCTGGAGATACCCATTAAGGGACCATCTCTCAGGGAAGCCAGGAAGGGTTTCGCAGCGGTCGAAGCGCCTTGGGACCCTAGGGGTAAGTAGTGCGCTATATAAATGCCTATACATACATACGTTATAAAGCCCTGCCCTCGCCACTACATTATACCTGCATTAGGTATAATGTATGCAGGGTGGACTTTCCATCGCAAGGAAGCCTCGTAAAAATGACGCAGTGAAATCTGCAAGATTTTACTGAGTCACATTTACAACCCCGCTGCGCCAAAATCTTACGCCTGCTTATAGTAGGCGTAAGGAGTGACGCAGCACAGCAAGTATAGGGCGCCCCTGAGCAATGCTGTAGTTGTATTGCGCTTGCGACACGACTCCTGCACTGCGTCACATTTACGCCAAGAGATGCGTCACACATCTGTCTATCCTTGCGCCACGGTGCACCGCATTGTAGATGCGGCACGTCCATGGTGGCGCAAGGCTATTTTTCCGTCACGCACAATAACTGGTGCAGGGATGTGCCAGTTATTGTTAATCTGCCCCTAATAGCATAACTCGTGCTTGGATCTCTTCCTTACCTTAATGACATAGCTAATATGAAATACATTCCCCTATTCTTTGCTGTTTTAGAAAATGAAGCAGGAGTCTTCTAAGTATCTATCATCACCCCGCGCCCATTTAGCATATATACAAAACAACTCCCAGAGCTAATCAATTGTTTTGACCCCGTCTGCTACTGTTGTGCAGATGACACACTAATAATACTTAAACTTGAAAACCCCCAAAACACAAAAGCTCTCGCAAAGCCATAAACCAAGGGGCGACACAGAACTATCTTAAACTAAGTGAATCAAAAACTGATTCACTTGAGAAAATTGGAAAAGTTCAGATCCATTATTGTGAAGATTGGAAAAGTTCTGATCCATTTTTGTGAAGATTGGAAAAGTTAAGATCCGTTAACACTCTGGCTGGGTGATGTGGGTCACCGTCAACAATATCAAAAGAAATATGAAATATTGGTATTGTCATTAGCTCTGCACTCTCAATGAATGCCCAAGTGGAGAAACTAACCATGCTGGTCTTCTACACATTACAGACACTCTGTCACATTCTTCCCCATCTTGAATTTCCAGCAAAAGTTCAAGCAACATCATCAACCATCCTCTCAAAACTGTCTGTATCACAGTAATCTTCTCTCGTCCCTCAAATTCAGAATGGTACTGCTAGACTACTTTTACATACATGTATTTGCATCCATACATATCTCCTCTACCTTAAAGGCCCTCCACTGGTTACCGGTTGCAAGAAGATCTTCATTCAAACTATTGTGTATCACTCATACGGTACCATATAATAAAAGTCTGGAATTCCTCCTTATGATAATCAATGACTACTCTCAGTCTAGAAATTCAAGTTCAAAACTAGCATGGCAAATAATCCTTCCACAGTATAAAAACAAAAGAGAATAGGCCACTACTTTCTCCATACTGGATGCCAAATTATGGAATTCCTTCACATCCCGTAAAAAAATAGCCACCTATAACCATCTGGAATTCAGAAGACTAGTTAATCCCAACTGGACCATCATGGACACCCTGACATGCCATCTACTTCAAAACTGAACACACAGCAAGAATAAAGTCTGCTCTATCCATGATCCTAAGGTCCGGCCAAGATGCCATGATCTTTTTCAAGAACTCTATCTGTCCTACTCAACAACACTAGGGGGCCGATTTACAGAACTAACCTAAGACAAAATCCTAAATTTACTACTTTTGGTATTCAAAGAAGTTAGGATTTTGTCTTAAGTTTGTCTTAAGACAGACTTAACACTGTCCTAAGTTAGTTCTGTGAATTGGGCCCATGGTCTCTCACGCAGTCATTGTATAAGAAAGTATAAAATAAAAATACTATCAAATCCCGAATACTCTTGTCTTTTTCTACTATCACCTGCACAAGAATGCATGAAATCTAACAGGCTTCCTACTACTAAACTGCATAATCACTATGCAAAGAAAAAGGGCTTTGATTTCTGACCATTGAATTGCTAACATAGTTTGCCTGACCTGCTCCCCTTATCGAACTCTTATTCATAAATTGCATGTCTTTAGTTGACTGCAACACAAAACTGTATGGTCTCTGCTTACTTTTCTGCACATACTTTTGTGACATGTCCCTTTCTTGACCCATAGGCCTCAAACCTTCCTTGTCTCCAAGGGGTAATCCCTCGCCTGCAATCTATCAATCCTCTAGCTCCCTCTACAATATCTACTCATCCTACCAATTGCTCAAATAAACCTAAATGCCCCTCCCTTGCTAGCGATGATATCTAACTCCCTGTGACTCCACTATACGAACGAACAGTGGTAAAGCAAATAAAGATTCTTGTGGCGACATAAGACTAAACTCAATAACCACTAACCTTGGGTTTGCTAGGGTGAACAACCTTTACAACGAAACTTTTACCACGCAGTGCCTTTACAACGCGGTATTTACAACGCAAACCATTACAACGCATTGCGCTGGGGGCCGCTCTAGGATAGGGAATAAGTTTAATTTTCTATCCAATACCTTCCCTAGTGTCCACGGGGACTGGTGTTGGAATAGTAAATTAAACTTTTCACTATCCAGCACCTCAAAGCGCTATGCGTTGTAAAGGTTTGCGATGTAAAAACCGCGTTGTAAAGGCATGCGTGGTAAAAGCATGCATTGTAATGTCATACATCCGTTTGCTAGTAGTGTGCCACTGACCATAAAGTGCTCAATGCCTTGTCAGGAGTGGTAAGTTCTATATACATACAATTACATTACAATGCTATACATATATTTAATATTGTCGGAAGTCACCTACATAATCAGTGGATAGCATGGAGATAGCCATCCTGGATCTATGTTGGACATTTCTGTGGCAGACACTTAGTCATTTACTAACCCAGTTTTCTCTCCATATCTGCCAAATCTCAATCAAGCAGTTTTCAATGGCTGACCTAGATATGCAGGATGGCTGCACTTTTAGACTCCTCCTGGCCATGCTTTAAAAGAACTACTTCGGTCATTGTTCATCAGCAGCCAGTGTGTTTGCATAGCAGGGGTGTGGAGTTTATTGAGGGGGACAAACAGACAAGACGATAATAAAAATTCATTAAAAAAGCACTTACCTGCCACATCGCGTCCCTCTCCTCTGCAGGCACAGGGTCCCAGAGTGCACTGCGGCCAATCCTGTTGCTGCTTTCATGCTGCTGAAAGCAGCGTCAAGTTTGGCCTGAGCGCCGATGATTTGCGCTCCCAATTAGACTGGGAGCCCGTGCCTGCTCTCTACAACCCGACAACGCAGCTGGAGTTGGAGAGACCTTCAGCGTGCAGAGCGGTTTGGCCGCCTGAGACGCCCAGCCAGACCATCATTCGCACTGAATAGAAGCGCCCAACACTCCCCCTCCAGCCTGTCATCACCCAAGAGAAAGAATGAAACGATCATAAACAAGGGTTCATTATTGTTTCATTTTTTCGGCAGCTGGCGGGGAGGGCGATGCTCCTCCGCCATGCGGTCACTGGCAGTAAGCGCCACTCGAAATCTCGTATTAATTTTCAATCACAGCCACAATGATACTTCCAGGTAGTGTCACTAAAACCTTTGCAGCAGGTGGAATCACAGGGATGCCCACCCTGTGGCAAAATGCAAACTCCTGTCCAAGAAGGACAGATACTGATTTCTGAAATGTAAGGGCCCTTGGCATGATGCCATCTCTTATTCATATTTCAGGGATCTGAGCGACTCAGTTCAGTGACAAGAATAACTCTTTAAGGACGAGAGCAATAAAAGCTCTTCATCCATTGCATGTTTACGCTTTTACTGTGTTCAATCTTCTGAAAACACAATTGGATTTGACCCTCACACCATAAATGAATCGAGGTTTTTGTTTTTATTAACAGTATGGACCTGGTCCAAGAGAATTAAAGCACCTTATAATGGAATCAGTTTACCTAACAGATTTATTTGTGTTTTTGGTCACAAAGAGATTAACGGGTTTGTTTAGAGCCATCAAAATGTGGCGGATATCCTGCGCGTCTTATTATCAGCATTATAGGCTACAATGCACTCGATATACAGTAAACACAGTGACTAATTTAACAAAATTGTAAATGCCAGTGTCTAATTTATGGCTCGAGACGCCACCGAGGCTAACACCTACCACTTCCCCTGTGATAGCTTCCAAATACCAGTTCCAGCACTGATACAAGTGTGAGATTTTGGACTATTCCTGGCCAGCTGGAGATCTAAGGATGGACAAGACCTGCAGGTTATTATAGTTTCCAGTTATATGGAGCTGTGAAATACTTTGCTCGTCTTAAAAAAGACAGGCAGTGCCACCATGTGGTAGGCTGTCATAGTTAATAGCTGGTGTTTATAAGTGGGTAGCGGTGCGAGTACCAGCAAACACCAGCACAAATTAAGCACTGAGTGGTTAGGGCATCTGTTGTGTTGCTGAGGGAGTATCCTGTCCACAAGACTCTAAATAAGGCCTTAATTGATTTGCACAGAATCACAAGGTGGTGAGCTAAAGCCAGGATTTGAATCAGGATCTCTGTCCAAACAGTATCTTCAGACATTGGGGCACATCACCTTCAAATTACAACAATATTTTCAAATTACCAAAATTGCTGCTCCCAATCAGGGTCGGCTCTATGGTGGAGGGAACGGTGCAGCCGCAATTTACGCGGCTGGCCTCGGTGGGCAGTGTGTTTAAAAATAATAAGCCTTTTGTAACATTTCCTATTGAGACTCCCCAGGGTATTGCAGCATAGATTTGCAAATTTTGCTGCACAAAATTGATATTTTGCGTCTCAAACATGGAACGTTTACGGCATTATTGCGGCACTTTATTTTACTTGTAATTATTCTTTTTTTAGCTTTAAATCAATGGCAGCGGTTTCAGCAGAGAGTATTCCACTGTGAAACAGGCAGGTTCAAAGTGTCTGCGAGTGCTTGTTTGCTAATAATGTATATTTTAATCCAGAATTTAAATAGGATTCAGTGAAAATATGCAAGGTCAAACAAGTATACCTTTACAAACAAGAATGCTGGCTAAGAAAATCATCTCTCCATCCAAAAGTATGAAATAAACATTCACTGAAACCGTAGTTAAGCTCCTGAGGTTAAGGCACCTGTGGCAGAGATCTGTTCAACGTTCTGAATGACTTGACTTAACATTGTTGTGAATTCGATTGAAGTATCACAAGCAGTTCGGTAATACATAAAGGCATGCGAGTCACGTGATCCAACTGCTGCCAGTGTCAACATACTGTATAAAATAAGTGACGCTGTTGATGAGGAAGGCAACGTTGGCAGCACCATCTTTGGAACCTGAGCCTGCATGTAAAGGGGCAGAAATGAATAAATCAAGAAGTTTGAATAGATTATGTCCCTCAAGCTGTGAAGTTACATGGGACTAGATGAGGACCCAACAAAGGGGAGGAAAGGCCTTGGAGGTGGTCCGAGGTTGAGTAGGCACATACACAGGGAGTTGAGACACAATTATGGGCAGCGCAGTAGCGGCTCGTTGAGGGAGTGCTGCGGGGCCGTGGGGCGGGGGAGAGGCAGGGTGGGGGGTAGTAAACTATAGCTCACGGCCGACCGGAGTAATGTAAATAAATAAATAAACAGAGCAAATTTCATTGCGCGCACTGAAACACATTTGGGCGTTTCAGCACGCGCAATGACATTTGTTTTATTTATTTATTTATTGACATTACTCCGGTCGGCTGTGAGCCGTAGTTTACTACCACCCCCCTGCCCTTCCCCCGCCCCCGGCACTCTCTCCATGAGCTGCTACTGGGGCAGCGGCATAGCATGCGCTGTCAGCTCCTGGGGCAAGGCAAGTATCCTTCCACTTTTCTTTTAAAATGTTGCACCTCTAAGAATGCCCTTGCACCCCTAAGAATTTTGCCCCCCAGAGCAACAGTCCTTGTGGCCACGCTCATCCTATCCCACTGTGTATGGGACCCTCCATCCCGACCTGTGAGCTCAATACACATTCATTCATGTGCAGGCTTACTTTGGGTTTCTACCAGTAGTAGTGCAACTGGTGCTACAGCTCTTGAGCTGATTCAAATAGCAGCGCGTGCTCCTGGGACCAGCACATTCCGGCTCATAGACGTTGACCTCCTCCCTCTGCTGCTCCTGAGTCTAGTTCTGCATAATATAAACAGACCCTGAAATAAATGATACTTCTTTGATGCAATACAAAAAGTAGAACTACAAGGACCAGAATGCACTGGTTTGTTAATCGTAAGCCCACAACTGTAAGCATGAAGTTCCCTGTCACATGAAGGCACATGGCTGTACTATGTGTGCCAGCCCCCACCATCCCCTTTGCTATGTCCTAAGCTCGTAGTAAAAACCACAGTTGATGGACAGAATGCAGAACAATGTCATAAATTCACCCCAGTACAGAGATCTGGGCCTAAATCCAGTGTTTTTTTGCACTCCACACCACCCCAGTTCAGACATGGCCATATGCAAATCAGTCTGACCCTGTGCTTCATGGGAACAGTCCAGCCCGAACTGCCAAGCCATGCTTTCCCTGGACCGGAAACAATGTTGTGTTATGTTATGTTAAACATTTTTATATAGCGCGACTAACACCTGAAGGTTACTTGGCGCTTGTGCTGAGGGAGCGGAGAAAAACTGAGGGACAGGACTAACTGTAGGCCTCAGTAAACAAAAAGGTTTTGAGGAGGGATCTGAACCTAGTGTAAGGGGAGGACAGCCTTAGAGGGAGGGGGAGGGCGTTCCAGAAAGAAGGAGCTAAAAATGAGAACCTAAGGCCGCCGTGTTTCTTCCTCTTGAATCTTGGGACTGACAGTAAAGCCAACTGAGACGAGTGAAGGTTGCGTGAGGGGACATATGGGTGAAGGAGGGAAGAAATAAAAGAGGGGCCTCCGCCTGCAAGGGATTTGAAGATTATGCAGCCTAGTTTAAACTTGCAGCGCGCGGTGACCGGAAGCCAATGAAGACTTTTTAAAAGAGGGCGAACATGTTGATGTCCGGGTTGGCGGAAGATGAGACGGGCGGCATGATTTTGAATCTGCTGGAGTCTCTTGGCTTGGTAGTCAGGGATGCCTACGTAAAGCGCGTTTGCATAGTCAAGTCTTGAAATGACTAGCGCTAACAGGGCCAGGGTGAGGGCCTCGGTGGTGAGGAGGCGGGAGATTATACGAATCTTCCTGAGCTGAAAGTGGCTAGAAGACACTACCGTGCTAATCTGGGGTTTCATTGAAAGATCACTGCTAATGATAACCCCCAGACTTTTAGCTGAATTCACTGGGCAAGGGAGACTGCCCAGACTTGCCGGCCAGAAAGAGGGTTGCCAGGGATTAGAGGGACCCCCGACAAGAACCAGCTCGGTCTTGTCGGGGTTAAGCTTCAGGTGATTTGAGCTCATCCAGTCACTAATGAGACAGAGGGTAGTTTGAAAAGTGGAGATTGATTCATCCGAGGGGTCGATGGTGAAGACCAGTTGAATGTCATCCGCGTAATTAAACGCGGTGACATTCAACCTATGGAGAGAGCGGATCAAGGGAGCCAGGTATAAATTAAAAAGGAGTGGGGACAAGGAGGAACCCTGCCGGACACCGCAAGTCAGCCCGACCTGGTCTGCTGAGAACTGGGACAGTCTGACTGCTTGTTGGCGGTTAGACAGGAAAGAGTGGACCCACTTCAAGCTTCCGAGGATCGGTTTCTGGCATTCCAGCCCTCTTCAGCCCGGCTTGCTTGAATCCAGTGGTATGGAGAGCATGGGACTCACGTCTGAGCATACCCATCCCACTCGGGGTGACAAATGCAAAAACCACAGTTGATGGACAGAATGCAGAACAATGTCATACATTCACCCAGTACAGAGATCAGGGCCTAAATCCATCTTTTTTTTGCACTCCACACCGCCCCAATTCAGACATGGCCATATGCAAATCAGTCTGACCCTGTGCCTCATGGGAACAGTCCAGCCCGAACTGCCAAGCCATGCCTTCCCTGGACCGGAAACAAGCTTCTGAGGACCGGTTTCTGGCATTCCAGCCGTCTTCAGCCCAGCATGCTTGAATCCAGTGGTGTGGAGAGCATGGGACGAGTGGGATGGATTCAAGGAATCCGGGCTGAAGACGGCTGGAATGCCAGAAACCGGTCCTCGGAAGCTTGATTCCGGTCCAGGGAAGGCATGGCTTGGCAGTTCGGGCTGGACTGTTCCCATGAGGCACAGGGTCAGACTGATTTGCATATGGCCATGTCTGAACTGGGGTGGTGTGGAGTGCAAAAAAACGATGGATTTAGGCCCAGATCTCTGTACTGGGGTGAATGTATGACATTGTTCTGCATTCTGTCCATCAACTGTGGTTTTTGCATTTGTCACCCCGAGTGGGATGGGTATGCTCAGACGTGAGTCCCATGCTCTCCACACCACTGGATTCAAGCAAGCCGGGCTGAAGACGGCTGGAATGCCAGAAACCGGTCCTCGGAAGCTTGTTTCCGGTCCAGGGAAGGCATGGCTTGGTAGTTCGGACTGGACTGTTCCCATGAGTCACAGGGTCAGACTGATTTGCATATGGCCATGTCTGAACTGGGGTGGTGTGGAGTGCAAAAAAACGATGGATTTAGGCCCAGATCTCTGTACTGGGGTGAATGTATGACATTGTTCTGCATTCTGTCCATCAACTGTGGTTTTTGCAATAAGCTCCTAGTAGCCACAGCACAGGGACCTCCGTTTGCCCCTCATCATCTCTCTCCCACTCCAGCTGTGTGCACCCTGTGAGAGTGCAAGTGGTGCAGCAAGAGGTGCAGATGTCCCAAAATAATACATAGTAGGATGAGGTATGGACAGTGATTAGTTTGAGATTTCCGGTCCTCAGCATCTGCACTTAATCATCAATACTGGCACTTAATAATCAACACCTGCGCTTTTCATCTGAAACAGTTAAGGACACATTCACTTATGGTAGACAAGGGGGGATTAAGTGATTTGCCCAGAATCACAGGATGTTGAGCCAACGGCGAAACTCAAAATCAGCAGCTCTGGCTATTATGCCACATCCTCTACCCACTTTCATGGTTACTAGTTGGTTCTGTTTTAGGTGGTGCTTACAAAAGAAATAGGCTGGTGCAAGCTGCCTCCTGACGAGGGCCCCAACACTTATGTTTTTTTTTTTACAAATCAAATAGCACCAGGAAGGGCTATAAACACCCCAATGGGATTCCAGAGGGTTTAAGTTATGTTTTTGGAGGCATGTGGATAAGACATGCCTCCGTCCAGAAGGGGCTTGACAGATGGCCAGGGCCTTGTTTGTAAAGGACATGTGTGGCAGAGATGGAACGTATGCCCGAGAAAAGGCTGAGACCAGTAGTCACGCCACTGCCTGTCAGAGTCGGTATGACGTCACCTGTCCCAGTGTTGTACTGTAACCGTGTCTGCATCAGAGAGCAGTCTCTGATCCGGAGAGATGAGGACTCCTTCTTGCATCTAGTGCTATGAAGGCTCCTCCGTGCTGTGTATGTGATATCCTCTTTTAATACTGTGCAGTATGCAGACCACCTCAGTGCTGTGTATGTGATATCCTCTTTCAATAGTGTGCCGTATGCAGGCCTCCTCCCTGCCGTGTATGTGATATCCTGTTTTAATAGTGTGCTGTATGCAGGCCACCACAGTGCTGTGTATGTGATATCCTCTTTCAATAGTGTGCCGTATGCAGGCCTCCTCCCTGCCGTGTATGTGATATCCTGTTTTAATAGTGTGCTGTATGCAGGCCACCTCAGTGCTGTGTATGTGATATCCTCTTTCAATAGTGTGCCGTATGCAGGCCTCCTCCCTGCCGTGTATGTGATATCCTGTTTTAATAGTGTGCTGTATGCAGGCCACCTCAGTGCTGTGTATGTGATATCCTCTTTTAATAGCGTGCCGTATGCAGGCATCAGAGAGCAGTCTCTGATCCGGAGAGATGAGGACTCCTTCTTGCATCTAGTGCTATGAAGGCTCCTCCGTGCTGTGTATGTGATATCCTCTTTTAATACTGTGCAGTATGCAGACCACCTCAGTGCTGTGTATGTGATATCCTCTTTCAATAGTGTGCCGTATGCAGGCCTCCTCCCTGCCGTGTATGTGATATCCTGTTTTAATAGTGTGCTGTATGCAGGCCACCTCAGTGCTGTGTATGTGATATCCTCTTTTAATAGTGTGCCGTATGCAGGCCTCCTCCGTGCAGTGTATGTGATATCCTCTTTTCATAGTGTGCCGCATGCAGGCCTCCTCCGTGCCCTGTATGTGATATCCTCTTTTAATAGTGTGCCATATGCAGGCCACCTCCGTGCCGTGTATGTGATATCCTCTTTTAGTAGTGTGCCGTATGCAGGCCTCCTCCGTGCAGTGTATGTGATATCCTCTTTTCATAGTGTGCCGCATGCAGGCCTCCTCCGTGCAGTGTATGTGATATCCTCTTTTAATAGTGTGCCGCATGCAGGCCTCCTCCGTGCCCTGTATGTGATATCCTCTTTTAATAGTGTGCCATATGCAGGCCACCTCCGTGCCGTGTATGTGATATCCTCTTTTAATAGTGTGCCTTATGCAGGCCACCTCAGTGCCGTACGTGATATCCTCTTTTAATAGTGTGCCGTATGCAGGCCACCTCAGTGCTGTATATGATATCTTCTTTTAATAGTGTGCCGTATGTAGGCCACCTCAGTGCAGTATGTATTATCCTCTTTTAATAGTGTGCCATATGAAGGCCTCCTCTGTGTCGTGCATTTGACATCCTCTTTCAATAGTGTGCCGTATGCAGGCCTCCTTTGTGCCGTGTATGTGATATCCTCTTTCAATAGTTTGCCGTATGCAGGCCACCTCCATGCCGTGTATGTGATATCCTCTTTCAATAGTGTGCCGTATGCAGGCCTGCGCCGTGCCGTGTAGGTGATGTCCTCTTTCAATAACGTGCCATATGCAGGCCACCAAAATGCCATGCATGTGATATCCTCTTTTAATAGTGTGCCACATGCAGGCCTCCTCCGTGCTGTGTATGTGATATCCTCTTTTAATTTTGTGCTGTATGCAGGCCTCCTCCGTGCTGTGTATGTGATATCCTCTTTTAATTTTGTGTTGTGTGCAGGCCTCCTCCGTGGCATGTATTTGATATCCTCTTGTAATAATGTGCCATATGTTGAACACTTCCAGGATCTTACCAAACACAAGGACTTGTGTTTGCTTACTTCCAGGATCTTGGCATTCCAAAACTCTTCATTTTTTGATCATAGCGCTGAATTAGCCTCCTCAGCGCTACACATTCAGATTTACAGTCACGACCCTCACAAGAACTACAAGAAACCCTCCTTCTGTTGGCCCAGTGGCGAGCCACTAGACCAATACATGGAGGGTCGAATTCTTAAATTTTGTAGACACTTTTGTAGAAAGCACTGACCTTTTACAAAACTGCCGATATCGCAGTTTTTTTGCACATCGCAAAATTCTGGAGGGTCTGCCTATAGACTGATTGACAGACGCATGATTCATTGGCTCTGTATAATGTGTGTGTGATGTAAAGTGCTCTGACACCCTACACTGGTATGAGTAGCGCTATAAAATAAATGAAATGCATGTGACAGAGTGGCTGTGGAGAGATGATGGGCACTGGTGAGGCGTGGTAGCGAAGGAATTTGCGGAGGAGATTTTGGCATGGGTGGGGGCTACAAAGATTGTCCCACTGGGCGCCACCAGCCCTGCTTCCAATATCCTATAACGAAATGCATGCCTTCAGTCAAAACAGAAAGAAATGTTTGTCTACAACATCATCAAGGTCATTGATGACATCACATCTCCTCATGCGTCATTTCTAAATCTAATGCTGAAAAATAGTTTTTGGTTTGAATATCTCTGGTCAGGTAAAAACAAAACATCATTTGTATTCCTAATACACATTTCAATAACGCTGGCTTCAAGACAAGTTCAAGGTAATTTATATGTAATAGGAAAATTAAACCAAAATGTAATTATTTGTACAAGGCTGAAAGAGCGGCAACATTTTCTAGAACATGTTGTGCCACCAGCTCATTAAAGGGCCGATCTGCATATGCTTGAAGCCGGCTCTGAATACCGAACTCGGGGCTTTATGAAACGGAGCAGCTATCCTCGTTTGTTCTTATAAACTATAAAAAATAGAGTTTTTCCGCCCAATTTTGTTCGAACTGGTGCTTCTTCGGGGGTGGAAGAAATAGTAGTTCTTTCCTTGTGTAAGAGGCGTAATTTGCACAAGAACGAGGCGTAGTGTGCGAAATCCATATATCTGGATTCCTGAGTGAAAATGGTATGTGGCATTCCCTGCTTGCAAAGGTTATGCAAGATTCGAGTGGGTGACTTTTTAAAACATTTTAAAATGTCTTCCCATAAGTCTCACATCATTTGCACAGATTCTGTCAGACTTTTTTGTATCCTGCGTGAAACTATTACAGAAGAACGTGTAACCCTGAAGGGTAAAAAAATGCTAAATGTTTTCCTGTACAATTCCATAATAAGAAATCAAGTCCCAAATTACTTGTCAAGATTCCTGGTTACCCATAACGAGTAAAACGTCTGGCTACCTATAACATACAAGAGACCTGGCTTCTTAAAACATGCCAAGAGACCTGGATTCATGTAAAATGTCAAGAGACCTAGCTTCCTATAACATTTCAAGAGACCTGGCTTCGTACAACATGGCAAGAGACCTGGATTCCAGTAACATGTCAAGATACCTGGCTTCCTATAACATGTCAATATACCTGTCTTCCTATAACATGTTAGGAGACCTGGCTTCCTACAACATGTTAGGAGACCTGGCTTCCCATAACATGCCAAGAGACCTGGCATACTATACCATGTTAGGAGACTTTGCTTCCTATAACATGTCAAGAGAATTGGCTTCCCATAACATGCCAAGAGACCTGGCATACTATACCATGTTAGAAGACCTGGCTTCCTATAACATGTTAAGAGACCTAGGGCCCCATTAGGATGGCGTGCGGATCGCCCCCGCCGGGCCGGCGGTAGTGACCGCTGGCCTGGCGGGAGAGATCCGCCCGCCATCCTTGCAGAAATGACCCCCGCCATATTGCAATGGCTGGGGGGTCCTCAGCGGACGGAAAGACAAGTCGACGGGGCGGAAAACGGTTCAATATGGTGGCGGTGTCTGTAAGTCTCCGCCAGCCATATTAGAATGTGCCTTTGGAAATGCCTTTCCGTGGCGGCATTGCCGCCACGGAAAGGCGTGCAGAGTCTGCTGGGGGGCCCTGTTGTGGGCCCCCAGGGACTCTGGGGGTTGGGGGGTGCACATGGGGGGTACCTATGGTACCCCCTGCATTTCAATGTACAACGTGGCAGGCACCGCACGGTGCCTGTCACGTTGTGCATTGAAAAGCACAACATGCATTTTTGGCATTGAGGGGGACGGTGCTTTCAGCACCGCCCGACGCAATGTTAAAAATGCGGGGTCCTGTGCATCACATTAGGATGCGCCCGCCACAGTGGCGGGTGCATCCTAATGGGATGTACGGGACCGCCGCACCCTTAGTGGGCGGTCCCATTTCCCACAGGCATGGCGGGAGGACAAAGTCCGCCTGCCATACTAATGTGCTCAGTAGTGTTCTATAACATATCAAGAGACCTGGCATACTATAACGTGTCAAGAGACCTGATTCCTATAACATGTCAAGAGACCTGGCTTCCGATAAAATGTTAGGAGACCTGGTTCCCGATAGCATGTCAAGAGACCTGGCTTCCTATAACATATCAAGAGACCTGGCTTCCTATAACATGTCAAGGGACCTGGCTTCCAATAACAAGTTAAGAGACCTGGTGTTCTATAACATGCCAATATATATGGCTTCCAATAACATGTCAAGAGACCTGGCTTCCTATAACATGTCAAGAGACTTGGCTTCCCATAAACATGCCAAGAGATCTGGCTTCCCAAACCATGCCAAGAGACCTGGCATACTATACCATGTTAGGAGACCTGCCTTCCTATAACATGCCAAGAGTCCTGGTGTTTTATAACATGCCAAGAGACCTGGTATACTATACCATGTTAGGAGACTTGGCTTCCTATAACATGTCAAGAGACCTGGCTACCTATACCATGTTAGGGGAAACGGCATCCTATAACATGTCAATAGACCTGGCTTCCTATAACATGCCAAGAGACCTGGCTTCCTATAACATGTTAAGAGACCTGGCTTCCTATAACATGCCAAGAGATCTGGGTTCCAATAACATGTGAAGAGACCTAGCTTTCTATAACATGCCATGAGAAATGGCCTAATAATACCATTTCAAGATATCTGGCTTCCTATAACATGTTAACAAACCTGACTTCCTAAAACATGTCAAGATACCCGGCTTCCTATAACATGTCAAGAGACCTGGCTTCCTACAACATGTTAGGAGACCTGGCTTCCTACAACATGTTAGGAGACCTGGCTTCCCATAACATGCCCAGAGACCTTTCATACTATACCATGGTAGGGGACCTGGCTTCCTATAACATGTCAAGAGACCTGGCTTCCTATAACATGTCAAGAAACCTGGCTTCCTATAACATGTCAAGAGATCTCATTTCCAATAACATATTAAGAGACCTGGCTTTCTTTAACATGCCACGAGGCCTGGCCTCCTCTAATATTCCAAGATATCTGGCTTCCTATAACATGTTAACAAATCTGGCTTCCTAAAACATATCAAGATACCTGGCTTCCTATAACATATCATGAGACCTGGCTTCCTATAACATGTCAAGAGACCTGGCTTCCCATAACATGTCACGACACCTGGCTTCCTATAACATGTCAAGAGACATGGCTTCCTATAACTTGTCACGAGACCTGACTTCCTTTAACATGTGAAGAGACCTGGCTTCCTATAACATGTCACGAGACCTGGCTTCCTATAACATGTCAAGAGACATGGCTTCCTATAACTTGTCACGAGACCTGGTTTCCTATAACATGTGAAGAGACCTGGCTTCCTATAACATGTCACGAGACCTGGTTTCCTATAACATGTGAAGAGACCTGGCTTCCTATAACATGTCACGAGACCTGGCCTCCTATAACATGTCACGAGACCTGGCTTCCTATAACATGTCACGAGACCTGGCCTCCTATAACATGTCACGAGACCTGGCTTCCTATAACATGTCACGAGACCTGGCTTCCTATAACATGTCACGAGACCTGGCTTCCTATAACATGTCACGAGACCGGGCTTCCTATAACAAGGCACATTAAAAGTTTTGCAGTTCTATCGAATGCCATCCTGAGAGACCACTCTGAACTTGATAAAACACTGACAGAAACACGTATTTCTGTTAATTTGATATTTCACACATTGATCTTGATGTTGCACTCCTGACCCCAAAGGCCCTCTGGAAGAAACCTGCCCTCAAAATTGGCAATTAGGCGGGCAGGAGGCAAGCCACAAGGTACAACAATTGATTTTAATTTTTTGCAGCTCTTACCTTCAAATGAAGCGTCAGTGCTTTGGTTCCGTCTATATAGAGAAATCTCTGAATGATAGACAGCAAAATCGAAACTATGGGTATAGTTGCCTCAAGGAGTTCAAAGGAAATCAAATAAATAGCTTGAAATTCCTATATCCTGGTAACAAAATGAAGGAAGATGTGCTTTTCCCAAACAATTTTAGGACAAATGCGTGTCTCCGACAAACAAAGATCCTCTGTTGAATGTCTCTGAGAGGTCTGTACATTGAACATCTTTGAACAGGCACACAACCCACTGAGCTGCTTCATAGAGTGTAACTGAAGGGGCAACTTATTAAAACTTTGCACCGGATTTGGGTAACAAAAGTGATGTAAACTGGCACGAACTTTAGAATTGAGTTCATTTGCCAAAGCAAAACTTAGTTTGCACTGGAAAGGACCGTAAAGTAATGCACTACTTTGTCAAGGAGTGTTCCATGCAACCACCCGTGGATTTTGATGCAAAGCCCCATACACTTTAAATGGTAGACTGAGATTCGTGCTAAACATGTACGCCTTCTTAAAGCAGTTGTAACGTTAGAGGAAAGTTTTATTTTTCCAAAGATATCCAGCTTGCATTGTGCCATACTGTATAGCAGACATACAAACTTGACAACATTTTAAAATATTTCTAGAAACATAATTTTGCAATGGAAGGGTACCCTTCCAATACAAAACCTATGCACGACGTCAGGCACACATCCTTGTACTTTGCCACAAGAGTTTGTGTGTGGCGCAAGCCTCTACCAAGGCATGCAAAGAGAGAAACAGCAGCATATCTTAGTAGATAAGGCGCTGTTCTGCTCTCCCCCTTGACACAACATGACAAATGTTAGTAAATCTGCCCTAAAATATAATAACATGTCTGGGTCGTTTCACGAGACTGTTTCATCTGCACACACCAAAGAGAAATTCCACTGTACAAAGAGAAGACATGGTGAGAACCTCAGCTAAACGTGCAACTATACAAGCAAAGGTGACAGCTTATCTCCTAGGCAACCATGTGGGCACCCAAACATCTAACTAAGGGTTGACCAACATAGGTCCAGGTGGGCCTGGATTGACACCAGAATTTCAAGATATTCTCATAAAATGAATTTACTTGAATGAATCTGGATGCCCCTTATACATAGTTTAGGATTACAACTTAAACGTGTAAAAGCACACTCGGCACTGCAGGGTGCCACAGGCACTGCAGGCACCATCACTGCTCACCAATTCGATTCAGAATTTCATTGCAGAAACAAAACTCACCCCCCACACTAACTCATGTACTTGTTGTTTTTCTCCTACAGGATACAACACAGTGATTGCACACATGTGACCAGAGGGGACCTCACCATCCTCCACAAATCAGTGCTTAATTTTAGCCGGTGGTTTCCGGTGCTCTGTACCAGCACTTAATTTTCCACACTGGCACTTATGGCAGTCTACGACATGGTGGCTGTGTTTGTCTCATTTACATAAAGGCATAACAACATTTGTTTAATAATTCAGTGTAAATTAAACATGACTAATACGTGCCGTCAAAGCCTTTCTTTGGGGGCCTGGAATAGTCAAAATGATCACACTTGTAGGAATGTGATAGCTAGTAGTTGTGTTGTTACTGCAGTTTGCAACACTAACAGGTGCAATGCATGATGCAAGCGGAAATGGCCTCCTTAAGGGGCCCTAGCACTTATATTTTTACAAATTAAGCACCGCCACAAATCCTCCTCTCCTTGTATGTTCTGGGAACCATCCAACTGCATGGAGCTCCTTACTTGCCCCTCCCCATCTCTGTCTCCCACACAGCCAGTTTGCATCTAACACAAACAATAATGGACCCAGAAACACTTTAATGGCGTAAATCACCTCTTCCATCATCAACAATGTCTGAGAGGCCTCAGCCTTCCAGCATACCCAGAGACCCTTTCTCTACTCCACTGAGGCTATGGAAGAAGGATGTCTAAGCCTCCTTAATACAAAATAAGGCATCATTGAACCAACATTCACTGCAACATATGAACAGAAGATCAACCACACAAAATATTACTGGTTATTAAAATGCCAGTTATAAACCTCTAGACATTGGCATAAAAACGCAAAATTACGAGCAGTTCTGAAATGCAAATAGCAATCTCAGCAAGCTGGTTCCTGTATTTTACTTGTGTCTCTGATCATGGGCGGGGGCCTGCTTGAGACAAAAGTCTTCACTGATGCTTCCACAGCTCTTAACTAGTAACTTAGTCCCAGTATTTCACAGTGCATGCACTGGTTTGTTTATGTCCCCTTGGAAAGGGTACAAATATGTAAAGGGTATCTGCACTCCTGCTGGATTGTAGAAACGCCGGTGGAATTCATGCACATTGAGGACAGGCTAACCCCATGAGCACTTAAACATGTTTCAAAGTGCCGAAGTGTATAAGTCGGATTGAGTGCCTAATGGAACTGTATACCTGAATTCAGTGCTATATTTGTAAAAAAAAATAATTAAAAAAAAACATAAATGCAACGCGCCCATCTCAGGAGACCACTGCAGTTTGCACCACCTTTTGCCCCTGCCAGCGCTGTCAATATCTGTACCAACACAACCACTAACTGGCACACTCCAACAAGTTTGACAATGCAGACTATTCCACGTGGTGAGACTGATTTGCATATGGCCATGTCTGAACTGGGGTGGCAGAGTGAGCTAAAGAATGGTGATGGATTAAACCCAGATCTGTTGACTGGGGGTGAGTGTTTGATTTGCTCAAACGCTCCGTCCATCATCCCCTTTTGTATCAAATTAGGCAAACAGCACCACCACTGGCATAAGTACCGGTGTTGACAGCAGAGTAAACCATTGACTCAAATTAAGCACTGTCTGAATTAAACATGTGGATCCATTGACTCATTATTTAACCACCATCAAGCTGCACAGTGCACACATGTCAACAATGGTGAATGTGTGCAATTCTGTAAGGCTATCCAAGGGTATCTAGAATAGCCATGAAAAATGGCAGCTCTTAACGACTCTCTCCCTGCTTGGTCTCCAGCCTCCCTTGTGCAATCACAGCTACTCTTGTGTGTGTATCCCTCTCTTTTTGGGGTTTAGACAAAAATCCCATCTCTGCTGCTAAGAGGCAATTCCTCCAATGCTGAGCGGTTCCTTGAAAGCCCAAGGTCAGATTTGTACATACACAAAAGAAATAATGTTTTAAATTGACTGCTTGTGTTTGTCCCCAATCAATTTTCAATGATAATTTACCTTCAAATTAGATCATAAATAATTCATGTAATTCTTGAAACCAATGTAATATGCAAGTGTGAAGATTAGGTGCTAAAAATCAATTTATCATAAACATCTCTCTTCTTTTGAGTGTCTTTTACAGCTGCAGGCCGGCTGAATATAAATCGCACAACAATGTATTTGAAAGATTTTAATTCATTAGCATTCACAGAGACAGCATCCTTCACTAAGTGTGGATGCTGTGAGTCTTGATTTGGGGGACAGTCCTAGCTTCCAGAGTAACCACTGGAAATATAAAACAATTTACAGTGTGTCCACGTTTATCTTATAAAATCTGTCATTCTCTTAGTTTTAGTTGTTTTAAATTTAATTTAATAATGTATTTGCATTTTAGTGCCATAGCCGGTTGGGGGTTTAATAGAGGTACAAGGTGGAAAGTAAATAACTATAATGAATAAATAATTATTCAAAATTATTTAGTTGATAATTAATTATGTTAATTGTGTTTTTTTAATGTTATGTTTTAGGTACGGGTTTTGGGGTTTGTCGTGGTATACAGTGGGAATTAATTTTATTGTAATTATTTAATAATACATTTTTAATTATTCATTAATTAATTGATAATTAATTGTGTAATTTCATTTATAATAATATTTTGTGTGTGGGTTGTGGATTTTGCAGATGTAAAGGGTGTGAAGGAAATTAATTATAAGAATGAATGTTAATTATAATTATTGATTTATTTGATAATTAATTATGTAAATTGTGTAATTAAGACATTTTTTAAGTTATATATGAGGTGGGGTTGTTGTGTTTGTAGGGATAAAAGGTGGCAAGTTCATTAAATATATTTATTTTATTATTAGTTAATTGTTTAATTAATTATGTAAATTCTGTCATTAAGATTTTTTTATATTTATATTAGGTTAGTAGGGATAAAGGGTGGTAAATTAATTAAATATAATTATTTTATTAATAGTTCTTTACTATTAATTGTTTATTTTAAAATTAATTATACAAAATTTGAATTTATTATAATTTTAAGATATATTTCAGGTGTGCGTTGCTTACTTTGTAGAGGTATAAGGTGGGAAGTTATTTAAGTAATAATAAATGTAAAAAATAGTAAAAAAAAATTATTAATTGTTTACAAAATGTGCTATTTATTATGTTATGTGTTAATTGTGTTATACCTTTTAATTGTAAATAGCATTATATTTGTTGGTTGTTATAATTGTGAAAATATAGGATGGCATTTTAATCATAATATAAGTATTTGTTTTAATTTAAATTATTTATTAAACATTGTAATAAATATGTACTTTTTTCATTTAAAAAATGTATATATATATATATATTTTGAATTTCAATATTTATATTTGTTGTTATTTAATGTAGTTGTTAAAATATGTAATTTGTGTGAAGTATACTACTTTATCTCTCTACTGTTACACAGACTGGAGTGGAAATGTAACATTTTACCCCTCCACTATACAACCCTTTCTTTACTGTTGCACTGACTGGAGTGGGCTAGTAAATATTACCCCACCATCTTCCAACATTTTCCCTACTGCTGCACAGAGTGGATTTGAAAAAGTAAATTTTACACCTCTTGAGTCCAACCTTTTCCCTACTGTTGCACAGACTGGAGTGGGAATAATAAATGTTACCCCTCCGCAATCCAACACTTACCCTACTGGTAAATTGCATCCCTCCTGAGTCCAATGCTTTCCTTACTGTTGCACCGACTGGAGTAGGAATAGTAAACTTTACCCCTTCACAATCCAACACGTTTCTAACTGATTTGCATATGGCTGGGTCCAAACTGGAATGGCATGGTGAGCAAGAAACAATGGATTTAGGCCCAGATCTCTGTACTGGGGTGAATGTATGACATTGTCCTGCATTCTGTCCATCATCTGTCTTTTAGCATTTTTCACCCCGAGTGGGACGAGTATGGCCAGACGTGGGTCGCATGCTCTCCATGCCACTGGAATCAAGCTATCCTGGCTGATGAGGGTTGAAAGCCCGAATTCGGTCTTTAGGATGCTTGTTTCCAGTCCAGGGAGGACCTGGCCTGGCAGTTCGGGCTGCACTGTTCGCTTTGGGGCAGGGTCAAGACTGATTTGCATATGGCTGGATCCAAATTGAAATGGCATGGTGAGCAACAAAACTATGGATTTAGGTCCAGATCTCTGTACTGGGGTGAATATACGACATTGTTCTGCATTCTGTCCATCAACTGTCTTTTTGCATTTGTCACCCCAAGTGGGACGGGTATGCAGAGACATGGGTCCCTGGCTGATGAGGACTGAAAACCCGAAACCGGTCCCAGGACGCTTGTTTCCAGTCCAGGGAGGACCTGGCCTGGAAGTTCGGGCTGGGCTGTTCTCATCGGGCGCATGGTCAAGACTGATTTGCATATGGCTGGGTTCAAACTGGAATGGCACAGTGAGCAAAAAAAGATGGATTTAGGCCCAGATCTCTGTACTGGGGTGAATGTAGACATTGTTCTGCATTCTGTCCATCAACTGTCTTTTTGCATTTGTTAACCCGGTAATGCCACATGAGTTTGGAAGCACCCTGAACCATAACACAAGCAATCTAAGACTGGGGCTTTTCAGACAGGTGCAACTTGAGCTTCTCGAAAGATTATTGCAATAGATTTCGAACAAAGATGAAAACCCACAAATAGTGGAATGGCTCAAAGCCTTAAATGCTCTCAATGTCTCTCTAACACCAACAAACTCCGCAAAATCCCTCGGAATCACCCTCGACTCCAAACTGGACATGAACAAACACATCTCTAAAACCGCCAAAAGCGCGTTCCTGAACCTGAAACTTCTATACAAAATTAAACCCTCCCTCCCCCCCAAAGACCTGAAACAGGCCACTCAGGCACTTGTGCTTTCCAGAATAGACTATGGCATCGCAGTGCTGACTGGAACTGCCAAGGCGCACCTGGGACCTCTCACCTCCACCCTCAACGCAGCAGCAAGAATGGTCACAGGAACAAAGAAATTTTACCACATCCCCCCAGCACTCAAAGAACTGAAATGGCTCCCGATTGACCAACGAGCCAACTTCCGCACAGCTTGCCTCACTCATAAAGCCCTGCATACAGGCAAACCGGAATACCTGGCTTCCAAACTCAAAAGAGCGGGTCAGTCCAGGAACCTCAGAAGCTCCAACACACTCCTACTCATCCCTCTGAAATCACAGAAACGAAAAACCTCAAATAAATCCTTTGCGGGGAATGCCCCCAGGATCTGGAACTCCATCCCCCCCATGTCAGAATGACTGCCTCCTTCCCGCAATTCAAATCGCTACTCAAAGCCCTCTTCCTTGAACACTCTGGTGCCTAAGGAGAACCCCCTGCCTGACGGTGGAAATCCGCTTTCTATCCGAACCAAGAGCCGGTTGAATCACTCCAGATCTCCGTCCCTTAATCCGCTCAAGTTACTGTCGCACAGACTCCATTTCCTCCTTGTTGTTTTGTTTTCCTCTGCTGCATATCTGTATTTGCTGTGAAGCGCTCTGATACCTCCGGGTCCAGCTAGCGCTATACAAAACTTCAATAAATAAATAAATAAATAAAACCCCAGGGCTTGTTAGAGGGAGTGAACCAATACCAGTATTCTTCACTACAAAGGTAATATATGAGATTTAATGCAACAAAATACCATTCTGTAGGATTTAATAAAGAGTAATAACAAGCCACTATTTAATGCCTATTGACGTTATCTTTTGCTTTTTACAGTAAATGTGTGAGGCCTACTGTCTTTATTGTAACTTTTTCTTACGTGTGGGTCCCGAGGCAGAGTACATGTGAGTCCTTGTTAACTACACAGCATCGAGTTGGGAAAATCTGGGACCGGCTGCACTGTCTAATCAAGCTCTGTACCATCTGCTGCTACGCCGGAAGCGAGATAAGTCGGGAGGGTGCTCGATGGATTTCTGAAGAAGGAGTGCCCGCCCCCTCTCATACTCTGACTATGATGCTCTGATGGGACGGTGGCCAATACACTGGCCAGCATTAGCATGCTACTACAGGATCAGCCGGCGACTGTTTATGGAGGAAGCCCACAGGTTTCTCTGGATATGACTAGGAGATTTGTAGATGATCTGGAACTCTCACCCCTCACGGAGGCACAGGGACGAGCTCTTGAGGAATGCTATCAGACGTACCCTGGAATCTTGCTGCAACGCTTCCTGGAGACCCTTCAGGAATCCAGATATACCTGTTCCCTACCACAATCTATGCAGCAGGCCCAAATAGTCATGCTCCCAAAACCTGGCATTGGACCTTAGTTCCTACTGTCCCCTGTCCCTGCTGGGAGGTGACACTAAAGTCCTGGCCAAGACCCTGGTGATGCGCCTGGGATGGGTGGTGACCCATTTGGTCCACAAGGACCAATGTGTCTTTATGCTGGGTAGGGGTATGCAGATGAATCTGTGCAGGCTTTCTCATGTGTTACACTCGGTGGCAGGGATGGACCTGCTCCTCTTTGCCTTGGCAATGGAATCCCTGGCGATAAGTTTACCGATGGAGTATCATGGTGGGAGATTGCATCCCTGTTGTCTCCATTTATGCGAATGAAGCGATAATATACGTCAGCCACAGACCGATCAGTGGCTGTGTTGAGACAATGACTGATTTTGGAGAGGCCTCAGGCCTATGCGTTAACCGCCAGAAGTCAGTCTTCTTCTCACTGGCAGACTTGGTTGGCTAGACCAGACTACTCTCATTGTAACAGAGTTCAGTTGGGAATGCAGTCACTTCCCCTACCTGGGCATGCAGGTGGCCCACACAGCTGAAGATAACTAACATAAACATCACTCATCCCGAGGCTTCAGTCTGCTCCTGGAATCATCTTCCCCTTCCCATAATGGGCAGTGTGGCAATGAACATGATGAAGCTACTCCCACACTAGGTCTATGTATTGCAGATTTCACACTGCTGCATGCCGAGAGCCACTTTTGTCAGGCTGAACTGCCTGCTGGTCACCCTGGTGTGGGCCGGCAGGCAGAGCAGGGTTAAGTTGGAGGTGTTGAAACTGGAACGTGGAGGTTGGAGGCTTTTGTCTACCGGACCTGCGATTGTACTACTTTGCGGAACTATATTAGTACACTGTCCAACCGTGCTTAGAGGGCCCAAATGGTGAGAAGGCCCTTCTGGCTGGATGGGGCGAGGGCCGGACCTTCCTGGGTGTCTGATGGGGGCTCAAGGGTGTCAGGCATCTGCCTGTTTATCCTCCACCTGGGCACAGAGGTATGGGAACAGGCATTTACTCTATTGTTTTGCAGGGTCCTCAATGCCAGTATGCTGCCCCTACAGTGGCTGCCCTGTTTTCAACAGCTTCGATCAGTGATGGACCTAATGCAGTGGTACAATGGGGGAGACCTGTACCTAAATGGCATATTCCTCACATTGTAGGAAGCCCGGGATTGCTTTCAGCTACAACCCAGCCCATTCCAACAGTATGCCAAAATATTGTGCACGGCCCGCAAAGTCTGGGTTGGTTTCCCGGCAGAAGCGGCAGAATCAATGGAATCTTGGACGTTACAGCTACCTCTCACCCCGGGTTCCACTAGAGAGATGATATCCCACACATGCAAGGCCCTGAAGGCGGACTGCAGGGTGGGATATGTGAAAGGTGTTTGGCAAACCTGCGAGTACCCCTCACTGACAATGAATGGCCTTGAGCGATCACGCAGGTCCACAAGGTGGTAAGTCAAGCTCTCACAGTTCCACTACCTCCATCACACCTACTTGACACCTTAGGGACTACATAGATTTAAAGTGAAGCTATTTCCCGCCTACCCCTGCTGCAGAATGAACCCATCAACATTCATCCATATGATTTGGGACTGCTCTAAACTACAGACCTACTAGGATTACGTTTGTTAGAAATGGGGCTAGGGTATGCACCTAAGCCTGGAAGAACCCACCACTCTAATCGGAGTAAGGGAGTTACACATCCAAGACAACCCTTCCTCACTCCCTTGGTAGCTTGGCACGAGCAGTCAGGCTTATCCCAGAGTCAATGCTTAAAGCATTTGCATGACACACACACCATTGACACAATAAATATACCACAAAAGAGACTCCACGCCAGTCGAGGCCGGCAGTGGGAGTGAATGCAGGGCGGTGACATGGGGAGGGCGAGGGGCAGGGTGGCGGATAGTAATGTATGGATTACGGAGTTTTACAGGTAAGTAAACCTTTAAATAAATGAAACGAATTTCGTTGAGTACACTGCATCCCAAAATGCAATGCAGTGCGCGCAACGAAATTCGTTTTACTTATGTGCAGACACGAAGAGGGGGATATACATAGACACACTGATGAATTTTGGTGGGGACACACACTGCTGAATTTTGGTGGGGAACCCTAGTGGAATCCCTTGCTTACTACTCAGTGAAAGGCAGCTGCCCACGAATGCGTGGTGCAACTGCCGCAACCAAAGCAGTGCCAGACTCATCCCCCTAAGCTGCTTAGGGGGATGAGCCTCCCACTATGTCTGGAACCTCTCTAGGGCCTCGTGGACTGCTGTGGAAGAAAAGGCACACACAGAAGGGAGCTGCTCTCAGCAGAATTACTTTGTGGAAATCCTTGACGTCGTAGAACTGTGGAGATGCCGCTGCAGGTGATGTTGCTGCTCTTTACCTGCTCAGCCACGCGGTCTTACACTCCTCACGTGAAGGCGGCTACAGCTAGAACCGGCAGGCCTCGGTCATGGTGTTGGGAGCACCCGTATTCAGTCCTTCGACCTCAGTAGTGCATAACACTTGCACACTCTGCCACTAATGTAGCGCCCAACATGCGCTGGTTACCAGGATATTCCTCTTGGAAAGGAAGCACGCTCACCATGCGCCAGTTGCATGTATGAGATTAAGAATGTAGCGCTCCCTATGCGCAAGCTGCAGGGAAAGTAGTAAATGCTCTCCATGTCCTGGCAATAACATTTAAGGGTGCTCCAGCACAGCTCTCCCCACGCTGGTAATAGACAATCAGGAGCACATGCGACTGCTAGCCATGCACTACTTGGAGCTGGGAACAAGTTAACCTGCACTTGTAGTGACAAATAAAGCGCTCACCACCTGAAACCCCTTGGGGAGTGCCACATAAGCAGGAATGTAGGCAACAGGCCACAACATAGAGTCCTTGCAGGCAAAAAGGCATGTCTTTCCAGTAGGCCAGCACAACTAAGCAAAGTCCCAGTGGTGGTTTTTCTGGCAGCACAGTAATCCACTGGTGCAGTGTATAGAGCCGTCTGCATCTATTTACAAGTCCCACGCTGTGTCTAATAAGATGGGGTCAGAGCCTTGTACTTATACTTCAATGTCTTTGATATGGAGATAACTTCAAACACACACACGCAGAGTTTGGAGTTTTGTGCACAAAAATCCATATTACCTTTTAGAAGGTTTGACTTTTGAAATGTATTGAGGGAAAATGTGAAAGTGCGGTCTTTAGAGCAAAAAGTCAATAGCGTGTGATAAAAATCATGCAACTTGTAATTAAAATCCATGCTGAAAGTCTCAAACAGCTGTATGCACAGAGATGATTAGTTACACAGGCTCTCATAGTGGGCTCATGCTGTGCAACTGTAACTTCTAGAGTTCGTGCATGAGCTGCAGACAAAACAGCTCGAAATTAGAGCAGGAATGGCAGCTCTGCGGTTCTGAGCAGTTACGACTACTACAGCTCGTGCACTAAATCGTACAGTTACAAGTCCAAGTTGTGGTGGAGCTCGTGCGATGCTAAGCGGCTCTAAGCAGTGCAGACACTTGCAACAGATCAGCTTTCATGCACCACGAATATTTTTCACTAAAAGGCAGGGCTCGAGTCGGGGTACCACACGGGTGGACGGCGTCCCCCTGCTTATTTTACCGGAGCTCGATAACTGGATAAAATGGAGCCACACATTCACTCTTTGGCCTCTCTGGGGCGAGATCTGAGCCCGTTCAGAACGCTGCTCACGCGCTGGATTCTCTGATGAAATCGCATATAAGGGGTGAGCGAGGAGAGGAAATGAGTCTGATGGTGCAAGCCACCTTTCGTGACATCACTTCCTGTTGTGACGTCAGCACACCACACTTCTTTTTTTAGAACTTGTGCCCTGCTAAAAGGTGACCAATGCACAGTGACAAAGCCTCTTTGTGCCAAACCCCTGTTACTGAGCAGGGGGCCTTCCTTGAGAGGACCTGTCCAAAAATAATTGGTTTTGGTGCAATGCCAGATCTACTGAGGAAGTGTGATCTGACTTCGCCCTAAATCTATACATCAAGCTCAAGCATGTGCAAGCAAGGGGTTAAGGGTTATATATCTCCTGACACGCCTACTTGTTATGTGCTATAGTCTAAAGCACTCACTATTGTAATTTGTTTCTCCTTCCATCAAATGTGATACAACCGTTTCTGTCTAGTCTGCATTTTTCCCAGTTGGTATTGTCCGTCCCTGCCCCCTTTATCAGAATAGTACTTTCTTACAGTTGGTAATGGCTGTACCACTTATAATGTTATGAAGATTCTATCTGGTCAGAGAGCTGAAGGTGTGAGAGGAGACGGTGAATAAAATAGCTTTTACCTTCCGTACTTTGCATTTTTGCATTTTACACACATCTTGCATGCCTGTTCTGCTGTGTATAAGTAGGAATTTCTACTTCAAGGTGTACCAAGATTACCAATCCTAAACATGACACTGCTAGCTTGCCTTTGCACAAGAGCGCGGCACTGAGGGGTAGATTTACAAACATTTCGAACTGGGTTTGCATCACAAGGACACAAACCCAGCATAAAATGTTTGTTTTGTTATTTACGTTTGAGCGTAACAATTCTTTTCCGTTGGAAAATTGCCTTAAAAAAAAGTAATGCGAAAGGAATGGACACACTGCTTTGCGTTAATTAGCGTCAAGGGGGCATTACATGGGTGGGACAAGAGCTTTCCCATGCAACCACCTATTTAATAACAATAGTATACAGAGGATTGCGTTAAAAATGAACACCACTTCAAAGCAGGCGTTAAAAGGAACACTTTTCATGTGTTCGATGGGTTTGTGCCCTCACTAACATATGAGTTTGTAAGGTAATCCTAGATTCTATGTAGAGCGTGGTAGGTGCAAGGAGTGGATGTGCAAAGTAAAATTAGGCCTGGGGGGTAAATTCCATTTGGTTAGCGGAATCTGCATAATTTTGCGTTCCGCGAAGAACGCGAAATTGCCCAAAATATTGCGTTCCGCGATTTCGTGAATTTCTTTTCTTGTTTGCATTCTCAAAATGTGTGTTCGCAAGATATTTCCCCCCGAGCACGCAAACAGCAATTGCGAACAGGAAAAAAACATTGCGAACAAGCGATTCCGCGTGTTCACTGAATTTCTGCGTGTTCACAGAGATTTTTTACCGTTTTGCAGAGATTTGCGTAAAACGATTACGCAAATTCCACCCACCCCTAAGTAAAATGACGGTGGTCCGCATTCATTTTACTTTGCGCATCACGCTAGAATCAGCCTGTCTGACCCGCCCACCTTTATCGGCTGTATACCTGACAGGCAATAAATAAAAGATAGCGAAACAAAAGGGGATGATGGAAGGAGCGTTTGAGCAAATGAAACACTCACCCCCAGTCAACTGATCTGGGTTTAATCCATCACCATTGTTTAGCTCACTCAGCCACCCCAGTTCAGACATGGCCATATGCAAATCAGTCTGACCCTGTGCCTCATGGGAACAGTCCAGCCAGAACTGCCAAGCCATGTCTTCCCTGGACCGGAAACAAGCATCCTGGGACCGGTTTCGGATTCATAATCCTCATCAGCCAGGCTATCATGAATCCAGTGGCCAAGTGAGCAAGGGACTCACGTCTGAGCATACCCTGCCAATTTAGGGCGAACAAAGCGAAACAAAAGGGGATGATGGACGGAGCGTTTGAGCAAATCAAACACTCACCCCCAGTCAACTGATCTGGGTTTAATCCATCACCATTCTTTAGCTCACTCAGCCACCCCAGTTCAGACATGGCCATATGCAAATCAGTCTGACCCTGTGCCTCATGGGAATAGTCCAGCCCGAACTGCCAAGCCATGTCTTCCCTGGACCGGAAACAAACATCCTGGGACCGGTTTCGGATTCATAATCCTCATCAGCCAGGCTATCTTGAATCCAGTGGCCAAGTGAGCAAGGGACTCACGTCTGAGGATACCCTGCCAATTTAGGGCGAACAAAGCAAAACAAAAGGGGATGATGGACGGAGCGTTTGAGCAAATCAAACACTCACCCCCTGTCAACTGATCTGGGTTTAATCCATCACCATTCTTTAGCTCACTCAGCCACCCCAGTTCAGACATGGCCATATGCAAATCAGTCTGAGCATGTGCCTCATGGGAACAGTCCAGCCCGAACTGCCAATCCATCCAGCTAAAGAATGGTGATGGATTAAACCCAGGTCAGTTGACTGGGGGTGAGTGTTTGATTTGCTCAAACGCTCCATCCATCATCCCCTTTTGTATCGCTTTGTTCGCCCTAAGTTGGCAGGGTATGCTCAGACGTGAGTCCCTTGTTCACTTGGCCACTGGATTCAAGATAGCCTGGCTGATGAGGATTATGAATCCGAAACCGGTCCCAGGATGCTTGATTCCGGTCCAGGGAAGACATGGCTTGACAGTTCGAGCTGGACTGTTCCCATGAGGCACAGGGTCAGACAGATTTGCATATGGCCATGTCTGAACTGGGGTGGCTGAGTGAGCTAAAGAATGGTGATGGATTAAACCCAGATCAGTTGACTTTGGGTGAGTGTTTGATTTGCTCAAACGCTCCGTCCATCATCCCCTTTTGTATTGCTTTGTTCGCTCTAAGCTGGCAGGGTATGCTCAGACGTGAGTCCCTTACTCACTTGGCCACTAGATTCAAGATAGCCTGGCTGATGAGGATTATGAATCCGAAACCGGTCCCAGGATGCTTGATTCCGGTCCAGGGAAGACATGGTGATGGATTAAACACAGATCAGTTGACTGGGGGTGAGTGTTTGATTTGCTCAAACGCTCCGTCCATCATCCCCTTTTGTATCAATAAATAAAAGATAGCCTGCCTTGAGATAGCCCTGGACTGTAGGCCCTGTGGGCGAAACACGTGTCGTCTGTGCTTTACTTTTCACAATTATTTTTCGAATAAAGAAGAAAAGACCACAACAGAGTACTCCACTCCTTGTACCTAGGACGCTCTTTCCGGAATCTAGGATTACCCTACAAACCCATATGATAGTGAGGGCACAAACCCATCAAACGTGAAAATTTACCACATACTTGGTGGTTTGTGGGTGAAACCGCCAGGTTGGCATGTGCCACAGCCCTAATTTGTGTCATGTCAAAGTGGGTGTGAACCCTGGTAGAACCCATCAACGGAAAACACCACTTGTTAAAAGGAGAAATGTTTTAATTTCTCTTTCCTTTTCTCGCTTTGCATGTATGCTGCAATGTACAGCACACACCAAGTAGGAACGTTTTAAAACATGTCTAGGCATATTATTTTGTACTGGAAGTGGACCGTTCCAGTACAAAACCTAAGCTAGAGTCACAAACACACCCTTGCACCAAAGCGCAAAGGTGTGTGCATGGAGCTCCGCAGCAAACGTTTGCCCTGGCACTAGGGAGAGGGGAGGCGAGGGACATATCCGCGTAGATATGGCGCGCTCGATGCTCTCTCCCTGTCACACAACGCAGCGCAGCATTTTTGGCTACTGTGCTGCGTTGCGTGACACTTTGTAAATCTGGGTCTGAGAGGCATACGGAAAAGTCAGATTTACCATGAGCACCACCAATGATGTCATTGCAGGCGACTCTTCCTAAATTCCTAAATGTGCTGTTTTTGACCTTCACACAACTCAGTAGTACTACAGATTTTCGAAAAGTGCTCTGCTACATTAACCCCTTCGAGGCTGATGACGAGCTCAGCTCGTCATGAATGTTACCTGCCGTGCGCTCATGACGAGCTGAGCTCGTCATGAACCGCTGGGTTTTTAAAACTTCAGCGCGCAACGGGAAAACCCGCCGCGCGCATGTGGTTAACGACAGCTGGTCCACAGAGTTAGTGAATGCATTTGTCAATATCTCAATTTCATTCAAAACAGGTGCCAACAGTTTCATTTTGCACTGGTGTGCAGTGTACCTCATGTGTACCCCGGGCTCTCAAACCCGGAACCTTCTACCTTTCAAATCTAGCTGTAGCTTCTACTTTAGACTTCAGATGAAAACTGAAATTAAATACATCTCTGCAAATCAGCAGGGAAGCGCCAGAACAGATGCGACACGCAAAACCACCCTTGCGCCACCACTGATGCGCCGCATTTACAATGTGGCGCGCCGTGGCGCACGGATGGGTAGATGCGTGTTGCATCCCCCGGCGTAAAGGCGGAGCATCCTGGAGTCGCGTCGCAAGCGCGACGCAGCTCTAGCAGGGCTAGGGGGCCCCTATGCCTAACATGCTGCGTCACTCCTTACGCCTGCTTCAAGGAGGCGCAGGGTTTTGACGCAGCATGGCCGTAAAAGTGACTCAGTGAAATCTTGTAGATTTCACTGCGTCACTTTTACGAGGCGTACCTGCGCGGGAACGCCCACCCTCCACCGGAACGCCCACATGAAACCTGACGTAGGTTTCATGTGGCGCAGGGCTTTACACGTGACGCATCTCCCTAGATGCGTCACATTGTAAATACGGCGCAACATGGAGCATAATTTACGCCGCGGCTGCGTCAAAGAAGTGACGCAACTGCGGCGTAAATGTGTTGCAAGGGGCTTGTAAATCTGCCCCTTCATGTGCTAGCTACTATCATAGGTGCCTAGGGACCATGCTCATGATATAGCGCATATAATTCTATCGACTCATTCACTCGGTCATCCTCCTGGAAGCGTGCCCGCGCCCTTTCGTAATATATTGCATAAATATTGATGCACCTGGGCAGCGCATCATTTATGCATCCGGCACATGAATATTCATGCGGGTATTCATGTAATGGGCCCCTTAGACTTGAATCAGTATTGCATTCTGGGCCCATTAGCGCGCGCCCTCTCTGTTAAATCGGCACTGCAGGGCCGGCCCCTGAAACGATGCATGAAATTTTCATTTCCAGGGCAGGCGAACCTAAAGACGGCTTTGCTCGTCCTTTGCAGCATCCACATCAAATGACTGCAGAGTCATTAGCCGTAATGGAGATGAAAAAAAGACTCGGATAATGACTGCAGAGTCATTAGCCGTAATGGAGATGAAAAAAAGACTCGGATTAGCAGGTCTTCCGTGATAGCAGGAGCGCGTGCTCTCACGCGCGTTCACGGCTGCTCATTGCTGCTTGCTCACTACCCCAAATAGCATGGCGGGCGAATAAATCTATCTAATGGTTTAAAGATACTGTACAAAAGGGACGTAAAAGCCGCACTGTCTGCATTACTATTAAGGCGGAATTCAGGGTAAGGCATTTGTTATTTTGTCATATCCAATAAATCTATAACCTGAAAGATTAATTACAAAACTGGTCAGACACCACCAAGATACAATAGACATAATTGAACAGAATACACGCATTGAGTGTGATATAAATTCAACCATCTTACAGGACACACGCCATACGTGTTCGAAGTAATTAATGATTTTCTTATGATCGATGTGCTGTTGGAGTGAGCACTTACTCATAATATATTAAAGGTCATGAAAGGTCACAGGCAATATTTTACCTGACAACTCGTGCATCAAGCTGAAGCGGAGTGTGCAGAAAGCTCCTAGAGTCTGGGGGATGCTGGGAGGCAGGCTGCAGCTGGAGGTAGCTTGGTGGCTGCTAGAGACAGCTGTGTGGTTGGCCACTTTTGGGAGTTGATCCGCATTTAGAGGTAGTTGTGAGGTAAACAGGGATGCAGGATTTCGGGGTGGGGTTGCTAGCAGAAGGGCCTGGGCTTGAGGCTGCTGCAGGCCTTAAGTTTGAAAAATGTTTCACAGTGTGAGAGAGAAGAAGAACGGGCCATGGGGATGGTGGGGTTGGAGACGGAGCATTGAGCCCAAGGATGTGGGGTAACAGTGAGAGCTGCAACCTTTGGGACTAGGGAACCAGCTACGAGAGTCTCAGTGTCGGCTCAGCAGCCTGTGATTCTGCGGTTAATCTGCCCTTGCTTAAAAATCAATGGGCCTCATTTACAAGACAATTGCGCAGCCTGAACGTCACTTTTTCAGACGCACCAGTGTTGCAGTATGCCTGCCCATATATACTAGGCCACGTAAAGTCACCCTGTGTGACTTTTCATGGACTTGTAAATATGGGCCCCTTTCACGCATTGCTCTGTGTGAAAGGGGCGTTCCACGGGTGTTGCTGTGGGTGTTCCCACACAACATCCATTGAACCTGACACAATCCCAGATTCACAACATTTTGTAAAGCCGGGAATGAGACAGAATCCCACATCTCCTCAGGGGAGGCGTAGGAGTGGTGCAACAAGAAGAAATACTTGTATTTCTCCTTGTTTTCTCTACTTTCTCTTCGGTCTGCATTCTGAAGCACACATAGAAAGAGGAAAATGCCATCAATTATTGTTTTTGTGCAGGAAGGTGTCCGTTCCTGCACCAACAAAATCATCCCCACAACGCAGGCACCCTGGCACCATAAAGCAAGGGTGACAGCGTTGACGCATGGCTGCTGTTTGTCAGCACTGCCTGGGAGTCACTCCTGCCCTACCTCAAGAACACAAACAAGAGCCCCCATGGTTGCTGTGAATGTCCTGTGGAGGTTGCTGAATCTATGTGATTAAGAAACCCATTTTGTAGAGGCGTTTCAGGCAGGCGCTGGCATTAGGGGTGCTGGGGCTTCTGCAGCACCCATAGAAATGATCATGTTGGAGTTCAAAAGGTGAAAGAGCAATAAAGATGCCTTTCAAATTTGTGTTTATCTTGTCACATTTGCTGTGCGTTCAAAGACAAAGGTCAAACGTCAGACTGTCTTCTCACAAATTGCTGTGTATTTGGAAACTGGAGTGCACTTTTATTTCTCTGACAGCTGGAAAGTGACTGGATTTTGTCAAAATGATCTAGGTGACACATCCTTCTGGAGTGCAGGAAATGAAAGAAGAGGCTGTAGGATGATAGCTTTCTTTTAACATAAAGCAACATTTAAATATTGGTAAATGAAATATACACACATTTGCAATTATAATAGGAATTAGGAAAGCACAAATGAAGCACTGTTTTTTGTAATTCTGGCGGGTGAAGTAAATGGAGATTTTAATAAGATCAAAACAAATCCGGACACTTTACTTGGGAAAGTGCAAATGATAAATATTCGCTGAAACACTGTTTTCACACATTATCATGTCTCCCCTATATAGTTTTACCAGTAAAACTACATGTCTACGCAAATTTAGTGGCCATTTCAACGGAAAATGTGCTGTCTGTTAATGGGAGTTCACTACCTCCACCATGGTTAAAATACACCCCTTCACACCCATACCATGCTCCTGCTAAGTGGGCGGGGCTCATTTGCTACATTTGTTTATTTACATGGTGCTTGGATTATTCACAATCTCTTTGACTTCAGTGACATAACACTAATGGCAAAACACACAAGATGATAGACGGAATGTTGCATTAATGGCAAAACATTCATCCCCAGTCACAGATCTGGGTTTAATCCATCGTTATTTTGCTCACCAAGCCACCCCAGTTCAGACATGGCCATATGCAAATCAGTCTTGACCTCGTGCCTCATGGGAACAGTCCAGACCGAACTGCCAAGCCATGTCCTCCCTGGACTGGAATCAAGCATCCAGGGACCGGTTTCTGGCTCTCAGCTGTCTTCAACCATGATAGCTTGACTCCAGAGGCGTAGTGAGCACGGGACTCACGTCAGGGCGTACCCTTCCCACATAGGGTGAACAGCAAAACACACAAGATGATGGACGGAATGTTGCACAATGGCAAAACATTCACCCGCAGTCCAGCTCGGGCTGGACTGTTCCCATGAGGCACATGGTCAAGACTGACTTTCATATGGCCATGTCTGACCTGGGGTGGCTTGGTGAGCAAAAAAATAACAATGGATTAAACTCAGATCTGTGACTGGGGTGAATGTTTTGCCATTGTGCAACATTTCGTCCATCATCTTGTGTGTTTTGCTGTTCACCCTATGTGGGAAGGGTATGCCCAGACGTGGGTCCCATGCTCACTACGCCACTGGATTCAAGCTATCCTGGCTGAAGATGGCTGATAGCCAGAAACTGGTCCTAGGATGCTTGATTCCGGTCCAGGAAAGACACGGCTTGGCAGTTTGGGCTGGACTGTTCCCATGAGGCACGGGGTCAGACTGATTTGCGTATGGCCATGTCTGAACTGGGGTGGCTTAGAGAGCAAAATAACGATGGATTAAACCCAGATCTGTGACTGGGGGTGAATGTTTTGCCGTTGTGCAACATTTCGTCCATCATCTTGTGTGTTTTGCATAACATTAATGGCAGTACCCTCCCTCTGATAATTGTTCCAGCGCGACTGGGTTTCAGGGTGACCTCAATAAATCAATCAATCAGGTTTCTTTTACAGCGCGACTACTCAGCCGTTAGGATCTCAACTCTGCTCCACGTAGCACAGAAGACGTGTTTCCTCACTGGCATTTGCCAATGGTAAGTTGGCAAGCACGAGATGCCCCTCGGGTAGAATTTTTACTAGAGCGGCACAAAGATCAGCACGACCAGCACTTCGAGCCACACTCTGCTGCTTGCGGATCTTCGCAGAGTGTTTTGTCAGGAGGAACTCCGCAAACTACGCCCCGGCCTGGTCTCAAGGCACAATGGGGGCATCTGCGGTTCAGTCGAAGGGACAGTTCTTAAGGTCCTTTCTGATTTGAGGTAGTCCTCCACCATGTGATAACAGCTCTTCACAGAGCGGCTGTGTTAAGACGAGAACTACCAACCTTCGACACCCAGCTGCAGCTGGAGGTTGTAGAAAGTCAGGCCATGGTTGGAAGTTGCTGGCAGGTATGCTATAGTTAGAGGTTTGTGAAATAGCCCCCTAGCTGGGTTTCAAAATCAGAGAATCCAGCAGTGACATTTTCCAGCCTCAGTACTATATCGCAGTGGAGAGTGGGAAGTAAAGGTTTGCGACTTCCCACAGTCATAATAGAGAGTTAAAAGAAACTAACCTATGAACGATGTCTCAATAGTTTGCAAATTTCCAACGAAGAGATATTCGTAATCCTTATTGTTGGTTGGGTAGGATTCAGGAATAAGAGCTTGTTTCTTTTCAGTAGATGTTCATTTTAAATTACAACTGTATTCTATCAAAAGTGTTACTCTTAAACACTCTCCTGTAATCTTAACCCCCAGAAAAATCACCTCCAGGGCCTCGCTCCTCTCCCCTCCCCTCCCCTCTCCTCCTCCATTCCCCTCCCCTCCCCTCCTCTTACATCCCCTGCCCTCCCCCTCCCTCCCCTTCTCCTCTACTCTCCTCTCCTCTCCCCTCCTTTCCCCTCCCCTCCCCTCCCCTCTCCTCCCCTCGCCTCGCTTCACCTCGCCTCCCCTCCCCTCCCTTCTCCTTTCCTCTCCTCTTACGTCACCTGCCCCCCTCCCTCCCCTTCTCTTCTCCTCTCTTCTCCTCTCCTCTCCTCTTCTCTCCCCTCCTCCCCCCTCCCCTCCCCTCTCCTCTCCCCTCCCCTCCCATCCAGTGCCCTCCCCTCCATTCTCTTGTCCTCTTCTCTAACCTCCTCTCCCCTGCCCTGCCCTTCACTCTCCTCCCTTCTCCTATTCTTTTAAACATTTTCAAACGTTTGTTTTAGACACAACTCCATTTCCAATTAGGAAAATAGGCGGCATTTTACCCCAAAAATATTCAAATGATGATCACAGACATGGTGGACTGCTGACTCTCCTTGTGATGGCCACTGATCATAGTTAGTCACAATATGTGCCCTACCTCATGCATATTGATGGGGTAGGGCAAATTGCGACCATCTACGACCAAAATTTTATGAACCAACCTTTGTACATAGGTCCGCTTGCAAACTTTCACATTGATTTAAAAAATACTAGTCACAATTTGTGGCTAGTATTTTGTGAATTGTGTAATACATTTGGCCCCCTGATTTGTGGATGCTGGTCACTGGTGAACAATAAGGCAAGTAGTCCACATTAGTACCAAACAAGGCAAAGGACACCGGAGGAAGCGTGGTTGGTTTGGCATTGAGTGAAGATGGCCGCCTTTTGACGGAGCTCTGTTACAGACTCCCAACATTCTTCAACCAGGGGCACTTTTAGGGGATCATCTCCTTCCCCTATGGAGTGTTTTCCTTCTCTATGGCCTACGCCATTGGGAAGTTTCCTTGACATGATGGTATATGCGCTGATTATGCGGTCATGCCTGGCATTTTGACTTGTTCTTAGAGGAAATGCTTGTTTAATTTTACAGCGATATGCTTCACAGTGGGCATATCTGAATAGCAATACTAGGATGACCTATTATTGACCTTTCTTACTTCTTTTTAGAATTTTTCTAACATTTTACCTTTTTACATACTCTTCATATTTTATAAACCTCGGCAATGGATTCTGTCTGCAAAACAATCCCATTTTCACCTATGCAGAAAACGAAGAATTTAAAACTAAAAACAACAGTTACACCTTTTTCACAGAAATTTTCTGTTGATAGTTTCAACTCATTGTCTGCTCTGGAACAACACAATGAAGGGTGACATAAATCAGATTTAAGACCATTCCATCTTCTTAAACCTCAGTGGGTACTACTTCGTTTGCTACTTCTTTTAAGTCAAATTCGAAAATTGCTATGACAGTGACTTTACCAACCAGTAAAAAGGCTAAGAAAGACCTTCCCAGTCAAAACACTTCCTCCATTTCCATGGAGTTCATACTCAAAGAGTCTCTGATACATAACAGAGTCATCAAAGTGGAACAGTGTGCTGGAAACCTACAAGGTGCAGCACATACAGGCACATGCATCAACCATTTTTGCGAGCGCAAACGGTGCAATACGACAAAATTGGCCGTTCGCACCCGCAAAAAGGGCATCAAGGTTCAAGGCACTCGCAATTTGAGAATTTGAGAATTCACAAAGAATTGGGATTTCTCAAATCGCAATTGCATTTAAGGAATCGCAATTTGCGATTCCTTAAATGCAATGCAAGAACCACTTTGAAATAGCGATTTCGCTATTGGCTGTGCAAATTACCATTAAGTTGAAATTGATGGTAATTTGCAAAAAGTTTGAAAAATGCCCTAAAGGGCATTTTTCAAAGTTGTAGGTTACACACACACATGCCCTTGGGGCCTGTGTGTGCGCAACATGTGTGCACAGAGCAATTTCAGGGGTGCAATAGGGTGTCCTTTGGACACTCTTGCACCCTTGAAATTGCATGCGCAATTTGCGAGTACCTATTGGTGCGCATGCAATCTCCCATTCATTCCTATTGGCCTGTAGGCCCATAGAAATGAATGGGAAGGCATTCCTTAATTCCGACTCGCAATTTGCGAGTCGCAATTAAGGAATGTTTAGGAATTGCTATTTTCATTGCAATTTCTACATTCATAGGCTTTTGAGAGTCCTTAATTGCGATTTCTTAATAATCGCATTTAAGGATTCGCAAAAGCTTTACTTGATGCATGTGCCTGATAATATTAAACATCATTGTCTGGGTGCTACTTTGATTGATGTGGTCTGATGGGGTGACTCCTTCAGAGGGGCTCCTCTGCTTCACCCTCCTTTCATTCATTGTTCCTTTTCCTCAGTGCGGCTTATCAACTGCCCACTTCTCACCCGGCCCAACCTCTTTGTGTTGCCAGGTAGTATTGCCCAGATCAGACCTGGGTGGTGAGAGTAAATGACTGGTGCTAAGGAATGCTCCTGAGAGCAATAGGAAGTGGGTCAAGAGACTGCGTACTCCCCCCGTGCTGCGCAGAACCAGTCTTTTACCAGCACATTGTGAAATCCTTTGATTGAACAACTATCGCCCTCCGCCCATTTCTACTCCACATCCCCTGGATGAACTTCCTAAGTGGTGGCCAAAACCACTTTTGTCGAATGATGCCTAATTATCCCTGCAACCTACCCCCACCTTGTTCCCTTTGACTCTGGCCTCAATCGGCCTAGTATTGGGTGGTGGGTTTCTTATCTCCAACTCTTGAATGTAGGGTAGTCAGGGTTAGCAGAAAGGTGGAGGAGGAGGGCTTGGGCCATGGGTTCCACATGTGTATTATCAACTGACTTGCCTGATATGCACGGCACTGTGTGTGTGCTGAGTGAGTGTGTGGGAGTGACTGCATGAGGACCGCCTGTTATTAATTACTCCACACAGCGTTGATTCCTTGCCAAAAGAATACTACATTTGACAGTGGTTTTTATCTGTCTGGCCTTCGCCCACTGTGCTGTGTTACAGTGTTGTATTTATCTGAGTGTACACCATTTTCATATTGTTGTGAACTGGGGCGCACCCTACAGCTGTGTAGTATTGAATTGTAATAATGCCAGGGCGGGCCTAGTTCTGACAACGCACCGGGTAGCGGTCGTGGGGGGTAAAGAACGGTCTTTCCCGTGTGCACACTTCTGGTGTCATTTTAACCCGATTGGGCTTAGTACTGCAAGTGATATTTTCAAATGTGATTTATACCCAGAAATACACGATGTTCATGTTGTGTTAATTTTGAATGTGTGCGTTGAATGTATACTTTATTTACATACGCCATGTGTGAAGACTCTTTTATGACATTTGGTGTGTTTATTGTGTGAGAGTTCTGTGCCAATGCTACCTATTGCCCCTGTGATAAGTATGGCTGCTCAGTGCCAAGCTAACCAAGGGTGAGTGCAGATTACAGAGTGAGTGTAATCACCCACCCCTGACTGGAGTGATTCATTCTACCTGGCTAGGGCACCGCCTCAGCCTACCAGAAAATGCCAGTTCCACAGGCACTTTCAATACTTCTCTTTTTTAGACACTCCTTTTACACAAAGTTATGAGTCCTTTATGATTGATTCTTTTCAACTCAATACTTCTCCTGACATGTCACTCCAGATAGTTTTAAGGCTATTTGAAGAGATTTCACTAGCACATATGTCTCCAAGAAAAGGAAAATACATTCTAAAAAAGAATTAGATGTTATGAAACATATATAAAAAAAATACAACAGTTATATTTGACATACAAATTTTGTATACAGGAGATGCTGCCTCTTATTTCCTTAACCCCTTCCATGGTGGTGACGGAACCGCTCCGTCACCAGCCTCGGGCGGGCTGTGCTGGTGACAGAGAGGTTCCATCAAGGCCCGCTCGGCGCGCCTGCGCGGCGCTGATTTCACGCCTGCACTAAGCGTTCCATTGAGCGGGCGGGGCCATGACGGAACCGCTCCGTCACAAGCACAACGCGCCGAGGCTCGTGACGGAGCAGTTCTGTCACGAGCATGGGAGTGCCGTGCGCCCCCCTTCCTGCCCTGCGCCGCCGCGGAATTACCGCCACGGCCAAGGGGTTAAATCCATGGCCAACTATTACGGACGACAATATAAAGCAGGTACACCTCTGGCTAGTTACCCCAAGGTAAAAAAAAAGATTGTGTTAAAATAGAATATATTTGTGTGATAATATACTTCCTATTTTTGAATATATAGAAATTCTAGATTAATTCACCAATTAATAAAACATACATCATACCCCCAGAAACTAGTCCCCTTCAAGATAATATAACTCATTACTTCTCATCCATTCGGAAGGAATTTAATCCACATTTTGACTTCTCTAGTAGCTCAAATTATTACCACTGATATACTATGAATTCTAATAAAAAAGGAAAGCCCCTGCTCCAGATAGATTTCCCGTTGAACTCTTTCTCCATTTTCAAGAATTGTAATCCCTAATTTACATCAATTATTTTCATATTTTGTTATTAACGTATCCACTGCTGGATCCTTTCATGATGCTTTAACCCCTTCGCTGCTCATGACGAGCTCAGCTCGTCATGAGGCACGGTTGAGCTGTGCTTATGACGAGCTGAGCTCGTCATGAATAAAGGGATTCAAGGAATGAAAGCACAGGAGGGGAAAACCATTGACAGCCAAGGTGTTAAAAGGTCTTATTCCCACAGACAATAAGTACCCTAGGGTGTGCAAAAATTATAGACCAATTAATTGTTTATTCTGATTATAATTCAGAACTACTTTCACCTCCCTTTCAAGATATAAACTTAACTCCGAAAAATGTGAGATCCTTCCTTTGAACAAATGGCGTTTTAAATAAGTCTTTGTTTGAAATCTGGTTAAAATTAAATATTTGGGTCTTTGCTTTGTTGTCTCTCTCAATTCAACTACTGTTTTTGAGATTTTCACAGCTTTGCTTGTTCGTGGTGTTCTCCAACAGCCGTTGCACTGTGTCTATCAGTGCCCTACATATTACTGAACTACATGGGTCAGGCGAACCAGTCCCTAGGATGTGTGCACTTTTATTGAAACATTACGTTCTCATGAAAAGCGTTCTTTTGTCTATACCATATTGGGATTTGGAATAAATGTTCCATGATTTAATGGATGAATTAATAAATGAATGAAGTAATTGAATTCTCAGAAACAGTGGAATTTTTTCTTTGATGAAAATGGAACTAAAATAAAAAAAGTAATGTTTCAGTAAAAGTGCACACACCCTAGGGACTGGTTCGCCTGACCCATGCAGTTCCGTTTTTGAGATTTTAACATCACTTATGTCCTGATGGCTCACTTATTTGCAACATGGTGCGGTGGACTGGATTCCATCAAGATGAAGTTAGTTCATGTAGTTCTTTTGACCTTTACCAAACTCCTATTCATATCGTGTAGTCTTTTTCAAAAAAGTTTATTCTATTATATCTGCCTTTTTATGGAATAATAAAAAACCTTGTGTCACTAAATGTCCCTGATTTCCATTCATATAACGTACTGCTTTCTTTTTGAAGCAAGCTGTAAGAAATTGGGTTGTGGGTTGCCAAGGGTGTGAGCCCTGGTCACGAAGCAAACACAATCCTTGCCAGGATGAGGCACAAGCCAACCCCTGTGCTCAGTCCACTGGTAGCTTGGCACAAAGCAGTCAGGCTTAACTTAGGGGCAATGTGTAAAGTGGTTTTGCAACATTTCAGACAGTGTTAAATGAAGGCACCAGGCAAAAAGAATCCCCCACAAAGTAATTTTCAATAAATAAAACAAGACCAAAATGACAAAACTTCAATCAGTAGAACTGCAGAGATGGGATTTTAAAGATTTTAGTGAAAATAGCACCTAAAAGCACAAAACGGTATCTCTTGATATCTGGTCATGCCAGACCGGGACAAAGTCACAAGTTTAGGACAACCGTATTAGATTGCGGGCCAGCTACAGGGACCAGTTATGCCAGCTGTACACAGTACCATAGATGCTGGTTTGCGGAGCATTGCGGGGATCTGCATTGAAGATGCTAAGCATTGCCGAAGCGATGTGTCCGTTCCATGATGTGGCCAGGCTGCGATACAAGGTCCTCCCCACTGTCGAGAATCCTGTTGACGAGGGCTTGAGATCGGAAGTCTCAGCACTAAAGATGCATTGTGCAGTCAGGGTAATACGTCAGTTCTAAGGAGCTGCAAGGCTGTGGTGTGGAGTCAGGTGTCGTCGTTGAGGCTGCCGTAAATGCGGGTTGCGAGGACCTGGTTGAGGACGCATCACATATCATCAGTTCCGAAGGCATTGCAGGCTGCATAGGCAATGAAGGTCTTTCCCACAGGTCCAATCCACGCAGTGGTGGATATTGGAGCCGTCCATTCTGCTGGATCCACAGAAGCTGGCAGAGCACCCTAAGTCCACTTCCAAGGGTCCAGGCCTGGGGTGGCATCACTTGGCAGGGTAGACTCACAGATGGCAGAGTCCAGGTGTGGGCGCAAGTTTGTTGGAAACCTGTGTGTCCCTGAGGCTTCAGATCGGGAGGCCAGCCAACCACCCTTGGAGTTACTCAGTGGTTCTGGGTTCAAGAGATGCAGGTCCAGTCCTTTTCACCCAGGCTAGAGGTCAGCAGGCAGCAGACCAGCAGAGCAGGACACCAGTCCTTCAGAGCAGCAGTCCAGCAGAGTGGCAGTCTTTTCAGCAGCACATCAGTCCATCTACCCTGTCGAGAATCTACAGGTCCAGAAGTGTACTTAAATAGTTGGTGTCCAAGGTCCAGTATTTATACCCAGTTGTGCCTCAGAAATGGGGAGATCTTTGACGAGGATCCACGCAAGGCTGTAAGATAGTCTGTTCAGCAGGCCTAGCTGGTTCCCTGTAGCCAGCCAATGCTCTATCGTGGTCAGGCTGATCTTGTGACTTTGTCCCCGGCCATCGCAACCAGATATCCCCAATCTGCGCTTTGTGCTTTTTAGATTCTATTGTCACAAAAAACTCAAACATTTTATATCTCTGATTTTACTACTTGGATTTTTGTTGTTTTGGTCCTGTTTTATGTATTAAAAACTGGTCCATGTTTGTCTAAATCTGTTGTGAGATCCTTTTTTGGAGTATTTTCCCTGTTTTACTGTTTGAACATTGGACAAATACTTCACACGTTGCTCCTAAGTTAAGCCTGACTGCTCCGAGGTGAGCTAACATGTGGGTGAGCACTGGTCAATTTGGGGTTTGCTTGTGCCTTACCCTGACAAGGATTATGTTTGAAACACAATCCTTGTCAGGGTAAGGCACAAGCAAACCCCAAATTGACCTGTGCTCAGTGTTTGCCTTTGGACCAGGGCTTACACCCCAGTCAACCAACACCAATGCCTCTTGTAGGTGGTCACTCATAATCCTGCCTTTAAAGAGAACATTTGACAAGAGTGACCCCCCAAGATATGCTTTGAAAGGCAGAGCCCACCCAGCGCATGACGTGATTCACGTGCTGGAATGCTTACCATCAGGGCCGTTTCTGCCATTAGGCAGGACTAGGCGGCCGCCTAGGGCGGCAAAAGGTGGGGGGCGGCAAAAAACATGCAGGCAGCAACAGCACCTATAGTGGATTGCACGCGCACCTGCTTTAGAAGGAGTGGCAGCAGCGTTTCCAGCCAGTCGGTTTAAATGTTCAGAGACATTTTCGTTCACTTCGTCAAAACCATAAAACATTCATAAAGGAGCTTTATACGATACACACAGTCTATATTATAGACTGTGTATCGTAGCGGCTTTGATTGCTGTAGCTAGAAGTGTCAGGGGAAGAAGAGAGAGAAAATATTCTGGGAAGGGTTCCTTAAAGTGCTTGCAGGGTCTAGCTTGAACTTCTCTGGAAGAGGATTCGTGCTTCCAGCCAAAGTGTGTGCTTTAATAGCTGAACCTCCATTCCGTTTGTAATATTTGTTAATAACCCCATGGTAGGTTTGGTGTGAAATGGGGTCCAAATATTGTATGACAAATGACAGGAGGACCACCACGGCTGCATACATTTGTTATTGAACGGAAGCGCCCCCTTGTCAATTAAAGTTTTACTGCTCTTTGCAACTGCCACCTGAAACACTCCATCAGCAAGTGTCAGAGTCTGGCCACCCTTCAGAGACCACAACATGCAGTTGTGTGGCACTGGAATACAGAAAGTGCTCATTACTAGCCTGACACCGGTATGCTATTGTTGTCCATTTTTTAAAGGAAATAATTTAAATAAATGTTTGGCTGCCTATGAGGTCATTTGGATCACCACTACATTTAATGGAAAACCATGTCACATCCACATTTTGGTATTGCATCACTATAAAATGCTGTTATTGTAGCCTTCAGATTTTAGCTATGTTCACAATGTGATATGTAGACCTGAGGATGGAACTTGGACTTTGGCTGCGTCAAATCATTTCATGTATTTGGGTTGCTGACAGCAATGAAACTTATATGACAGGAGTCAGCATAGTGTGTTTATACTGAGCAAGATGCTTCTAACAGCTTGCCATTCGCTGCTCGCGGTAGTTTGACAGGCCATCTGATGCATTTTAGAAGCTTCGGTGTTTTGCCGATGAGTGGTTTCTGCTGAACTGTCCGCAAGTGGGTCCTGTAGCTCCGCTAATGGCAGCCATGAGTCGTGATGGTTTGAAGCATCTACCCTATTGCACAGGTGTTCATTAGCGGAGTCCTTTCTATTCAATACAGGCTGACTGGAAGAGATGATAAAGGCTGCAAGCATCACCTGTTTAAATTTACAGGTACCTTCCTCCTGCAGTGTATGTAGTGCTTTTTTCGATCTACTGGAGGGTGGGTTCTAGCCCAAGGGAATTTCTGGATCATCTTTATGAGCGGTGCAAGACTGTGATGGATTACTTCATGACCTGTGCAAGTCTTTGAAGAAATCTTAGATGACACCAGCACAATGGCAACTTATTCTAAAACTATGTGGACAGACTAAGTTCCTATTCTTTCGGTCAATTCATGTACCAACTCCCTTTTGGTTCAAAATGGAAAAAAGGAACTTTATTTATCGGTAAGCGCAAGTCAAATTCTATAAAATTGCAGCCACGAACAGACAGAAATATTCGAAATTAAAGAGAACTTGTGCCCAAGTTCCAAGTCCCCCCCCCCCTACACCGGTATACTCCTGTGTAACATTTTTCTACCATATATGCCTGGGAGAAATCATCATGCAGTTCTCTTTCCTCGATGTTACTTACTCTGTCTAAATGCAAAATATTGTTTAGTGGCAGGTTAGGCTTCTCAGCACCTATGGATACAGAATTGATTTACATTGGTTTGCCATGTTATCTAAGATGTCCTGATTGCAAGAACGGTAATATATATGGTCTCTCTTAAATGGAGGGACTCCAGAGGGGCCTTTCAGATAAACTGTTTTAGTCTGTCTCCATGTTTCTCTGCTGACCTGCATTGTTTAAAATAACCTTATTAACAACAAGTCTCCTTGATAGCTGTAGATGGGAGTGGGCTCTTTTGTTTGCACCAGTATTCCTTCTTGACAGTAGTGGCTCGTGTTAGGAGTGCCGCGTGGCAGTGGGGTGGGGTGGGAGAGGAGCTGGGTGGGGGGTATTAAACTACGGAATATGGCCCAACGGAGGTAAGCAAACAAATAAATGAAACTTATTTTGTTGCACGCACTGCATCACATTTGGCAATGCAGCGCCCACAATGAAATTTGTTTTATTTATTTATTTGTTTACTTACCTCTGGTCGGCCTTATGCCGTAGTTTACTACCCCCACCCTGCTCCTCCCCAGCCCCGCCCGCAGCATTCCCACCATGAGCCGCTACTGCTGCTTGATGAGTATTATAGAGACACTGCCAAGAGAAAGTCTTGCATTCAAGACCTTGTATCAATGGAGGGTGCAGGGCCAGAATGTCGTAGTCAGAATATTATCTGACATAAATATCTTTTGCTAAAATATCTCCCAATTGAAGTATGTAAGAGAAATTCTTAATTCAATAGACGGATATTTAGGACAATCTACTTATGTCAGACTATATTTCTGACTTTGATCTTATGGCATAACCTCCATGGTGGAAGATAACATGTGGAGGTGTGCACACTCTATATTTCTTCCTCTTCCTCTTGTCACTCTCTCAACCTCCTTTTTGCTCTGTGAGGGTGTGTTCATGTCCGGGCTATCACACATCTCTTGTACGTAGCGCTTAATTTGAGCAGGTGGTTTCCGCTGCTAAGCACCGATACCTAAATGTCATCACCGGCACCTATGATAATCTGCCGCATGGTAGCACTGGTGGTCTAATTTGGAGATAAGCACAAACACAGTGGTTTATTAATCCAATGTACATTAAAAATGACTACATCTGCCACCAAAGCCATTCTTCTAACACTGGGGGCTTGAAATATTCTGAATTGTCACTCTGTAGGGGTGTGATGATTACTAGTTGTGTTTGTACTGTCATTGGCAACACTCGCAAGGGGCAATGGGTGCTGCAAGCTGCAGTGGCCTCCTGGCGAGGTGCCTGGCTCTTATTGTAGTAAAAGGGAGGGGGCGGCATTATTCAATTCTCGCCTAGGGCGGCAAAACACCTAGAAACGGCCCTGCTTACCATGTGGCAAAACAATTCACAGAGCATAAAATAAAATGCAGAGAGTTGTGATATCAGAACATGCTGAATATATGATATGTCTCAAGTTCTGATGTATGAGTATTGCTTCATGCGGCCATGTGCAAAGGTTGTGATGCTATAACAGAAATAGCAGCACCCAGGCCCTGTCATGGGAGGCACACAGCTTAGTTCAAAAGCTAAGGTTACCTTAATGTATTTTTTTATTTCAGTGAATTGCCTAGAGTTCTCATTTTGAGTGTATTTGTAACAATGTTATGTTTTATGAGTGAGGGATTGTTTATGATTCATCGTCAATTCTTTATATTTTGTCGGTATTTAAGTAGTGTGCAAATGAGGCAGTATCGAAGCCCAGTGCAATGCAGACATTGGTTGTTAAAAAACCTTGAGGCATATTATCAAGGGGGTTTATCTCCGCTTTTTTGGCTTTAAAAGCCAAGAAGGCGCAGATAAAATTATCTCCCTATTACCTAGCTGTCGCTAACACCAGTTAGCGACAGCTAGTAGGAGAAAGCGACCATCTTGGGCCCCGCTTTGCATGTCAAGTCAAGTCAAGTCAAGTCAATAAATTTATATAGCGCGCTACATACCCAGAGGGTCTCAAGGCGCTTGAAGAAGGGTGGGGAATTACTTGTCAAATATCCACGTTTTAAGTTGCTTTCTGAATGCTAGGTGGTTCTGAGTAAGGCGAAGGTGAGTGGGAAGTGAGTTCCAGGTTTTCGCTGCCAGGTAGGAGAAGGATCTACCTCCCATGGTGGTTTTGTTGATGCGAGGTACAGTGGCAAGGGCTTGGTTGGAGGATCGTAGCTGGCGGGAGGGGGTGTAGAAGGACAGTCGTGTGTTGAGGCATTTGGGTCCGATTTCGTAGAGTGCTTTGTGTGCGTGGGTTAGGAGCCGGAAAGTAATCCTCTTATTGACGGGGAGCCAGTGGAGGTTTTTCAGGTGACCAGAGATGTGTTCTTTACGCGGGATGTCTAATATGAGCCTGGCTGAAGCGTTCTGGATGCGTTGGAGTTTTTTCTGGAGTTTTGCGGTAGTACCGGCGTAGAGGGTGTTTCCGTAGTCCAGTCGGCTCGTGACCAGAGCGTGGGTGACCGTTTTCCTAGTTTCGGTGGGGATCCAGCAAAATGTTTTTTTGAGCATGCGAAGAATGTTGAAGCAAGATGAAGAAACGGCGTTGACTTGTCTGTTCATCGAGAGTGAGGAATCCAGGATGACACCCAGGTTCCGTGCGTGGTCCGTCGGGATGGGTGCTTTTCCAAGGGCCTCTGGCCACCAAGAGTCATCCCAGGCGGTGGGGGAGGTGCCTAGGATGAGGACTTCTGTTTTGTCTGAGTTCAGTTTCAGGCGGCTGTGTTTCATCCAGTCGGCTACTTCTTTCATTCCTTCATGCAGGTTGGTTTTGGCAGTGTTCGGGTCTCTGGTGAGAGATAGGATCAGTTGAGTGTCATCGGCGTAGGAGATGATGTTGAGGTTGTGTTGGCGTGCGATGACCGCGAGGGGGCTCATGTATACGTTGAAGAGGGTGTGGCTGAGTGAAGATCCTTGTGGTACGCCGCAGATGACTTCAGTGGCCTCTGACTTGAATGGTGGGAGGCGGACTCTCTGGGTTCTTCCGGTGAGGAACGAGGTGATCCATTCCAGTGCTTTTCCTTGGATTCCTACGTTTCTGAGGCGCTGTAGAAGGGTGCTATGGCAGACTGTGTCGAAGGCAGCGGAGAGGTCGAGGAGGATGAGGGCGACTGTGTCTCCATTGTCCAGTAGAGTTCGAATGTCGTCTGTTGCTGCGATGAGGGCGGTTTCAGTGCTGTGCTTGGCTCGGAAGCCGGATTGTGAGGAGTCGAGGGATTTGTTGGTTTCGAGGAAGGCGGAGAGCTGGTTGTTGACCGCTTTCTCGATGACTTTGGCTGGGAATGGAAGGAGTGAGATGGGGCAGTAGTTTTTGAGTTCGGTGGGGTCAGCTGTGGGTTTCTTCAGGAGGGCGCTGAGTTCGGCATGTTTCCAGCTTTCCGGGAAGGTTGCGGAGTTGAGGGAGCAGTTGATGACGTCTCGGAGATGCGGTGCTATAATGGAGTTTGCTTTGTTAAAGATGTGGTGAGGGCATGGGTCTGTGGGGGATCCTGAGTGGATAGAGTTCATCAGACGGATGGTGTCCTCAGTGGAGATTGGCTTCCAGTCATTGAGGGTGTTCAAGGGGAGTGGGGGTCCTGCAGGGGGTTGGGTGGGTTGGTCTTCGGGTCGGTTGTCGAAGCTGTTGTGGATGTCTGCAATTTTGTTGTGGAAGAATGAGGCTAGGGAGTCGCAGAGGGCTTGAGAGGGGGTGATGTCGTTGGAGTTGGCTGAGGGGTTGGTAAATTCCTTGACGATGTTGAATAATTCCTTGCTGTTGTGGGCGTTGTTATCTAGTCGGTCCTTGAAAGCGACTTTCTTGGCATTCCGGATCAGTTGGTGGTGTATGCGGGTGGCGTTTTTGAAGGCGTCCTTGGTGCTGGTGGTTGGGTCTTTTTTCCAGGCCTTCTCAAGGGAGCGACAGAGTTTCTTGGATTTCTTAAGATCATCGTTGAACCAGGAGGCCTTCTTGCTGCCTAGTTTGATTTGTCGTTTTTTCAGTGGTGCTAGGATGTCGGCGCTGTTGGATAACCATTGGGTGAGGTTGGTGGCGGCTTGGTCGGGGTTTGAGGAGTGGGCTTTAGAAGAAGCGATGAGGAGATCTGGTCGATGGTGATTTTGTTCCAGTTTCTTTGCGGAGTGGGTTGGGGGTGGTTGTTGGATGTGGACTTGTTGTAGGTAAAGTGAACGCAGCTGTGGTCAGTCCAAAGGAGAGCTGTGGTGTGGCTGAAGGAGATATGTTTGCTGGAGGTGAAGATAGGGTCGAGTGTGTGACCTGCGATGTGGGTGGGGGTAGTGACAAGTTGTTTAAGTCCGAGGTTGGCGAGGTTGTCCAAAAGGGTGGTGGTGTTGCGGTCGTTGTTCTTTTCAAGGTGATAGTTGAGGTCTCCCAAAAGGATGTAATCTTCGGAGGGGAGCGCATGTGGAGTGATAAAGTCCGTGATGTCTTCACTAAATTGTGCGCGGGGTCCTGGAGGCCTGTAAAGGAGGGTGCCTCTGAGTGTGGTCTTGGGGTCGATGTGGATCTGGAAGTGAAGGTGTTCAGTGTTGGCGAGATTGACGTCTGAGCTGGTTGAGATGCGGATGGATTTCTTATGGACGATAGCGATGCCTCCTCCTGTATGTCCGGTACGGTCCTTGCGAATGATCTTATAGCTTTCCGGGATGGCAATGGTGATGTCTGGGGCTGATGTGGCGTTCATCCAAGTTTCTGTTAGGAAGGCGACGTCAGGAGAGATGGTGTCTAGTAGATTCCAGAGGTCGATGGCGTGCCTGTGGACTGAGCGGGTGTTGAGCAGGATGTATTGTAGGTGGTTGGGGTCGGATATCTGTTGTGTGTTCGTAGATGAGGAGTTGTTCTTGGTGCCGTCGAACTTGCAGGAATTGCAGGAGAAGGGTCCATGGGTGTGTCCAGGAGCGGCTTGGGCGCAGTAGGGGGAGCGGCCGGGGTTAAGGGCTAGGAGGGTGGTGGCATCGTAAGAAATGCGGGAGGGGTGGGCATTACGAGGGCCAGGGGGTCTGTAGCTGGGCACGGTCCAGGCGCGGACGGGCGTAGACGGGCTTACCTTTGGCGCACCTTCGGCGTGCAAGGGGCGCGATCGCTGCGCGTGAACGCTGCGCGCAAATGCATCTGACATATGTGGATAGTGGAAGGGGAGGGGCGAGGGAGGGTCTGCAGGGAGGCGGGGTGAGATCAGGGGAAGGAGTCAACAACAAACAAAATGGCAGCAGCAAGCAGGCAATCCCAAAACAACACAGGGGCACAATGGAGGCGAGCGCGATGCAAAATCACAGCACAATTGCAGGCAATAATGTATTTTCAGGCAGCACGTTACTGACTAGTCGCTTCTCTTAAAAATGCTACTTGTCTAAGTAAATGCTCGGCGGTCTAGAGCTACTAATGCTACTTATCTAAATGAATGCTCGGCGGTCTAGCGCTAATCCCAGACTAGGCGCTTCTTTTCAAAAATGCAGGCTCAGGCAGGGAGTGAGACCGGGTCTCGGCGTCTACAATATCACTTCCAGGAGGCAGGGAGCAGTGAGTGGAGCGGCCACTTCTGCTGAAAGCAGGACGGTCACAGCGCGATAGAGGTGGGGCAGCGAGGTCAGTATCAGTGGGAGGGAGGGTCTGCAGGGAGGCGGGGTGGAGATCAGGGGAAGGAGTCAACAACAAACAAAATGGCAGCAGCAAGCAGGCAATCCCAAAACAACACAGGGGCACAATGGAGGCGAGCGCGATGCAAAATCACAGCACAATTGCAGGCAATAATGTATTTTCAGGCAGCACGTTACTGACTAGTCGCTTCTCCTAAAAATGCTACTTGTCTAAGTAAATGCTCGGCGGTCTAGCGCTACTAATGCTACTTATCTAAATGAATGCTCGGCGGTCTAGCGCTAATCCCAGACTAGGCGCTTCTTTTCAAAAATGCAGGCTCAGGCAGGGAGTGAGACCGGGTCTCGGCGTCTACAATATCACTTCCAGGAGGCAGGGAGCAGTGAGTGGAGCGGCCACTTCTGCTGAAAGCAGGACGGTCACAGCGCGATAGAGGTGGGGCAGCGAGGTCAGTATCAGTGGGAGGGAGGGTCTGCAGGGAGGCGGGGTGGAGATCAGGGGAAGGAGTCAACAACAAACAAAATGGCAGCAGCAAGCAGGCAATCCCAAAACAACACAGGGGCACAATGGAGGCGAGCGCGATGCAAAATCACAGCACAATTGCAGGCAATAATGTATTTTCAGGCAGCACGTTACTGACTAGTCGCTTCTCTTAAAAATGCTACTTGTCTAAGTAAATGCTCGGCGGTCTAGAGCTACTAATGCTACTTATCTAAATGAATGCTCGGCGGTCTAGCGCTAATCCCAGACTAGGCGCTTCTTTTCAAAAATGCAGGCTCAGGCAGGGAGTGAGACCGGGTCTCGGCGTCTACAATATCACTTCCAGGAGGCAGGGAGCAGTGAGTGGAGCGGCCACTTCTGCTGAAAGCAGGACGGTCACAGCGCGATAGAGGTGGGGCAGCGAGGTCAGTATCAGTGGGAGGGAGGGTCTGCAGGGAGGCGGGGTGGAGATCAGGGGAAGGAGTCAACAACAAACAAAATGGCAGCAGCAAGCAGGCAATCCCAAAACAACACAGGGGCACAATGGAGGCGAGCGCGATGCAAAATCACAGCACAATTGCAGGCAATAATGTATTTTCAGGCAGCACGTTACTGACTAGTCGCTTCTCTTAAAAATGCTACTTGTCTAAGTAAATGCTCGGCGGTCTAGCGCTACTAATGCTACTTATCTAAATGAATGCTCGGCGGTCTAGCGCTAATCCCAGACTAGGCGCTTCTTTTCAAAAATGCAGGCTCAGGCAGGGAGTGAGACCGGGTCTAGGCGTCTACAATACCACTTCCAGGAGGCAGGGAGCAGTGAGTGGAGCGGCCGCTTCTGCTGAAAGCATGTCAGTGATATTTATCACTAATGAGATGCAAAGTGGGCGTGCCAAGATGTCAGCGACTGGAAACAGTCGCTAACATTGCTATCTCCTATTACCAACTTTTGGAGATATTCGCGCTAAGCGCGAATATCTCCAAAAGCTAACACCTGCCCTGAGCAGTTCTTAGCCATGTTATCCAATGGGAGGTGGATAACATGGCTAAGAGCATTAGCTCGGTAATGCATGAATATCGCGGACTTTTCAGCGATATTCATGCATTTTGGCCGATTTTTATTGCTTAGGAGATAAACCTTGATAATAGCAAGGTTCCTAAGCGATAAAAATCGCCGTAGCTCGGCGATAAAAATATCGCCGCTAATCCAACATAGCGATAATTATCGCTAGTTGTTGGTAATATGCCCCCTTGTCTTGGAGCTGGCACACGTCTACCAAGAGGCATGACGTAGAGCATGACATCCGGTGGCCACAGGTTAAGTGCGGGTTCTACTGACCCATGCTGCTAAGAATTAAGGCTCATGAAGGGCTCAGGAAGAACCATTTCAGTTTATGTTATTCCATCACATCAGGCCATGGACCGCTCGATACAAGTAATAATGATGCTCTTTAGAACTAAAAATACAAAGTTTCAATGACTAGCGTCGCTCATCTGACTACAAATCACAACCTAGGCTCAAACTGGGGTGGCCAAAAAACACAGTAATTACTCTGAGACTTGTCCTGGCCTCCCAAGCAATTAATATGCTGATTTGAAATCTGGGAGCTCAATTCCTTGGCAAGGGGAGGAATCAAGGGAAATGTATCTCCCTCCTGCTTAAGAGACAATTTCTTCTTTATTCAAATTACTGCTGTCCTTTCACTCATTGGGTGGTGGTGTCACAACTTGGAACAATGGCCCATAATGGCCAGCAGAGGGAAGTAGTGAGCAACTTTACAATTCTCTAAAGCTGTCACTATTGTGTGTCATTTTACAGAAAGATGAAGGGAACTGGGATGTTAGGCTATAGGTGAGACTGTCCATAATCTTGATATTAGCTGGGACTGAGCTCCTATAGGTCCCAAACAATCTAGCCTAGAAAAGTAAACTGGTTTCCATGAGGACTTCCTGGCCCACCATTGGTAGCTAGGCTCAAGCAGCAGTACCTTCTTCAGGCTAAATGAAGTGCATGTGGCATATGTACAGTCGCTAGACAAGCAATAATACAGTAAATGAATAACTTTAAATGTTCAAAGAAAGTCAGTTAAAAAGAGGAATAATCAATATGAAAATGCCAAATACATAAAGAAAATGTTTGACAGGATCATATGTTATAAAGATAAAAGGGGACGACTAAAAAAAATCATTTTAAAAGACATAGGGTGACAACCGTCTATAGAAAATGCAAAAAAATCTAAAAATAATAATAATGAGGAAGTGTCCTCTATGCAGTTGACCAAGACTTGGACACTGTCTATGAGACCTGAGACTGAAAGAAGTTGGATGGAGACGGTTGGTTCATTCTGCTGATTTTTAACTCCTTCTTAGAAGATGGTGATGCTGCCACTGTTGAGTCTTACTAGCTGTATGTGAATTTTTATAAGCAGCTGACATGTTGTGAAATTTGCAAATGAGATCAATATGTTGAACTCTGAAAAGATTTCAGAGATTCAAAGCTTCCTGTGATTTCCAGATACAGGATAATGGTTTGGACCGGAAATACCAGATTCAGATCCAAGCATATTTTCTACTTGCAATGAGTAAGCAAGGATTTTTAAACTATAAACAGTCAGCCATTGGTGGTAGGGTCTCACAAATCCGAATTCAATTTTCTGGTCTTCCCTGCGTAAGTCTGCGGTAAGATATACAACATCTATAATGCTCCCTTCTCTTCTCCCTGTAAACGTTGGATGGCTTGGCTCACCCAGGTTACAATAGTGTGAGGCACAGCCGAGATTATGTGTTAACAATTAACTGGTTAAAAGATTCACCATAGGCTGCGTGTTTAAAATTGTTATGACAGCCCCCTGTAGAATTAGGAATCCGCATTTGCAACTATAAGGGCATAGAGTAAAATTAAAATCTCCTGACCACATAATTTAAATTGCACTGTTCTGGTTTCTGTCCACAGAGTCTAACAGTGACCGCCCTAATTCATGTACAATCTCCACAGGCTGTGTAAAAAAAAAAGCTACAATAGTAGTTTACAACAATCAATTAAAAAGAATGTCTCACTTGTAATATCAGGATTTGATAAAATGGTCTTGTAACTATGACTTTGGCTGAAAGATTTTAAATAGCACATGAAACAAAAATAGCTAGGCCTCCTTTTCCTCTCCATGCTGGAGACTTAATAGCTTTTTGAGTGGGAAACAGCGTTTACAATGCTGCCATTACATTGCATTCCTTTTACAATGCGTTTGTTGTAACGACCGCATTGTTACAACGCAATGCCTTTACATCGAACGTCATTATATCGACTTGCTGTAGGGGCTCTCTAACCTAAGGAATAGTATAATTTCCCTTCCCTACTATTGAGCAGGCTGGAGTTGGAATAGTAAATATACTTTTCCTAAATCCAGCGCGCCCCCCACTGCAAGTCGATCTAATGACATGCAATGTAAAGGCATTGCGTTCTAGCAACGCGGTCGTTTTAACAACCGCGTTGTAATAGAACGCGATGTAATAACATGCGATGTAACATGCTATATTCCTTTCAAACAGTATGAGTTGTATCCATTGATGAAAATAGGATAGACCGCCCAGGTTTCCTGACAGCATATAATGTCATAGTTTTGAAGAGACATCAGCCAGTCCTCATTTTTTGATTTACTCCTAAAGCCGGCAATATTCCATAAAAGGAATTGAAAGCCTGGCCTAATCGCGAGGTCAGACTTTGCTTTCGTTGGAGTGTAATTGAGTGGAACAAGAAGCGGCTCTGCAGTAGGCTCCTGTTGGATAAAACCCCCCAGCTGGAATTGAGCGGCTGGCCCACTCACAAGGTCAGACTCTAGCCTGGTAAATGAAAGCTATTGAAGCTGAAAAGTTTGGGCCACTTTACAAAAATACAACCTAAGGACTGATTTATAGTTTGAAGGGCAGGGTACTCAGTTGCAATGCCCGACAAATTCTTGCTCCATCCACCCGAATTAGATATTCTTTACAATTAAAGGTGCTATTTATCAAACCTGATATGTAATATTTCGCGGGTGAGATAAATAGCGCCTATTATGATATTCTATGGAATAACGTAGATTTTGGTGTTTAAGGCACCAAAATTCACATGATACGGTAAATACCGTATGCTTTTCCCCTGTTAAATTTTGGCAGGTTTGACTTGCAGAAATTTAACGAAGGTTCAGATATTTAATGCATTCAATAATCATCAGATGCATTCAATATTCACTCAACTTGTAATTCCATCCCTAGCACAAACAGGGGTTTATCTAGGAGTTGAAAAATAGCAACCCACTTCTAATCAGGCCCTTAGAGTCGTGTGGAGCACCAGGTTTCTGCTGACAGAGTAAAATCTATTGCATTGCTGTAAACCTTCCTCCGAAGGTTCAAAGCAGCACAGATTCCGGTCTGGGAAAGACATGGCTTGGTAGTTCGGGCTGGACTGTTCCCATGAGGCACAGGGTCAGACTGATTTGCATATGGCCATGTCTGAACTGGGGTGGTGTGGAGTGCAAAAACAACGATGGATTTAGGCCCAGATCTCTGTACTGGGGTGAATGTAAGACATTGTTCTGCATTCTGTCCATCAACTGTGTTTTTTTCCAAAGCAACACAGACCATTGGAGGTAAGCCATCCAACCATACACCCTATTTACGGTGGGCAGTTGGGTGGCCTTTTTTAACTGTATGTCACTGCTAGAAACATTCTGGTGGTGAGGGACAGTAAAAACAAAGAAAACTCCCATAGTGTGGAGGCCATTCGTTTTTTCTTTTCTAAAAAAAACCTCCCAAAGTGAAGGTTTGTTTTTGGAAAAGAAAAATCTTTTTGAAGGTTGGTGTAAGCCACCGTCAGCAATGACAGATACACATCAAGCATTTACAAGACTTTGTATGAACTGTTGTGACTGCAGTTCATAGAACCCTAGAGAGTTTGCTCTAAGGAACCCTTAATTTGGTAGACAGAGCTAGGGCAGAGTGGCAGAGTGGTGGAGTTTATTGATACCATTTGTGTTTTGAAGATCAGTGATCATTCAAGCATGCCCTTTGTCACCTCATATACATACTGCACTCAAAAATGCACTTTCTCAGTGCTTAATTTGAGCCAATGGTTTCCTGTGCTCAGCACCGGTACTTAATTAACAACACCAGCACTTGTAACAGTCTGCCACAAGGTGGAGCGCTCGGGCTAATTTAGAGATGACCACAATAGTTAATTGTTAATTCGATATACATTAGAAATTACTATTACCTGCTGCCCAAGCCATTCTTATACCTTTGGGGGCCGGCCTGAAATAGTCTGAGTTATCACACTTTTAGGAGTGTGATGGTTAGCAGATGTGTTGTTACTATCATTGGCGGCGATAGTAGGGGTATTATGTGGTAGACGGTGCAGTGGCCTCCCAACGAGAGCCCTGGCGCTTATTTTTTACAAATTAAGCTACATTGTATAGTATTACAGCCCTTGCTACCCCTGACAAGACAGTGAAGTGTTTTACGGAACTGGTGACAGGCTACGTCACGGGATACTTGCTGTCACATTTCCCACTTGGGGGTGATGAACTTAGCCTCAAAAACCTCCAGCATAGAATATCTATTTTTTTCCAGTGTACTGATGAGCATTTTGCATGATATGTACATGTACTATTCTACATCCTGGTATCCGAGTTCATTAAAACCATTCTTCTTCCTTCAGTGTTATCATCTACATATATAATCCTCAAAGGACCAATTATTTATGCATTATTCTCCAACAACATAAAGCCATTATCCACATGCACAGTTAAGAGGCTTTGTGCACCACAGCTCTTCTGCTGTTTATAGTAGAATTTTGAAAGATGTTCCAAGCATAAATTGTACCCAGGACATCCTGTCCTTGCTGTTCAGAAGGCAAACATGTTTATGCTTCTATGGAATTACTTTCTTTCTCGAAAATTAAATTATTATTATTATTATTGCTAATGATGCTACTAATAATAATAACAATAATGATCTTATTCATATTGATCGTATTAGTGATCGCTGAGAACTTTTGCAACTTCACCATTCCTGAAAACATTAGGCATTATTTTCCACAATCCTGACGTCAATGGTATGTGGCAATGGATTTTATGTTGCTCTACAGAGGATATATTAGCTGGATGTACAGATGGTGCCAGTGAATCAATTTGTGGTGTTCCTGCTACAGGAGGTCTGGCTAAATAAATTAAATAGGAATTTGCATGTGGACTGCTTATGACCCATAGAAAGCAAAAGACACACAATTGGTGGGCAGAATGCAGAACAAATCAAAACATTCACCCCTGAGTCAGGAGATCTGGATAAATCCATCATTCTTTTTCTCACAATGCCACCCCAGTTTAGATCTGGCCATATGCAAATGTTTGACCATGTGCCTCATGGGAACAGTCCAGCCCGAACTGCCGAGCCGTGTCCTCCCCGGACCGGAAACAAGCATCCTAGGACCGGTTTCGGGGTTTCACCCCTCTTCAGCCAGGATAGCTTGATTCCAGTGGCACAGTGAGCCCAGGACTCACGTCTGGGCATACCTGGCGCACTTAGGACAAGAAACCAAAAGACACACAATTGATGGACGGAATGCAGAACAAATCAAAACATTCACCCCCAGTCAAGAAATCGGGGTTAAATCTATTATTCTTTTGCTCACCATGCCACCCCTGTTTAGACCTGGCCATATTTAAATCAGTCTTGACCCTGTGCCTCATGCGAACAATCCTGCCCGAGCTGCCAAGCCGGTCCTCCCTGGACGGGAAACAAGTATCCTAAGGACAGGTTTCAGGGTTTCACCCCTCTTCAGCCAGGATGGCTTGATTTCAGTGGCACAGTGAGCAATGGACCCACATCTGGGCATACCCGGCGCACTTTGGGCAAGAAAGCAAAAGAGACACAATTGATGGGCGGAATGCAGAGCAAATCAAAACATTCTTTTTGAATATGAACCATAGAGAGCACTGATCCTCTTCTAGTATCTGAGTTAAATGTGAAAGATGCCGGTGCATTACCTCCCCCACACTCACACCCCAACCCAATGAGTTACATTTAGGACCTCAACATCATTTGAGAGATCTACTCCCCCCTAAACCTTGAGATTGCTATCAGAAACTCACAGGAAGTAATTTCAATTTTAGTTTTTCCCCTACTGTATTAATCTCAAGCACTTTTTAATTTGAGCACTTACACCTATATTGCAGAGTAGCACAGGGATCCTCTATTAGCCCACTCTATCCAATATTTATATAGCCCCTCTGGCATACCTGGTACAATACTTTGGCTTCTCCATAATACCATAAGCAGATGACAATGAATCATCTCCATTGGAGACAACTTTGCCATTTATCGCACCCTCATCATGTTCCTTCAGGATGAATCAATGTGCATGTTTTGTCCTCTAGTCAATCGTGGTTTTTATCACAGTTGTGATTATCTGATATTCCGCCTGAAATACACAAACTTTATTGCCCCTGCTCTATGGAACCCAGCCTTATTCCTATTAAAGTTGAGTTCTCAATGGAAACATGCCTAGTGCACTGTACAGCTACCTCACCCCGATACTCCACTATAGTCTTTTAGACCCACTCGCCTCCTAGTAGACTGAGGTTTATCACTCAGAACTTCAGAAAATATTTGGAAACTATCCCTGCTGATTCAAGGTCTGATTCTTTGAACAACATTGACGGCTTATATAATCCCAGAAGGAGACCTCCTGAAGTTCTGGTGTTGGCTTAGAAGTAGAAAATTCATGTTCTGACGAACAACCATCAGTCAACTTGCTTCCAAGTGGTGCCAGTCAGATACCCATGGTGATGTTTAATATCTGCTAACAAGATGAAACTAGAGAGACATGATTGGCTCCCCAGTTCCAGCGCTTCTCAGTCCACATCTTCTAAGACATTATTGAAAACAGTTCTTCCTTCTCATAAAACATAGGTCCAGATTTACTATCATTCAGGAAGTGAATAATTCCAGCACTACACCGTACGAATGAGGAGAAGGTTTTCTAGCAAATGAGCCACAACGAGTCATGTGCAGATGATGTCCTTGGCAGCACTTGTGCAAAAAAATGAGTGCTTAGCACCACACTAACACTACTATGGAATATATGTGAGACAGTGGCATCTTGCATGAAACTTAGGGGCATATTATCAAGAAACAGCGTTAGTATTATCGCCGATTTAGCAGCAGGAAACTGTCGCTAAAGCGGCGCTAATGGGCTTCATAATATGCCCTTGGGAAGTCTCATAGAAGCCCAGGTTCTGGCGTGAACATGGGCTTCTATGGGAATTCTCAAGGGCATATTATCAGGCCCATTATTGCCGCTTTAGCTGCAGTTTTCTGCCACTAAACCAGCGATAATTTTAACGCCGTTCTTGATAATATGCCCTTTAAAGTCGAAGTACAGCCTCAGATACAAAATCCAACACATTAATAGGCGAAGAGTAAGACACATAAACTGTCTAATGTCATAAAAATTCGACATATCACGCTGGCGAATACCATGCAGTAATCCATTTGCTCATTATTTGGCTTGGTTTCAGACAAACCCCAAAATTGTGGGGTATTCCTTTAACCCCACTTCAGCGGCGACAGCCTCATTTTCGACAATGCATCTGCTTACATTATTTCATCTTAAACTTTTTCTCTTCATATCTTAATCCTTTTATAATGCGCTGCGCAATCACTTTGCTTTTATTTAACTTTCTTGAGCTCCTCCTCATGCAAGGCAAATGCAAATTTCCCAAGTTTCTCATGTGATGGCGGGCCATCCGAACCTCTTGACCAAAAACACGTACTAAAGCATGGTTCCATTCAAGCAGTTTGTTTATTTATCCAATGCATTTCGGACCCATTTGGTCCTTCGTCAGGGAACATACTGCTTGACTGCCAACATCTTCCTCTCCTTTGTGAAAATAGAAGCTCATGTGACATTGGTTTCGGACAACCCTTGGTAACACTATTTTAGTTGATTGGCTTTGCATCTGAACTGTTTGTTCCCCCCTTCCCCCCCCAACACACACACTCTCTCTCCATTTGGATATATCAGCAGGGCTACTGGTCCTGCAAAAGAAAGAGCTAAGCCTTTTTAGCACTTCGGTTGTAACAACTTGTGTTACAAAGTAGCTTTTGTGATCGAAAGCGGATCAGTGCTGCCCTTTGTATGCAACTTAGCTTAGTCTCATTTGAGCACTAAACTAGAATACATTTGGGCTCTAGGGTATTGCCATGTCTACCTCGAATGAATGCACACTTCACCAGAAACCTAAAACCCTGTTAAATGCCCCATTCTGGCAACAGACGGCATAGAGAGCTGGCTAAAAAATCTAAACACATTTTAAAGAATAAGAAAATAATTACTTGTATAAGAATGTATGTATGTATGTAATGCTTTTCTTTTTTCTCCTGTGTGTATGTAAAGCGCTCTGAACCCCACGCGTCAAGCTAGCGCTATATAAAACTTAAAAAATAAATACATAAAATAAAATAAATAAAATAACTTTGAATTATGTAAACACTTCACAGATCTATGACTCTGGAAGCTGGCCCATAAGATATGAAATAATGTGTACGAACATCAGAAAAGCCGCGCGGACTATTAAAAAAACCTTGAAAGGCATCTGCTAACATTCTGGCTCCTTTGAAGCGAACCTGATAATGGCTGCATACTCAATTAACCCTCAGTGCGTTGGGGATGCAATACACCAGGCCCGCTACTTCCCTTGTTAACTCCGTCAATGAAACAGTGTACTAATTACTCTAAAAGGCGATTTCAGTAATTTGTGTGAAACTGAAGTTCCTAAACTGTGATTGAGATCTTGAAAGTGCTTGTATACAATGATGTGATATTGAACTGCCTTCTGCCTACTATTATATGTGTGAATACTCGTAAATGTTGTATAGTTTTCTGTATTCATTACATACCCCCTTCAAGACACATTGCAATAACTTCAATAGCACATGTCTGTAAAAAAAGAGATGTTTGAAAGTAAATGACATATCCCTCTGATTATCTACACAGAATACGCCCAACAAAGCCATTTTTAGGTCTCGGCGAGGCAGCGTGCATGCGCTGTCTCTCCGAGACATCTGGTAATCCATATGGGTGTTGAAACTCTGCCCATTGCTGGTTAGTTTCTCGTGCCTTGCGATTCGTTAACTTATGTATTCTTTTTGTTAGCAGCCTCATTCCTGGTTCTTCATGCCATACGTAACTTCTGTTCATTCCGGAAGCAGCACAGCCTAACTTCAGTATCCTTTAGCCTAGACATCGAAATTGTTTTATTTTTTTTTTAAAGTGTGCATTAACATGCGCACGCATCCCGGCCGACGAACGCAGTCCCAGACTCACCCCTCCCCTCCCCTACTGCTCCCTTGTTTACCAAGCGCCCTGTTTGTTTTAAAAATGGTGCACACAGCACGTCTGCAGTTGTTAGGGCAGACTGTTATCGCTGAGTTTGGGAGGTCTTAGTTTAGCCAGAGACATCGCTTTAAGTAAATCTAGGTCCAGTAATGTGGCGGTCAGTGGGAGTACATTGGGGAATAAACCACAGCCTTATTTAACTTGGAATATCCCTCATGGGATTAGAAGGCTGATACTCCTACTGAGAATTAATCTGCTGCCTTTAAGAGACGTCACTGGCATCTGGGATAAAACACCTAGAGAGAAGAGAATCTGTGAACTGTGCCAGTTGCAAATCCAAGATCTTAATCAGGTTTTATTTGCATGTTCAAAGCTGCAAATTGCCAGGCGAGTGTTTTTAAAACCAGTATTTATCAACTGTAATATTCACTCTGCTCAGGATGCACGTTCTCTGGTTTTGTCACCCCCGAATAAAATGTTTTGTTTTAAGATATACCAATTTTTTAGAACATTTTTGCCTATTTACTAGAATTTTGTCTAACAGTAGTACCCTGGTTTTGTTTTAATATCTACTGGTTGGCTATTTAATAGTTTCACGTATTCATTGCATCATCTGCACATTACTTACTATGTATATAAGAAATGTTATTGGCCGGTCATGTGATTGTTTTACGTATCATTGCTTATTTGCACATTTCACACTATGTTTGATATCATGTTATAGTAATGTATAAGGAAGGAATTTTGTACTGTATGGAATGTCTGTCTTTTTAAATTGTCAGTGTGTTTTTGTGGACCTCCGTCGGAGTTCCAAAACAAAATAAATACATTGAATTGGAATTGGGAGGTCTTATTCCTGCGAGCCTATTGGCATTTGTGAGCAAACAAAGGTGATGGTGGCATGTAAGTAAATGCCCCCGTGGTGTGACAGAGACGTCTGACCAGCACCATAACCTTCCAGCACCCCTCTCTGACGGTCAGCTGCTTCTGCATAGGGGCTCTGACTATTACTGCTCTAGTTCATGCAGTCACCACATCCCGGCCGCCAAACGCAGTCCCGGACTCACCCCTCCCCTCATGTAATACAACTGGTGCTATGTAAAGCCCTCTGATACCCGATTCTAGTCTGGTTCGCGCTATATAAACCTCACAAAAATAAAAAGTAATTTTTTTCACTGCCGCAATTAAAAACAAGCTGGTTAAGGCGGAGCAAATTTGTGCACCGCTGTGTGACCCACCGCCCAAACCTTAGTGAACAAAGGCCAATATTATTTCCAAGCAAGGAGCACCACCTCAAACCCCTTTTCTCCTGTGGCAACCCTGTTGTTCACTCCCTCTTTCTGCCCTTCTTCAGCTCTCAGGCCTCCATCGCCATCTTAATACCAAAGGAGAAAACCTAACTACTGCCTCCCTAGCGGCTCGAGCCACCCATCTAACGAGCCCTGAGAAAAGCAGAGGAGAGAGGTGCGAGCTCGCGCAGGGTGCACCCCTGCGAACCCCATCACCAGCAGAGACAGGATCTGCCCCCACAGCCTACCTGTGTTGCACACGTGCTGGGACAGGAGGCGTACGCGGGCCGGCAGCCGCGCAAACCCCAGGTGAGTGTCGGCGCTGCGCGCACTCTCGCTGCAGCTTGTGTGGTCGCGCTGCACAGGATCAGCACTGCAAAGCTTCAACGAGCCGGCAGATATCCCGATGTTTCCAGAGGCGACTGGTGCATCAGGTGCAGTGGCACCGGGGCCCACAGGCTTGACGTGCCCACTGAACTCTGGGTGTTGCTGTCATTTAGAACTCAAACATCAGTCAAGGGGCCCAGATCCTTCTTGCAGACGCTGCGGTGCTTGGACTGCGCACTCGCAGCATGGGCGCTGCAGCACGGGGCATTTCACCACCACCCCGGCCACCTCCACACCCCAAACCTGGGAACACGACATGGGGGTGTTACTTAACCTCTCACTTGACGCCATTAGGGGTGTGCCAGTTTTACACGGGGGAGATCCGTTATTAGAGAGGATGTATCTTAACAGTCGGAGTGGGCGACTTTGAATAAGGGGAACCGGGTTCAAGTCTGATGGGAGGCTCAAGCATTTTGTGATTCTGTGAAAATCACTAAATCTCTCTGATGCCTAAAAACAACATTTAGAAAATTAATGTGTCTGTCTGTCTAATGCAACTGATGGTCATGTAAAGTGCTCTGATACCTTCAGGTTAAGTTTGTACAATATAAAACTGCATACACGAACGCACGCACGTACATACACACAAATACGCACAAAAAATGAACTTTGCTGTTCGGTTGGTGAAATTTCCTGTTCACTAGTTACAAGAGGCCTGTCACTGTGCAACTACAGCCGAGAGTCTAGTTGCATCTTGGCTCTTGTTATTGGTGTGCAATTCTTTACAACGCGAGGCATTTCATGTTAGTGTATTAGATTACATCATTGTACCGAGGTCGATATTACAAGGTACAGATTCCAAACATGTGCATAGAACCATGTATGCCCCCTCGGCCGTGACGAACATTTATATTTGTATTTTTTATTTTCATTTATAGAGCACAATTATCACCAGCAGGTCTCTAAGCGCTATCAGAAAGAGAGTGGCACAGCCTAGCCCACAGATGCAGCGGGGTTAGCATTAACAAGAGCCCCAGGCCTCTAGGCTAAGAACCGTTTTTAACTTCTTCCTAAAAGGAAGAAGGGCGCACTCTTTGCGCAGTGTCTCTGGTAGTTTATTCCACAAAGGGGAATAAACATTCTTTGTGAACCTAAAGGCAAGCCCCCTCCTTATACGTGCTTACACCGTGAGCTGATGCATTTCAAAATGCTCTTTTGTGATGAAGGAAAAGGAGGCACTATGAAAACTGTAATTGCCTAGGATCACACAATGTGGTCAACTGGCAATCAGGACTGGTGCAAGGTTTCCAAGTTTTACATTGTGCAGTTCAGCCACTATATGGTTATCTCCTTCTTCCTTCCATTTTACATCACAGCTTAATGCTTTATTTTTAATTCTCAGAGGCACTAAGTCAGTGCTTTGTATTCGGTGCATACACTTATTACACATTAAACAAGGTTGATACAAAAAGCCTTTCTGCAAAAAAATGCACAATTAAGGAAAGTCTGGGTAAGCTATTTTAATAATGATATCGCCAGCTCCCCTGACTCGACAAAAAGAGCGAATTTAAGGCAAGTGCGTGTATTTAAAAAAAATGTTTGGGTGCTGCTAGAAAGTCACATATGTCACATCAGTGCGTGAGACATGCAATGCTCAGCTGCAGATAGAATCAACACCCTCTATAGTTCTGTGAGGTGCTTGAGGGGAACAATCTGCAATTTCAGAACAAACTGAAACAGGCATTGGCAAAGAGAGTAGGCCCTGTCTATGTGAGAACTATTGGGTTAGACATTAAGGCATGTTGTACAGCAGAATGGCTGCAGTAGAACATGGCAAAAAACTTTTCTGGAAGCCAAATACCAGACCTATTCAGCTTTGTCAATGTGTCTTTTTTGGAATGTACTACAACAACGTTGCTACTGTGCAGCATGGTTGAAAGTAATAACAAGCATTGAAAATGCAATAGGTCTCGCCTTTGATTAAGTTAAAGCCATTTGCTTTGCTAATGGTATTGTATAGCAAAGCAAATGGCTTTTTTTGTATATGCAGGTTCCTTGCTTTGTATTCTGTGATCATTTCAATTGATACAGCTGCATACATCAATATATCTCCCCTCTGGGTCTACAGTGACACCTTGTGGCTAAAATGGGACTGCAAAGGCCTCCTAGGTGATAGTGCAAGGTCACATGAGCTACTTATAGCTGGTGAGCTGCAGTAGATATTCAGGCGTTAATCCTGGTTGGCGGTGGTGAGAGTAACACTGGACTGCGAGAGAGAATTTGTAATTCTGTGCAGATTCTTTTAAGCAACAAGGTTTCTTTAAAAAATTGAGTTCTCCTGTAGATGCAGCTAGATGAACCTGAAGCGCACCAACACCCTGACAATCAGACCAAGCAAAATGCTAAGGAGGTCTCTTGAAGTACATTTGAATGCAGGGGTGCCGGTAGGCATGTTAGGTGCTAGACACCGTCTGGGACTCTTGATGCAAGTGTTACTACAGTGTCACCCTATGGGGCTAATGCATACCCCATTTCGGGATGACCAATATGCGAAATACTCATTTATAAACTAATGTAAAAATAATGCAAGAAAAATCAGCATCTGATAAACTACAGGTAAAAATAAATATATTCTAATATTTAAATACTGTATATGGCCAAAGACGGACAACAAAAGGTTGGCAAAAGATGGAATCTGCATACTATTTGCTTATGCCTTTATTTTGAACTTTTACTGAGAGCCACTGAAGGAGGTATTGTTGTAGGGATCAGGCAAGATACAACAGTTTTCCTGGGTCTAGCTTCCACTTTATAAAACATGGAAAATAAACAAATAAAACATAGGGGCTGCAAAGGTAGTAAATTGTGCACACATTCTGGACAATGTCTGTTTTCTACTCTTAAATAAAACATGAGACACGTTGAGGATGTAAATTTCTCTGAATGCTGTTCTTATGCAGAGAAGCAAACCAGCCTGGTTGTAATTTACCACCAGTACCGGAATTGGACTGCAAATGAATTTTGCATTGATTTTGGGCGCCTGGGGACCAGTAAGGCCTGATCCCCCACATCCTGCAGGAGTAAAGGCACGTCTGTCGTAAATCCTCCCATTGCCCCCGGTACACAGCGATTTACGCCCAAACCTTACCTTCAGCCTCCGCTCGTGATCTCCACTGCACAGGGAATTTAAAGAGACTTTAAATGTTTTCCAGGCAGGATTCAAGTTGTTCATCACAACCTGGGGCAGAAAAAATAAAATATTTAATGTGAAGCAGAAGTAGGAATAATACAATAGATGAAAAGTGGAAATTACTTGAAAGAGTGACATTATGAAAACACTTTTAAGAATTGCAACCATGATAATGATGGGTATGAAAATGGTAATACTGATTATAATGAAAATTATATCTGTATGATATAACCAATACTATTATTATTATAATCGCCATCATTAATAACAATAATAATTAACACAAACAATCTTACCGAATTATTGTTATTATTATTATTATACATTATTATCATTATTATTATTATTATTATTATTATTATTATTATTATTATTATTATTATTATTATTATTATTACCATCGTATTATTAGTAGTATTTGTATTATTATTATTATTATTATTATTATTATTATTATTACTATTATTGTTATTATTACTGTCATTATTATTATTATTGTCGTTTTTATTATTATTGTCATATTATTTTTATTAATATTATTTTAGAGGCACAAGGTGGACCGACATATGAACAAGCAAAAACATTTATAAAAAATTTGAAATTACTATGAATGCCAAATCATTTTGTCAGCTTCGAAGGGTGAACGGTGAGTCAGCCCTGCCAACGTTTGACAGCGTGATATCCAATGTGCGCATAAATCTCAGCAGCAGGCGCTTACCCACTCAGCTATCTTGGCAGATACTTTTGGGCGATGGTGGCTGAAAAGTGTGAGTTGAGGGAAGCACTCAAGATGTGCTGCCCTAAGAGTGAGGTTGAGGGGTCAGCCAAGCATGCTGACATTTGATAGCTCACTGATGATATATATATGATTGCTAATCTTTGGTCTTAGACACACATTTCTAATTTTGAAGGTAACTGAAAAAAACAAATGGCATTTACCTTAGACCAAAGTCAGAAAGCACTGGGAGCTGACTCACACCATATGGTAAGCGTGGAACATATGCATTGATTGTGTCCTCTTGTATTACTAAGGTGAAAAGCAAGGAACTTAGTCACTAAGATTTTACTATGAGCACGTGTGTCCTACCCTTAACTTTACAGCACTCCTGACCTACTGCTGAATTCCAGGAGTAAGCCTTGCTTACTCCTGGAATTCAGTGACATAATGAATATAACTTGAAGTCCAATTCACCAAGAATTTGCTGTAACTTACTTCTCTTTGCTTACTCTTAAATTCTATACATAAGGTCTTTGAAAATGTAAGCTCTTGAATTCAGGAATAGGCCAGGAGTACTCTAGGAGTAAGTCACAGTAAATCATTGGCTAATCGGATGAAATGTGTTGGAATGTTTCAGTAAAGTTTTTTCTTTGGAAGGTCGACTTTGTAGAGATGTTTTTTTTTCAAAGACTTAAGTTAGGGAACAGGTGGTTGTTATCAGGCAAATAATTTCAGAATCTCAGTGTATAGTGGACTTGTTGAATAGTTTGTAACTTTTTGGATTTCAGAATGCTTAGACAGTAAAAATGTGATCCTAGTTAATTTAACTCCTGCAGTTACTCAAGTATTTGGGGTATGATGGTTGCCCCAAGTTCATACCTTTGACGACATTGCAATGAGTTTTAGAGGCAATTTTTGCTGTTAGTGACTAATGACTAATTGCGCCCGCTGCCTCTCCAAGTACCCCTGCACCTGCCTTCGGGAATGCAGCGGGTCCAAATAGGTGATTCGGCCACATGGTCCCTTGGAGTAAGTGTCACTACAGGGACATGTTCTCCTCACTTTTCCTAAGTGGCAGCGCTCTAAATAATAGTCACTAGACGGTGCTTTAAAACCAGGACAAAGTAAACCTGTATGTCTAAGTGTTTTGTCCATTTGTGACTCTCCAACTGCTAGAGACAGAACAAAACAGTGATTTGTAATGTGATATTTTTAATGTCCTGATGAAAGCCTAGGACCCAGGGAGACCACAGAATCAGGCTGAAACATATTGACTTCAGAGAGAGTGCAAGGGGAATAGTTCCTATCAGCATCCATACATTAGTTGTATCCATATCTAGGGCACCTAATATTAAAGGAAAAATGGGGTGTCTCAGTGGTATCTATCAAATGTGCTCCCTGAAATATGATCGAGCCCGAGTTTATAGGGATCAGGACGAGACCCAATGATGAAGCATGTCACTAAAAGAGCGGGCGAGTGTCTTCAACATAGAACATAGTAGTCCTTGCTTGGGCCATTCCACCAGGCTTTGGGTTTGGAAAACTTTTAAACCACAGTGGTAGACATGACTATTGGTTCCCTGAGAGCAGGTTCTGAAAGGCCAGTGGTGGTTTAAGAGAAAGAGTCACAAACGATATTGGTCAAAGCTTTCTGACTAGTACATGGAGATAATGTGCCTTCTGTACTCCTGGGCTGCAACAGTGGCAATGACACCGGCTACACACTCCACTGCTCCATCAACATCACCTCAATCTACATGCCAATTCCTTGTAAGTTCCTGTCCATGTTCAGATGCTGGCACTACATGGTCTATCATGTGATGGAGATGGTTCAAGTTGGTGACAAAGAGTAGGAGTATGCTGTGCCCTAAAATGGCAACCCATAAACAAACAAGGCAGTTATACAGTGAAGGGCACCTTCAATCAAAACTATTTCACGTTTTGTAAATCTGAGTTACTTACTACATTTTTTTTCTACCCTTGAAGTTGTATTTCCCTGGTTGGGACTATGCTGTATATTCCATTTGCATATACTATGCCCTTTCCTTCATGTGTGTGTGTTCCCTGCCCCGGTTGCCATTGTCCATCTGGTTCTACCCTGTCCCACAAACTACAATCCTTCCTACATGGAATCTTAGTTGTTTCACTCCACCTTTCTTGCCCATTCCCATTGTCATTTAATCTTCTCGCATCTCATGACTGCTGATGTTTGAATATGACAAACTTGCAAATGGCAACACATAACATACACGTGTATGCTTCAGTGTCCTGTTAGAAGACAATGAAGCATCTTTCTCCTTGTAAAAATTGTTTTTGCTACATCAGTGATAAGTGATTTAGGAAATGTTAGTGGAGCTTTAGTGAACTCCCACAACACTGCTCTCGCAACACACATCACTGGGGAACACTACCACCATTGCAATGCCATCTCTTGTCATTGTACTGCCACCCACCGTGTAACACTAGAAGCATAATGCCACTGTAGTGCAATACCCCACTCTCAATACAACCGTACTACTAACATCAACACTTAAATGCCATAATCCAGCACTGACCTTTGCCCACAGCTCCACCCACCACCACATCAAAGAAAACACTACCACGCTACCATTTCCCACCCTACACTACCACAAATTCAGTACGACCATCTCACTCCCACTTCCAACTACCCTCTCACAGCACTGCCTCCCTCTGTTACTGCAATACCACACACAGCACCATGCTGACAGATCCCTGCAATGCATATATCACATTTCCCACAGAAGACAAACTACAACTATATCTGGGGCGTGATCAATTTTTTTTATCACTTCTAATGTTTGGATCTAAGGGACTGAAGTTATTTTTGTAAGTATGTCACAACTCATTAGGAGGTAAATTTGAATTAATAGCTCATCTGTACCAAACTAACCTCATCTCCTTCCTGTGGTTGTGGTGAAGCCTTGCTTGTGATTTGAACAGCTAAAGTAACTTCTACAGAGCTTTGAATTTCACTCAGGACATGTTTATTCTTTGAATTCTAGTACTTGCTGTCCTGAAGATGTTTTCTCTACTTATACATTGTCTTAGAAAACCTCATAGCTCTGCTTCTAATACACACACAAACCATGAAACCATGAAATCATAGACATGAAAGAGGGGGATACTCCTTTATCTGCAAAGGTAGATGAATCATGCCATGCAGGTCTTCCATGTACCTCAGTTCTGTGAACAAGCTGCTGAGTCCCATCATCATTCATTCGAAAGGTTTCAAGGAAAGGGTCAGATTTGCTGAAAAAGTCCTGAAATAAAAGACCAAACAGTTCTCTCAGATAAGCCTTAGTTTAGCAAGCCTCCCAGCTAGCATCATACTATAAAACTATCTTCACCTTAAGGAGCATTTACTGAGTTTAATTTTCAAGGGTCTTCATTATCTTGCCTACTCAACTCGTCCATTTTCACTTATTTTAACTTCATAAGGTAGGACCTGAAATACCTTTTCCTTGGCTGCCCCGTGACCAATGAGGCTTTGATACGTCTCAAACTGCATTACTTAAAAAGACCAAAGATAACATTTCTTTAGAAATTATGGATACATAAACTTGGACAATTTCATTTAACATAATTTAAACATTCAGAACGCCTTCTGCCAAAACAGGGTGAAGGGGGTGATGTCCAGCTATCCTTTCCATCCCAAGGCTCAGCAGGGCAGCGTACCTAGCCAGAGAGTCCTACGTCAATCTCCTTCAAAATATTAGGCTAAGCAAATTATCATTTCAATATTTGTAGGAAATTTTAAGACATAAAGAGTGAATGGAGTCTGGATTTAGATCAAGAAACCCAAACAGGACGTCCCTTCATTTTCTTTCTTTCTCACAGCTGCACTCAGCATCTGGAGCACCTTTGCCTGGGACTGAGGACAATAACACTGGTGCACTCTTCTTCTGTTAATATTAAGGCTACATTTTCTGTCACTTCAAATGGTCGAACAAGTCATTATGTATCTCTTAAATTAAGCTCACAGTGTATTGTATCATTTCATTAACCTCAATCCAATTTAAGTTACCAGAATAGAAGAAAACACATACCTTGTAAGGCTCTGAGTTTTCCATTTTTAATTATTTTTGCATATAAATACAGATGGAAAACAATATGATTTATTAAAAATGGACAAAAACTGCAACTAAGGGCCCGATTACGATGTCGGGCGGGAAGCCTCCTGACCAGCTGTGGGAGGCTTTCTGCCCGACATTGTTGGTTTCATTCTGACCACCGTATTACAACAACGGCGACCAGAGGGAAACTGCGGGGGGATTCAGCTGCGCTTCTTTCAGGCTCAAACAGCCCATCAGAGCGTCGGAAACACTCATAATCCCATAATGATGGCGGAGTCAGCCTCGGCTCCGCCGTCAGGATTATGATGCCAGTTTCCAACAGCCTTTCCATGTCGGCCGTTCCGACATGGAAAGACTGTCAGAAAGTGACTTTTAAGGACCCCTAGCAGGGGCCCCTTTTTCCCATGCCCCTCCTGTATGGGATCTGGGTGGCACCTATGGTGCCCCCCTAAACATCCCTGCACCATGTGGCAGCCGTTGCAAAGCACTCTTTCTTGCCATGGAACACTTCAGTGATTTTAAAATGCAGTCCAGCCAGAGCACAATTGTACATACTTTGGTCATGTATGTAGATGGTATAAAAAACAAACTGTAGCCCACACAAGACATTTAACTTCCATGCCACTGATGAAATCTGCACCAATTGAACTTGGCTTCACCGAAAAGTTAAATAAACCTATTGCGTCACTGCTTTCTCCTCTTAGGTATTTGGTCATTGCTATAAAATTAATTGTCAGTCCTTAGTATATGGTAAGTTTAGAGACCCCAGTGGACTTAATGCACTTACGTGTGCACCACCATGGTGTCTGGTGTCATTTTAAAGCAAGGGCTGCCTTGCAGGTTGTTTTTAAAATAAATCTATATCCAAATTAGACTTCGGAATTAAAAGGACTTTCAAAGTCTCAAATTACCCTACCTTTTTATGACTTATAAGTCACCTCTAATATCTGCCCTAGGTGCCCCAAGTGCAGGGTGCATTGTTATAAAAAAGCAGGGAGAATGTAAAAGATGTTTTATATGCCCTCACCAGTATTGTCAATAGAACACCGCTCTACAGCGTCCATGGCCAAAACCAAGTATCAAATGGCAAATTGCAAATCTGGCCTATTTAACACATTTCTTTTATTATTTACCACAGTAGAGCCCACAGGTGTTGGGTCCGAGGGAGTGCGAGAGGTTTTTGGAAGGACAACCGTTTGTGTTCTCCCTTGAAAGTACAACTACAAAAAACAAATGGGCCCCTACAATTCTAGCCCTACTGCTGGGCTTTCACACATTATCGTGTAGGAACTTTCTCACCAAAAGTATGTATCGGCTGACTGGCCACTCTACTCCTCCAGTACTATGGATTTTCACATGTGTGTAAAAAATTGATCGGGATAGCTTTACACACTTCACAGGCTTCATCATCGGCCATCCCACATTCTCCAAAGAATCCTATAATGGCGAACAAGCCCCTATTTAGGGCTGCAAGTCTGTCATTAGAAGGAGACCAAAGGGACAAAGAAAAAGGAGTCCAATAAAAATCCCTACCGCCTACCAGTCAAAACTCACTAATATTTATTCTTTGATGGAAGAGAGATGATTAAAAACAAGAGCAAGTGGGACAGTAACAGCCCAATTATTTTGCTAATATCCACTAATTTTCAGGTCGACATGTTTCAGCCCTCCGGCGGCCCCAATGGGATCCGCGGCTTTCTTCAAGAACAGGTTGGACCCTATTTGACCCTACAATATTTCCCTACATATACTTCGCAGGCGTTCCAATTCTAAGCATACAATACCAAATTGCTATTCGGTTCAATCTGGGTCCTTCTGTTCTAGGAGGTTAACCCCCTACTTTTGGGGATTGTTCACCTCATGGAGGAGCAGAGATTCCTATAGTCACACTTTCGTCAAAGATCTCCCTCGCTGAATCACCTAAGGTGTATTCCTGTCCTCCTCCCGACTCATACAAAGGACCTATCACCTCCACATTGTCACTGCAACCAGCTTGGAGCCAGGTCAGGGACATCAGGAAATACCATGCACTTCAAAGAAACTGCAAAGGAAAGGGCACCAGTTATAAATAAATGCTGGACTTTTAGACCCACTCTTCAGTTCACTTTCTGGACCTGCGGAAGGACTCTCAGTAAACTGCCTGCTGCAGTGACCTGCTGTGCACTCTTCACAACTGCTTTGCAGTACCTAGAACGACTGCTTTGCTGCCTGTAATCTGCCTTGTACCCTCGGAGGCCAGCCCTACATCTTCCACAGGACCTAGAACTACCAGCGTGACTCCAAGGGCTTGTTTGCTGCCCTCCTGTTCAGAAAGATGGGGACACAGAAGCCTCCCACCACCTTCAACCCACACTTGGACCCAGTCTCAGTGAGTCCTGAACTCTCAAGTTGTGTCCCATCAGTCCTCGACACTTGGTTGTTGTGCTGAAGGTTCCCAGATAGCCAAATCTAAAACTCAAGACTTCTGGCCAAAAAAATGCTCTGGGAACCCGGAGGATACCAGGACCAACCTGCTCACCTATCCACCTGAGGTGCATCTATTCTATTCCATTCTATTCTATTCACATTTATATAGTGCATGGCTACCTGTAGGCATCCCAGCGCTGGCAAATGCAACCCAGAATCCACCCGCTATGTCCCGGGGGGAGAGCAGGTGTCAAATAACCATGATTTTAATAGAACCTGAGTTCATTGTCAGTACATTTTTTATTGTGGGGAGGGGCATTCCATAGCTTAGCCACATTGTATGGAAGGAACTGCAGCCAGATGGCCGTAAGAGGATAGAAGAGCTCTATTTGGCATGCCCACAGTATTATGAGTATAGCGCCACAGGACCGCTGTGACAGCCGGAAATCAAGGAACTTGGGGCAGTCTTGCAGCGGTCAGAGGCAGAAATATGCTGGCAATACCTCAGTAGCACTGCCAAGAATATTTCAAGTTGCTCTCCACCACCCTTTTCATGGCAGTGATGCTGACATGAAAAGTGTAGCAGAGAGGCAACAAAGAGGGTCCTAACAGGGCCACCTTGCACCTCTGGTGGTGCATGCAGGGGGCACATGTGGTACCCCCCTCACTTTGCACCCCAGTTCCTGCCCAGTCTGGCATCTATGCCACGCTGTGCAGGAAGGTGCAGTTGGCGCTCTGAGAACCGCTGTCTGCATGTTAGGCTTGTCTATGAGCCTAGCAGACTGCAGCAGGACTGCCCGCCAGACCGGGAATGAACTCCTGATCTGGCAGGCAGTTGCCCCACAGGTTTGGCAGGCATACAGCGGACAGCATGTTGCACCGTGCGCTGTAGGACTGACAAACTCGTAACAAGGCCTTTAGTGTGAAACTGTCTAACTGTACTAGCATGTTGTGATCCTTAAAGGAGGAGGAGAGATCCAGGTGCCCATGTTGTTAATCAACACTACTGTGTTCACTGCTCAGCCTTTTGGTACAGATTACACATTTAGCCTTTCCATGACTTTCTTGTATTCTCCAATGTCCCAAGCTAATTTTAAACCAAGATATACCTAACATTCTTCAAGCATAGGTGTGTTGTTCTCGTGAGATGTGTCTGAAATCGGCAGGTAAAAGCAAAACAGTCTTCTGGCTTAAGTGTTTTCATTTCCGCCACATAGTCTATTTCAGTTCATTAAAGTTATATCAGGAAGAGGGGAGTTTGTCCAGATACTTTCCTGTGGACATTGGCTCTGCTCCAACAATCTTAGAAAACACATTTATTTGTATTTTTATTTACTTTTTTAAAAAAGATTTCAGCAATTATTTTTTATTTGTCATACCTTTAGATTTCCCCCCTGTTTCCCCTGATTGCCTACTCCACGTAGCCATTGAACACTGCATTATCATTTGCAAGCGAGGGTCCATTGGGACTGAGAACAGTCTCAAGCATTTCATTGGTTTTGCAGCCAGGTAGCTGTTTGCAAATGTTTTGTACGATTGTGGACTTTCACTTGCCTGTTACAATTATCAGTATTTATTTGTGCAGTGTTGTAGAATCATAAAGGGAAAACTAATTTCACCACAGCAACACACAAGGGAGTTTGCCATAGTTACAAAACCTTAGGAACTTGTGAGGCCCTGAGGTGAGTGTAGTTCAAATATCTACAATTTCCTTCTCTGATTGCCCTCAGTGACATTTACTTCTTACATAAGTATGCAATGTTCCACTCCCCGCAATTAATAGTTAATGTATCAAATAATCTTCAAGTTCTAAACTTTAATAGAAATTAAAAAACTGTAATCAAATTAAGCCGGTAGCCTAAATCTTTGCGGACTCTACAGCGGTGGCTGCGACTTTCCGAGGACATTGCCAGAGGTAGAGTTAAATATTCATGTTCATAAGCGGGTTCTCAATACATCAGCATAAACAATTTGAATTTAAGGCAGATCTGTGTTTTCTTCATTTTTTCCATTAGCATCTCACATCTTCAGAAAAGTGTTTCTACTGTTTAGCGTCCTTGACTTCTCTAAAGTAGTTTGTGATCTCAGCGGCGGCAGATGCTGATTATGTAATAGTAACTGCGGGTGGGCAGAGTACTAACGCTATTCACATGCTAACACTGAGCCTCTGAGGAGCTCTTACAGGTACACAAAAGAACATCAGCAGAAGCAGCTGGAAAGGCAATATAAGACAGGCGTGGGATTGAAGATGTACCAGAAAACTTGCTATATTATTTTACTACTGTTTTACTGTAATGTCCACCATTCTGCCGAAAAGCAAATATAGGTTTTTAGGTCAACTGTGCAATAGTAGCTCATTCATGCCTCCATTGTGTCTTGCCAAAGGGTTCCAATATTGTCAAAGAATTAGCAGTCGCGGCCAGCATGACTTGCGGGTGTGGAGGCAGGGGGTCGTATGAGGATGGGGCCACATGGGGGGAGGGTTTAATTTAAAAATAAAATAAAATAAAAAAGTTAACTTATCCTCTCCGCACATTCCCGCATTGTCTCTGCTCCTCTCCTGCTCTCCTGCCCCCAGCAGGATCAGGGAGTAGGCAGACTCCCTCCCCTCCCCTAAGCCAATCACAATGCTGCAATGGCAATGTTGGGATTGGTCGGGACACACCAGGTGCCTATGGGAAGGCCATTTTCTCCATGTACGCTGCATGCAGCCTACATTGAAAAACGGCAGAGTGCGCATGACTGGTTTGGTTGGTCCTGGGGCAGACCAAACAGACAGCGACCTCAGCAGTGGGCAGCCACTCCTCTCCGTGCACCCAACCAAACACTTCTGCTTTCTCACAGTGCGAAAAGCAGAAACATAAAATGGTAGTTTAACCATTTTATGTTTCTGCTTCTCACTCTGCGGGAAAGCAGTGAGGCGACGCTCCTCCGCCCTAGTGGAGAAGCCGCCCCTGAGAAGAGTGCTACAAGGGGCTTGATTCTAGAAAAGAAAATCTACTCAGTTAGGAGTGGTATTCAAAATATCGCACTCCAGTGTATCTACAAGATATCACATGTAAACAAACAGCTGTGAATATAGCATAAATCAATGGAAGGAGAAAAAACACGGAAAGAATAAAAAGATGTATTCAAAGAACATTTTATAGGTTAAGTGGAATAATTCACAAAGTAAAAATATGGGGACATATGAGAAAATCAATTTAAGCAAGGGAGTTATGAACAGAAGTATGGACAATATAAACACAACAGTTCATAACTAAACATCAACTCCTGAATAATTACGACAGACAACCAGAATAATTAATAAACAGTGGTTGTAAGTTTGTTCAAATGAAATGTTGATGGAGATGATGAGCGTGTCGACGTTTCGGTCTATGATGCTGCCGTCATTTAGACCATCTTCAGGACCAAAAAATTCATTGCTGGTAAGACGGGTAGGGTTTGTAACCCTACCCGTCTCCGGTCGATATACTGAGAATCGTTGAAGTAAACGGAACTACATTTTTGACACAAGCCGACTCTCTTATGACAGCTTACTACACAGCGTCCACTTAATAAAACGCTGTCACCAAGATCTTCTTCCCGCCTTCAATGGTTGCCACTTCTCATTTTGTAGAGAAGGCTTCAAGTGTAATTTCCAGGGGTGTCTTGACCGAGTACCCCATGATTCGTGATTGATAAATCGGCAATTCGGGTAACAGATCAGGCCTTCGCTCCCCCAAGATCGATGTAAAAACCCCCCACGCTTGACCCCAATTGCCAATGTTTTCATTTACCTTAAAGGCGGCCATTTTTGCGCGCCAAACACTCGGATGCATGAGCTCCTTCTGGCCCTTGACATGCTCCATCTCATAGTGATCAGTAAGCAACGAGAATATGTTTTCGCGCGTTTTTGCCAAAATTAACCAATTAGAGGGTGTATTTAACCCAACATCCCACAGTAGATATCACCTCCACTCCTACTCGGACGCTGGCCATAGGGGTACCGACGGACAGGTATGAAGCTAGCTGAACATGATACTCTGCAACTTTTAGTATCAAGCTTTTTCATTATCTTAAGTAACTTTAAACTGTGCAGTTTACTGCATGCTAGTCTGGTTGTCTTACTGCTATCAAATTAGCCTCTTTGTGCTTCCCCATATTTCTCTGCATGTGGGTTCAGCTTACATCTTTAGCCCATCCATAGAACCCACGTTTTACATTTAGTTCTATTCCCTAGCTTAGTCACCTACCATGTGTCTCTGTCTGGGTTGAGTCTTGTTTTAGTCAACTAGTTTTAGTTAGTGTTTAAATACATATATATGGACAAGTGGAGCATATATACTCTGTACCTCAATAGACTAGTTCATTAGAGGTCATTATACTTTTCCATTCCTAACAGAGCGGGGCCTCCTTCTTTCCCGAGTGGGTGCCGGGTGAGGTGAGGCACTTTCCCAGAGACTGCTGGGTGAGTAGAACATAAATCTACGAGCTATGTGTAGCTAATTTGTTTATAAATCAGATGACATATGTAGTTTCTGAAGGGCTGAGAAAAGTCTTCTGCAGCCATTGCTTATTCTTAGTTGTGTTGTGTCTTTTTGAAGTGCCACTTTTTCACCAATTGCCTCTCACTTTTCATTCAGGAAAATCTGGACTAATTGGATGACTACCAAGGAAAACTTTGGGCTCAAAGATCCGGTAGGACTAATCCAATATGTTAATCACACCATTTGTTTCTAATAGTGCAGATGCATAAACATCTCTAGGTCCTGAAGAAAGCTCGGACCAGGTGTCCTATGAGCTGAAACATGTCGACCACTATGCACTACGCCGTGATATAGTCATTTGTTAAAACTATAGGCGTTGTTTTTACCCTTGACCCTGGACAATGCTAAATAAACATATTTTTTGTCACAGGAGCCAATTTTAAAATCACCCTTATTTTTATTTGTGTTTTCACTAGCACTGCACCCCATTGGTCCTACCTCTGCAATACTTGGGTTAAGAAGACCACCTTCCAGAACCTATCTCTGCATCATTACTAGATGCATCAGGAGGAAATCTTGGTTCATGGTCCATATCCCACATGACGACACTCCACCACTAAGGGTGGGCTGATGGGACTTTTTCTAACCCATTATTGTCATTGGGAGGTCAGTTTGGTGTAGTGGTCTCTTTGGCACGACACAACTCTTAGTTTAGCAATTTGACCAGGTACCTCTTGTCTGTTTATTTACATACTCCCCTGCCCATATCTTTTCCTTAATAGCCAAAGGAACATGCTGACCCAATTTTTCCCTACGAGAGGGAGCCGACTCATCCCTCGCAATCGGCAATGGCCGCTTACCTGCACCAGACGTTGTCTCTGCTACTGAACCCGTCCCCTGCGGCTTCTCTACTGCTGCAGCCGGCGTGGACACCTTCGCTGCTTCCCGTGACTCACGCAGTTGCTTCATTAGCTCCTGTGCGTCGACAGCCGTGGCGCCCTCTTTACCTTTTCCCAACCACGCTGCCAATTGTGCTGCCAACTCGGGCGGCATATCTTCCTCGGACACGGGGGTGACCACAACGGGAATCGGATTCCCTTCCTTCGGCACGGGAGTTGGTGCCTCGAGCGGGGCACTGGGACCCGGGATGTCTTCTCCCGCTGCTCCCCTCCTGGGCCTCTTGTTTTTCCCTCCCGGGGCTGCTCCCGCCAAAGGACGTTTTGGTCCCCCTTCCTCGTTCTTATCCACTCGCCTCTTTAGTTCGGTCATCTCCTTCATGAGAACACGCAGCATCTGTTCGGTAGTCATGCGCTTTCCCGCCTTCTTCGGCATTCTCCAACAGAGTATCTGTAAAACAAACAAGAACGATTACAACGCTCAAAATTGGCTCTTCGTTCCGTCTCGAGCTCACGTGCAGCGAGGAGGTGCAGCTTCAGAGCACAGGAACAAGAGGATGCCTTCGGATCTTGCTTCTCCTTTTATCCGTCTTCAGGGCGGGCGTAAACCCGCCCCTGCCTGCCCCTAGGGCGTGGCCAGCTGCGTCAGTGTCTAGGCCAACCCACTCTAGGGCGGGAAAAGGCGCGCCCCGGCTACGCCGCTTCGGGCATACCAGCCGAGACTCGCCTCCCGCCCAAGATGGCTTCCCGGGGGGATCGTGGTACTCTGCCATACGTTCGGGGGGACCGAGTGGTCGCCCCTTTCCATTTTTTCAGGACAGGAGCTTTCAAGTATTTGATAAACCATGCTACTTGCAGTTATGTTTCTTGTATGGAGTGCCTCTTCGTTGAGCTTGAATCTATTTATTCTTTAAGTGCGCCCTCTGGTAGAGATCGTACAAGCCTTCGCTCTCTCAAAAGGGACTTATGCAGATGACACCCAAATAGTTATGTCCCTTACTCAAGGGAACTGGTCAAACGTGCATCAACTTGGACCCTGCTTGAGGGAAGTAGCAGGCTGGATGGCCAATTGCAATCTCAAACTTAATGGTGATAAAGCCGAGATCATGGTGGTTGGCAATCATATCAACAGCTGGCCTTTATTTTGCCGCCGGACTCCCTAGGAAGTCCTCCCACCCCTAAAACATCTATAAAAACCTAGGTATTTGTTGATTTGCAAATTCACCTTTAAACTCAAGCTAGGAAGGTTGCAGCAAATTGCTGTGACGAGCTTACAATTCTCAGAAAGATGCTAGATCTCACTGGTTAACCAATTGAACAAAGGATACAATTTAAGGCCATTTGTATTGCTGATAGGGTGTACTACAAAGAGGGCCCTCAACTGATAAGTCCTTATTGCAGCCCTATGTACCTGCTGGGGCCTTGAGGTCTGCAACCTCAAGGTTAATTGTGACTCCAAAGGTTCAAAGGACAAGAAGTAAAGTTTGTTCCTTCTCCCCATCTGACCCCTAAGCTCTGGAACTCCTTATCGATTAGGATACGCAAAATTGAAAACTAACTCATCTTTAGGAAGATGTTGAAGGCATTTGTTAGTTACTTAATTGTGGTTTTGGACTGTCTGGTGTCCAGTGCTGGAATAGCTGATGGATTAGAGTCTTGTTGGTGGTTTACCGCTAGGAGGCCTATTGGATAGCCATGCGCTCTATAAGCTGCCAATAATAGAATAGAAAATAAAAGCAACACTTTTCTGGACTCTACACAGAAAAGAAAATCCACCCTGAAAAGTAATTAACATAAAATAAGTAAATTATAACTAAATAACTGACGGACAAATGCTTAACTTAAACCTAAAGATGAATACAATGCTTTTTATTTGTATTTCCATAATACAGAAAATAAAACAGAGCACAACAGAAAAAAAGAAGCCAACAATAAGAATAATTAAGGGTGGGCTAGTTCGCGAAGTAGTGCTACGTGAAGTGCACTTCGCACTACGCGAACTTCACGTAGCACTACGCGAGCTGCGTAGTAGCATGTTCGCACTGTGCAAGATGCGTTTTCAATGATTGCACAGTGCGGACAAGCATCCGCACTGTGCAATCATTGAAAATGGCATCTTGCACAGTGCGAGCTGTAGTTTTCTGCTGCTTGAGTAGATTTTACTCGAGCGGCAGCTTTCTCAACGCAAACTGGTAGTTTCTCATTGCGAGACGGTCGCGAGCATGCGCAACCACTTGCAATGAGAAACCTGACCTCCCCGCGTTTAGAATCTCGCCGGGATGTCATTTTGCTTGCTCGCGGTCGTGAACATGACGTTGAGGACCACTAACAAGCAAAAAATGACCGCTGCACTACGCTATGCTGCACTACACGTGTTCGCACTGTGCTACGTGCAGCTCGCGTAGTGCAAAGTTGCACAAACTTCGCAAACTACGCAAGCGTAGCGTAGTGCTTCGCCCAGGGTTAAAGAATATCATCTTTCTAAACTCCAAACTCAATAAACATTAAAAAGTAAATATTTAATGTAAAACAACCAGAAGCACTATTTAATTTCAAAACAAAAATAGAAATGAAGGCAAAAGAACCTCAAAACTTTTTTCAAACATATTACTCTGAAACAAATTCTTATTTAAAGAGGAAAACAATCAAGCACCTGACCCACCTAAATAGAAAGACATCAGAAAACATTTTTACAAAAGAAAATGACATCTAATGTGTATTATAAAATGTAAAAAAAGAAAAAAATGCATGTTTGAATATTATTGCTAATAGTTAGTACAAACAAATAATTAATATATAAATATGAAACCCATAGATATAATGTTGCAGAGATGCACTTACATCAAATCTCAAAAAGGAAAACTATTATTGACCCATATGGAATATACTTACAGTCAAGAGAGCAAAAACACAGAAAATATACATTGGAAATGTACAGGATATTTTGCGAATACATGTTTTTGGAGGGCTACAACTAAAAACTAAATATACAAAATGTTACATAAGATACTCACCTACCAAATGTTACAGACATCAAAGTTAGAAATGTGTTACATAATGTTAGGGAAACCAGAACTAATTCATAGGAACCCACTGAAGCTGTTTTAAAAAATATCATAACAAGGTTCCTGAATATGCTATATGGCAGTTTCCAGGTATCCCAAACTTAAGAAAGACTTGAACTACAACAGAAAACGAGGAACACATCATTATGTATGACAACTCTAACAATGATTGAAGAATAATAATTTAGGAAAAAGAAAACAACCTACTCAGATTAATACAAAGTAACATGTGGATGATGGACACCATATTTAAATCGTTCCCTCTATCTTTCACACAATATACACAATCCACGGTGAATACCACAGCAAAAACCTACCTTAGTGTACACTTTTGCCTAGCAATGTTCACCATACCGCAAACTACTAACTCAATCAAAATCTATAAATTACAACAACTATCCTCAAAAAGTAATCATTGACTTTGAACAAGGAATGATTTGGTCAATTTTAAAAATATACACACATGCAGCTATTCAGAGCCGTTCCTATCTTTTTAACCAGAGCATATGGAGAACCCTTCAAAAAACTGAACTAAATGTGGAGTACTTAACAAACGTACAATTTGCCTAAGAACTAAAAAATGAATTGCTCTAGCATATGTCTCAGATATAGCAAATCACTACAACCTTCTAATAGGTTCATAATGCTACCAAACACACAAAGACAAACTAAGTCCCATAATGGACTATTTTGAAGATACTTGGTTTAGTAAACTGCACGCTTCTGGTCACAAGCCCTAACCCAAATGTCACATATCATGTTGGAACGTATGCAACTGTGCCATGCCAGAGCAAACTGAAACAACTAAAGCAGTGGAAGGGTGGCTTTAGCCTTCCAAGGCACACTAGACTGAAGCAATTCTTCAAACTACCACTAGAAATTTTAAAAAAAGAACAAAGCTGCCAGCAACATAGAATATAACAAGCTATAACCAACGAAAACCAAAAGAATCAAACCAACCTAAAGACATACATGAAATACTACAAAGCATAGTACAAACAGCTACTGACAACCAAAGCCTACCACACCCAGAATTCATAGCAAGAACTCTATTGTATACAATCTAAATATCCCAACTGGAAATATCAACAAAAAAACAAAGTAATTTATTTATTCATTTTACTTTCATAATTTTTACTATCAATCAAAAATGTGGATTAAGGACAACAAATATAAGCTACAGTTCTGTTAGTGATGCCCATGATCTTGATGTAATCCACCAAAATCAAATCCACAAAAATAGAAAAAAACAAAGTCCTTAAAAACTGACAAAAATCAAAGTGCACAAAAAATATTCACAGCTCTAAATAGCACTCATCAGAAACCATTTAAAACCTGAAAAAAAATTCAAAAACTGCTAACAAAAAACTAAAAAAATTAAGGAAATTAAAAATCATTTAGTTAATATATAACCAATCTATTTCCTTTAACCCCTTCGATGCTCATGACGAGCTCAGCTCGTCATGAGGCACGGTTGAGCTGTGCTGATGACGAGCTGAGTTCGTCATGAACAATGGGAATAGAGATCATGCAGCACAGGAGGGGAATTGCTGCAGCAGCGATGGTGTTAAAATTAAATAAATGCATCCAAAAAGAAAGAAAAAGAAATCCCAGAGTCTTATGAAAACCTGTAAATATCCTGGAGTCTGACACAGTACTCACCCACTCAACATAAATAACAACTATGTCAGGTGGAATCACTTCCGCCTGACATCGACTCGGTCATGGGACCGACCGACATCCGGTCGGCGGACTCGCTCATGTCATTAGGATGCGACCGAACACTTTTCAGTTGCATTCCTATATTTCAGTATGGGAGCATGCATTACGGTCATAAACCGGCCATAATGCATGCTCCCATAGTGAAATGGGAGGTGAAGTTTATTACTGCACCCCAGGGCAGGCACCTCAAGGTGCCTGCCACAAGGTGCAGGGATCAACAGGGGGGCACCATACGTACCCCTTCAGCCTTCACTTGAGGTCATGCACCAAAGGTTGGAGAGCCCCCAAACACGCTTTTCGTCATGGTTTCCATGTCGGACAGATCAGCATGGAAACCATGTCGAAAATCATGCATTGTAATCTCAAGGGCGGAGAGGTCCGCCATTGAGATTACTGGCTGGACACCCACTGGTGGACTGGCTCTCCGAGCCTGTTGGAATCCAACCGGAATGACAGGCTGGTTTACTTTCCGACCGCCTCTAACATAATGAGGCAGTCGGAAAGTAAACCGACCTGCCCATTACGATGCGGCCCTAAAGGCTCTGACGGGAGGTCAGAGTCTTTACGGGCCGTACCGTAATTGGCCCCTAAGCTTCATATAAAAAACATGTGATACACTGTACAAGGTCATGCAATTAAAAATTACACAATACATTAAGGTTTACCGCACTACGTCTAATATTAAAACAATCAAACACTAAAAGAGTTAACCACATCAAAACACCAACCTATACTGTCTAAACAAGCCTTAAACATATCCCTCAACTACCCAGAAAAGTAACTCAAAATGTGAGTTTCATGATCCGTAGAGCAGCAACACGGAACCACAATGGCACAGAAGTTGAAATGACTGAAAACTAGGTTGATGGTCTAAAATATAGAGAGGGTATTTAAACCAGAGGGCTGCAGAATAAAAAAATACTCATTATCCTAATACATAGAAAATTATGAAAAACTTGATTAAATAGTTTTATAATAATTTTTTGCTGGAAAAAATGTGTAGCAATGATTACAAATGTTATAAAAACATAAAAAATGTACCATAACACGGACAAAATAATACTTACCAATTTATAGTACTTAATATTATATATATATATGTATTACCTACTGGCGGTCGCCAGTAGGTAGTTATAGTTAGGACCTAGTTTCCATAGGAAATCCACAACATTCTATTTCGAATAACTTTGGCGCTGGTGGACGAATGTTCGCGAAATTCTCCAAGAAAATGGCCTGCTCCACTCCGCTCCTTTCCTGAAAGTTTGGGGGTGATTCGTCAATTGGGGGCCGAGAAAAAAGGGGGTCCCAAAACATGTTTTCCCCATGCAATTTTCCATAGGACTTTTAGCCAGGGCTACAGCCCGAACGGCTGAACAGAAGTACACCAAATTTGGCAAAAAGGTAGAGTTCAGTTCTCAGATTGTGCTTTTTGCTAAATGGTGTAAATCTGTTCAGTAGTTAATGAGAAAATCAAAAGTAAAATCATAGTGATATCTAGAGACGAAGTACCGTACTCTGTACCGAGGCACAAGAAAGCAGTGAAACAAACATGCAAAACACGCAAAGGTGGCAGGGTAGAAACACCCTGACCCAAGGACCCCCAAGGCCCAAAAAAAATATATATTTTTTTTAAATTGCGGGCTACGAAGTACTGTACTCTGTACTGTACTTCCCGAACTGTACTTCCCGAACACATGCTGGGGGTTCCTGGTGGGCTAGTTGGCCTCCAGGGACCTCCAGTATGCAAGTTGAATTAGTTCCCCCTCTGCAAACATGCCAGGGGGCTGCGTTGTAGAGAGGTGTAAAAGGGGCGTGGCCTCATTACACCTCTCTACAATGCAGCCCCCTGGCCCATACTGGAGGTCCTGGTGGGCTAGTTGGCCCCCAGGGACCCCCAGTATGCAAGGGGAATTAGTTCCCCCTCTGCAAACGCGCCAGGGGGTTGCGTTGCAGAGAGGTGTAAAAAGGGGCGTGGCCTCATTACACCTCTCTGCAAGGCAGCCTGAAGCGTGGACTCCTGTGCTTTGTTTTTTAAAGACCCTGGGTGGACCAGGTCCCAGGTCAATGCTTATTTATGTAGCGGGGGTCTGATGGGGCCCCCAAATTCCCCGGGCTTAATTGTTTATGCATGGGGGCACGCAGCCCCCCAGCAGCCCCGGGGACCGCCACCTCCCCATCGGCTTATATTTAAAAAATGTGAGGGGGGCTCCTGTCCCCCCACGCTACCCCGGGGATCGCCACTTCCCCTGGGCTATCCTTATTTATGTGTGGGAGCCACGCAAGCCTCCCAAGCCCTGGGGCCCGCTCCTCCCTGGGGTTAAAATAAATAATGTGTGTTGGGGGCTTGAGCCTCCCCACACTGTCCCAGGGACCATCACCTCCCCAGGGCATTGTTTAATTGAATGAGGGAATCTGTTGCGAACCCCCAGCCCCAGGGACCACCACCTCCCTGGGGCTTTCAAAATATAGGGAGGGGGCCGCGCGTCCTCCCTCTTGGAGCCCTCGATGACCCTGGGGACCGCCACCCCCCAGGGCCAGCTTCTACATTTTTCACAGGATGCCAACCCCCAGGACATTGCTGTTTGCTATGGCAAACACTGCACTAAAAATAAACACTAAAATAAACACTTAAAATAAAAGTCTGGCCATGACACGGGGATTGGGTCCCCGGGGCCTAAATTGGCTTCAGGATCAAAAAAGAAATTGTCATTTACAGAAATAAAAACATCATAATACAATATAAAAACAGTTGAATAATATTGGGTAAAAGCATCATATTCAAAATAGCAGCAATTACAATTAAAAAAATATATCACATACTCTCAGATCAGGGTAAGTTAAAAAAAGCAGTAGTAACAGTTAATTTCAATCAATACTATTTTGCATGTGCTAGGGTTAATTTGATAAAAGCTTCAAACGTTTTTGCCATACATACAAGAGATACCTAGTTAGTGCAAATGCAAGCCACCTGGTATTATCAGATGTAAATATCCTAATGACCTCAGAAGGGCGAATACAAGATAAAATGCGGCACACAGGGATGATCCATTTTTTCCGATGATCATTATATGCAGGACAGAAAAAGAGAAAGGGTTCTATAGTCTCTGATTTATCCAGACACACAGGGCATATAGGTGAAACGAGTGCGTTGGCCCAAGAACTTCTTCTAGTGTGTAATGGTAAAGTCCCATATCTGATCTGCAAATATAAAGATCTAGCCTAAAGTGGCTCAATGTCATCTAAAAACTGTTCAAAGGCAAGCTCGCATTTAAAATTAAGAAAATGTATTGTAAGCGAGCCGTTGGTATTTTTTATCAAAAATACATGGTCCATAAAAGCCCAGAACTTTAAAAAAAAATCAGAATAGTCGCCTTCTGGATAGACCCTAGATCATCCCATAAGTAACTCATACTAAGCTTAGTAAACCAGTCCCTCAGCCGTTTTTTTTGTGTAAATCAAGAAGTTTGCCCATAGCACATCTTAATGGTACCTTAGTGCTGCTCACCCAAATTCTTAACCAAAAGGTAAGAGCCCTTAAGATAGCGAAATGTCCTATACATCTTAACCCTAAATCAGATCTGGAAGGTATTAAAGGTGTGCACCCTGGGAGGTTAACAATAGCCCTAGCAAACTTATTTTTAGCCCTGGTCAACTCTTTTACATTGTCCAAACCCCATAACTCTGCCCCATAGAGGGCCGCCCCTAAGCCCTTTGCCTTATGAATTTCTAATATAGGGGCTAATGGTCTATAGGGGGAAGTTCTAACCTTGCACAATAGCGCTCTATATGTTGAAGAGTCAAAGTACTCTTTCTAATCTGATTTGACCAGGATACATCATCACTTATCCTGATTCCCAGATAATCAAAAGCTTTAACCTTCTCCAGAGCCTGGGAGTCCAGAAACAAAGACCCTGTGCTTTTCTTATATGGATTGAAAACCATGTATTTTGTTTTACCACAGTTTATCATTAATCCTCTACTCTGGCATGCCTTTTCAAATCTATTTAATACATTTTGGATGCCACTACGAGGTTTTGCAATAAGTAGTGTGTCGTCAGCAAATAATAACCAAGGGATCTGTTGACCTGTTTTGGGGGGTCCCAATCACAATTAAAAAGCTCCCCCATAATACTATTTATGAAGAGGGTGAAGAAAGTGGGTGCCAGGACACACCCCTGATGTACTCCTTTCTGTATAGATATTTTCCCAGAAAGGGCGGCCTCACCGCTCCATCTCAGCTTTGCATAGGTTTCATAGTGCATACGGATCAAGATGTTAACCAAATAGAGCCGCATCCCCATGCCCCTCAGAGTGGCCCACAACTGATCCCGATTAATAGAATCAAAAGCGGTCTTCAGGTCCACAAACACAACATACAAGCGGCCCCTGTTGATGGTGACCTCTTTCCAGATCACCATCATGAACCTGAGGACCTGGTCTGTTGTGCTCGTGGATTCCCTAAATCCTGCTTGGAGGTCCGACAGAATGTTTGTGTCATCCATCCAGACTTGGAATCGGTTTAGGATTACTTTGCCAACATTTTTGGGGGGGACATCTATTAAGCTAATCGGACTATAGTTCTCTGGTAACCCTTTGTCCCCATTCTTATGGATGGGAATAATTTCTGCACCCAACCATGTGGGCGGCAGTGTGCCTCCCTTAAGGATAGCATTGAAGACTTCAGTCAGAACAGGGCCCCATACAACCGGCTCTGATCTAAAAAGGTCACCTGGGAGTCTGTCAAGGCCAGGGGCCTTCCCCATCTTTAAGGTTTTTAGAACCATAATAGTTTCAACAACACTGATCTCATAGAAATCCCTTTCAGGATCATCTGAGGTCGTTAGGCGTAAAACGGGGCCTACTGTTCCCTCAAAGTTTGCAAAAAGCTGCCCATAATAGTCTTCCCATACCTGGGGCTGTAGGTGGGAATCAGATTGAGCCACCTCCCTTGATGCACCTCTAACTAAAAGGTGCCAAACAGCTTTACTGTTCTTTTGGTGGGAGGCCTCTACCAGGAGCCTCCATTTTCCAATCTCCCAATCTTTCTTGGCCTCCTTTTGAATTTTTTGATAGCTTTTCCTACACTCTCTTATGATTGAGGAAGAGCTTCCCTTAACTGCTGTGATCAGGGTTGCCCTGGCCATTTTGCAGGTGTTGTTGAACCATGGGGCTGTAAATCTATTCAGTTGAGAATTACTAAGCGGTTTACAAAAATATCCCTTAATAAAATTTTTCAGGTTCTCAAAGATCCTTAAGGGGTCATTTTTGTTACCCTTTTTTGGGTCTAGATTAATGATAACATCTTACACCTTTGCATAGATCTGGGCTAACACATTCTGTTCACCAAAATATTTGCCCACTTAACTCTTTTTCCATCCTCCCTGACTATTATGGGGGGCATTTATACTTAGAGGGGCCAAGCCAATCGATCAAGTCGAGCATAGAAAGAGCTAGTGCATTATGGTTGGTATCGCTTCTTTCGAGGACCTTCATATCTTTAACGTTAGTCCAGAGATCTAGGTCTACCATGATATAATCTAGTCTTGATTTAAATAGCCCTCTCTTAAAGGTATGGGATGCTTCTCTATCTGATTCTGTTCTACCGTTGCATGCACGCAACCCATAATTAATGGTAAATGATTAAATCTGTTCTACAACCGTAGAGCTTTTTTTAGACAGGGAATATTTATTCTTGCAATCCCTCTTGCTTCATCTTCAGATGCTGTCAAATCCTGTATATAATTTACAGTTTCAAAAGAGATATTAAAATCACCGGCGACCATCAAATAGTAATCCCCTGACGGAAGCATCTAATTGATCTAACAGCGTGGCCCCAAGGTTGACGTTGGGGGCTAACTACCCCTCCTGTTACCTCCAGGAAATCCCACACAGTGGGATTGCTAAGAGGTGTTCGGAGGCCACGCTCACCTTTCTCCACCACTCTGCAATAGCGACTGCTAAGTTATTGTTAGAAATTAGCATTTAAAAAATCTTAGAAATTCACTGAAAAAACCATAGGTTTCAGGGACGTAATAGCTAGAAATTAGCATTTAAAAAACCTTAGAAATTCACTGAAAAAACAATAGGTTTCAGGGACGTTATAGTTAGTTGGACATTTCATTCGTATAAAACCAGAGAAATTCTGCGGTTATAGTTAGTAGAGATAACTATAACTCGCGCCCCCACAATGCACTGCTGATGATGTCACATATTACATCACTCATTACATGCTCAGTGACATCACTGATGACATCACTGATGACAACTCAAATGACATCACTGATGACATCATCCACGTAATCATCTGATGCATCTCCTTACACCCTAATAAAACTTTTCATACACCCACTCTAAAATACAGACTACCAATATCGATACAGCGATCCTGCAGTAGATGTTGATTGTAGTTCAGTTTTTCATTTAATTGTCACAAAGTTGATTAAGTCTGGAAAATCCCAATTAAATTTGAATATGCCTAACAATTATAATGACCTGGAAATAGGGTTAGGGACGTCAAAGGGCCACGATGCTGCCTCTCACAAAGGATTCTGATTAGATGCTTGGGAATTGTGTTAGAAATGTCTAGAGTATATTGCTCAGATTAAAGTTGTATAGGATATATATGCCCAACAGAAAGACACCGCAACATGTGGGGGGTTAGGGGGAGACTAATAGGCATTTGTACTAAGACTTTGAAAATAAGCAAAAGGCAATTTTACAATTTTGCATACTTTGAACATTACAAAAATACTCAAATTGATTTTCCATTTCATAGTAAATGCATGGTTTACATAATAAATAGATTTTGGCGTGCCAAACGATGATGGATTAGCCAAATCAGCTAAATTGTGTACGTTTTTATTTTTAGCAAAAATGTACAAAAAACAATTTAAATAATTTAGCCTAGGATTTTGCTACTAAAGAGGTAAGGTGAAATCAATGTCTAAAACCATTAAGAGGTAACACTTAAAAAGAATAATCCATCGACAATCTGGCACCACTGTATCTGATTCTGAGGATAGTTTTAGAAGCAGGGGAAGGCCAGGGATAACACAGTAGGAGGGCGCATATGTTTGATAACTGGATGACCCTATTTCAACAGTTGTGTGTCAGTATATCAAGGCTTAGAATGTCATCCTGCAAAAATATTGCATCTGCTATTGCTACTACCACCATATCATTGACCTTGTAAAGGTGATTAACGAATTGTTCACATCAGGCGCAATATGTTTGTAAAACCCTATTTCCTCTCACTTGCTCTAATGAATGGCAAGACTATTTGGTCTCTGATCATTCGGCAACCTGGGAACCCTAAAAACACGTGGCAAATTAATGTCCCATGCAATTCCAGGGGGTGCAGCTTGCATGGCTCTCTCGATATTTTCCTACTAAAAATTCTCGCTAAAATCACACATTTTCCTCACATTTCTGTGAATCTGCTAGGATCCACAAACTTCCTACCACCCACTGATCCCATACTTGTCCCAATATAAAATGGACTGCCAATCATAAGTGACTACATGCATTACAATAGAAACAACCTTGATGTCAATCAACAGAATATTCCACAGAATAGCTAATGCGGTTTCATGATAAAGCATTGGAAATTGGAAGCAGAATGCACTGTGTTTTTCTACTTATCAGATAGATGTGAGGTTGCTAGGACTTCAGAGGGTTCTTATGTTTGTCTGATAAAGATTATCATTATAAAACATGCATTGAGCGTTGCGGTGCGACTTCCCTGGGGAGCACCCTGGCTTTGACTGCTTAGAATTGATCGCTTTTCAAATAACGTCTGATCTGTGGCACAGTTTTCATACAAATGAGATCTCAGCATAATTAGATTGTCTCAATTTTAATTAGATTACTTGTTTTTTTTAATTACTTCTCATCATTGGGAAAGACTTGTTTTGAGCCATGATGAGGATTCTCTGATTATTTAATGACAGCAAGATGAGGGGAGAGCATAGCTGCGGGGTAAAATCTTATAAAATCACACAAGCATTCTACATTACATGTTTCAATGAGGTTATTAGCAAATAATTTACCTTGTCATCTAGCTTTCGTGCGCTGAATGAAAGTTCCACATAGTCATCGTTCCCAGATAATTCCTCTGCAATCACCTGAATGAAAAGAGAGAGTTCAATTTTCCATTATTCTTGATGGGATCACAGTCAAAGGAGATGATATGACCTTTGTAGTTTCTGTGAGGTGCAAGCAAGAAGGCACATTTGGGAAAACTTAATTTGCAGGTAAAGGTATACACAGGTCGAAATGGTATTCTTTTTCTTCTGTTTTTTAGAACCAGGATGACCAATCAATATAGCATTAGAGCCTGACCTAGCGGGCTCTACCGGCCATTAAAGGCCCGCTCCAGCGTAAATGGCCTGAGCCAAAAGCAAGGGCCTTTTACAAGGAAGCGGGCCTTTAATGGCTGGTAGAGCCTGTTAGGAGGCCTCTAAGGCCATTAGAACATTCCATCCCTAGAGGGCAGAATGTTCTAATTACAAAAGCCACTCGGAGCCCAAGGAGGTTTAAATCCCCGAGAGGCCTTTGTTCACAGCAGCAGTTGTGAAGAAAAACAACATTGGAATGTTGCTCTCCAGGCTTCTGCCAGCCAGTGGAAGCCCGGCGCAATCCCATATCTACAATGGAGTGCTCAACATTCCAATGTTCTAACAGATATTTATTCCAATCTTTGAGTCAATCAGTTTTTTCCTTCAATATTATATGCAATTGCACTCTTTCAATACAGAGAATTTTTGTAAAATAAGAGACTACCATTGAAAAGTACATATGAGAACTGGAAGGACACACACGTGGGTTGTACATGCCACACACATGCATGTACGCATACACACACATGTAAAGTTGTGGGCTCTAGGTGATGCCTGTGTTGGATGGGAGTGGGGTGGGTCTTAGGACCAGCCCTGGTGGGAGAGTCTGGTAAAACACTAGACGGTGTCCAGCAGGACACAACAACACACACATGCACACCATGGGCTATGCATGCCCATATGAGCACACACACACACACACACACACACACACACACACACTTACTATCTTACCCTTTCTAATTTCTCTTGTGCCCATATTTCTCTCCCTTCTTCTTTCTCCCCCCTCTCTCCCTCTCTCTCTCTCTCTCTCTTTCTGTCTCCCTTCCTTATCTTCAGACTATGAACTAGGGCAAAACAGAGAAAGGCAGAAAAGGTAGAAAGAAGGAGGAAGAGAAAGAGAGGAAAAAGTGACAAGGCTATAAAGCAGGGGACAAAAAGAACCTACAATAGTGAAAGAGACAGGTGTATAGGGTGGAGTAAGAAAGAGACCTGAGATGGAAAGAAAGAGAGGAAAAAGTGACAAAGGTATAAAGCAGGGGACAAAAAGAACATGCAATAGTGTAAGAGACAGGTGTAAAGGGTGGAGTAAGAAAGAGGCCTGAGATGGAATCAAGAGTAGGCAGTCTAGGTATTGGGCAGGCCTGGCATTCAGCATTTTTCTTTCGAAAAATTAAGAACAGAAATGGTAGATAAATGGTACAAGGTGCAGTATAAAAACTGGCTAATATTTTTTGGGCCAGGTTCACAAAGGTAACTTTCGAGAAAGTTGACATGTTTGAATGAGATTACTACTTTTCAGTATTCACAAACTGCACTTGTGTAGTATTTCCAGCATTGCACATGGCCAGCCATTGGTATGCAACACCCTCAGATAGAAAATAATGGAGGTATGGACTTACTCCAGAAGTGTAAGTTACTACAAAAGGGCTGTTTGTGAATACAGAAAAGTAGTAAACTTACTCAAAAGTGTACCTTACTAAAAAAGTGCAGTTTGTTTATAGTGAATGTGAAGGTTTTTTAGTACTCCTGTAGCTCTACAAACATACTACAAAGAGCCTGTTGTGAATCATGCCGTAATAGTCAAAGAGTGAGGGCTGCAGGGAAGGGAATCCTTTATGGGACTACCTGATAATACTGAGTACCGGCCATGTTTAGCTACATTTAGAATGTGTCTAAGTTTAATTATTTATCATTATCCTCACGCACAGGTCACACAGAAAGTGCAAGGTTTCAGAGTAAGGCCCACAGTAGGTTTATTGGGTATCCAAGCAAAACAGGTTTTAGGTTAGGTTAGTTTTAAGGATTTGTAGGGTAGCAGTTTGACCAATGGGAGAATATAGTGAGCCATTTGATGATAAGGGATGGATGGGTCAGTTAGAGGGGAGCTTACGTAGGGTGGTAGATATGTCTGGAACAACAAGAAAGTGGTCTGATTCCTGCAGACAAAAAGACGTGGTATGCAGTTATCATTGGGCTTCTACTGCAGAGAAAACTTGATGTCTCATTTCAGCTTCCTTGCTGTAGCTGTTCTATAGCAGTAGACGTGTAAAATCATATGGGAAGTCCAATTGTTCACAGAGTAGGAGTTTCTTAACACCTTGTGTGCTCATGTCGAGCTCAGCTCGTCATGAGACATGTTGGCGCTCACATGCGGGGATAATTCCCCTGCTGTGATGAGAGTTCCACGGAAACGGGCATGGTCATGAGCACAGCGCCACCATGCAGCGTGACGAGTCGAGCTTGTCACAAGCCCCGTGGCCCTGCGCGTGGCCCTGCGCGTGCCCCTCCACCACCCAGCGCCGCGGCGAAGGTGTTATAAATGTCCACTGCTGGTTTGATGCAGAAGTATTCAGGCTTCCCGGGAGCAACACTGCAGTTGTCTTAAAATGGGAAAGATAAGGTCAGATCTCTTTACTCGTATGAATGTACACGTTCCTTGACATTCAAAACCTTCTTCAGGAGTATCGTTGTTATCTTGTAGATGCTAAGAGGTTTTCTCTTGCAGTCCAATCTTACGATTGGATTGATCAACTAAGTGGACCATATTTGGGGGAATCAAGTTGTTTCTCTGTAGTGTTTTACCAAAACTGGCACTGGGAAATATTTCTCTGTGTTTGTCAAATGAATATGTTGAGGATGAGAACAGGGATTTGGCATACTTGCCGGTTTAGTATTGAGGAAGGTTGTGACATTGATTGAGGTTTGTTGATGCTGATGTGTCCACTTTTTATAGTTGAATTCCATTGTCACAAAATACGCGGTCAGGTCATAAGTTCTCATCCTACTGACATTCAGGTTTCCTCAGGGACGCGGCATCGGCCCTTACCTTTGCTTTCATTGTTTGCCCTCATGGAAAGTAGACTCTGGGCCCAATTTAGAGTGACAGATATCTCACCTGCCTTTACATTAAGTGCATTAGGTTGTAATGTAGTAAGGCAGACAGGATATTTGGCACATTTGTGATGGAGGATCCATTCGCCAAACTCTACATCGGGCACCATGTTTTCTGCCATGGGGACTAATAGCATTTCATTTTGCTTCCACTAACTTTGGTGGCTTAATGGCACTGGCCAGTTTCATAACATTGACACTCGAGATGTAGCATTAGTATTAGAGTAAAAATAAAATTAACTCAAGTGTGGACACCGTTATTGTACTTTGTGTGGACAACCACAAACTTTCAGTTCAATTCCGTCAGGTGTTCAATATGTATGCTTGTGTGACAAAAGGGATCTCTTGCTTCAAAGGCACACCTCCAAAATACAACTCCCCCCTCTCTTCTACTCGTTTAGAGTTTCTATCAGGATTTAGGCGAGTCAGCAGGCATACGAGAACTGGTTGGGCTGGAAAATGGATCAATGGAAGCTGCGAATGACAGGAACACTAATCCGCTATCAGACACTCACATGTTCTCACTTAGCGGGTTAAGTTGATTGTAAGGCCAAGAGCGGTACAGCACTAATAAGACCACAAAAAAACTTCAGGTCCGATTTCTGTTCAGACAGACAGCCTGTTTCTCCGCCAGGGCAGTGCTTAATTTGTAAATAAAATAAGTGCCAGAGCCTCATCAGGTCGCCACTGCAGCTTGCAGAACCCATTGCCAGTGCTACAAATGAGAATGCTAGCACAACTACTCAAAAGCACACTCCTACAATTGTGACAATTCAGTCTATTCCAGGCCCCCAAAGCTATTAGAGTGGCTTGGGAGGCAGATATTAGTCACTTTTAATGCATAGTGAATGAATAAACAACTGTTTTTTTCCATCTCGAAAGCGCCACAATGTTGCAGGCTGTCACAAGTGCCGGTGTTGGCATTAAATGCCAGTGCCCAGTACTGGAAATCACACGCTCAAATTAGGCCCTGCGCCAAAGTGACAGAGTAAATTACTAGGCCTGGGAGGTAAACACCGCTCCGCTCGTGGAGTTTTCCCCATGCCGCGCTCCGCATAGAGTACAGAGTTACGAAAATCCCAGCAGGGTGGCACGGAGCTGAGTTTTTCCACTCTCGTGGCTTGCCATTGTTAAGTTGGCGAGCGCGAACTAGGAAAATCCAACACTAGACCACCTCTCTGCGAGATTTCTCAATGGAAACAGTCGCAGCAGGTTGTTACTGCTGGGGTTGAGAAACCTGCTGCTCGCGTTGAGGAAGCTGCCAATCGAGTAGAAAATCTATTTGAGTGGCAGAAAGATGCTGTGCCCTCTAACACTGCACGTGGTGATTTTTGCCCTGATTTTACACCACTGGACAAATGCTAAAAATCAGTGCGAGCAGTGTGACTTACCTCACTCTGTCGCTTGTGGAGCTCCACTGAGCACTCCAGAGTTTTTTTGTCACTTTGCTGAGTTCCATGAACTCCCAGGCCTACACATTACTCCAATCGCTCTGACACAGATGCCAACCACTGAGTTTAGAAATGATTGCTGAGCTGGTCATTTATAAAATATTGGGAGGGACTACCATCTCAGAGGTTCTTGTCAATGCTTTCTGCAGTTTGTGCTCTGTCAAACTGTTTTCTTTTTTCTTTTCAGAAAGAAAATCCCAAAGCCGGATTTTATATTTTGAAAATAAAAAAGATAATGTCCCCCTCAACATGGCAGCCAGCTCCCATGGCGAGGGGGGCAATTTCAGTTTCCTACTCTCCCTCACTAGCAGAGTATGCCAGGCGGTGATGGACAGTAAACAAAGGCTATATGTCTGCCCATCCCCATTGGGTTTACAGATATATTACCAAATTTCCTACGGCCCTTACTCCGTCGGGCTGTCTGAGAAGTTTGGCTATGGCAGTGACTGAGTTGTCAGCGCCCTAGCCAAGCCTGTGCTTCACCAACATTTAAATCAGGTGGGTGTACCACTGTGTTTGCTGGGAGGTAACTCTGTCACCACTGCAATGGAATTTCCTCTCCACCAACATCTAAACCTGCCCCTCAGTCTTGTGCTTGTCAACATGTTTAGTGGTTGCATTGGTGTTAGAAATTGGGTTCCTGGTTGACGGGGGTGAAAGCCTAATCAAGCAGAAACCACAATCTCTGTCAGGGTGAAACACAAGAAAACACCAAATTAACCTGTGCTTAACCCTCTGGTAGCTTGCCACATAGCAGTCAGGCGTAACTTAGAGGCACTGTGAAAAGTCTTCATGCATCACTTGAAACAGTAATAAAGTGAAATCACAACACAAGAAAAATCTCACACCAATTTAGAAAAATAGAGTAAAATGTACTACATTATTTGACATCAAAACAACACCATTAAATAGTGTTTTAGATTACCATTCCATCAACATCAAACTCAATATTCCTATCTGCTCCCAATTGAATTGATAATTTATTAAATGTAATGAGGTAACCCAATGTAGCCCTCACAGTACTAAAAAACATGTTAAGGAGTTTTTCATTACCTGGACATGTAAAACTTAAACGTCCATGCCCAACTTTTAAAAAATACTACGTCCAGACTTCTGGGTGGAATAGGGCCTGTCTTAGGGGTGACGTATATATTTAAAAAAGGGGGTTATCTTGCCAGGTTGAAATGTCACTTTAAAACTGTACACACAGGCTGCAATGGCTAGTCCGAAACATGTTTACAAGGCTACTTAAGTGGGTTGCACAATAAGTGCTACAGGCCCACTAGCAGCATTTAAGATGTAGGCCCTGGGTACATGGAGTACCACTTTACAAGGGACTCACAGGTAAATTAAATGTGCTAAGTGGGTGCAATCCAATTTCACAATTTTTAGAGAAGAGAGTTTGCACACATTAGCACTGGCTACCAGTGTTAAAGTGCACAGAGTCCTAAGGCCAATAAAAACGAGATTAGCAAAAATGGAGGAGCAAGACAAAAAGTTTGGGGGGAAACCACCCTAAGGCTGACTGGTCTAACAATGGGGTTTCTGATCATTTGCACTTATTTGGCATCTGTTCACTGTTTTATGCTGTTGCCTGTACCTCAAGTTTGAGTTAGTTCCTGCTTCTCCTTCTTGCTCAACTGGTATCTTTATACTTACTGTTGGAAATGGCCATCTTTTGTATGGTATTGCCCTTCCCCCATGTTTACCTTCACTACCCTATTTTTTTGACTGAACCCATTTTGCTTGGCATTAGGGCTCTGAGCAGTTTACTTGTACTAACCAGTGGAAAAGTGTTTGTGCTCTCCCTTACCCACATGGTAATATTGGTATACAGTAAACCGTTGTTACAGTAAATGTTACAAACTGGTAAAAAACTGGTAAAAAAGCCGGATTACACTCCATATCAATAAAATGTATTATCTTAACATACTGTGAAATACATTTCAAGTTACACTGTAATACTTTTTATATTAAATTTAATTTACAAACCATTTTTATATAACAGTTTCATGTCAATAGACAGTGAGGTCACTTTATAACAATTTCATGTCAATAAACAATATGGTTAGTTTCAATTCATATCCACTCCTAATGTCCGCCTACGGCTTAGTCAAATCATCTATTGAATTGACATGCACTCGTTCTAAATTTTTCTCCAAACGCTCAAAAGACAAAGGTTTGTATATCCATTCAACACATCCATCGACCAAATCTGATTTTAAGAATCCTTCTTACTTTGTATGACAAATGTTCCTCAGAAGTTGTTCTTCAACTGATTAAAAGCCATATTCCTCTCTAAATAATTTTGCATCTGTACAATTCCTTATTCTTTGAAACCTTTAACATTTTTATACACCCGATTGGTACATTTAATTTGCTTATAACTCCCCGGTATATGGTACTACTTGCACAGGGCCTGTAAATTAAATGCCACTCGTGGGCTCCAGCACTCATTCTGCCACCCACCAAATCAGCAATGAAAAAATTGTCAATGGGCCTGCTGCCACTGTCACAGTGTGCAGTTTTAAACTGCCCTGTCAATATGCCAAAATAAACCTCTTGCCAGGTCCAAAGTTGGGATGGTTCATATATTCCTTGACGTACGCAGAGTTTGCAAAGTCTTGAGTTCTGGCAAAACCCTACCAACTGCCCCGCGTTGGAGCTTTTTGCTGCAAAAGGCTCACCAATGGGATGTATGACGTTACAACGCATGGTTTTACCACGCATGCCTTTACAACACGGTTTTTACAACGCATGCCTTTACAACGCATAGTGCTTTGGGGCGCTGGATAGTGAATAGTTTCATTTACTATTCCAACTCCAGTCCCCGTGGATAGTAGGGAAGGTGTTGGATAGTAAATTGAACTTTTTCCCTATCCTAGAGCGCCCCCCAGCGCAATGCGTTGTAATGGTTTGCGTTGTAAAAGTTGAGTCGTAAAGGCACTGCGTGGTAAAAGTTGCGTTGTAAAGGATGTTTCCCTCGCCAATGGTAAGTTGGTGAGCGTTGCAAGAATTGGCGTCCCCAGGACGATGTTTGGGTGCTGAGATAGCACCCAGCAAGATTTTCTCAAAGCGGGTGATCGCGGTCTGTCGCAGCCGTTCACGGTGATAGAGCTGCCGCTCAAAAAGGAAATCTACTTGAGTGGCATCAACGAAGCTGCGCCCTCTGTCACACATGACATGCCATTTGTGTTGATTTTGTGACACAGAGCAAGCTCCTGCCTGCTCATGAAACTCTGCAGAATCTTGCAGAGTTTTCAAGTCAAACTCCACGAGTTCCGCCCACCCCTACTATAAACTTTCAATTTTAATAATCATAGGTCACCCCCTACAGTAGACCCCAGCAGCAAATGGGAAGGGGCGACCATTCGGTCCCCCCGAACGTATGGCAGAGTACCACGATCCCCCGGGAAGCCATCTTGGGCGGGAGGCGAGTCTCGGCTGGTATGCCCGAAGCGGCGTAGCCGGGGCGCGCCTTTTCCCGCCCTAGAGTGGGTTGGCCTAGACACGAACGCGGCTGGCCACGCCCTTGGGCAGGCAGGGGCGGGTTTACGCCCGCCCTGAAGACGGATAAAAGGAGAAGTAAGACCAGAAGGCATCCTCTTGTTCCTGTGCTCTGAAGCTGCACCTCCTCGCTGCACGTGAGCTCGAGACGGAACGAAGAGCCAATTTTGAGTGTTGTAATCGTTCTTGTTTGTTTTTCAGATACTCTGTCGGAGAATGCCGAAGAAGGCGGGAAAGCGAATGACTACCGACCAGATGCTGCGTGTTCTCATGAACGAGATGACCGACCTAAAGAGGCGAATGGATAAAAACGAGGAAGGGGGGCCGAAACGTCCTTTGGCGGGAGCAGCCCCGGGAGGAAAAGGCAAGAGGCCCAGGAGGGGAGCAACTGGGGGAGACATCTCGGGTCCCAGTACCCCGCTCGAAGCACCCACTCCCGTGCCGGAAGAAGGGAACCTGATTCCCGTAGAGGTCACTCCCGGGTCCGGGGAAGATATGCCGCCCGAACTGGCAGCACAATTAGCAGCGTGGTTGGGTAAAGGTAGCGAGGGCGCCACGGCTGTCGACGCGCAGGTCTTGATGAAGCAACTGCGTGAAACTCGGGAAGCAGCGAAGGTATCCACGCCGGCTGCGGCAGTAGAGAAGTCACAGGGGACTGGTTCAGTCGCAGAGACAGCGTCCGGTTCAGGTAAGCGGCCATTGCCGATTGCGAGGGATGAGTCAGCACCCTCTCGAAGGGAAAAGTTGGGTCAGCATGTCCCTGTAGCTATTAAAGAAAAGATATGGGCAGGGGAGTATGTAAACATCTTCTCGTTGCTTACTGATCATTATGAGATGGAGCATGTTAAGGGCCAGAAAGACCTCATGCATCCGAGTGTTTGGCGCGCAAAGATGGCCGCCTTTAAGGTAAATGAAAACATTGGCAATTGGGGCAAAGCGTGGGGGATATTTACATCGATCTTGGGGGAACGAAGGCCCGAATTGCTACCCGAATTGCCGATTTATCAGTCACGGATCATGGGGTACTCTGTATCACACGAGGGTAATCATTGGTTCTGCTATGATAGTCTGTTCAGAAAGGCAAAAGAACACGATAAGAATTTAACTTGGGATTGTTATGATTCTGTGTCCTGGTCCAAGATGGAGGATACTGGTATGTTGAAATTGCCATTGGTAGGGAGTAGCGTTGGCGAACCCTCCCGCCAATATGCGGGGACGCCCTTTCGATCAGGTACGGGTACCGACAGTCACTCGAGGCCTACCGGCAATACAGGTAAAAGGGGGGTCTGTTGGAACTTTAACAGGGGTAAATGTACTAGGCCCCAGGGGTCGTGCAAATTTAGACACGAATGTAGTGGGTGTGGGCAATCATCCCATCCTGAGTCCACGTGCAGAGCCAAAACGGGTGATAACGGGGGTAGAGGAAGCGCCAAACAGGTCTAACATAGTCCGAGGGGCGCCTTTACCTACCCCGATTGATACCTTGGCAATGATTCCCTGGCTCAGCGAATACCCGGATCGTACCTCCGCTGGGGTGTTACGAAACGGTTTTTCATATGGTTTCCGCATCCCAGTGGGGGACTTTCAAGGAATAGTGAAATGTAAGAATCAGATATCGGTCTTGCAGCATACGACCGTGGTACAGGAAAAGATCCGGAAGGAGGTTACTCGAGGTCGAGTCGCCGGTCCGTTTAGTGTACCCCCGGTGGCTAACTTTGTTTGTTCTCCTTTAGGGGTGGTCCCCAAGAAGGACCCGGGGGAGTTTCGGCTGATACATAATTTATCAGCCCCACGTGGTGCTTCCGTAAACGAAGCGATAGACCCGGAAGTGTGTTCGGTGCGGTACGCATCCTTCGATGAGGCCGTAGCCATTTTGAATCGCCTGGGGCCCGGTGCGCTGATGGCTAAATCTGATATCGAGTCAGCGTTCCGGTTGCTCCCGGTACACCCAGACGATCAGCGTCTCCTAGGTTTCATGTTTCAGGGTCATTATTACATGGATAAGTGTATGCCGATGGGGTGCTCTATATTTCGAGAAATTCAGTAGTTTCCTACAATGGGTCTTCACAAAGAAGACGGGTTTCCAACGTGTGATGCATTATCTTGATGATTTTTTGTTCCTGGGGGCAGCCGGGGATCCGGAATGCGGGCAGGCTTTGGCTGCATTTTGTGTCTTAATGAATCAGTTTGGCGTGCCATTGGCACCAGGTAAGACTGTTGGTCCTTCGACTTGCCTCGAGTTTCTGGGGATCGAGTTGGACTCCGGAGAAGGTTGTTTCCGTTTACCAGGTGACAAAGTGTTAAGGTTCAGGTCATCCCTGCAAATGTGTATAAGTGAATCTAAGGTTAAGCTGCATCAATTACAGCAGTTAGTGGGACAGTTGAACTTTGCCCTGAGAGTTATACCAATGGCCCGCCCCTTTTCCCGCTCGATCGCTCAAGCCATGGTCGGCCTGAAGGAGGGCCATCATCGCACAAGGCTCTCGGCAGAGGTCCGCCAGGACATGCGCATTTGGTTGGCATTTCTGGCGGATTTCAATGGTCGAGTCGTCTGGAGCAAACCGGCCGTGTCCTCTGAGGAGCTGGGGCTGTGGACAGATTCGGCAGGGAGCATAGGTTTTGGTGCCATTTTTGGCACTCGATGGTCTGCACAAAAGTGGCAGGCATGGTGGCATGACAGTGGACTGACAAGTAACATTGCTTTCCTGGAACTTTTCCCCATTTTGGTGGCCCTGAGAACATGGCCCGAAGGGTTCAGAGATCACTCTGTGGTATTCTGGTCTGACAACATGACCGTGGTTGAGTGTATTAATAGCCAGGCAGCACGATGCAAATGGATTTTGAGGCTGCTCAAGGAAATCGTATTACTGTGTATGCAATTGAATGTGCTATTCAAGGCAAGACATGTCCCTGGGGTAATGAACCAGGCGGCTGATGCCCTTTCTCGTTTTCGTATGCAGGCCTTCTGGGGTTTTCTTCCCACAGCGGACCCGGAGCCGGCACCCTTTCCCGAAGCTCTCTGGTCTCTCGGTGCCCCGAACTTCGTAACCTCGTGGGAGAGAGTTTAGCACCCAGGACAAGGAAGGCATATGAAGGGGCGTTCCGGTCCTATTTTGCCTTCTTGGGGACTGCTAGAGAGGAGCTTTGGGGTCAGGAGGAATGGGTAGTGAACTTTCTGATGTCTTTACATCTGGCTGGGAAATCGGTGGCCACGGCCCAGAGGCATCGGGCTGCCATTTCTTTTGTTGCTAGGGCTCATGGGATCCAGGACCCGACAGCGTCTTTCGTAGTACAAAAAGCGCTACGTGGGTGGCAACGCCTTGAGGGTCGCAGAGTAGATGAAAGGCGCCCGATAGGTTTGGATAGGTTGGCCCAGTTATTATCCAGACTCCCTGCAACTTGTTCATCTCAGTTTGAGACAGTGTTATTCCGAGCCGCTTTTACGCTGGCATTTCATGGGGCTATGCGGGTAAGCGAATTAGTGGCAAGGAACAAGCAGGATGTGACGGGAGGGCTGTGCGCAGAGCACGTACAGATCAGAGGGGAGACAATGACTGTCTCATTTGTGAGGTCCAAGACCGATCAAAGTGGGATGGGTGACTGCATAATCATACGCAGGATTCCCGGGTCCTCCATGTGCCCGGTGAAGTGTTTAGAGGATTATTTAACACGAAGGGTGGCATCATGGGGGGGGACCTTGTTGAGACACGCTGACGCCACCCCACTGACAAGGTTTCAGTTTCAGCGGGTGCTTGCGATGTCGATTACAGCTGCGGGCTTGAACCTGGGCGAGTTTGGGACCCATTCCTTTCGGATAGGGGCTGCTACAGAAGCTACAGCCAGGGGTCTGAATGTGGAACAAGTTAAACGGGTGGGGCGTTGGTCCTCCAATTGTATGTATGTATGTATGTATAAAAGATTTTATTACGCGCTCTGCTACTACAGAGTATCCTGGCGCGATATGTGAACTAGAACAGAGCCGAACCAAGGAAGAAGGGAAGCAACTAGATACTGAGATTAAAAAGGTGAGTTTTTAACCCCTTCTTAAATTCTGCCAGTGTGGCTGACGCACGCAAAGAGAGCGGCAGGGCATTCCAGGATCGAGCTGCTTGGACAGAAATAGATTGACCACCCAATCTCACATATCTGATTTTAGGCGTAAACATCAGAAGGAGATTAGCTGATCGGAGTGCACGGCGAGGGGAATAAAACGTGAACCTCTTGTGCAAATATTGTGGTCCGTGTTGATGCAGGGCACGGAAGGCCAGGACCAGAGATTTGAACACAATACGATGGGCCACTGGAAGCCAATGGAGCTTTCGGAGATGAGCAGAAGCGCTAGTTCTTCTCGGGAGATGGAATAAAAGTCGGACCGCCGCATTCTGAATAATCTGCATACGGTTGATGAGATATTTAGGAAGACCGCTAAAGAGGGCATTGGAATAATCCAGCCTTGATAGAATCAGAGCACGCAGCACCGTCTCTTTTGCTTCCCTATGGAGCAGTGGAAGGAACCTTTTTAGTGACTTGAGGGTCGCAAAACAGGTCGCCGTAAGTTTTTTTAGATGTACTTCAAACTTAAGATCCTGTCCGAACCAGACCCCCAAGTTTTTGGCCGGGCCTCCAAGAGAGCTGGGACAAGCAAAATCAGGCGGCCAAATGAGATCCTTAAAATTGGCCGGAAAGTTGCCATAAAACAACAGCTCTGTCTTGTCCTCGTTGCATTTAAGTTGGGCTGACAGGAGCCACCGAAAGACATTGGATAGACAGGAGCAGACGACACTAGCATCTAGGCAATTCTTAGGCCAGGTAAACAACAGCTGAGTGTCGTCGGCGTACGCCATTATTTTGGCTCCCCACTGCTCAGCCAGATAGATCAGCGTTATAAGAGGTATGTGCGTTTGCACATGTTGTGAAGCTGTAATGATGTACTCACGCTTCTTGTTTGTTTGGTTTTCAGTTACGCAAGCCTACGAGGCGGGGCGGACTATGCAGTCGACCCAACACCGGGCCAGCGGGCAGACATCACCGGCTGTGAAAAGGGAGGTGTGGGTCGTGGGCCACTCATACGTGAGGCGTGCCGCGGACGTATTCAAGACAGGTGACATGATTCACGTGGCTGAGGAATACGGGTACAGTGTGTCCTTCTACGGAAGGGGCGGTCTCTGTATTGACCAGTTTCAATCGTTTTTCGAGGGTTTGCTAGGGCGGATGAGGTCACCGCCGTCTGTAGTCATAGTACATCTTGGGGGCAATGATTTGGTCACCACTGGTAGACGACTTCTCCTTGAGGCAATGCTTTCCACTGTAAGTTGGTTAGCAAGGAGAGTTCCAGGGTGCACGATTGCGTGGTCCCATATGATCCCACGAAGAGTGTGGCGGGGGGCTTTTTCTGTTTCAGCTTTGAATCATTCTGTAAGGAAAATTAATAACAAAGTGAGTAGGTTGTTCCGTTCCAGTACACTGCATTCTATTTCGCATGGTTGTATTAATGGGGACAGTATGTATTTGAGGGATGGTGTGCATTTGTCTCGGGTGGGGAATGAGTTACTCATAGGAGACTTCGTAGCTTGGCTAAAGACTTTAAAACATGACCTTTAGGTAGGAGTGTTGTGGGGGGTCCGGATAGCCGGTCAACTATCCGGTCCTGTGGCGGTAAGGTCATGATCGGTGAGCACTAATTGGAAGATCCCTATGAGTGGGCGTCACCCATTACGGATGGGAGCGCGCGGGGGAGGTGGCCATTGGCCCCTCAACGGGGAGGCGGTCCCTTCTAAGGATGGGTCGCCGAAAGGAAAGGAAAGGCGGTCAAGACCCCTTCCTGGGTAGGAGGGGTTACAGCCCCCTCCTGGGGAATTTCCCGGGGCCAGGACGTCTGCGACGGCAGATGTGGTAAGTTGTGTGGGGTTTGGGGGGGGGGTCTACGCTACCTTCTAGATACCTCACACGAGTCCTCGTACGACCTTTAAGTGGCGTCGAGTTTTATTGGGGCCCCGTCAAGTCAAGGGAAATTGGTAAGTTGCACTTGAGGTACGCCTCTGTGCCGCCCCTCACAAGTGAGGGGGATATCTCTGGGTTAGGGATCTTGACACCGGTTACGACCTTGCCGTTGGCCCTTAAACGTTAGGATGTACAATTTCAAAATTTCAAGTAAATGTTTTGTAGGATGTTAGTTCGGCTAGGAGGACCTTTGTATTAGAGAATATGTTAAGGTTAGCCAAACATCGCAATGTGGTTATGAAATTGTACATAATATGAAACTGTTAATTTTGTTTTGATTTTGTTTCATATTTTAATAAATACGGCCGGGAGGGTCACTCCCTCCCGTCTTCCAAAAACTTCAGAATTGTTTCCGGTTTCCCATCCTTGGGGATTTGTGTTGAGAGGGGGTGGCGGGTAATTCAGCCATATGGAAAGGGGCGACCATTCGGTCCCCCCGAACGTATGGCAGAGTACCACGATCCCCCGGGAAGCCATCTTGGGCGGGAGGCGAGTCTCGGCTGGTATGCCCGAAGCGGCGTAGCCGGGGCGCGCCTTTTCCCGCCCTAGAGTGGGTTGGCCTAGACACGAACGCGGCTGGCCTCGCCCTTGGGCAGGCAGGGGCGGGTTTACGCCCGCCCTGAAGACGGATAAAAGGAGAAGTAAGACCAGAAGGCATCCTCTTGTTCCTGTGCTCTGAAGCTGCACCTCCTCGCTGCACGTGAGCTCGAGACGGAACGAAGAGCCAATTTTGACCCACCCACCAGCCCCTGAAGACAGCGATTGGTTTTGAATAAAGTTTGATGTTAAATCTGATTTTTTCGTTTGCAGGTTGTCATATTATCGTGATGACTTTGAGTATGCAATAAAGAATGGTCGATTGGTGTTATGTTTCGCAGATAAAGTAATTCTGCTTTAGTGTCCCTGAGTAAGCATGCATTTAATAAAGTTGTTGTGCTACTGTCTTTTAGAATTAGTCATTTGTAATTTAGTTAGCATTGTCGTATTTATTTTGGTCGGGCGGTAAGGTCATGATCGGTGAGCACTAATTGGAAGATCCCTATGAGTGGGCGTCACCCATTACGGATGGGAGCACGCGGGGGAGGTGGCCATTGGCCCCTCAACGGGGAGGCGGTCCCTTCTAAGGATGGGTCGCCGAAAGGAAAGGAAAGGCGGTCAAGACCCCTTCCTGGGTAGGAGGGGTTACAGCCCCCTCCTGGGGAATTTCCCGGGGCCAGGACGTCTGCGACGGCAGATGTGGTAAGTTGTGTGGGGTTTGGGGGGGGGTCTACGCTACCTTCTAGATACCTCACACGAGTCCTCGTACGACCTTTAAGTGGCGTCGAGTTTTATTGGGGCCCCCGTCAAGTCAAGGGAAATTGGTAAGTTGCACTTGAGGTACGCCTCTGTGCCGCCCCTCACAAGTGAGGGGGATATCTCTGGGTTAGGGATCTTGACACCGGTTACGACCTTGCCGTTGGCCCTTAAACGTTAGGATGTACAATTTCAAAATTTCAAGTAAATGTTTTGTAGGATGTTAGTTCGGCTAGGAGGACCTTTGTATTAGAGAATATGTTAAGGTTAGCCAAACATCGCAATGTGGTTATGAAATTGTACATAATATGAAACTGTTAATTTTGTTTTGATTTTGTTTCATATTTTAATAAATACGGCCGGGAGGGTCACTCCCTCCCGTCTTCCAAAAACTTCAGAATTGTTTCCGGTTTCCCATCCTTGGGGATTTGTGTTGAGAGGGGGTGGCGGGTATCTCAGCCATATAGGACAGGGTGCATGGTATCTGAAAGGTAGGGCATGCATTTCCTGGCAGGGAAAGGCTCTTTAGTCAATTTTCACTGTAGCGCATCTAGCTGCCCACGTAGTCTTAACACCCCTTACCTTGCTACATTTAATTAAGTGCTCAACTCAGTTTGGGAAGAGCTTGAGAGGTACTTCTGCCACTCATTTTAATCCTAATTTGAAATCATCTTTACTGGAAAGATCGCATTTAAAACATTTATTTTGGAAATGCCACTTTTGGGCGTGAAAGAAGAACAGGGGGCAATTTTAGAGGGTGAATTGAGTGAGATAGAATGAGTGGTTAAAGTGTGAATGATTGAATTGATGACAATGGATGTCACGAGTGAGAACAGTGTGGACAGCTAGTTAATAGCGTCTTTTGGTTAGGCAAATGGAGGTGATTGACGTAGTGTGATAGATGAGGAGATGATCCGTCACAGTAAACCAAAGGAAGGATGGGGGTTGAAATCAGGTTACATTAGGTTATTGAGGTGATTACGTGGGATAGCACAATGATATGTGTTTTTTCTTGTGTCTTTTTTATATTGACGTTCAAATGGATAAATATAATAACTTTCTTGATATTGTTTGATACATACAATGATTGACTGTATTGATTTCTATATGCATATTAGTGAATAATGGTGTGATGGTGAATGCTTTTTGTCATTTGTAGTGACCCCTGAAGAAGGGCTTGTCAAAGCTCTAAATACATTGGGTTTTTAAATAAACACTGCTTTTGGACGAATCATGCGTCTGTTTGAGTTCTTGACAAGAGGTCCGGATGGGTACATCTTGAGCATGAGAAACCTTGAAAAATAGCATGACACCACAATGTGGGGAGTTATTGGGATTAAAGTTAAAAGTTGGATAACATGATGGAGTACATGGATTAAAAAGGAGTTAAATAGATTATAAGCATGGAGCAGGGTGGAAACGTTTGCCTTAAAGCTGTACGACTGGGTATGGGGCACAAATGCTGGCCCCTACAGTATGGTATACTTTTGGAAAGTTGGCATTTTCCACCTTAGCCAAATGTGCCTTTCTGCCAGTTTCCAGGGTCTGCTGACTGTTAATGGCCTTTAGTGGTGTGATGTGCATTCCTTCCAGACAGTGTGCGAAAGGCACTGGGTAGGGTCTTGCTAACAGGATGGCTAGGGGCAAAGCTGGGCCACTGCCTGGTTACAATTCAAAGAGTAGCCTGGGGGCTGTACCCAGCACTTCCTGACTTCAAATGAAGACTACCATGTCACTGACAGAGGCAGTGCTTACTTGGACCTGCCTACCCTTTGTTTCACTAGACAGACTGGAGCCAAATACAAGGGGAAAGGAAGAGCTGACCAGAGCACATTTAGGGTTAGAGAAAGTGAGTGTTCCCCATCCACAGACTGGTACCGGTCATAAAAGGGACAATCCCGAAACCTCTCATCAGAACACTCTGGGGCATGAGAAGATTCAGAAAAAGGACTGCTTTGCTGTCTGAAGAAAGAAGACTGAACCAGCTTGCCTTTAACCTAGAAACCCAGAAAACCAGCTGGCTGACCTCCTGTTTGAACTACAGGGACACAACAAGGTTCCAAAGGCCATTCCTGCTTTCCAACTGACCAGATCCAAATGGACCTGACCTGGTTCTCTCTGTTGGCCTTTGTGGGAGTGAGTCCTGACCCCCAAATGCTGTTCCTAAAGGTGCTAGACCTTTGGCTGCTGTCAGAGGGTACTTTTCCCAGCTAACTCAAGGTTTCACAAGGACTGACAGAGAGTGACGCAGGCCCTCGCATAGCCGCGCAGTGCAGCTCCTGATCTGCATCTTTACCAAATCCAACGCAGAGTCTTGCATCACAGCCCAGCATAGATCCTGATCGGCGGCTTCATCAGATATGGTGCAGAGCGACAAAGTACCTGTATTGCAAGATTTTGAAGTCTGTGATTGGCAGCTTCACTGGATCCAATGCAGAGCAACACAGAGCCTCACAGGAGATGCACCATGCAGCTACTGATGATCGACTTTCCTGGATCCGACGCAGAGCTACACAGAGCCTCGCAACGCAGCACCTCACAGCTCCTGATCTGAGGCATTACCAGACCCAAAACAGAGCAATGCAGAGGTCTGCAGAGCTATTCAATTCCCAACTGAGAGCCTTACAGGATCTAGTTCACCACTATGCATCACGTCACAGGATGATGAGCACTCCATAAGGTCACGCTGCACCTTCTTCGCATCAAAGTCAGAAGTTAAACCTTTCAGAGGGAGAAACCTGATCCTGGGTCTGGTCCACGCTCCATTGTGGTAGGCCTGAACTTGTGACTTTGCCTCAGCCCCATGCGACCAGATACTTGCAGTTGGCACTTCATGCTTTGTTTTGCTATGTTTTTACCTAAAAACTTAAGAATTCATAACTCTGGCTCTACTTATTGAATTTTTGTCATTTTGGTGTAATTTGGTTTATTAAAATAGTCTCTATTTTCCTAAATTGGTTTGGGGTTCTTCTTGAGTTGTTTTTCACTTTATTACCGTTTTTGCACTACTTAAATACTCTATGCTTTGCCTCTAAGTTAAGCCTGACTGCTTTTTTGCCAAGCTACCAGAGGATTAAGAACAGGTTTATTTAGTGACTTTTGTGGTTCATCTGAACAAGAATGGTGATTATTACTTGAAGTGGCCTCTCTCCCTGCCAGCTCATAATCTAATTTCTTATACTTACCATACACCCTCTGTCTTCCAGTTGGTCATACCTAATACCTTCAGATTCAGAAATAGTGGTGGAGTGAAATGGAGCAAAAGAAACCTCAGAGAGGGAGATCCAGTCCAGGACTTCTCGCTCTCTCTCTCACTCTCTCTCTCACTCTCTCTCTCTTCCTTCCCACACACACAACTTCTGTGTGTGGTGAAATGGTCAATCTTGTTAATCTGCACAAATATTCGGTGACAGCAGGCAGGGGCTTTCAGCAGGTTTTCAATACCAAAACCTGACAATTTCCATTTGTAGTTCTATTCTGAGCTGTCCATGCCATTGGGAAAGCAATCTAGTTTCATATCTTCCGCCATTATGAAAATGCCTGACACCATTATTTAAATCACCCTAGTTCCTGAGCCCAAATCTACCTTTTACAATTCATCCTGTGGAGCCCTGCAGTTAAAGTCCCGTTTCCCAGTGAAGGGAAGCCAAGATGTTTGGGTTTCCATTTCCCTCGAAAAACTCATATGACTTCGTTTTCCATCTCTTATTATCTAGAACATAGTCCTCCATTATTTCTCAGTCAATGCTCTTACTTTTTCCCCTAATGCCAGAATCCCCAACCTTGACACAAACAAAATTCCTGGTGGCAGGTAAAATAACACCTCTAACTGATCAATTAGAAACTACATTTCCCAAAATTCCTTGAAAGAACTCAGTAACTTCTTCCAACATGTTGTGTAATTGAATAGGACCATCACAGACGATGACTGATGCCTTTCTCATCCCATCGTCTACAATACACTTGTTTGACTCCGTGAACATGTTTGGGGGCAGCCTAGTTTTAAAGCTGGGAATCTCATTTCCCCAAGAGCAGTAACATTTCAGCACGAAACAACACTAAAAGTGAGGTATGAAGCCTATGTCAAAAGGTTGCGATTGCTCTAAAAGTCACTAATCCTGGGTGGTGAACTCCACTCCGTTTGCAGGGTTTGTGGAGTTTTCCGCACTCTACACTCTGCGGTGCACCCAAACGTCAAGTCGGTGAGCGCGAGTGAGGAAAATCCACCTCCCGGAGAGATTTTTCCTTGCCCGTGCTCGCCAAGGTCCAGTTGGCGAGGGTGAGTGAGGAAAATCAACCTCCTGATGAGATGTCTCAATATGAGCAGTTGGATTTCTCAATGCGAGTGGCCGTGGCAGGTTGTGACCACTCGCATTGAGAAACCTTCCGTTTGCATTGAGAAAGCTGCCGCTCTAGTAGAAAATCTACTCAAGCAGCATAGAGGAAGGTGCGCCCTCTTGCGCTGTGCATGGTGCAATTCACAATGATTTTTACGGTGCGGGACAAACACCCGGTGCTCAATGTCACTGTGAACAGCATGACCCTAACGCACTCTGCCAGTCCTGGTTCTCCGCGCTGTGCAGTGGAGTTTTTTGCCACTTCGCGGAGTTTCAGCTTAGAAACTACCTTGGAAAGACATTCTAGGAGTTCCACACATTTACCCAGACATAGTCATATCTCTCAACCTAGATTTTTTTTTTTTTTTGCTTGCCTCTTTAATGCTGCTTATTTTGTCTATTTCTTATATTTTTCACCTGTTACCAGTGGAGTAATTATACTTGAGGCCCCCCCCCTGCAAAGTACATGGAGGGGTTTCTTTCCGGACCTACTAAGGCACTCGGAGGGCAGCGTAGTGCACTGAGGGCCCCCCCGCACTGCGTGAGCTGCGGGGGACCTTTGCCACACCACTGGCTTTTACCTGTCTTTATTCCTCCTATGACTAAGGCCAAGAATATATTTCTAAAATCAGGCTTCCATTCATAGTGGCTCTCACCAGAACATGTTTTTTGTGGGTTTCTTAACAGAAAGGCCTCTATTCTAAGTTCAGTACAATTTCTGATTCTGTTGGAAATTTCAATTGTGGTTGAATTGGGACGTACACACGGGTCAGTAAGTCTATATCACTGGAATTTCCCCCACCTTAAATATTTCTCCAACTAAAATGTGGTGACATTTCTGAGTGGGAAGTGGGGAATAAATATTGAAATCAGGTACGTTCCTTAATTACTGATATCTGAGAGATGGGGAATTTTGGGAGGGAGGCTAGTGATATCCCCAAAATGCTTTCTATATCCTCTCTGCATGCCATTTATCAAGTTTCTCTGTGATTCATCTGCTGGTAGTGCCTCTGGCATTCAAACCTCATGGGTTAAATATCTCCTCCTATACACTGAGTCAACTTTGAACTGCTTCCTCTTGTAATGATGAGTCTGCAACATTGTACATATGTTCTTGTTTTATTCTGTAACAATGTATCCTTCTGTTGTTTAAATATCCATATTTTACGGCCTGGTTCACGCTTTAGAAAACTCTATACTATAACATTCGAAATGAAGAAAGAACAGAAAGAAAAAGAAACAGATAGAAAATAGTATTGTTAAGTTATTCAACATAAGTAAAATTGACGCCATGGACTTGACCACCTGCTCATAGATTGCTCCCCCCTCCCCCTAAAACCTTCCCTGAGAGCGACCTTCTTTGGTGAATATCAATTCCGTCTAAAAATGTACTTCTTTGAAACTGATTTCATGTATAGTTGAAATGGGCACACAGATCCTAGTGAGTGTCAATAAAGATTAAAAATACACATATTACCTATATCTTTCAACCTAATTTGAACAGCTTCCGCACATCCTACAGAACCCAAGAAACATCTGCCCAAATGTTAGAGACATGGGGTTCCTCTATATCCAAAAACAACAGTTGATGGACAGAATGCAGAACAATGTCATACATTCAGCCCAGTACAGAGATCTGGGCCTAAATCCATCGTTTTTTTTGCACTCCACACCACCCCAGTTCAGACATGGCCATATGCAAATCAGCCTTAACCCTGTGGCTGGGGGTGAATGTTCTGCCATTGTGCAACATTCCATCCGTTGAAGAACCGGGTTTTAGAACCCAACGGCGCCAGGGGCACGCCCAATGTCTTCGGGTTCACCTGTCTTAGAATACAGAGACACGGGATACTTCTCGGTGACGTCAAAGATCAAATTAATTGGCTGCAACCAGGAACAGAAGTCTACGAAGTACGACACAAGTAGGTTCGCTAGAGACTGCTCAATTTTCATATTGCGAGACATCGTCTTTTATGCTAAAAATCACATTCCTGTCAAACACCCATTATTTGCGAATTGTCCAATCATAGGTAACATTGCAAAACGTATCGCATGACGACAAACCCACTTTTCAGTTGTCCAGCCCACCATCAATTACACGGGAAAACCCAACATTCTTGCTCGGGCAGGCCGGACAAACCCATAATAAAAGACCACAACCCAAACCATAAATAGGCCATAAAAGAAGGAACAGAAACAGATGTGAAACAAGATAAAGGGGTGTGTGCGTGTACAATAAACTCAACAATGTCCTGCTCGATCAGCTACCGGACAAGAAACTGGCTTAGCAAGGTTAGCTTCAGGCAACGAGGTCAGTTCGCTCAGGTCATCTAAAAGTCAGCTAAAGGTGTACGTGTACCAAAAACTCGTTCGGCCGTAGTCATCGGCCTATGTGAGGGCAACCACAAAATGGCTGCTGTACACAAAATGGAACCCGAGGGTTCAGAACAGAATCCCTAAATACGTAGTGAATCCATCGATCGAACATGACGAAAACACTCGTAGTTGCCGCACTTGCCATTTACAGTCTGTTACTACCAAATTTGTAACGATACTATGACCTTTATGAAACGGGTTCAGAATTCACGGAACCTCAGACCCTCCTTTTGCCCTTACATAGGCAATAACCTAAACTCATGTCAGTCTGAATCCAGGTCTTTATTCATCAGATCATCAAGATGTTGCAGGAACATCATTCTATTACTTAGTAACTCTCTCTGGACAGGTCTGCTTGCACACGAAGTAGCACAAAGGCCACATATAGCAGGGTCACACTGTACACAAAGACAGAACAGGAAAAGAATAGCTAAAACCATCCCAATGATCATCAGAATCTTCCATCCCCAAGTGGATAACAAATCCCAAAACCATCCCATTAACGGCCAATCTCCTTCGTCCACATGTACAGACTCGGAGATCTTATGTAGCTTGGAAATGGCCTGATACACTGTCGGAGCATTGTCTGGAATGAAAATGCAGCAGCTCGATTGAATCAATTTACATACCCCTCCTCTGTCTGCAAGTATAACATCTAACGCAACTCGATTCTGCAACGTCATAAGACGATCCGACTGGAGCTCAGCAGTCAAATTACTAAGGGCACCGGCAGTCTCAACTATGGTGGACTCAACCACTCTCGTCAATTGCCTTATGTTTCTACTGTTAACCATAGGTCCCCAAAACGGCAGGAAACCCTTCAGAAAATCTCCAAATTCTTGTCCTGCAGTATCTTCCTTACTGGAGACACCTCTAGCAACTCTCAGTCTATGGTAATCTGCCGCAGCACTATACGTAGGGGGCAACAGAAACGAAACATAACATGTTCCCGAAAAATCAGGGGGCAACCATGTATATGCTGTATCGTGGCAAACAAAATATGTACCCTTAGCTGCCAAAAACGATGGGGAAGTCTGGGACGCAAAAACATACGTCCCAGTGCAAACACTCTTCCCTAACTGAGCTCTCGGATTCTTGCCATTACTTTGCAGAGCTAAATGACCATGATGGGGTACGATCCAAATCGGGGAAGATCTTGTCGCTCGCTGGTTTTCATTCAGACTAATACCATATCCCGTCACGTTCCATCCAATATATGCTAGTGTCTCATCTTTTGTAATAGTCTCATAGGCATTAATTCCTCTAATCATGTCTACTATTCCCTTAACGAGAGCACTATTCCTCGGATTATCCTTCACAGAACGCAGGGGGTAAACTTCACAGGCATAAATGAACATCGTCCTATACGCCCACACAGAACCATTATAGCTGAATGGCAGGACTAGGTAAGGAATACCCTTATCAGTAGTATGAGGCATAAGACCACACACCCAACAATTAGTGGTGTTCACTACTAACTGATGCTGAGGCAGAAGTTGAACAAAGGAGTTATTAACAAATTCCAGTCTTCTAATGGATTCATGTTCAGGCAAAGGATGAAAAGAATGCGAAGAAATAGTAGGAAATGGCATAGGTTGTGTGGTGGGTGCGAACGTCACTTGAAAAGAGAAAACAACATATCCCACCAAGAACATCGTCATACTAAGTAGCATTAAAAGACACGTTATCAAAAAACATTTTCTACTCATTATTTTACATAGTCTCCTCTTAAAGTTCATTTCTTCAACAGCTCTCTCAATCTCGAAAAACTCCATCTTCTAACCGTGCTGTTCGCGGCAATTGGTTCTCTTCTGCTCAAGTGTACCTCTGAATGTCCAAGGGAACGCCCTAGAACAAACCAGAACTGTCGACCTTGTGTCTTCCAGCTGTACACTCTAAGTCTTTATACCGCGACCCTACAGCTGAACCCGGATCGCGGTTCGAAAAACAAAAAAAGGTCAAAACAGTTTCTCAGATGAGAGAGCGTAGTTTCAAAAATAGCGAGAAAAGAATCGCTTTATTTGTCCAACGACTCTCGGTCGTAAGTTATAAAGGCCTTACCAGGCAATGTCTGATCAAGAAATAACAACTCAGGCTCAGTAGTGTTCAGTCGGACTGATGGAGGCACAGCTTCCTGCAGAATGTCGTCGTTCTCGCGCTCAGAGCTTGTCCCAATCAAACGTGCATCGCTGAATGGAATGAAATGTGGCACAGTCTCAGTCTCTGAATCACCAACACCCTCCTGGACCCACTGGTTGTACGGCGGAGGCAAAGGGGCCCTCTTACAATGTACGCCGTGGATCCAGTTCTTTTAGCCGTACACTCTCACCGCGGTACGCGTCGCCAACAGGAACTGAAATGGTCCAGTCCAGCGGGGCTGATTGTTCTTTGTCCGCTGAAAGTTCCGAACCAACCTGTTGGTGTAAGACCCGCAATTTAGCCGTCAAATCGTACAGATAATCAATCAACATAGGGTGTTCAATCTTGCTAAACTTTGTTTGCCTCGGCACTCCCCATACATTAGCCGGGCGACCGAAAACTATCTCATATGGACTAAGGCCTACTCGAGAATGCACTGTAGTTCTGGTTGACAAAAGTGCCAATGGCAAAGCATCGGACCATTGGAGACCAGAGCTCGCCTGAATCTTGGCTAGTTTCAGCTTTAAGGTGCCATTGTAGCATTCAACTAAACCAGCTGATTGGGGGTGATTTGCAGCGTGGAACTTCTGCCTGATGTCTAAACCTTCACATACTCTCTTCATGACTTGACCCACGAATTCATTCCCATTATCGCTCCACACCATCCTTGGCAAACCATACCTGGGGAAAAATTCCTTAAGTAGGCAAGGCAGTATTATCTTTTTGGGGGTATGCTTCTACCCATCTTGAAAAGGCACAAACAACCACAAGGACGTATTTTAGGTTATTACATCTCTCCATATGGATAAAGTCTAATTGCAACACCTCAAACTGATACGTCGGAGGCGCAAAGTGACCAGCTGGAGTTGGAGTTCCCTTGCCAGGATTATACATCAAACAAACCATACAATTCTTGACCAGATTCTCCGCACACTTAGGAATTCCAGCATTCTGCCATACTGGAGCCAACAACATACAAATCCCTTTCGCACTAATGTGAGCCATTCCATGCGCCATTGTAACCACTGCAAGCACACACGCATCAGGTAACAACCATCGCTGGTGCTCTGACAACTCAATCCAACAACCAGTCGAATCCAATTTTCCTGTACTCTCTCTCCATACACTCAATTCTTTCTCCGTAGCTTCAGCCTGAATTGACTTCACACTCTCTATCGTATCTTCACACATTCCTTTATCCGGAACCCATCTTGCTGGACCCGCAACATACATTCGACTCATCACATCTTTTGCCGTCTCTTTCGCAACTTCATCCGCAAACGCATTACCACGACCAACGTCATCGGTAACCTTCTTATGTGCACTGCATTTCACGATCGCAACTTGCACCGGCAAAGTGAGTGACTCAAGAAGTTCATTCACCAACTGGCCATGCTGAATTTTCGTACCATGAGACGTGAGGAACCCACGTTCCTTCCACAAGCGCCCAAAACTATGAGCCACACCAAACGCATACTGGCTATCGGTATACACAGTCACTCTCTTTCCTTTTGACAACACACATGCTCTTGTCAGTGCAATCAACTCTTCTGCTTGAGCTGAATTGTGTGGGATACGTGCAGTTTCAACAATTGTATGCAAAGTCATAACCGCATTTGCTGCAGTCGTATCACCATTCGGAAGCTTAAAGCATGAACCATCTACCCATTGAGTACCATCACACTTCGCAAGAGGAGTGTCCTTTAGATCAATTCTACCCTTTGTTTCTTCCTCTGTCCTAAGAAAGCAATCATGCTGTTCCTGAACATCTGTCCCTGCAGAAATCGGCAACAACGTGGCTGGATTCGACGTGTTGCATCGCTTTATATGCACATGATTCGCCAAAATTGTCAACTCGTAACCTGACAATCGAGCACTAGTCAAGTGCTGTGTCTTGGTCCTATTTAACAAGGTATCCACTGTATGTGGAACCATCACAATCTACATATTATCAATCAACAAACCAGCAGACTGTCGAATAGAAACAGCTGCTGCCGCTGTAGCTCTCAAACAGCTCGGCAACGCTCTAGCTACCGGATCCAAAGTCGACAAGAAATACGCACATGGACGTTGTTTATCGCCGAACTGCTGTGTCAGGACTGACAATGCACATCCGTCTCTCTCGTGAACATAGAGTGTAAAAGGCTTGGTGTAGTCGGGAGTACCTAACACAGGAGCCGAACACAACGCATCACGCAATTCAGAAAAACTCTTCTGGCATTCGTCAGTCCAAGGAAGAGGATTCGGAATATCCATAACAGTAAGTGCTAACAAAGGTTTCGCAAGAAGTGAAAAATGTGGAATCCATTGCCTACAGTACGAAGTAATACCCAAGAAAGTACGCACTTCTCTTTGTGTAGTTGGCACATACATTTTCGCAATCGCTTGAATTCTTTCTGGGGTCAATCTTCTGCCCTCCTTCGATAAGAGATGACCTAAGTAGGCCACTTCTTGTCGACAATACTGCAACTTCGAAAGTGACACCTTATGATGGAGGTCAGACAAATGTCGCAACAAAGAAAGAGTAGCTTCTTTACAAATCTCCTCATTATCAGCAGCGACTAATAAGTCGTCGACATACTGAATAAGAGCAGCACCGTCAGGTAAGACGATCGTATCAAGCTGTGTTTTCAAAGCCTGACTATAGATGGATGGACTTTCACAATAGCCTTGAGGAGCGCGCTTAAACCGGAAACTTTGGCCTCCTAAAGAGAAGCCAAAAATATCTCTACTCTCCTCGGCAATCGGGATGCTGAAGAAAGCATTCTTCAGATCAATCACCGAAAACCAGGTAGCAGAAGCAGGAATCATAGTCAGCAAGGCAGTAATATCCGGAACAACAGGAAATTGTGGCACGACAATTTTATTCACTTCTCGAAGATCGATCACAAACCTATACACAGGCGGTTGAGAAGAATCAGTATGTTTCAGGCCAGGCAAAACCGGACTATTGCACACATTACCTCTCGTCTCTTCAATCACACCTTTCTCAATTAGATCATAGATGATCGCTAAAAGCGCTCTTTCACCATCACTAGAAATCCTATATTGAGGAATACGTGGTAATCTAGCATTCGCTTTCAGTGTCACAACATATGGCGGAATCTCCAAAAGACCCACATCATTAGGACCAGTAGCCCAAAGAGTATCAGGGAGAGAACACAATTCCAATGGAAGTCGATCTTTAGACAAATACATCGGAGAGATCACTCTCTTACCCAATGTAAGCTGTACTCCTGAAGGAGAACAATGTAATGTTGCATACAATCTCTTCAACAAAACCAATCCCAATAAATTCTCACCACAACCTGTCGTTAGAATAAGGGGTGCTTCAAATTCACAAGGCCCAACAGAAAGAGACAAAGTACTAGAAACCGGATTACAAACTGGGGCACCAGAAAAACCTACCGAAACATTCGTCAAGCCAGACAAAGGTGCGCCAGGGAGTTTAGAGTGCATGATGGAACTCTTCGCAGCACCAGTATCCAACAGAAAAGGCTCTGGCACACCTAATGTAATCACTTCAACATAAGGTCCACTCTGATCTACTGGAACTGACACAACTCCCTCTCTTTGTCTATGGCTGTCCTAACAATCATTACCATCAACATACTCACCCTCAACATAGTAATCATCAGCATAATACTGAGTCGATCTACCAGACGCAACATTCTGTTGGTCAAACAATTCATAGAATTCTGTGGAGGAAAGGAACGTGTATTCTGGGGGAACACACCACGTCCTCTACCTCTAGGAGCTTGCTGAACACCTCGACCTCTCACACCAGAAGCACCATTCGTACGCTGCAACAGAACCGGACAACTACTCTTGAAGTGGCCCTCTTCTTTACAATACGCACACTGATTAGGGCCTACAAGAAAACGCTGTTGAGAAGGCTCGAACCTTTGCGAACCTCTCTGAAACTGCTGAGGTTGCTGATAATCACGCTGATTATTACGAGGCGGATACGCTTGTTGCAAAAGAACCTTCATCTTTAAATCTTTAGTCTTTTTGTCGGCTTTCTCTTTCTCGTTCTTATCCCTATTCTCGTAATATTGTGCAGTAGCCAATATCTGCGCTGACGAAGAAACAGCCCATGAACTCTCTGAATCCTTCAACTTAGTACACAACTCGGGAAGCAAGTTATGCACAAACTTATCTATGAACAACCGTTGGCCACCTTCCGTACTCATGTCTTGGCCACTATGGTCGATAAACGTCTCTTCAAACCTAGTGAAGAAATAAGACACACTTTCATCTTTCTTCTGCTTGCATGCAGACAACTTATCCCAATTCACTCGCATAGCAGGCATCAAAGTCTTCATATAATTAATGATCCTACCAGGAAGTTCTGCAACTAAATCTTCAGGTTTAGCTCCTCCACCTTGAAGACCATCTGCAGCAGTAATGTTAGTCCAAGTATCTCCTAACTCTTGCGCATGATCCACATGGCGAATCATTCCCCATAAGGGCTGAGGAAGCACATTCCCAAACAACATATCTATATCGGCTAGGTTCATAATGCATGCATCAGCTGTCTGCGACAACTCCTTATAATACCCTGCAGGATTCTTTCGGGGATCAGGTAGAGTCTGCTTAAGGGCCAAAACTTCAGCTCGCTTCCACGGAACATGTACCCAAACACGCTGAAAATGAGCCGGTACACCTGGTGGAACATTATTCGCACCAGCAGGCACTGCTTCCTTCCATACCGGAGGAACCTCTCTCATAGGATCCTGTCGCGCTTTTCTCCTAACAGAGGAATCAGGCTCAAACAACGACTGAGAAGGACGCACGCTCCTAAACGAAAGCAACGTCGCAACTGCTTTTTCAACTTCGAGACCCACTATCGTTCCTTTCGCAAACTCGGACTGTACACGGAACAACTCTGATGGAGTCTGTCCCAACTCACCATCTTCCCATTCCTCACGGAGGAAAGTACACATCATGTCGAAGACATACCTCTGCTTTGGTGCTTCCCATTGATGGAAGACATCCATATCAGACTCTAAATCATATCTCGAAGAATGGGTAACACACTTACGCGCCAAATGGTCCAACACTGCCCGCTCTTCGGGACCAGGCAACTGGCTATGCAACTGTTTACGCGCAGAAGCAGGGGTCATACTCAATGAACCAAAGAAAGGAGACAAAAGACCAGTAACAGTATCAGTCATTCTCTGTCGAACAGAAGGAGAAGCTGCCATAAGGACAGGAGGCAAAGCAGGTTGAGACAAAGCATACGTAGAAGTAGTAGCAGAAGGAGTATCAGAAGAAGTAGGAAATACAGGAGAAAAAGTCATAGGAATTGGAGACGGAATTGATAGCAAAGTCGGCGGCCCTTGAGAATGCTGCACCAAAGGAGAAGGAACCAGCTGAAGAGGAGCTGGCGGTTGAACAACAACAGGAGGCACAATAACCGGATGTTGCTGAACTAAAGGTTGCGGAGGTGCTGTAGCACTCTGTACATAAGGGGGTGGAGAACTCAACAAATGTGACATCAAGGAATCCTTTTCAGGGTCCTTCGTTGCACCCTGTTAGAGGGGTGACAAAGCTGGATAACATTTATCGATGGCCATTTTACGTTGCCTATGCAACTGCTCACTCGCTTGTTCTTCTTCATTATCTTTAAACTGTATAGCAGCCTGCATTATCGATATACCCTTCTCTCTTTTATTTCTTTCTGCTAGTTTAGTATCTTTCTGTTTGGCTTCCTTTCGCCAGAGGCGGAAAGAGTCAAACATCGCCGGCCGTGCTTTCTTCTTAAAAAGTTTAACTTCCAAATTATCTAAAATCTCTGTGTCATAGCTACCATATTGGGGCCATTTTAGGACACCGTCTTTCCTTGTGTATCGGACCCATACTTCATTTTACGTAATAGGGCCCACACCATGATTAGAATAGAGCTCATAAGTCGGAGTTCCAACCGGAGGTATCGGACTTGAGTCCTCCAATCGGGAATCCCTGTTACAACCACAACAAAATATCTTTCCAAGTCTGCTAAGACCAGGCATCTTCGCTCACTAGTCTAGCTTCAAACTTCAAGGGATTACCAAACTCAATAGTCTTGCAAATATACGAGTCCCTCGGCTTTGGCACTTGCAAGTTCCAAATCAAAGATCCCGAAGGTAACCAAAAACTAAGGACTGGGAGACGCTCCACTTATACTTAACTGAAATATCGATCACGTCACCAGAAGACCCGTCTATCGTCTCGCTCTACAAATCGTCAAAGGGCCCAAGACAGGGCGACAGTCAGGGCAGCAGTCCTTCGTAGCCGTCGGAAAGCGGGAGGCCTCGCAGCAAAAACCTTCAGTCCGCGTTCGACATGCCGGGGTCGATAAAGTGGGGGCCCTCCTCCAGAATTTCCTCACGAAACTCCTCATGATCTTCAGGCTTGGACCGGTACCACTGAAGTCGCCCTACTGTGGCACCAACGGAAGAACTGGGTTTTAGAACCCAGCTGCGCCAGGGGCACGCCCAATGTCTTCGGGTTCACCTGTCTTAGAATACAGAGACACAGGATACTTCTCGGTGACGTCAAAGATCAAATTTATTGGCTGCAACCAGGAACAAAAGTCTACGAAGTACGACACAATTAGGTTCGGTAGAGACTGCTCAATTTTCGTATTGCGAGACATCGTCTTTTATGCTAAAAATCACATTCCTGTCAAACACCCATTATTTACGAATTGTCCAATCATAGGTAACATTGCAAAAGGTATCGCATGACGACAAACCCACTTTTCAGTTGTCCAGCCCACCATCAATTACACGGGAAAACCCAACATTCTTGCTCGGACAGGCCGGACAAACCCATAATAAAAGACCACAACCCAAACCATAAATAGGCCATAAAAGAAGGAACAGAAACAGATGTGAAACAAGATAAAGGGGTGTGTGCGTGTACAATAAACTCAACAATGTCCTGCTCTTTGATCTCTATCTCGATCAGCTACCGGACAAGAAACTGGCTTAACAAGGTTAGCTTCATGCAACGAGGTCAGTTCGCTCAGGTCATCTAAAAGTCAGCTTAAGGTGTACGTGTACCAAAGTCTCGTTCGGCCGTAGTCATCGGCCTATGTGAGGGCAACCACAAAATGGCTGCAGTACACAAAATGGACCCCGAGGGTTCAGAACAGAATCCCTAAATACGTAGTGAATCCATGGATCGAACATGACGAAAACACTCGTACTTGCCGCACTTGCCATTTACGGTCCGTTACTACCAAATTCGTAACGATACCATGACCTTTATGAAACGGGTTCAGAATTCACGGAACCTCACCATCAATTGTTGTTTTTGCATTCCTCTATATCCGTCCCGTACCTTTAAACTGTGACCTCAGCCATTCCCAGAAGCAATAAGGGTCCCATTATTAAAAAGGGAAATGGTGGGGACTGCCTCCAATTTAGGGGAGATGGGCAAATCAACTGATAATCCTTGCTTTTTCTTTGCTTTCTTTCTGCACTCACTGTACAGTTACCAGGAATTTTGATGTTCACTTTTACAGATTCCTGCTGTCCCCAAGAAAACAACATTCAATACAATGTTGTGTTTGGAGCAGGAGAGTATCCAGCTTCATATCTGTAGTCGGCCTACAATTATAAAAAATTGAATTGCCCTGTTATTTTTTCAGAAATGCAGGAGTCCTTAACATGGTCTTACCCCTCTTATGTTGGGCAAGTATAACATGCTTCTAACTAGCCAGGGCTTCCTACTTTTTCATAAAACATGGTCTTTGGCTAACACAATCTTCCTAAAAATGATTAGAGTTATGGATTGGTGCTCATCAGCTATCATTTCATTTTAAAAAATGGCTTTTTAGATGCTAAGACTGAGAGAGAAAACCAGCAAAATGATCAATAATTTCCTGGGGCTTGGGTGCTTCATGATTGTAAATGTTGAAGAACTTTCTGCTGTCCTGCAGTAGCATCCTCACCGAGAGGGTGCCCATTGTGGAAGCCAGCTCACGGTCCTTTATACCCTATGATTATACTGTACAGTGATGTGGGGTTAAGAATATTGCACCTTGACTTTTCTAAATTAGAATTGTCTGTATATAGAAATTGTCTTAAGAGAACTGGAGTGTTGACTGCAAGTTGTACGATACTCTAATAGGGACATACAGTCCAGCTGCATGGGCAATGTGCGGAAAACTTGGAGTTGATGGTATTTTTGATTTTAAAAGCACTTGCAAGATGCTGATAAAGGGATTATGTGAACTACATCTACCAACAGGCACAAGTGATTCCATTGTTAAAAACTGTGTATGGGCAAAGGTCTGATTGAAAAGCATGCTTCCCATCAAGGTATAGCTTATGATTCACATTGCACCCATAAGTTGGTGTGATTGCAATGCAAATGTAATCCTAACAAAGAGATTGAGCATCAGAAAGCTTGACTAACAGTAAAGAATTTGCAAAAGATGGCTTTTTGAGAGAGAAAATGAACACAAAGGGGCCATGTCCAGTGTCCAGATACTCCAGCATCTTTTTGGTGCTGATGGTGAGATGTCTTGCAATACTTCGAAAGTCACCAAGAGAGATGGTCCTCATCACAATTGCCAGAGTGTAGGTATCGTTGAGTGGCGAAATGAAGCAAAGAATTGCAATGTTATCTTCCTTCACCATGAACAAGTGAAAGATTGCGGCTTCCTAACTCCCATCCTTTTCTCCTCTCGACGAGGAGTTTACCCGTTAAGGAAAATAGAACTCAATGACTATCGAATTTGTACTTCATGTCGGTAGTGTGGTCCACTGACACAACGCACACGATTTAGCCAGCTTAATGCTCACTGTCAATTTTTTAATATGGCTAAGTGAAAATCTGTAACCTTATACGGGAAAGCTAAGATCTATATTTGTCCAGCAAATAAATGACTTTTCAGGAGTTTTCAAAGAAATCCAGGAGTATCCTGGGGTGATGTGGCTCCTGTAGATTCCTGAAGTACTCTTCTGGATACCTATTTATACTCAAGGGAGTATACAGGTGTTCATTTATGCTTCTGGACATGTGGTGCTAAAGTGCATATGCTTTTTTATTTCTCCAAGGGGAAGATATCCTTTTGTGGAGAACAGCACTACCTTTATTGCACCACTTCCACTCTGACAAGTGGATGAACTCCTGCCCATAGTATGAATAAATCTATAACAGGTTGATCACATGGAAATTCCAGCATCCTGGCAAAATTTCTTTGTGAGTAAATACAATTTATAAGGGCAAAATTCAACTGTTCCTAATTTTATTGTACAAGTTGTTCCACGCTGAATGATTATTGTACACAGTCCAAAATACTGCCATACCGACAGAATATCTGTGAGAGTAAACCCAGTTTACTAGGGTGAAATGCAACCATTCCTGATTTCATTATAGAACCAGAATGACTACAATGCAGTCGCTAAGAATACATTTGGACACTGGGAAATTCTACTACACTGAAATAATTTGTATGAGTAAACCCAATTGATGAGGGTGAAATCCAACCATTCCTCTTCCAGTGAATCAGGAATGGGATTTTGCCTTCACAAATGTCTGTATTAGTCCACCACAATTCATATTTGTGCAAAAATACCTTTGGTAAATTGTTCCAGAGTTCTTTGAAAGAGCCAGTACTTCCCTTAATGATTCTGTTGGTTTTACTACAGTAAACACTGCAGATTATTATGGTGCTCACTGATTCAGACTCTGCTAATATTATTAAAGGAACATAAGAGCAAAGAGAGTGGGTGGATCAAAAAAAACCCTTGCTCTATTTCTCTTCAAGACAAATAGTGGGAGATTTCTACTTTGATGATATGTGAATTTAGAGTTCATTGTTTTTCACTCTCTTTGTATATTTGATATCCTCAACCTCAATTCTTCTGAACCAATTAGAAAGAGATTTATTGCATCCTCTCAATACATCAATGCCAGAATTTATTTAAACTGCTCCGAAATACACCAATTATCCGATGCGCAGCTTCAATCTCACAATTCACCTCTTACTAGGCACCAGATGAAGACTTCCTGTACAGCTCAACATGAATTGAAATTTACTATTCTCTAGAAAAAAACACTCAAGAACTTCCTTTTCCCTTGGCAATATCTGAATGGAGTTTAAAAGCCACTGCTCACAAAGCACAATGAGAACTCCCTTCAAACAACACATGAGACCATGCATCAACTTAAACTTTCAAGTATGGGAGGCAGGCACCTTTTGATTTATTATGTGAAAGAATTCTTAAAAGTGTTATCCAACCACAACATATACCTGATATTTTTATTATGAATTTCTTACAATTGATATTTATATAATTCCTCAATGCAGCACTTTGAATGAGCGTAGAGACCGTTTTAGGAGGCCACAATTCAACCTGTTTCTAGGATATACTCCAGTTAAAAATAGCTTTCATGAGCCTTCTTTCATTATATTTTGTATTTTTTCCCTTTGCACCTTTAAGTATGCTTACTTTCAGTTTGTCAGGCATGTGTGTGTGTGTGTGTGTTGGATTGCCAAGCTGCACAACCCAGAAAAAAATGGCTCACAGTAGCCCTTAAGGCTATATACTGCAATATGAAAAAGCAATGGCTAAGTATCAAATCAAAAACAATATGCATGGGAGGGCAGCCGGTCATGATGCCTATCTTCTTCAGGGACATCTTTGAAGACACTTACCCTCCAACCTATGATATAGAAGCATTTCTGGCAAGGTTCCTCCATTCTCAATGCTCTAGAAATTCCTTCTTTCAATCAATCAATCAATCAGGGGTTTATAAGCACAGCTACTCACCCGAAAGTGTCAAGGCGTTGAGGTGGGGGGGTGCAGTTCCTGGTTGATCACGGTGATTCGTCGAAGAGTCAGGTCTTGAGGTCCTTTTGGAACTTGGAGAGTGTAGGTGTCTAGCAGAGGTGGAGAGGGAGGGCGTTCCATGCCTTGACCACGAGGAGAGAGGAGGAGCGTCCTCCTGTTTGGGTCTTCTTGATGCGTGGGACCGTTGCAAGAGAGAGCTGGGCTGTGCGGAGGGATCTTCGGGGTTTGTGGAACGGTGCACAGACAAAATATCGACTCCAAAATATCGACTAGACATAATATCGAGTTTTAAATATAGACTGGACAAAATATCGACTGGACATAATATCGACTACAAAAATATCGTTTTTCAGGTAAGTGAAGTAATATCGACTGTATAAAATATAGATAGCAAAAATATCGAATTTTTAATAATATATAATATTTTATAGTGTATTTTTATGTAATAATATGTGTGAAAAGTGTGTATTAATGTTATAAAATATTTTATTAAATGAATTTTGTTTTTATAATAATTGCGTAATGTAATTCTGTAGCGGGTTGTGGGTTTATAGGGGAAAAGGGTGGGAAGTAATTTAATAACAATCAATTAATTAATATATGTTTGTAAATATTTTTAATTAATAATTAATTGATAATTAATTAATAATAATTAGTTAATTAATTAATATAATTTTGTACATATTTTGTATTAGTAATTAATTGGTAATTAATTAATTGTAATTAGTTAATTACATTAATTAGAGTACATTTTAATATATAATTTTGTGTTATTGTTAAGTAATTAATTGGGAAAAAATAATATTAATTATTAAAATAATTACAGCTAATGTGCTAATATATTTACTTTATTGTTATTGTTAATTCATAATTATTTGGTAATTAAATAATATTGATACATTTTGGGTAAAGGAGTATTTTTAGGGTTCAGGGTCAGTTTTCAGTTTTTGGGTAAAGGGGCATTTTTAGGGTTTTGGGTCAGTTTTCAGTTTTAGGGTAAAGGGTTATTTTTAGGGTTCAGGGTCAGTTTTTAGTTTTTGGGTAAAGGGGCATTTTTAGGGTTCAGGGTCAGTTTTCAGTTTTTGGGTAAAGGGGTATTTTTAGGGTTCAGGGTCAGTTTTCAGTTTTTGGGTAAAGGGGCATTTTTAGGGTTCAGGGTCAGTTTTCAGTTTCTGGGTAAAGGGGCATTTTTAGGGTTCAGGGTCAGTTTTCAGTTTTAGGGTAAAGGGGTATTTTTAGGGTTCAGGGTCAGTTTGGGGTTTTTGGGTAAAGGTGTATTTTTAGGGTTCAGGGTCAGTTTTTAGTTTTTGGGTAAAGGGGTATTTTTAGGGTTCAGGGTCAGTTTGGGTTTTTTGGGTAAAGGGGTATATTTTAGGGTTCAGGGTCAGTTTTCAGTTTTTAAACGATATTTTTGCTAATCGATAATGTGACCGTCGATACTCTTTGGAGTGGGAATAGTATTTTTTACACTTCTGGTATTGTACGGTAATATAATAGTATCTTATTTAATTATATTATGTTACTATATATATATGTTTTAACAAATAAGATTGTAAAAAATTATTTTTATTATTTTCATTTATTATTTAATTATTATAATTTAATTTAAGTTTTTTTAAGAATATTTTAGTAATTAAAATTTAATATTAATTTAATTTAACACTTTTTTTAATAAAGTCGATATTTTTTACATCTATATTATTGTAAACGATATTTTGTACTCGATATTTTTGTACTTACCTGTTTGTAGATACAAACTCGATATTTTGACTGTCGATATTTTGTCCACGATATTTTGGCAAGTCGATATTTTGTCCCTCGATATTATTTCAGTGATCCGTGTGGAACGAGAGGAGGTGGTTCATGGAGGCGGGTCCGGTATTATGGAGGGCTTTGTGGGTGTGGGTGAGAAGCTTGAAAGTGATTCTGTTCTCGACGGGGAGCCAGTGCAGTGTCCGTAGGTGTTGATGTGGCAGTGGCGCAGTAGGTTGAGGACTAGTCTGGCAGCGGCATTCTGGACGTTCTGGACATTTTGGAGTTTGCAGGTGAGATTTTTGTTGATCCTGGTGTACAGTGCGTTGCCATAGTCCAGTTTGCTGCCGATGAGGGCAAGGGTGATGGTTTTTCTGTGCTCAAGGGGAATCCAGTTGAAGGTGTTTTGGAGAAGGCAGAGGGTGTAGTAGCAGGAGTAGGTGACAGCGTTGTTCTGGCGGTGCATTTTGAGTTCGGAGTCCAGGATGATTCTGAGGTTGCATGCATGGTCTGTGGGGTAGGGAGGGTTCCCAAGGGTGGGGGCCACCAGGCGTTGGGTTGTGGGCCCATGATGGGTACTTCAGTTTGTCCATGTTGTAGACAGCTGTTCTTCATCCACTTGGTGACTGCTTCCATTCCTTCTTAAAAGTTGTGTTTGAAGCTGTTGGGTTCATTGGATAGGGATAGGATGAGTTGGATGTCATCTGCGTACAATAAGATGTTGAGTCTGTGTGATATGACGATGGATGGGAGAGAGGCCATGTAGGAGTGAACAGGGTGGGGCTGATGGAGGGTCCTTGGGGGACTCCACAGGTGGTCAATGTGGGTTTCGAGAAGAAAGGAGGGTGTCTGATCCATTGCGTCCTGCCGGAGAGGAATGAGCAGATCCAGTTGTTGGCCTTGTACCGGATTCCTTCGTTGTGGAGTCTGCGGGTTAGGGGTGCGGTGTGAGACTGTGTCTAAGGCAGCGGAGAGATCCAGAAGGACGAGGGGCACAGTCTCTCCTCTGTCGAGGAGGGAGCAGATGTCGTCTGTTGCGGCAAGACAGGCGGTTTCAGTGCTGTGATTCTTCCTGAAGCCTTATTGGGAGGAGTCAAGGATATTGTTTTCTTCCATGGAGGAGGATCGTTGATTGTTGACAGCTTTTTTTAAGGAGTTTGGCCGGATACGGGAGTAAGGAGATCGGTCTTAAGTTCTTGAGGCCGTGGGGTCCGCTGAGGGTTTTTTCAGGAGAGGGTTGATCTCTGATTGTTTCCAGTCATCGGGGAAGGAGGCGGGCCAGAAGGAGCGGTTAATGATTTGTTGAAGCGCGGGGGAGATGATGTCTGCGGCTCTGTGGAAGATGTAGTGGGGGCAGGATTCCATGGGGCCCTGGAGTGGGTTGTCTTTATAGTCTTTAGGTTGTCTTCAATGCTGAGTGAGGTCCAGCTGTCCCGTGTAGGCTGTATGGTGAAGGGACCCTCAGACACAAATATTTCCTGTGATTGAGGAGAAAAAGGGAGAGATGTGCAAATAGACAGGTCGCAAACAGTGGTTACAAATTGTGCACCAAGTATTTTCGACCTGTCTCTAATTTTGTGATCCAAACTATGTTCTCATAGATTTTAACACAAAAGCTCCATTTGCAGGGGTCTTTGAATGGACTGTCTCATGAATATTCAAGAGGCAAGTCCCAATTTACAACCCCCTGTGATTGAATACAAACACAGGGATAGTGGACTGCAAGAAACTGTAGACTACAGTCCCGGGCTTTGCATTGCCAAAAAGAAAGCTTTCTTTTAAACAACCCTGTTCCCTGAAGAAACTGGTGCGGATTTTTTCAAAATATATTTCCTCATTTGAGAAGGCATTTGGGGGAGCATGTGCTGGTCCCCTCAGCAACCAGCTCTGTCCCTCAGATGCTGCCCAACACAACTCCCAAAAGAGAAGCTGTCCAACAGAGACAGCTTCCCATTTGTGAATGGACGACCATCTCCTTTGAGGAGTGATCAACACAATTACGGTTTGCAACATCAATTGTTTGTCAGAAACCATTGATACCTCTCATTGTGATTTGCAATTAGGAGGGGATGTCCTTTTTTCTCCTTTTTCTAATTGTGTTTTTGAATGAGCCACCAACCACTTAAGCTATTCAGAAGCGGGTTTTGACTTGCACAGGGAATTTAGTAGATAGCAAAAGATCATTTTGTGGTTCCAAACCCTGTGATTTTGCCAATCTCAAAGTCTGGAACCACAAAATAACTCTGTACATTAGCACCTAACTTACCTGTTCCGAACAGCGTTACCCCCTCATGTTGCCCCGGATGAGGGGCTAAGAAACTTTACTGACCAGCACCCCACCATACTGTACACTTTGGTGTCAATTACACAAACTTTGTTGAACTCTGCTTTTCAACGAACCCTCTCATGCACCCTTGGAAATGTCGGCTATGTTTTACAGTGCACTATTCATATGCCTCTCAAAAAGAATAAACATGCGCAAGCAAAAAAAGCTGAGTGATTTCTAACCTTGAATATTCTAATGCATGCTATTAATCATATTTTTGCAAAAAGATACAATTTCACTGCCTGATGTGTGGTTTGTACATAAAAGAAATATCAGGGGGATTTATCTGTACTGAAGCTTTCAAGGCAAAATATTAAATTTGTGAAAAGTAGGTCCTTTGGTATTGTTTCTCTCCACAGGGAGTAGGAACACAGTGTAGGAATGAGTCATCTCTTTCAAGTTTTGTGTGCTGAAATATATCACACTGTTCTCAGCATTATCCATCAAAGCAGAAGAATACATTATCCAAGTCCCATTTTAGCTTCTCCATTACTTGAAGGACAGTAGTTCCTGTTGTGTGAAGAATCATTTAACAGTAATTATTGAAATTAGGGATGAGTCCATTCAGCAGTGGGGCTCTTTCTTGCAACAATTTTACTGCATTTTACTTCTTAACACTATCACAGACTCCCTGTAAGGAAGAGATTATATTATCTTGTGAAAGGAAAGAAAGTGCATAGGGTCTATGTGTTTGATTAATGACTTTCAGTCACACAGGAGAGGGACCACATTCAGGATTCAAATCCCCCCACCTCCCCATCCAAATCGACTTAAACATTGTAAATTTCGTCTCTGAAAAGAAAACTAACTAAAGCGTTAGAGAGATCATATTATCAGGCAATATTTAACATTCATCACAAACACGACATAGAACATATCAACATAGAATTAAAGATTAATTAATAATGATTTACACTGCAACTGCATTGCAAGGAACCAACACATTTAAACCTATGTTACATTGGCAGAGTCATGCTTGACTACCCTTAAGGTCCCATTCCCTGCGGCACCACCCATTTTCCATTGTCCTGGACCAAGGGGAAATACCCCGTTTGGTGCTTATATTTGCTGGCCTTACAAGGCGAGTGCACCTGTCCCCTCAGCATCGAACAGGTCCCCCTGCAGCATAATTCACCCTGCCGGGGTCATCCACTAAGGTATCCCCCTGGCCACCATTTGAGGATGGGCTGGACAATACCTGGATATCCCAATTCCTCAAACACCTATTGTGAAAGTGTAAGATGAGGTTATGGACATCTGCGGTAGCAGGTGCCACTAGCCCTTCTCTAAAAAAAAAGTGTATTCGTACCCCGAGTTGGGGTCTCGGATTAAGGCCAACTCCCTCCTGGATTTACCTGCACTTATAACTGTTGCCAAGGGTGTCCACCTGTTTAGTAGCTAAACATGACTCCTTTTCCGCCCTTGTCACCTCCCTACAGTGAACTAGGAGATGGTGGGTGGGATAAAAGCAGGGTGACTTGGCTGCTGCTGACAAGGTGGGTGTGTCAGCGTCCATCAGGGGCATCCAGGGTGTGAGGTGACAACAGGCAAAGATACCCTCATATTAAGTCCCCTTACCCCCCCCCTCTCGCCAGAGTCCCAAGTGAACCCCCGCCAGCCCAAGGCAGGCAATGACAGTGTGGGCCGGGCCCGCAAAGATTCAATGTTGCGGCCCCCAAGGGCCACCAGCTTGGACAGGCTGAATCCCGCCAGCACCTGTCTCTGGGGCCTGCAGCGTGGGCCCACATTTGCCAGTTGTGCAGAGGGGCTTTAAAGATAGCAGGAAACAAAGCCATTTATTTGAAATGGACATACATTTGTGCTTGGGAACAAGCATCTTCTTGGCACTGGAAAGGGTTAGGGGTCTGACAACAGTAAGTGCACCATTTGGTTAAAGCAGCATGCACAGTTACTGTTATTCCATAGGGATGGAGCTTGAACAGAGAAAGGCTGCCTGCCTATTATCACTTTATTGACAAATGGATCTGTGAGTCATAGTCGATGGGCTAATTGGAGAGATAAGACAAGCTTTGTACTTATTATGATTTGAAATAGGGTGCCACTAACAGTAGTTTTTATTTAGAGGAAGAAAGTCACAATAATTTGTGTTTATACTTCAATCAAATATGTTTAATTCCTTTGGAACATTCATATAATAGTTACAATTATTTTTAGAAACTTTATAGCAATATTTTGCATGTTGGTATCAAATACCTATTTACTGAGCATTGACAAAATCCCTCTAAATTATCAACTGATAATAAAGTTTTCCAATTTTCACAAATTTCAAATTTTCTCAATTGTGCAATTATTCAGGTAAAATATCAAAACTTTACTTTTGTGAGATACTTAACCCAATGATACTCTGATGATTTTCATTTACTTATAATTATAACCTATGAAAGATCCAGAAAAATCATGAATCCTTATGATCTAGGGGCTCCTAAAATAGCCCAACTCATTCCAGCATTCATTTCAATTAAGCAGTCTCCTCATCAATTGAAAATGTCTTCCTCCAGAAGTTTTCATGGAGGTGGTACATTCAGAATATGTGCTCCTGAAAGTCTCCAAAGCTTCTGAACGAGGGACACCATGTAGGATTTTATGAAGAGATTCTATAGATTCAGCCTGGCGTGTCATATAAGTGAATAATGTTTTAGGTTTCTATGTATCTGACCCTCAAATTACTTGGAAAATTATGCAGGCAGAGGAGTTCCATAGCCCGGTTCCCCTCCAAGACTGCAAAATAATGTTTTCTCCTTCAGTCTAGTTAAATATCTGGGGTATATGAGCTTAGAAACAGGATATTGACACAAATTCCTTAGCTAAACAACAGTCTCAAAACAAAATTGTGAAGATGATTATTCCAAATAGCGACCACACTAGTAGTCAAATTCAGTCTAAACCAGTGGTTCTTCTTAACGTGTGGCCCGAGGACCCCTGATTACTCAGTGGGGGTCCCCAGACTCACATACTTAATCAGTGGGGGTCCCTGGTTGTCAGTAATGATTAAGTGGTGTCCACAAAAGTCAAAAAGTTAAGAACCAAGCATTGTAATGAATCCAGAATAAATTTGGCAAACAGTCTGAAGAATGTCAAATCTAATGCTCTTGAGGAATATAGCACTATTAAAAATTGCTCACATCACTCGTGTGATGTATCAGATAAAAAAAATGCAAGCAGATTGAAAGAGTTTGAAATAAGATGTTAATGCACCATGTTCAACATAATAAGGCAGATCCCTCCAGCCAATGACAGAGGCAAAAAAATAGCAGATGGGCAATTCTTATCAATAAACTTTTATAACCTAGTTCATAAATTTTATCTGAATTGCTTGGCTTATTTCCCCCTACATAACACATTTGTTCATTCAAATACTGGCAAAACCTCAAGCACAGCTTCCATCAATAGATGAGTTTTTGTAGCTGATATTACCATCTGATCACAAATTCACTATAAACGCTCAATGAGTGAAAGAAATAGCATGCCCATTAGTATGTAGACAACTACATACCCACATAACAAATGTGCGTTGTGGGCACCATAAAGAAAATTAAGTGCTTCTACTGCACGCAATGTTTTAATGCTTAAGAGAGATGAACCCTTGTTGGTCAGATTAAGTTGGAGTCTGGTAGCTGCATTTAGGATTTTTTGCATTCTAAGGATACATTTCTAAGATAAACCAAACAAGGGTGATTTCCAGCTCCAATTCACAACGTGATGCGATGACAAACATGGAAGGAATGCATCAAATATCCATTGGTAATTTGCAATAATGGAACAATTCGGAAGTTGTGACTTTGTAGAACAGTGGTATTGACTTAGGGCATGAACTTCTATTTGGGCCAAGTTCTCTTCAATCTCTAAGGAAAAGAAAATGTATAAATAATACCGTCCTTGCTTCACTGATGGATTCAATGCAGATCTGCTAACATGGGAGGGGCTTGCTTAAATTAACTATCTCCCCTACCAGTTGGAATATTGAATTTTTTTTACACCGCAACTGCATATGCTTTCTTAGAAGAAAAAGAGCCTCTATTCCTAAAGTATATTAAGAAAAGTAGCAACTTTAGATTCCAAAGGGACCTGGGTAATGATGGTGCAGTTAAGACAAAGGTTCCAATGGATTACTGTAGGTCAAATTTTACATATTTAAGCTCAGCATCCGAATAATATATGTGTGCAATACATCAGAAGATTAGTCGCATGAATGGTTTCGGTATCAACAAATCCAAGGCAGAGTTCATTTTATTGTAGTATATTTACAAATGAGCAGATTATGCGTACGCAGGTGCTGCAGAAATTGGGTGCTCAGTTCTCAATGAAACAAGGATAGAACAAACAAGGATGCAACAAGAATACCAAAAAGACAATTGGCATGTGCAGGGTCGCACATCAACAAATAGTCTGGGGAGAGAGCGAGGGTTTAAATAATTGCTAGTTCAACAGCCCAGATGTAATTTTTTGAGGTTTCCAGCTCTGCTTTAGCCCATACAAAAATAAGTATTAAGAGATATTTGATAGAAAAATTACTGGTAGTCACACTGAGAATACAAGAGTGGCATTCAGAATCTAAGCTATGTGGTAGACAGTCTTTACACGTTTTTGATCATTCTACTATAGGCATGCATTAAGTATACCGGTGACTTCTACTCAATTAAACTCAGTTGATTGGAGAATTGGAGAGATAATGTACCTGTTTTTAACTGATTCCGTCATCTTAATTACATAAGGGCAGTATTGTATTGCACACATGATAACCCTATAGGGCATGTCCTATGGGCCTGGTAGAGGTTATGCTGGCAAATTATCTTGACAAACTACGTAAACAGGTTAAACCTGCTAAGGAGACACAACTCACTAGAATGTCAGGACTGGGATTGACCAGGTTTTATTACCCCTCTTTTCCTAGTGGAAGGATGTTACATGCATTGTCCTTCCTGGATGATGCTGGTTCTCAACTTCACAAAGAATGTTCCTTCCCACTAGTCGAAGGCCACACACTCTTCAGGCTGGTGACTTACCTGGCGTTTGAGGTTAGAATGGTTGATTGACTGTCTCATACAAGAATCCAGTGGTGTAAAAGAAGGACACAAATTCTTAAGCAGTGGATAAGACGTAGAGTGTACTCTTAAAAGTTTAAGATCATTCAGAACTGTGATTGAGATACTTAGATCCTGTGTGCTTAATGGAACATCTGGATGCAGTATCCAGGATCACTTTGTCCTCAGGAAGTCCTTGAAGAGACTAAAATGTTGATTGTTGTTAGTCATTTCTGCTGCATGGCCATTTAGGGTTCTTTTTAGAGCCAAAATGCTCTTAAGAATACAAAAGCTCTTCAAATAGTAGCCTTATGATAATGTACGGTCAAAAGCTTAAAAGGTAACAGGATGTCAGCCTCAAACTGAGAATGTACACAGATCATGTGGTCCCGAACAGTACAATTGTTGCCGGAAGCAAACATAACGCTGAATCTGCATATTGCTTTAGTTTAAAAGTGCTGTTAAAGGAATGTTCACACAACAAGCATGACTTTTATGCAAGCAGAGGGAGAGTTATTAAAGGTCTTGGGTGATTTTTTGATGAATAAGTCATTCCATTGAGAGTTTGATATATTTTAGCGCTCATCACTTGATGCATGACCATTTCCTGTTACATACGTTCATTTGCAGTATAAAACTGCAATGGTGAGTGCCATTGCTGTCAATGTTTTTTTTTTTACTCTGTATTTTTTGTTACGTGACAAGAGTGGCTGTGGGAAGGCAGATGTGAGTGTGCTCCCCCTACCTTCCTCCCTGCATAGCCTCTAACCGGTGAGAAGTGTGGCTCAACGGTTAGAGGCGGCAGACCCAGAAGCAGAGGTCGGCCCGGAGCCAGGGTTCAATTCCCGACGCAGCAGGATATGGAACTAATGTCAGCGGGCTCGATAATTCTCGCCTCTGTGCCTCTCTAACCATGGGTCCCACGCTGCAACTCTGGGCAATAGCTTGCTTAATCTCCACAACGGCCCCCTCGCTGCCGGGGATGCCTGGCTTCACCTTGGGGATGCCCAATAGGGACCATCTCACAGGGAATAGCCAGGACGGGCTCCCCAGCGGTACACAGTGCCAAGAAACCCTGGGGTGAACGGGCGCTCTACAAATTCATACTAACATAACAAAAGGTTTGTGATGCTATGCAACCAGCTACTGCACAACTAAGTCTGGTCACATCGGTTTAGTATGTACTTCTTATTTTATTTTATTGTGCTTTGGAGGGCACTCTGATAAAGGGCTGGTAGATGCCTATGTTATCACTACATAGGCTCTCATTACATACACTGTGAGAACTCTGATTTTGGTGCAAACTGGAGTTTGTGAATGAATTGTTATTCTTACATGAGCTGACATTACCACACCTATGAGTTTTCCCTAGGATAATTTTTGACAGAGGAGATCTGGCAGAATTTGTGTGGGTGAAAAATCACAGCATTCTGAACATGGGAACATTTTAGTATTACCATGTTACCCCCATTCTGAGCTGTGGAACTGTAGGTGGTGCAGTACATGTGCAGCTGGTCCATTCCTCACCCTCGGTTTCTGTGTTTACCGGGTATGGTACAAGTAAGTTAGTAAGTACGTAAATTTTATTGTTTGGTCAATTAAAACCTAAACAATATAAAGACATGTAAAAAACAAGTTAAAACATTAAAAAGAGAATATCATTGTTTAACAGGTATTTTTCCACATTATTGTCCTTTTTCTGAGGTCAGTCCTGAGAACAAATTTTTGTGAACCTGTACAAAAACTTTGAGAAATTTGATCAATTTACAATTTAATTGTGTGTCCGGTGGATTTAGGTTTGCAATTATTGCGGCTCTACAGGTCCTGATGCCTCTATCTTTAAAAGTTTGTCTAAGAAGGGTGGTGCAAGCGTTGTGGAGTTGGGTACATATGGAAATTACATGAATAAAATCTTCATTGTGGTAACCGCAGAGTCGACATGATGAGGTATGGTACAAATTTAATGAGAACAGATTATCAAAAATCCAGAGTCATAGCCCATATTAAAAACATTTGAAGCAATTAGTCATTTAGTCTGGTCTTTTGAGATTCTGCCTCCTTGCAAAAAAGACACAACGTCATAACTTCAGTGATAGGACTCTATTTACACATTTACTTACTTGATTTAATGGGAACTGTGCCAACCTACTGGACACTTTACTAGGTTTTGCTGGAAAACAGAATTAAGGCAGGAGAAACTATTTTGAGACAAGACATTGAAGTAAAACAGTCAAAGCAATCGCAGCATGAATTGGGAAAAATGACAATGAGCCCTGACATAGGACAAGAACAAATTAAAATACATCATCAGTGCACAAAAAGGGATCAGGGAAAATACAAGATAAGTTGCTCCAACCAAACCAGCCAAGACGCATAAACCCTACAAACAAGCCAGCTGCTACACCCCAGAACTCAGCATGTCAAAACGCAGATGCAAACAACTGGAAAAAAGATGGCGCACTAGCAGGAAATATACACCGACCAACCCATCTTCAAACCCACCCTCAAAGACTACACAGCCATATCAAAACCGCAAAAAAGAGGGCCCTGGCCCACCATATTGAATACAACGCCAACCAGACCAAGGAACTCTTCGCCATCATCAGAAAGTTCACCTGCCAGTCAGCTTTCAAAAACTTTATCCCCACCTCAAAGGAACTCTGCGACGCTCTTGCCGACCACTTCCATAACAGGATAGCAACCATCTACAAAAACTTCGATCCTCCAACCTTCACAGCATCCCAACTACCACTGCCGCTGACCTCCCGATTACCACATGGGAACAACTCAGCACACCGTACACCTCCACTCTCATGAACTCCATCCACTTGGGAGTACCTGCCCCCACAGACTTTTCAACCTCAGAAGTGACAAGAGCAGCTGCCAACTCACCAACCATCCTCTACACCTTGATAACCACAGCCACCTTTCCGACACCTGGAAAAATGCTGAGGTCAGACCTCTCCTCAAGAAACTCTCTGCAGTCCCCTGCGAGCTTGAGAACTACCATCCCATCTCACTGCTCTCTTTTCCCACCAAAGTCTTGGAGAAGGCCATAAACCTCCAACTCACAGAACACCTGGAGAGAAACAAGCTTCTTGACCTGGAGGGTACCTCAGGGTGCAGTAATATTAGTGAGCCACTGCTGTGTTACAATATAAAAGACACATGTCACTTACCCTGAACATTAGATGTAAACACATTTTGCATTTGGACGAGTGTGCTTATGCACTGTGAGTGGCCTGGCCAAAGACGGCATGAAAAAGAAGAAATTGGTTCATAAATTCAAAGATATTCCGAACAGGTGCCCCAAATACCTATGGCCCAAGGCTCCTAAAAATCCTTAAGATGTCCCCTTCACATCACAAGCCAAGCACACTATCTGCGGCATCCCCCAAGGCTCATCCCTCAGCCCAACCCTCTTCAGCGTCTACATGACAGTACTGGCGGATATCGTCAGATCACACGACATCAACATCATTTCCTACGCGACGACACTCAGCTCATCCTCTCTTTATCAGCCGACCGTGCCTCAACAAAGACTGACCTCCACAACTGCATGAAGAACGTTTCAGCCTGGATTAAGGACAACTGCCCAAAGCTCAACACGGGCAAGACTAAAGTTCTGATCTTTGGCAAAAACATTGCCCTAACAACTCGTGGTGGCCATCGGAACTCTGACCCACCCCACCCCACGCCAAAGATTAAAATAGTGACCACTCCATGAAACACAAAGTCACCTCCATCTCCTCAGTCTGCTTTCACATGCTGTGCATGTGCTGCAATATTTTCAAGTTGCTCTCCATCAGCACCAGTAAGACGATGATGCAGGCCCATATCACCAGCCGACTGGACTATGGCAACACACTTTATGCAGGCACTATCACCGAACTAATGTATAGACTACAGACGATCCAAAACGCAGCCCCCAGACGTATCCTCGACCTGCCCAAGAGAACCCACATCACCCTACACCTGAAAGACCTCCACTGGCTCCTGGTCCAGAAGAGATGCCATTTGAAGCTTCTGCCCCACACCTACAAAGCCCCACACCAACAAGGTCCTGCCTACATGAGCCACCGCCTGCACTTCCACCAACCTCCCAGGAGTCTCTGCTGAGCATACCTCACCCTCGCACAGACCCACCCCTTCTTCCATCTCCCCACCAAAGCCTGGAACACCTTCCCCCTCCTCTCCTGCACCGCACCGTCGCTGACCGACTTTAGGAAGGGACTCAAAACCTGGCTCATTGACTAAAACCTGCAGCAGGCACCTGGATACCCTCTCAGTTGACAAGCCATGCTATACAAGTAAGACTTGATTGATTCATTGATTGAAGATGGTAGGAGATCGTAGAGAGATTTTTTTTAACATGATACAAATGGGACAAGTTTAATGTGGGTTGGGGGTATTCCAAATATTAGGCTTGATACCAGAAAAAAAATAATCTTCTTAAAAAGAGGAATTTTTGGTATACAACTGTTACAACAAAGTTTTTACAACGCACTACCATTACAACGCAGGCATTACCACGCATACCATTACAACGCATTGCGCTGGGGGGCGCTCTAGGATAGGGAATAAGTATTTTATTTATTTTTTATTTATTTTTGAGATTTTTATTGCGCAAACAATTACCCTAAGGTGTCTCGGCGCATGTGTGGGCTAGCAAGACCGCGACAATAGAGTTCACTGGTTAAACAGCCATGTCTTTAGGAGCCTCCGGAAGCTCATCAGGTTGGGGGCATTTTTAATGCTTAGTGGTAGAAGGTTCCAAAGCTTTGGTGTGGCAACCAGAAAGCGTCTATCTCCCCAGGTTGCCGTTCTTGTGCGAGGTACTGGTAGGAGGCAGGTGTTAGCAGATCTCAGCAGCCTTTTGGGAGTGTACAGCTGAAATGCCTCAGTCAGAAACTTGGGTCCGACGCCATGCACTGCCTTATAGGCAATGCAGAGGGCCTTGAATTTAATTCGGCTCTCTACTCTGAGCCAATGAAGCTGGCGAATTGCAGGAGTAGTAGGCTGGCGGCGAGGGATGTCTAAGAGAATTTTATAATTTTATATCCAACACCTTCCCTAGTGTCCACGGGGACTGGAGTTGGAATATAAAATTATACTTACCACTATCCAGCACCTCTAAGCGCTATGCGTTGTAACGGTATTCGTTGTAAATACCGCGTTGTAATGGTATGCGTGGTAAAAGTATGCGTTGTAACATCATACATCCGGAATTTTTATACTAAATCATGGTCTGCTTCTCTGGCTGTGGTCCACAGGGAGCCTGTACCATGCTGGCTTTGATTTGTTGTATTAATGTTGTCTGGTCTCCAAGTCTTTTGTTATGGGGTGAGTTCAGTCTTTTTGAAGAAGGATACATCTAAAAAAAATGACAAAGGATTGGATTGTATCCAGTTGATATAGTGGGACCGATTCTTATAGGCATTAACGAGTACGTGAAGTGGTAATCATGTTGTACCCTTTTATGTATTCATGAATGCATTTGTAAAGTGGCTCCAAATAATCTAAATTGGGAATCAAATTAAATATTGAGGAAATATTTATCCACAAGTAGAAAGGAATGTGCACTCTTTACACTGTTACTAATAGGGAGTTGGAGGTGTTGGGGTAGATTCACAAAGGCATGTAAGAGCAAGTAGAAAATGCTGCTGTAGTGCTACATATTCTTACATTTTCAATGATTTGTGAAATCAGCCCCTACATCTCAAATTTTCTTGATCCATTAGAGGATCTTCATTGGATGCTAGATGCTTCAAAAAATACCCACAAGAGACCGAATTTGGTTGATGTAGAGTTTGTTGCTGGTTACACTCGAGGTGTCTTAATTGAAAGACAATCAATAAAGTGATTTAAAATGGCCATATTTAAAGCTGTAGAAAAAAGAAGTCTTATCAATTGTTTTTTATTGAAAATAAATTAATGTGAGATCATTAGAACCATTATGAGTATAGACTACACAGACACTCTCAGAAGGACACATTAGACAGAACAAATGCATAATTATCCATCAGAGCACATATATGCCACACAGTTGAGTATAGCTGGGCTGACAGCATCACTTTCTTGCAGGACACACTGTGACCCAAATTAGGGCATTAAGTCAGAACTCTTAACATACACCCAACTCAGCTATTACAACAAACACACACAACAGCACTTGCCTCCCTCAGTTGTCTCCCACAGACATACGTCTGTGGGGCACTAGGTATGCCTGCTGGCTACTATCCTATAGTATGTGTGGATGATTTGTTATAGCCCTCTGGTTTCAACCAAGAACATTCACTCACAACTCATTGCAGCTGGCACATGCACTCAATACAGGAAAATACTCATTTACCCTTCTAATAGCACATCTCCACAAGCCGTATCAAACTCGAATCTGCGATTGAAAGAGCTGTTTGCAAAGTCACAAAAACAATGAGATGCCATGTGAATGGCAATAACATGGCTTAACCCCTCTAATGGTGTGCCACCTGAGACAGAAAGCAGCTACTCTGCAAGTATATTTTTGATCATGGGAGTATTTACTATAGATCTGCAGGGGTGGCTCCTCCGCTGGAGCGGAAGAGGGCCGCCCCACTCACATTACTCCCAAACTCCCAGAGACGAAAAAAAATGGTGATTCATTACCATTTTATTTTTCATCCCCAGTCTCGAACAGGGCGTCAGGACGTGGCCGGAGCTGCTGCCGAGTGACAGCAGTAGGGAGGGCTGTCAATACACTGTTGAAAGTGCGCATGTCTTTTGGCCGGCCGTCATGCAATGCCCAGCCACACATCTCTAACCAGGGCCGAACTGGCTGTTTCAGGCACGGGGCGATCCCCCGGTGGGTGGCATAGGTGGGGGCCGGGTATGGGCCCCTGGGGGCCGTTTTTGTTACAGTGCAGATTTTGCTGCAAAGCTGCAAAATCGGCTTTGTAACAAAATCGGCCGAAAACCGGCACTTGCAAAGAACTCGGTCGCACCCCCAGCCCTCCCCTGGGGCTGGCTGAGCACTTTTGCCAGGACCGGTTTTGGTTCCCAGTCCGGCCCTGTCTCTAACCCAGGTGTCTTAAGACAGCTGGGGTAGAGCACGTTTTGGCCTCCAGAGCACCGTGGAGTGCTAATCAGGGCACTGCTCTCATGCTGCATGAGAACAACGCTGGGATTGTTCAAGGGAGTTTCCTGGTGGCCGGGATGCTGTCGAAGAAAGAAGACTTCTGGTGCAGAGGATGTCGTGTTCGTCTTCAGGTACGTTTTTTTTTTATATCATGTTTTCGCAGGTTTACGCCCACTCCTCCCCCGTAGATGCCAGCCGCCACTGTAGATCTGCATACCAAGTCTGCTCAAAACATGTTTCGAGGTCCTATACTCTTCTGACAATTGCTGTTACCAATGCTTTTTAAATGCAAATAATGTGTTCTGATGCTTGAGTTTTGTATAGATCGAGCACCACTAAATCATCCTTTAATAATCTAATAGTATGATCGCTAGTGTGACTAAGATGGACTTGTATTTGCCATTGCAAAGTCTCATTAAACAATAAAAATGTAAATATTGCTAATATAGGCAGAAAATTAAAGGAAAGGACATTTAACTAGCAACTGGGTACCAAAAGATTCCACATAATCACAGTGCATGGATTCCATTACGTTATATTGTGAAATAATAGGGGAACCTAAGCATAAATCAATCCTCATACAGCTGAGCAATTCTTTCTTGGCAAAAATGTTTAAACTAGCCCCATTCTGGTGGTCACAACTGCAATGGGGTCATACAGGCTTGGTTGGGGCATGACAGCTTTTAAAGCAGCCTTCCAACTTGCGTCTAATAGGGGAAATGGCAGAGTGACAGAATAGTTAGTGCAGCCCTGAATTTATTTGAATTTATATGATATAGTTGCTCTAAGCTAATAAGGTCATCCATCTTTAGCAGATGATTCACAAATGTACTTATCTCGACTTACCGTTATGGAAGATTTGCCAGCAGTGTTTCCATGCTTAAGTAAGGATTTGGAAAGTTTTCTCTGTGAAACGATCTGTAACAAAACAGGCAAAAATAAAAATTAGAAACTATTTTGATTTCTGTTTAACAATTAGGCACTTTGTGGGATGTTCACAAGGTTTAAATATTCCAGTGGTGGTTTCCTCTATCTACAATGTTTCCAAACTTGAAATACTCCCACAACAGTAGATTTGTAACAAAGTCAAAAATGTCTTATTTTGGAATTCTGTTTGGTTTTAAGCCTTGAAATACAGAAGCTTCGCAGAAATTGGCCTGTTCCTGAGCTGCTTCAAGAGTCATGTTTAGTAACTAATTTACCATCTTTAAAATATTTTTAAAGTTGTGCTACAAACTTCATACTAAATGACGACCTTAAAATATATAAAGACATATTAATACAATACAGAGTTAGCATAGATTTCTAAAATCATGACCAACAACAGAATTCTCATAAAACAATTTTGGTCTGTTTTTCTGCTAGTAAGCCTTGTGCACAAAGAGCAGGGTCGTATCACAAGGCAGGGACTTTCCTCAATTTATGAAATAGTTTCAGGAGAACCTCTAGAAAGAACACTACATCACAGTGCATTAAACAGCAAACCAGCTACCTCCCCTATCACTCCTCCACTTTACGCTTTTCTTTGACCCTGTATAGTGTTCCACTGCCTTTTGGCTAGATACCTACTTTTGAAATACCAAATACATGCATACATGTATGCATTGTTCACAGAGGAATAAAGATCCCACTCATGTATGTAACATCCACCCCAGTTAGCTGCAGTAGCCCTCAGTTTCAACCAGCCGCTGCCTGTGCAGGTAAGAGGGGTGGGACCGGGTGAGGGAGGGATTTCGGCTGATGACGACGAGAGAAGCTAAATGTGTTTAAAAACACAACAGATGAAGACCACTGACCAAAGGCCCCTCTATGTGTGTACATTATTCCTTAATAGTTTGGAAGAACTGTAATCTGGCGCGATAGCTAACTCAGAAGTGAAAACTGTGTATACAGTCATGGAACACCACTCTGTCTTCAAGATGGCTTGGCTAGACCCATTAAGAGAGCAGCCATTTCTATCTGGTCTGACTTGCGGGATGTAAATGGAATTCACCCATGGGAGCTGTTAAGAGCCAAGATAGGTTCTAGCCTCTCTAAGTTTAAGTATATACAACTTAAATCCTGGTTTGAGGCAGAAAAAGGGGACATAAGAGAAGGCTGGGATATCGAGATTCTTTTCCAATCAGTCCAGCCAATTAATAAAGAAATCTCCATTTGGTTCAAGAAGCTTTTGGACGCTGACAACTTAGAAATCCCACCACAATCATCGATCTGGAACCAGTACCCCTTTGAATCTACCATAGGCGACCTTTTAGAACCATCTCTAAAACTACTTTATCAATTCATTAAGCCAGCTAGTTTAAAGAAAAAACACTTCTTTGTAACCAACCGCCTTTATTACACACCTGCCATAATTGCTAAGTTCGCCCCCTTCCTAAGCCAAAATGCACTAGATGCATGGCACCCAATGCCAACGATATCCACATTTTTTATGAGTGACCTGATCTAGGTATGTTCTGGAAGGGGGTGGGCGATTCTATGTGCAACATTTTCAGAGGAAACATTGAGGTCAATACATCATTAGTGTTCTTCGGAAACAATGGCCTACCCATTTTATACATACCATAGTAGACAGATAGAGGGTTGCTGTTATATCTGATCCTGCTCGCCCGTAGACAAATATGTATCAAATGGAAAGATCCCCACCCCCCAATAAAAGAAGAATGGCTAAAATCCTCACTTGCTATGGCCCGTCTTGAGCATGAAGGGACTCGAGATAGTGCCATGAATATCTGGCAGCCCTTTACGATCTGGGTCCAAGAATTGAGACTATTGTAACATCTGTGGTACTAACTCCTCTGTCCTATGGTTACACCAAGCCTCCACAAAAAGAGGCTGCTCGGGTCGACCTAAGCAAGTGTAGGAAGCCGGAGGGTGCCCAGTTAGAAAATGATGGCTTTTTAAGATCTGCAGTAGCTTATTGGTGAGATGAGGACTAAAAAGGAAGAAAAAAAATACAAATTAAAAAAAAATGGTTAGTGGATAACTTAGGTACATCCTCAAACCCCATCCTCATAACCATATCTTTCATTTCAGATAATGTTTTAATAGATGTTTCTTGAGAAGGGCTGTTGCAGCTGAGCACTCCACCTCAACTTTTCTGCCTAACCAGGCATCCCGAAATGCCTTAATGTTTCACTTGGTGCCACCTGGTCTCATGCTAAAGCAATGACTCCTCATTTAAAGAAGCATCTTTTCAGCTTTAGACTCACTGCTGCATAAGAAGATGCACTTTCAGGGCTTGAGAAATGCAACAGTTTTCACTGCGCCCTCCTTGCAACACGATGGATGCGCCATATTTAATGTATGATACTCCATCTTGCAAGGAAAGACAGATGCGTCAGGAATCCTGACTAATCTATTGGTGCAAACGTCACGCATTGCTGGAATTGTGTCGCAAGCATTACTCAACTCCAGCAGTGTTAGGGGGTATCCTTAATGCACTGCATCACCCTTATGCCTGCCAGGCGTAAGGTTTTGATACAATGGCGTCCTAGAAGTGGTGCACTGAAATCTTAGAGATTTCAATGCGCTACTTCTACGTGGCTTTTATGTGGGGGACACCCTGCATACATTACACCTGGCGCATATATAGTGTGGCGCAGGGGTTCACAAAGCGACGCATCTGCCTAGATTTGTCACTTTGTAAATAGAGCACAACAGGGTGCATTTTTTATGCATGGCATAAAATTGTTGCAAGGCCTCATAAATAAGCCTCTTAAGAGTCCTCTGTAGCTGGCTCTAATGGCCATTAAAGCCCCGCTCCAGCATTAAAGGCCTGAGGCAAAGGTGACAGACTTTAACGAGGGAACAGGCCTATAATGGCCGGTAGCGCTGCGGATGGCTCTAAGGCTATTAGAACATTTTGCCCCTTGAGGGCAGAACGCTCTAATTTCTAAAACAAAGGCTTCACAGAGCTCAAGGTGGTTGAGATCCTCAAAGGCTCTGTGAGGCCTTTGAGTACAGCAATAGCTGTGAACAAAAGTTGGAATGTTGCTGCTCCGGTTTCTACCGGCCATTAGAAGCCCGTAGCACTCCATTGTCTTCAATGGAGCTAACAACATTTCAATGTCATAATATTCCCATAAACCTCGTGCCAGATCTATTAATTATTGGCCTAACATTAACAGTACCCCACCACAAACCTCTGCTCCACAAAAGGTTTATTGAGTAATGAGCTCAGAGTCCTTCTAAAGCTTTGCTTGAGACTTTTCACATAACATCACAAATCACATCACAGATAAAAACAATTATGATATCACTGATGAACAAACGAAATTCCAGCAAATACAGTATACATCACAGTAGTGATAGAAACACATTTGGCATACTTGGCAGCATTGATGGGTATGGGGTGTTATTAGGTATTTAGACTGAATAAAACAATTGCAACAAATGCAATTTACACTATACTAAGGAAATATATAGATTGCCTGAAAACAAGAGATGAGGATTGATCGCTTAGTAGAGAAGGGTTCCAAAAACAAAACCATAGTCCTCTGATGCACATGAAAGCCTAAAATACGATTTTGATGTGTAACCCTTATTTGCGGTGATTGTGCAGAACAGTTTTAGCTCAGGCGTGCATTTTGTTACTAAAAAACATATCTAATTGGTGTAAATTGTTTCATTTTCCTTCGAGAGTTGAGAATGTTATCAATATTCTACTCTAAAACAATTCAACCTGCAAGCCACCATCACAGTCCATTCACTAAAGATTGGAGGCTTGCACTAACAAAGAATGATGAGTGAAGCAGAGGTCACAAATCAATTTTCTGAGTCTCTTGTAAGAAGATTAGAAAGCAGATTGACAGAAGAGACACAACCTTTATGACTCACTCATCTGTCGTACCAATGACTTCCTTGGACAAATGAACAGTTAAAGGGAGTATGGATAGCAAAAATGTGACAGCGGCTCCCTCAAGCTTCGTGAGGGAGTGTAGATGCGAGTTGAACGAACATCATGGTTTGCATCTGAGCTGGCTAGAAGTGACAGCTTTGACTCCCCACACTATGGAAATTCGTTATATGCTCAGAAAATTGGCAAAGGAGAAACCCTCCCTGGATGTGGAAATTAATTCTCACTCCTAACGGGACTATGCACATAGTCCCCATCAACAAACTTGGACAATTGCAGAAAGATCCCTCTGCAGTTTCAGCTATAATTAAAGATGGCTGTGGCTGGACAACGCAAATTGGTTCAGAGGTAAGGGTGTTTCGGGCCCCTACAAAAGAGTTCTGTGGAGAAGTGTGGCTCACTGGTTAGAGGAGTCAGACCTGGAAGCAGAGGTCAGCCTGGGACCAGGGTTCAATTCCCGGCTCGGCGGGGTCTTGAGTCCAAAAAATGTCCATGGATTCGACAATTCTCGCTCTGGTGTCTACTCGATTCATGGGTTCACACTCTGCGACTCTGGGCAATAGCTTGCTTAATCTCCACAACGGCCCCTCGCGGCGGGATGCCTGGCTTTCACCTTGCGGATACCCTGCCGGGGTTATCTCACAGGGGAATACCAGGACGGGTTCCCTAAGCAAGCGCTTAGAAACCGCTCGGTGATTTGCGCTATATAAATTCCTGTACATTCCTGTACAAGTACTGACTGGCTACATTTACTTCAAAGTGATCAAGAGAAAAAGAAGAGCTGTAAATGGACCGACTCAGCAGACATCTAAGACTGACTGTTGGCAAGGAGAAACTCAGGTGAAAGACCTGTGAAAGGATAAATCTGCCTAAGGGGCATGCTTCAATGCCCCTCCTTCACAAACCTACCATTTTATTTCAGTATGACCCTACAGGCTTAATTTTAAATTATGGTAGATGAGCACCCTAGAACTATTTTTGGCAGGCAGGGGTCGTAAACTTGTTGGGCGTCCGACCAGTGGCTGAGATCTGAGATGTTGGTCAAAGTTCAATGCAATCGTCCAGATATTTCTCTCAGAAATGCAGTTACCATCAACTGAACTTTAAAAAGTTAATGATAGGAGAATAATTGGGAAAAATTGCGTGACTTGTGAAAATTATGTATATTACTCAAATTACATTTGCACGGTTGTCTGCATTAAAATTGTTTGCAAGATTAGCCCTCACATACAAAAGTCACATAAATGATCTGCTCTGTGCAATTTCCATTAAGTTTCTAAACTCACGTGGTGAATGTTGCTCCGGCTGCGAATGTCCAGTGACAGGCACAGTTCCCGTAATACATGTTCACCTCAATCAGTCGGTGTTCTATCATAATAATGTTTTGAAAAATGCTGTGGGATACAAATATTGGGCCTGATTCACAGAATGAACTTAAGACTCAATCCTAAACTTACTACTGTTTTGGTATTCACAGATTGCACTTACTACTTTTGGTATTCACAGAATGAATTTACTACTTTTGGCATTCACAGAATGAACTTACTACTTTTGTATTCACAGAATGAACTTACTCATTTCGGTATTCACAGAAGTTAGGACTCCTAACTTTAGGACTCCTAAATGGCTTCTGTGAATACCAAAAGTCCTAAAATTAGGATTTTTCTCAATTTAGTAGTAGTAAAGTTAGGACTCCTAACTTTACTACTACTAAATTGAGAAAAATCCTAATCTTAAGACTTTTGGTATTCACAGAAGGCATTTAGGCGTCCTAAAGTTAGTAGTCCTAACTTTACTACTACTAAATTGAGAAAAATCGTAATTTTAGGACTTTCGGTATTCACAGAAGGCATTTAGGAGTCCTAAAGTTAGGAGTCCTAACTTCTGTGAATACCGAAATGAGTAAGTTCATTCTGTGAATACCAAATGTAGTAAGTGCATTCTGTGAATGCCAAAAGTAGTAAGTTCATTCTGTGAATACCAAAAGTAGTAAGTGCAATCTGTGAATACCAAAACAGTAGTAAGTTTAGGATTGAGTCTTAAGTTCATTCTGTGAATTGGGCCCAGAGTGTCTAACAGTGGGTGGTGAACTTTGGTCTACCGGCAGAGTTCAAGAAATTGTTGTTACTCCGCACTCTTCTTGGAGGGCGGAGTTTGACAAAAACTCTGCCTACGTCACATAGCGGAGTGTACCAGCACCCGCACCTAGATTTGGAGCAGTGGAGGCTCTTTAGCCAATCATGGTGAGCCACACAAAATTACATAATGCTCATTGGCTGTTGTGGATTACACATGTGCTATTGGCTGAGCTGTACTCCTTGCTGTTGGCAGGAGTTACAGCCTCTTTCAGGGCGGGCTGGGCTTAGTTGGACTAGAGTACAAGTGCTGTGCTTGCATTTTGCACTCTGATAATGGCACAGGAGGCAATCACCAAGAGTGGAGTTCTGATGAGCCCCACCCAAAGAAACTAGCTCCAAGCCCGCTGGGCTGCAGGTAAGGGGCCGCAGGTAGCAACGAGGGGCTAATGGGCCAGTGTTGGAGAGGAGGGCGGGTGGGTCTCCTCCTGGGCTGCCCAAGACCAGAGAAAAGACGGCTCAGTGTCACTCAGTTGAGTGTGAGGAGCAGACGGGTAAGTGTGTGAGAGAGTTTGTTTTAGCTGTGGGTCAGACATTGAAATGTGACTAAAAGCTACAAATCTCAGGCAGGAATCGTGGCAGGTCAGATGTGAACTCTCATCTGTGCGAGGAGGCTGCAGTCAATCTCACACTGGACTGGGGAATACCAGGAATTAAGTAGCAGCCATGTTTGCGGCTTTTCTCGGTACAGGAGGTCACCGGCCGAGTGCAGCTCCTCCAGTGCTGCTCACACCAGTGGCCATTCCTTCCATGGAGTTACACCTTCAAATGGTGCTGCTGTACAATTTTGCTGCTTTAATATTTAGTATCTGGCAGGATAGAAATTCCTCCAGGTGGCTCCATGAAGAGGTGTAGCAACTAAGGCTCTATGGTGTCAGTACAATTTAAAAACACAAGCTAGAGCGATACATCTGTGGGTTAATGAGCCTGTTGCAGAAGCATATCAGCACCTTGCAAGCTACCGGTTTAAATAGCTGGGATTCGAGGGTACCCTTTAACCATGTATGTGTAGAACTGGTGCAGAGCACAATAGAGAAGATAGGGGTGGGTGACGGTCCAGTGGAGCAGCTCTGCCAGCTCACGGAACTCCACAGAGTTTTTATGCAACTCTGCAGAATTCCACGTAGTGTAATTCCGTGAGCTCGGCCCACCCCTGGTTGTGTCAAAAAATAGAGTGTAATGGGAATAGTAAATCTGACTTCTCCAACGTCCAACACTTTTCCTCATATTGCTCAGGTTGGAATGGGAGCAATAAATCTGAGCCCTTCGCTACTGTTGTTAAGGTTAGAATGGGAATAGTAAAGATGACCCCTCCAAAGCCCAACACTATCCCTACTGTTGCTTATTATTGAGTGAGAAGAGTAAATCTGACCCTCCAAAGTCCATCTCTTTCCCTACTATTTGACTGTTGTTCTTTTATCCATATGAAGGTAGATAGGGGGAATGTACGTTTCACATGAATATGACTCCTGACTACTGTTGGGTGGCTGGTTGCTGCATGCACAGTAAATGCATATAGGATACCAAACCACCTTCAAGTCAGCCCTCACCACATAGCACCAATGCCTAAAAGACACAAAAAGAGGCACCCCGGTAGACCACATTAAAGCAAGCTCCAACCACAGCAAGGAACTCTTCAGCATCGTAAGAGAGTTCTCCTGCCCATCAGCCACTGACAAAACAATCTCTCCTTCCCATGAACTCTGCAGAACCCTGGCAGACTATTTCCACAACAAGATAGCAACCATCTACAGTAACTTTAAACCTCAACCTCCACAATCTCCTCACACTAACAATTGCCACCCACAATCACTCGCTCACCACATGGGAACAGCTCACCAAACAGATCACCACAGCCATCATGCACTCAATCCACTCTGGAGCACCCAGGGACCCCTGCCCTCACCGCTTCAAGCTCAGGTGCAAGGAAATCAAGGGCAAACTCACTTCCATTCTCAATGCATATATCACCACAGCTGCCTTCCCCAAAGGATGGAAACAAGCAGAGGCCAGACCCTCCACTGAACCCAGCAAGCTCAAGAACTACCACCCAAACTCTCTGCTCCCCTTCAATGCCATAGTCATTGAGAAGGCCATAAACCGCCAACTCATCGAACACCTGGAGAGAAACAACCTGCTGGACACATCCCAATCTGGTTTCCACACCAACCAGAGCACTGAGAATGCCCTGATCGCTGCTACGGACAACATCAGAACCCTCCTCGACTGGGGACAAACAATGGCCCTGATCCTCCTCAACCTCTCAGGAGCGTTTGATACCATATCCATCACAAAGTCATCAAAAGACTCCACCACAAAGGGATCCAGGGAGACGCCCTCACATGGATTGCATCCATCCTCACAGGACAACCCCAGAGAATCCCCCCTCAACCTTTCACTTCAGTACCCAAGAGCACCATCTGCCATGTCCCTCAAACTCAACACTTACATAACGCGCCTGGCCAACATCGTCAGAACCGATGGCCTCAACATCATTTCCTACGCAAATAACACCCAGCTATTCCGCTCGCTCTCAGAAGACCCCTCCACCAATGGGACCAACTTTCACAAGTACATGATGAGTGTTGCCGGCTAGATGAAGACCAACTGCCTGAAGCTCAACATGGACAGACAGAGTGCTGATCTTTGGGAACAATACCTCTTTCTGTAACAACACCTGGTGGCCCTCAAAAATCCAAACTCGAACCCACACCGACACGCCGCTCCCACAGCCGGGGCATCATCCTGGACAGTAAGCTCACTGTGAAACGCCAGATCAACGCAGTCTACTCCACCTGCTTCAACACCCTCTGCATGCTCTCTAAGATCTTCAGATGGCTCTCCATCAGCACCAGAAAAAACGCCACTCAAGCCCTAATAACCAGCCGGCTGGACTTCGGCAATGCATTCTACATGGCAATCACCACCCAACTCCTGAAGAGACTCCAGAAGATACAGAACACAGTGGCCAAACTCATCGTCAAATTCCCCCAAAAGATCCACATCACTCCTCCACCTCAGGAACCTCCACTGGCTCCCCATCCAGAAAAGATGCCAATTCAAGGTGCTTATAAACACCTACAAGGCCCTCCACGACCAAGTACCAGCCTACATTAATCATCGCCTGAACTTCCACCAACCCTCCAAACACCTGCACTCTGCTTCCCTCGCCCTTGCACACACCTTCCACATCTGCCCAAGCTACAGTGGGGGGGAATCCTTCTGCCCACCTCGCTGTGAAGTACTAGAACGACCTTCCCCTTCACATCTGAACATCATCCTCTCTCCTGGAATTCAGAAAGGACTCAAGACCTGGCATTGCGACTGATCCCAGCAAGCACCTAGCGCCTGGATACCCTCGCCATTGATTAGCTGCACTCTACAAGTCCAAGCTGATTGATTGATTGATTGATTGACAGTTTTTTATCATTTATATTCTTGAGGACAAAGCAATAGGTATGGTATAATTAGTGAAAAACTAAATTTCCAATCATGCTCCCATAACCCCTCTGTACACCTTACTTTATTAATTCCGTAAATATGCATATTTCATACAACTAAATTTAAAGCAAAGATAAACATATAATGCGCTGAGAAACATTGCACTTTATGGTCTTTCATGAAACTTCTCCAGCTTTGTGTAGTTGAAAGCTCTGTAACAAGAAATGGAAAGCGAACATTCAGGCCCAAACACTATTCAAATTACAATAAATGGAGGGGATTCTGAACAGAAAAAATGCACTCTATCTGAAAGCTATCTCACTGCAAAACAGACTGTACATTTTCCACTCACTTTTCACGTTTCAACTGAACTTTATGGATGAAAAACCTTTCTTTCAGGCACACTGTAAATTACAGTGAAATGTGTGAGTGTTTATTAAGAGAAAAGCAAATGTGCTATTTTTCATGCCACATAGAAACTAAGGTTACTGTGCTGCGTTGTGTCAAAGGGAGAGAGAACAGGACAACATCACATCAGTAAAGATATGGCAGTGCTGCTCTCTTTCTAAGCGCTGGTGCAATTTTAGCTGCTTAGTGCCATGCAGCCACCTTTGCACCCTAGTGTAAACGTGTCTGTGTGAGCCTAGCATAGACTTTGTACTGGAGCTGTACCAGTGGTTAATTTGTAAAATAAGAAGTGCCGGGGCTCCCGTCACTAGGCAGCTTCGACCCGCCCATTACCCTGTTGGCAATGGCTAACATAGAACCAACAAACACAACAATAGGAGAGGAGATGTAGCGTAATGGCCAAAGCTGCCGGCCTCAGAGCTGGGGAACCAGCTTTGAGCCTCAGCGTGGGCTGAATATGCTGTGATTCTGGACGAATCACTTAATCTCCCTTTGCTCACAAAAAATGAATGTGTCCTTAACTGGTGCTAAAGCGCCAGTGCTGGTGATTAAGTGCAGGTGCTGAGCACCGGAAAGCACCGGCTCAAATTAAGCACTGAGCTGTACTATGCTGGTGCAAAACAATATGCTGAGACTTACTTTTAAACTTTTCCTACTTTGGGTGTTGTACAGTACAGCATACAGGCACAGTTATAAACATTTGGAGAAAAGAAAGCGTTTCTCCTTTTATTGTTACTGCTTCACGGAGGTATATACAAATGTTAGTAGATAGGGCTTTCTGTCCAAAACCATGGGTTCATATGCACTGGAAATTACTTCCCAAATCTAGCTGGAGTGCCTCATGACTTGTGAACATGTGCACATGTTGGAGTTTCACAAATTCCAATATTTGATGAAAAATGTACAATACCATACACTTCCTGTTTACTTGTATTTTATCCGTTCAAATCTGTGCTAAATGCCTGCAATTGGGCAGTGCACAGATATAGTGTTAGGGGAAATATGTATGTAAAAATGTATATATTTAATGCAAAGAATGATCCATACGTACCCTGAAAAAAAACTACAGGTGTTGCAGGGCATTTCCTCCATTAATTACACAATTAGAACAGCATTTGTCATAAGTATAGTCAGGTGTGCAAATAGGGTGGGACAAAGATTGAAAATGCTAGTTAATGGCCACACAGCTATAGTAAACCACATACCAGCGCCTACAAAATTCCATGTTCCCTAACGTGAACTAACCTAACTACACGCCCTCACAGATTCTCCCATTTACACATATAGGTAATGACTTTGTGCATCTGAATAAGACGTGGGCATCCAGAACATTCTGTGACTCTGGCCCAATTATTTCAGCCTTAAAGGTCAGTCATGAAGTGGATATTTCTTGTCACAACATCAATGTGCAGAGCTTTACCCACTGTCTGACAGCAACACTGGGTAGAATGCTAAAGTGGCATTCTTTCCCGGGCTATAGTATTCTGCAGGACTTAAAGTCCCTTCTTCACCCAAGATCTTATCTTGCTATCATAAAAAAATAATCATTATTTTAAAATACATCTTAGGGCAGTAAATCAATTCCTAAAACCAACACAAACAAGTCAGGAAAAAATAGGAGGAAGAAGGAAAATGTTTGGGGATAAGCCTGCAAAAAGGGCCATTTCCAAAAGGCCAGACATGGGTCCCTTGCTCACTGTGCCACTGGATTCAAACTCGTCTGGATGATGAGGGGTAATACCCCGAAACCGGTCCCAGGAATGCTTCTTTACGGTCGGTCCAGGGAGGACCTGGCTTGGCAGTTTGGGCTGGACTGTTCCAATAAGGAACGGGGTCAAAACTGATTTGCATATGTCTGGGTCAAAACTGGGGTGGCATGGTGGGTAAAAGAATGAGGAATTTAACCCAGGGCTCTTGACTGGGGGTGAATTTATGATTCATTCAGCAATCCGTCCATCATTTATTTCCATAACACTATTCGCCCTAAGTAGAATAGGTATGCTCAGACGTGGGTCCCTTGCTCACTGTGCCACTGGATTCAAGCTAGCCTGTCTGAAGAGGGGTAATACCCTGAAACCGGTCCCAGGATGCTTGTTTACGGTCCAGGGAGGACCTGGCTTGGCAGTTTGGGCTGGACTGTTCCCACTGTATTTCACTATCAGGCCATGTAAAACAAACCAGCGCATGTCCTCACTTCCACATGCAGTGGTGGTATCTTGGGCCTACCTCAGGGATGCCTTACATGTTAGAGAAGATAGAAGGTTGGGCCAGGCAATTGGGTGCACTTGCCAGGTTGGCAGGGCAGTTTACAACTGCGCACACAAACACTGCAGTGGCAGGTCTGGCACTTTACTAGTGCTGTTCCAGCAAATCAAATATGCCAATCATGGATAACCAATCATAATCACAATTTGCACAGGGAGCACCTGCAATTTGACACTGATTAGCAGTGGCACAGTGCCCAAAGCATCTAAGCCAGCAAAACGAAATCCAGCACACAGTCAAACAAGCATTTACAATGCAATGGTTTCGCCTTTGGAAAAGTTAGAGCTATTGCCATTGTAAATGACAATGCCATTTATTTATCTGTTTTCAAAACCAACACATATATAAAAAGTTTGTCATTCACAATGCCAATAGCTCAAACTTTTCTAAAGGCGAAACCGTTGCATTGTAAATGCTTGTTATTATATGCCAGTGCTCCTCTCTGTGGTGCTGAACATTAGCATGCCACCCTATGTTTACCACCTTTCATTCCATAGATATATTCTACTATTTCTGTTGAACAGAAAAAACTGGTTGCAAATTGCAGCTTTTAATAGCCTCCCCACGCCCTAAGGGCTACCATTAGTTAGAAACCTATGCAACCACTTTTTTTCAGAAGGTTCCTTTTTTCATAGCGTGCACTTATTTTCTAAATGTTCAGTCCATTGCAAAAAAAAAACACACATTGCCATTTACAACCCCAAAAGCTCTAACTTTCGCAAATGTGAGACCAATTGCATTGCAATTTAACCCCTTCAGTGCTGATGACAAAGCCAGCTCGTTATGGGTGTTACCTGCCCTGCGCTTATGACGAGCTGGCTTTGTCATGAACAATGGGGAAGTAGAATCTGCAGCACCCAGCGGGAAAACCCCTAGCAGCCAAGGTGTTAATTGGTGTTTAAAAAACCTTTGAAGATCGTAATCACAGAATAGCCCTAGCAACACTACACAATGCCTGATAAGCCTGATCTGTCCCACTAAACTAGAAGTGGCATAGGAAAATGGTCGAGTACCATAGGTAAAATACAATGTAAGAGAACCACCAACTTCAGAGAGAGGGCAGCGTGAGAGGTTAGCAATGACAGCACTTCAGGAACAAGCACTTATAGAAAGAACGTAAAAACTGCAATGCATAAACTAACTGGTATCTACTTCAGAAACAACATTAACTCATTGTGGCTCCGGAATTCATTCAACATGCGAATCAATACCAACACTTCTTTACATCGTTTCAACGGATCGATACTGTTTAGACCAAGGAATGGTATACTTTTTCCCTCTGCACTTCAAAAGAATGGATACCCAATAACAATATTTCAGACTGATCGCGTGCAAGTGCAGAGATCATCCCATCTGCAAGGGTTATGGTCGAGTAACTTTGTTGAAAACAGACAGAGCAGATGGTAATGAAATTATACGAAGAAGGAGATACGGGTTTCAGTCATTATTGATGCCAAAAATTCTCTTAGATGGGGCGGTTCAGCATGGTCAGTCTCGTGGAAACAATTATCTTCCTAAACCAAATCCATGATTTGGCCTGTGATTGAAGGAGGGACAGAGAGAGGACGGGGCATATATTTGTCAGTCTGGGAGCAGCTCACCCAATCTGATTTAATTTTAATTGCAGCGTGAAAGTCATTATAAGAGAAGCAAACTACTAGTAGAAATTAAGGATAAAGCTGGATTGAAGGGCTTCTCCGGTTCCCCGGTAAACTTCACAGCTGTTACTTCAAGAGGGCAGCCCTGCTCCACCCACTTCCACATGACACACATCCTGCTGGCCACTGTACACCAAAACATTTCTACTCCAAGGCCCGGTTTTCCACCATTTCCCTTCCCCTCATCTAACCGGAGCCTTAGTAACACGGCGTGCGCGGGGCACTCTCACCCTCCGCACCGCAAACAGGGGTCGGTTCCTGCGGCTGTCGTAAGCCCGCTCTCAGCTCCGCTCATACCTCTTCGCCTGTCGCAACAAAGCGCAAAATGGCGGATTTACGACTGTGTCGTCATAACAACAGAGCGGCGAGAGAAACACTGAACACAGAGGAAGGACTACGCGTGATCGGCCGAGCAGGCGAATAGACAGAGTGCTACGGACAGGAGAGCATTAGTGCAGTTCAGTTCTACTGTGTGGTCCACACTACTTACTGTTCGTGCTGCATCAATACCCCTTAACATTAAAATAAAAAAATGCAGTGCTTAATTTGTTTAAAAAAATATAAGTGAGGAGTGCCCATTGTTAAGGTGACCAGATTATCAAAACAAACAAGGAAAGGCACGGACAGCGGGAGGGGGGGCGGGAAAGCACACGGACAGCGGGAGGGGGGCGGGGAGGCGGGAACAGCCAGCACTCACCTGGACCTGGACTTCCTCTAGCGGAGGTCGGCCGCAGAATGACCAAACGAAACGGACAAAAAAAATAATAAACCCCGCCCACGGTCTTGATGACGATGCGAAAAGGGTGGAGAGGGAAAAAAATGCAGGAACGCCCACGAATCTGGTCCGGCCATGATGGACAGATCTCTGTTCCAATGGCTAGCCTCCATTTATGGAGCTAGCCAATGGAACAGAGGGCGGGGCTAAGCCCTACACTGTAGGGACATAAGATTTCTCCTGGGCGGAGCTAGGAGCTCCGACGCCAGGCGAAACCTAAAAATGCAGGTAGAGGCAAAAAAGTCATGGGAAACCACGCCAATGATGCCAAGTCTAACAGCTATCTGCATCCATACAGAACGAGTGCTTCATGGGATCTGACAGTTGTATGTAGGGCCCACCTCCACTTATTTTTGAGGAGCAGCATTTATTTTCCTCATCAGACTTTAACCTAGAGAAATAGAGAGAAAACACAAAAGGAGGAAAGGATCAGGAAGAGAAAGATGGAAAAGCAGTAGCCAAAGGGGAAAGCAGAGATGAAAAAGAACCTGTAACAGTGAAATAAAGAAGTGAAATTGTGGTGGTGCAAACAAAGAGGCACGAGGCAGAATCAAGTCTACTCAGTCGTGGGTTTGGCAATCTCAACGTTCATCAGTGCTGGCTATGGGCTACTGAGAACAACTTTAGGCGCAGGCACTTATATTTTCCATACTGAGCACCGTACTGACCATAAGAAAAATATACTTAGCATGCCTCAAGGGTATACTGTGCTTTCACCTTTTCAATCACATTACAGAACGGCTCGAAATTTTACAGCATGGAAATGTGTTCATGTCACTCTAGCAGGGGATTTGTCTTCCTATGCAATCACCCGTCACTTTAATGCAGGTAAGTAGATTATCAAAAATGATTTTCTTGCAGTGAACATGCTAGTGTATTGGAAAATTGATTTTTGTGCTTCATAATGTTTATTGACTGTTGACATTTAATGGTAACATTCGACTTTGACCACAATATTGTACAGGATTTTCACTGCAAAATGAGATTTTGGCAAAGCTGTCATTTTTTTCTAGTGTTTGCAAATGCGTCAAAGGGAATACATTTAAACTCTGTGTCTTGTCTTTATTTAATGCCAATGAAACCTGGATAACAAAAGGTGATGCTGCACACGCACACCATATATAATTGATGCAGTTAGCTAGAAGGGCAGCAGCTCCTAGGCTTCCTCCATTGTACCACCAGTGTTGTTGTTCTGTAAAATGGAAGCCTCCATTATATCACTAGCCCCTCCAGAGGCCTGGCCTGGGGCTGAACAATTAATATTTTAATATCATTGTGGTCCCATCATGAATATTTTACTGAGACATGCTACAGTGAAAGGTCGAAAATATGGTCGGATACAATGAGGTGGTTGGTCTGAATCAACCTTTTGCAATAGAACTTAGGAAATTTACTGCAGCTTTTCTGGTGGCACAAGGTAGGAGAAACTGTCGGTGCAGGGTTACAGGACACCCCGGATATGCTGAGTGGGACCATAGGTCAATTTAAAACCTCTTCTGGTGTTAAAGGTTTTGACGCAGAAGAAAGAGTGTCCTATGACAAGTCATTGGATGCATGATGGTTTTTAACTTGGTACTTTTATTGTCTTGCAGAGTTCCTAGGGCTCATGTTTGTACAACTGGTGCTTATATATAGAAGAAAGAGTTCTCCCAATTAATTTTAGGTCCAGAGGGGGGGAGAGAGGAATAAACTAAGCATAAGAAGTACCTCTAATAAGACCTATATTGCTTTGTCACAAGAAATTATCCAAAAACATTTTCATAAAGGAGGATGCTATAGACAGAGAAAAAGACTTTTAGTTATTTCAAAGACATTATTTTATTTTATTTCTTTTATCTTTTTTGTTTTTTCGTTTTAAATATTTATACATACATACAATTTATTTTGTCACATAAAGACATAATCAAAAATAATGGACTTTCAAAAGAGATTTTGTAAATATCATAAAGTGCAATTGAAGCAAGATGCCCCTAACAATTTCTCAAATCCTACTATCATACATTCTCTCATGCATACCTTGCATACCTCTGCATTCACTACTTTTTATAAAAACACATATAAACACATAGACAAAGCTTTACATAGAAATAACCCAAAAGTGTCTCTGGTAGCCCGCTATAGATGTGAAAGATAGGGGTCCCACCAGTTGGTCATTAGCCGATCTATACATTGTTCTCCAATCAGCAGAACATTGTCCAGGTCTTTTAGAGTGTACGGCCTACGTACGTTTCGGTGATGATAGATGGTTGAATCACCTTCTTCAGGGCCAAAAGCAAAGGGACTAACATATACTGTAACAAATATATATAAAAGTACAACTGATGCTGCCAGAGGACTGGTCAGGCTCTATAGGCCAAATGTATCAACCTGTTTTGCATTTGCAAATGGTGCGAATCACTACATTTGAACGTTTGCGAATACAAAATAGCCTCTCAAGTGGTATGAAAGGCTTTGTCAGTACATGTTAGTTAATCTGCAACTCCAAATAGGGAATCACAATTTGCAATTCCCTAAGCACATGTACAAAGCATTTCCTAAATGCAAATTTTTGAAAGTGCCCCAAAACATGTTTTTTTCAAAGTGCCATGTAGCACACAGATGCCCACAGGGCATGTGTGCGTTGTACATGTGTACATTTGTTTTTTGGGGTGGTGCTTCAGGGGAGGCCTTGGGCATCCTTGGTTTAGCAATTTCTAAGTTGCGATTACCAATTAGGTAATTCAAAACCATTCGGAACTATGGGTCTTTAGCCCCATAGGAATTAATGGAATAGCATTTCCTATTAGGGATTCCTTATTTGCGATTGCGACTCTGTAGGAATCGCTTTTAGGGAATTGCTATTTTCCTGCATACCATTTTTAAATTCCCCAAACAGCGATTACCTAAAATTTGATATTTAGGGAACTTAAAATGGAACTTTGATCAATGTGGCCCTAAGACCTGGTCTGTGATTTTTAAAGCTGCTGTAGAAGAGCTTTGAAGAGTTCAGGGGAACATCTGAGCAGAATGTAGCACGTCCTTTATCATACAATCACTTCTTTTTCTGAAGGAGGCTGCTGGCTTCCCTTCTTCTTCTGGAGCTGCACAGAACCTTCTATGCTTCAACTGTTTCCTAAAAGGCCATCAGCCGCTTCAGATATGTTTTTCGTTGAACAAAGATGGTTCCTAAGCAATTCTTGTTGCTTGTTACATCCGGTCTGGTCACACTGACCCCAGTGCTCATTACAAGAGTTCTAGAGTTCCCCAAATAACAGCAATTGAAACAGCTGAGAGAATCTTTTGATTTAGCACTTTCCACCACCTCTTATCATTCAGGCTCTCTGTGACAAAGAAGCCGGAAGACTGTCGCCAGCAGTTGTAGTCCCAAAGACTCCCTGTGAGCCACTGCCTTGTAAAGCCTTGAAGCAGGTCTTACAGGAAAGAGGAGGTTGAAGTTGGGACTGTTCTTCCAGCAGTCAAGGAGGGACAGTTTCTCTATGCTCGGTTCCACCCTTGTTTTGAAGATTAAGGAGAGTCTAAAACTGATCCTAGCAGCAGTGTTTGGATGAGTTGAAGTCTGTGGATAAGGTAAAGAAGCAGTCCAGACGACTCTCAGATTCTATTCTCATCATCTAAATCCGATTCGTCTGATTCGTCTGCACTTAAAACAGGCCTCCACGAAATTTTCTGCTGGATGTCGGCCAACCAACTTAAGTTAAATGGGGAGAAAACAGAGATCCTCCTTTTAGGAAACAGCAAAAATCTCTGGAGCGATTCCCATTGGCCGACCTCACTGGGCAGGCTCCCGATCCCTGCCACCCAAGTCAGGAATCTTGGAGTCATCATTGATGACAGCTTATCTATGGTTCAGCAAGCTAATAAAGTGGCTGGTATCTGTTTTACTATTCTCAGATGGCTTCGTAAAATCATCTGGATGTTACCATCAACCACCCAGAAGACCGTAGTCAATGCCTTAGTGACATCTCGGCTTGACTACGGCAACATCCTGTACCTGGGTGCAAACAAAGCAGTCATAAGACGCCTACAGTTGGTACAAAATGCTGCGGCCAGACTGCTTTGTAGAATCCCCAGATATGCCAGAATAACTAAACATCTCAGAGATCTACACTGGCTTAGGGTCGAAAATCGGATCCGCTTCAAAGCCCTGAGCTATTTGTTCCAAATTAAAGCTGGGACTGCCCCCAAATATCTTCAAGACCTTGCCAAGCCTTACCTTCCAAATCGCAATCTTCGCTCAATGACATCTGCGAAGTTTGCGGTGCCAAGGTATAAACGGGCTAGACTGGGTGGAAGATCTTTTTCATTTCTGGGACCAACCCTTTGGAACACACTGCCTACTCAGATACGCAAAGAAGAAAACTACAGGAGTTTCAGAAAAAGCGTGAAAACCTGGTTGTTTGATCAATAATCTTTGCTTCCAGATCTGCTCTCTCTCTAGTCGTGCCATGTGTTTCTGCTGATTTTCGGCGCCGGGAAACACTTTGTGGGTAGCTGTCGCGCCTTATAAATGCTATAAAATAAATAATAATAATAATGAGAATTTTCATAGCATAGGTGAGACAGAAAAATAGCTGGAACTATAGTCTTATGGCAATTAAGAGGAAGAAGCCGCATAATCTTCCTAAGCTTAGGAATTTAAAAGAAACATGTGGAGGAGACCTGTTTGATAAGAGCATAAAAAGAAAGATCCTGGTCATAGCCAGTTCTCTGTTTTTAAACAGTATCACCACGCAGGCTGTAATGCAGCCTACATGGAGAACAGGGAAAGTGCACATGACTGTTTTGGGTGGCCCAAGAGGGCTGGCCAAAAAGTCATGGGGCCTCATTTATGACTTTTTGCCGTAGGGAAGCGCAGCAGGCCTTCCTGCTGCGCTTCCCTACGGCAAAAGAAAAGGGCAGGAATGCGCCGTATCTATAAGATACGGCGCATTCCTGTCCTTTCCCCCTGCGCCAGCGCACAATGGGCTGCCTGCGCCAGCGCAGGCACCCTTGCACAATGGTGCAAGGGTGCCTGCGTTGCGGGGAAGATTATTTTTGTACAGGAAGGGAAACCTTTCTGTACAAAAATAATCACAAGAGGCTTTTCCTCTTTCTATGTGTGCTGTAGAATGCAGCACACATAGAAAAAGGAAATACGAGGAGAAATAAAGACATTTCTCCCTGTTGCGTCTCCCTTACGCCTCCCCTGGGGAGGCGTAAGCTTTTGGCACTGCTTCAGAGTTACGATTTCTCGTAAATCTGGGGCAGTGTCAAAAGGCCATGGATGTTGCTGGGAACGCCCCCAGCAACACCCATTGCACGCCCCTTTAACGCAGAACACTGCGTTAAAGGGACTGATATTTATCAGGCAGCAGTACGCCACAAAAACTGGCGTACTGCTGCCTGATAAATACCACGCAGGCTTCTGCGCCACGGAACTTCATGAAAAGTGAAGTTCCGATGGCGCAAGGGGCCTCATAAATGAGGCCCACGGCACTTTGGAGTGGGCAAATCACTCCTCCCCTGCTCCAAGAGCAGAGCAGCCCCGCCCACACACCCACCCGCAAGGCAGCACTAAGCACAAAATGATAACAACTCAGAGTGATTATTATTTTATGTCTCTACATCGCACTGCTTAAAAGCAGTCAGACGATGCTCCTCCGACATAGCGGAGAAGCCACCGCTGAGTAGGAGTTAGAAGGAATGCCTACAATGGTGGGTCAGTGGGGCACTAAAATGGAGACCCTACTATAAGGGTTGTCTCTATCAATCAGCAATTCTTTCATCATCATACCCTTCAAGTGAGTGGCAGGTCATCTAAGTGGCAATGGCTGTGAGTCAAGAGTCTAAGTAGCAATGGCTGTGAGTCAAGAGTCTAAGTGGCAATTTCTTTGAGTCAAAAGTAAACTTGTTCTTGAAGAAAACCAAGATTGTCATTAAAAGATTACATTATATGGGTATCATTTGTGTACAATGGAAACTAAAAGGAAAAGATTTAGGAGGCAAAGGCAGATATTTAAAAAAGGGAGGTACTAAGGGAGGAGTCACAGGAGAGAAGTTTTAACTAAGCATGGGCGGAAAATCCGTTACGCTCGCGGATTTTACGGATTTTGGGTAAATTCGCAATCCGCGAGATTTGCGAATTTCCCGCAAAATCTGCAAATTCGCACGCAGCGGATTTTTTTTCTTTGCGGTGTAAGTTCGCAATTGCGAACATGTAGGTGCGGCGGGCAGCAACAATCTCGCACTCGCGAAATTACAAAAATTGCAATTCCGCACAAGAAATCTACTAGCAAGCAGCATAGACCTTCTGAAAATGATTATTTTTATCAGAATAACTCCTCAGGTTGACATTTGCCTGCACTTTTTTAGATTTGAGGCCTTTTGATTTTCTTTGGATAACTTTTGGATTAGAAATCAACTTTCTCATATAAGCTTGGTGGGGCATTAAAGTTGCTGTAATGCTGCTCTGCAGAAAAACGAGTTTTGCAAAAGTGAAAGCAGGTTCAAAAGTTCAAACTCATCATTAGTAACCGTTCCCTGTAGTGCTTCCTGACAAGGGCCCCTCCAGAGTTCAGTTGCTAGTTGCAACAATTGTATGACCCTGCTCTGACCCTCACAGCAGGCTCATAGAATAGCTACAAGTAGGCCACAAAGGTCCTGGAATAAAAATTGCACTGCAACAGAAAGCAAATTACAGATAAGGATGCAGGTGCCAGACTGGAATTTTAAAACAGTGACACATTAATAAATCAACCCCAAATTAATTCATGTCAGTTGAAGCAGGCAGGTGTGCTTGCTTTTTCCCCCCATAATCTACAGTGATGATGAACCAGAGGGTGGCATAAGGCATTGATGTACCAGAGGGTGGCATGGGTAAAACAGAGGGTGGCAGGGGTGAAACAGAGGGTGCTGGGAACCTATGATGATGAACCAGACATAGAAACAACATAATCGTGACCGTTGCGAGCCGACATGTAAGTTCGCGATTGCGAACTGTTACAAAACCCTTGCAAACTGTCCGAAATCCTTGCGAACTGGCAGAAATCCTTGCGAACAAAAAAAAAAAATCCGCAAATTTGCGAGAATTCGCGGATTTTGCGGATTGCGAGTTCGCAAATTCGCAAAATTCGCGAACTCCAGATTCGCAAAATTCGCCCATGCTTAGTTTTAACTTAGAAGGAAAGATGATTCATCTAGGACAGCCAGTAGGGATGCTCCAGTGCCTTGAACTGAATCTAACAAGGTTCAACTACTGTCAAGCCAATAACTGAATTCAAAGCAAGTAGAAATCTGGCAAATAACTTCCTTTATGAGGATCTTCACAGAAATAGGAATCGAGGAGCCTGGATGGAGGGTACTGAGAAGGTTGGGGTTAGGGACAGGTTTTTGAAAAGGAAACCAGCCTCATGAACCTCAGAACAAAAATAATAAATCCTGATGTTCAAAAATCATTTGGCTGACACCATCGTCAGTGGACTTCTGCACAGATACCTTCTTCAATCCTACCTACAGGAGATGAGTGAGAAGGAATTGAACCAGACTATTCTACACCCTCCCTAATGATACCTCAATGGCTAAGCTAAAGAACCAGAAGGAAGACATTCATATCTGAAATTATAGATGGGTATCAGTTAATAAGGGGATGTTTTTCACCAAGTAGAGAACAAGAGGGATATCGATTTGTCTATGCTGTCACTCAAAACCCCCCTAATGAAAAAGATCACATTTAATCAGTGTTAACCAATCACCTTGGATACTGTCACCTTCCCACACCATCCTCAGTATTAGCTCCTCCTAAATATTGCAGCTACCTTGGATACTGCCACAAACCCTAACAACCCTCTGCATTTACCATCCCCTCCTCCCCTAAATTGAAGAAACACCCTGATGTCCTGCCATCCAGCAGTGCTTAATTTGAGCTGGTGCTTTCAGGTGCTCAGCACCGGCACTTAATTGGTTTCCAGTGCTGGGCACCCGCACCTAATTGTCAACACCATACTTAAAACAGTCCACCACATGATGGCGCTGCTCATCTAATTTCGAGTTGAACAGAACAACGGTAGTTTAGGACTACAATATACATTGGAATTTCTAATGCCTGTCTCCCCAGCCATTCCTTTAGATTTGGGTACCTGGAATAATCTAAACTGTTGCATTTACATGCGAGAGAGATCGCTAGTAGTTGTTTTGGCAGCGATGACAGTGGGGATGGGTGGTGCAAGCTGCAGTGGCCTTCTGGTCAGAGCCCTGGCACTTAATATTTTACAAATCAAGCACTGCCCACCACAACCTCTCTTCAATCCTGTTTTTCCCATCCAAATGTATAAAAATATTACCCAGGCTACTAGATGCACGATATGCAATTCCCTACTCAACACAGACACCGCCACACACTAGTGACTTAGGCCACCATCACAACCAGAAAGAACAACAACGTAATGCTCAGGCACTCTACTCCTAAAACCTCTGCTCGTCTGCATGCCGTGGCACAGAAACAGAGGACTTGATATGAGCACCATTCTGATCATCATGCAGAACACCAAAACACTTCCCACTTCGGACTCACTGCAACCCAACATCCCTCCTAGGAAATACACATAGAGTAGAGTTCTGCTTGTCCGTTAATCCAGTTCAAGTCCTTGTGAGGGGTAAGAAGAGCTAAAGAGATGCAACTCTTCGCCAATACAATACAATACAAAGCATGAAGTTAAGGAAAGTCCATCTTTCTAGTCAAATAGCTCAGAGGGTTTATGCATCTATTGCAGAGATCGTTGTAATCTGCAAGTGTAAAGCTTCTAGTCTCGGATGAACAGCACTGAACTGAGTAGTTTTACCACCTGTAACTCACTCAAGGTAGCTCCATGTACATGTGCTATACAACTTGTAAACATGCTATCTTCATTGCTGAGAGATTATGTTAAACCACTATTAGTTTGGGGTTCAACGAAGCCATATTAAAAGATGGAGGCTCTGTGTGCTCTTATGGTAATATAGCTTAGAGAGTTAAGCACCACCTACAGACATCAGTGTTTACCCTGATATAACAGCTTCACATTAATATACAATGGGACTGGGAGATGAGCAGATGCTCTTATTTTCTTTGTGTTATGCGCAGGTCATGTTTCACAGCCACGGTAGGATAGTGTGGTTGGCTAACGCTTGTGCTACAGAGATCTGGCTGTAAACCCCAGATCAAGATTGTGAATGCCAGAATAGTTCAGAGGTGCATTGTTCCTAATGCTGACATTTGCGTGTGACCTGTAGGCCAGAAGTTCTAATCCGAATGATGTAGCTGAGTGGATTAATGCACCTGCTGCTGAGACCTGTATGTCGCATGCAGATCACATATTTGCATCCCAAGAGGGCCCTCCCAGCCTTTCATGTTTCTAAGGTAAATGAGTTCAATGGATGTGGGTAAAAAAATATAACTGATACTGCGGGTCTTGAATATCTCACAATATATATAGATATATATATTTATATATATATATATATATGTAAAGAACTCCGCTGAATTCCAGAACAACGCTCAGGATAGCAACGAAACCGGACCCAGTAGGATATTTGCAAATCATTTTATTTTCTCATCCTTGTGCAGACAAACACGCCGCCATGACGCGTTTCGGGACCTTGATCCCTTGATCACATGACATGGTCCGGCAAATCACCCATCAATTTAAAGTGCGAGTGCATAATCAGCTGACCCCACTGCCTGTGGGCATAAAGAACAGACTTCAGCCTGGTCAGGGATGAAAACACGACATAATCGTATGTACAATTACAGTGCCAACACATTTTGCTTATTTCAAGGTCTTTGTCATTTGAAATACAACATGTACAAATAAAGGAAATAATCAAGATATGAAAATTTAAAAATCATTTCCTGTCATCTTGACCTCCAAATCCTCATCTTATACTCCAGTTTGTTCCATTAATTGAATTGGTTAATTATTTTTTTTAAAAACCAATTAAAAGAATAAAATACTATAGTATACTGCATGTTAAAATCATGACTAAAATATACACTTCCTTAATTCTGTGCAAACTTGCAATATAATTTGCAAAGTACGCAAACGGAAACAAGCCTGAGTTTACCTCTGAGGATACATGTTAAAGACCTTTCCTCAAAATTGCGCCCAAGTGGGCAGATCAAATCCCTCAACCATTGCGTCCACACTGCAGTCTATTAGGAAACTGCTGATGCATCCAACGCACTTTAACTCATACATTATTGTCAATAATAAACAAAAGTGCCCAATAAATTAAAATAATCCTATACCCTTCACCATCAAAGTTGAATTAAAATTTTGTATAGTTGGGCCAGCCCAATGTTTGATGATGCTTCCTATTTGTACAAATGGGGTGTGCCTGTTTACAATGCTTTTATTGCGTTGATTGAGTCCCCCTGCTTGCTATCTCAGTATAAACAATAGTGCAAGCCCTCAGTTTGATTCAAACCATCAGGGGTTTTGCTATTAAGCTCCAAGATGTTCAGAGTTTCTAATATTCTCAATCGCGCCTCTCTATCCCCTCCTCTATGGAGCGGTGGTACCATATCTATTGCATAGTATTGTAAACATCCTATATCACCTCCATGGTATGCATTTACATGCCTAGCAACAGGGTAAGTCTCATCCCTGTTGCTGGTCGCCCTTAGATGTTGCAAGATGCGCTTGTGGACCTGCAGTTTCGTGCTGCCCACGTATTTCAGGCCACAAGCGCACTCCAACACATAGACAACGAAGTCAGATTTACAGGTGATTTTCTTTTTAATATCCCTCACCTCATTACTGAAAGGCGTGTTGTAAGACGTACGACTCTTTCCTATCTTACACGCCTTGCAGACAGCATATATATATATAAAACACCTCACATAATGTCAATTATTATTTCTTTTCTAAAATCAACTTCTTTTCAATTTTGAATTTGAAGTGCACGAGTTTGTTCATGTGTATCCCCCTTCTTGTCCTTTACCTCTCCAAGCTCACTCTCCAATAACAGAAAACTTGTGTCTTCCAACCTTAAGAGGGTTGAAGCGAGGGCCATTTAAGTCAGAGCAGAAGAGAACTGGGATTAGAGCATTCAGGGCTGGAAGAACAATCCCTGATTCCTTTTTGTGAAACCATGAAACACTCACAGGATCCAGAGTGGCTTTCCTTCTCACTCCCCTAAACTACAGAAGAGATTGTGACAGCAGAGAGATTTTTAGATTGTGGGTGTGTGGGGCTGCAACTGGGGATACTTCCTTTTAATAATACAGAGGTCTGCCTGTAGAAGCTCTGAACCTCTGAACTGAGCATTCAGTGAGTGTCTCTTGAATCAATTTGGGGGGGGGGGGGGGGAGGGGGGGGGGAAGGATCACTTGTCCTGCTAACCTGGATTTTCAGGTAAGTGGGATGTCCCTCAGTAAAAACCCTCATACACGTGAGGAGATGTTGTCTGGTAGCGGTATATCTTGGTTCTCCGCTATATTACTCTCGTGCCTGCATAATCACGGGGTTAGTAGGTATGCAGCCTCCACCCAGGGGAAATAACCCAAGGTTAAAAACAGTAGTGTTCAGTGATAAGTGATAGTGGTGACATTATTGTTCTGGATGCGAGTTAGTGATGAAAATATGTTGGATATGTGTGGCGAGAATTGTTAAGATTCTCACGCTATCAATTTTCGTGAATTTAAAAGGTCGACATGTTTCAGCCCTAGTCGCCTTTTAAGGTCAGTAGGCTTTCTTCAGGACCGTGTGATGTGTGAATTGTAAAGAGACGTATTAGTCCTTTAGCTTCTTGAAGGTCAGTATTGTGCCTGTAAATACAAACATTGTAGGTAACCTATGGTGGAGGGGAGGGGGTTTATTTGAACATATTTATACATTGTTGTGCAACGATAAAATCATGCAAAATAGCAACACTCTGTCGATCACTACTGATTCAGTAGAAACCACATACTCAAACGGTAGGCTGGGACTATACTCATTCATTTATATAATATATGTTCAAAAACACTCTTTTGCAAGTGTAGTGAAATTCCAAATTTGTCAGATGCTGTAACTCCGAATTATCTCCTTCTCAGGGACCTCACAAGAGTACTTCGGTATCCGGAAATTACTGTTACCCCTGGTATCGATAATTTGAGGAGGAGTACCACCATTGTATTTCCGCACCTCTCAGGATGATGGGTCAGCGTGTCCTCTTCTTGGAGCCCACTGTGTGATTATATTTTTTAATCATAAAACAGCATCATTGTTTTATTATTAAACAAAAATTCAATGATAGTGAATATAAATACATTGAAATAGGCGGAACCTTCCTTTAATGTATGGCTTCCGTGGACATAATTGACATTGTTTGTGACCTGCACATTTCTTCTTTGACCACTTTATGGATTCAAACTTTAGAGAAAGGTTACACTCTGACTTCAGGATATCATCTGGCGAGTGGGGATAATAGCATGGGTATGAAGTGGGAAGGGCCCCTCACCAAAATTTGCAGATGGGACCCCTCAGGTTTCATGACCTCACTGCTAGGGCATACAGGGATCCTGAGGATTTTTCCCTAAATCTGCCCTGTAGTGTTTTTACAGAAACACTGTGCCACGGTGTGAGTCTGCCGTCCACTGACTTTACTCACACACAAAGGCCCCTCAATGGGTGGTTTGTAGGGAGATGGGGCAGTTTTCCAGGATGCAGTGACCACTGAAAGGCGTCCAATTCAATGGGTGATATCGCTGGGGCGAAGTGAGCCACCTTAAGGCTCGTGCATCCTGAAGGCCGCTTTGACTCGGCATCTACTGAATTCTGCCACCACACTTCTCCTCTACCGGATCCTACCTTCGTACTCCTACGGCCGATCTGGGCTCAGTAATCGTGCCTATACCCCGATGTAAGTGGCTTGCAAATTTCCTTTCCTCCCCTGTTCAGCCACCCCTCTCTGTATTTATCATAATTTGATTTCTAAACAGAACGGGGATCCGTTCTCTTCACCAGCACCTCATTTTAGTGACCATCCAACTTTTTCCTCCCCCCCCTTTCTTTTCCCCACCCCGTCTCCTCTCCCCTTCCTCCCCATCCATCCACCCTTCCCAGTTTTCCTCCTCTTTGCCGGCATCTTACTTCCTCCCTTGCCAATTTGGCACCACACCACCCTAGGTGAACCTGCCTTTCCCATTAACACCTCACCGACAACCCCCTTGAGATGCTTGACAGATTGCAATCTTATTAGAGTTCATCCGACGCAAGATAGAGCCCCTGTCCACCCTTTACACTTCCTTACCACTCCCAATCCTCAAACACACCACACCACCCCACCCCCCAACCCTCGCCCCAACCCCCTGGTCCCTTCCCCTTGGCCCCCGCAGCGCGTATCCGACATCCCTCCTGATCCCTTACCTATCCCTTCCTTCCCTTACAGCACCATCATCAATCGGCAATCCGGTCCTGATGAAGATCCTAAATCAATAGGATTGAAACGCAGTCGACCCGCAATACAGGGCGACTCATGGCACAGTTCTTCCTCTGGTTCCCAAACCTATTGTAAACATTCATTCACCAAAGAGGAACCAGTAACTCTGTATATATCGTATTTTTCATTGTTGTCAATTTGCGTCCTTCGCTGTTTTTGACCCATATGTCACTTGCGCCATCACTGTTTGTCTCACTATCACGTAGCGCACACAGCCCCCTTGGGTTGCCAATCGCATTATTTGCTTCCAGTGCGATATCGCAAACTGTTTACTGTTTGTTTTTTGCGTAAATATGTCTTTAAATATATGATGCTAAATGCACTTCTAAATCAAATTGAAATTCCTAGTCTCTCTTTTTTCTATGTCCAGATCTTTTGTAATGTCTTGCACATACAAACGTTTCTGTTACCAAAGTGAATCCAATTGAGATATTGTTGTTTTTTACATATGTACACCCAGATCTCAATCTGGTCTACGGGTTATACTCCTGTTGTCTCCCCCTTGACTCGGCATAGATCAGGCCTCTCCGTATAAAAAGCCCGGTGAGGGTCACTCATGTTCACTGTAGTGCTTGACTTTAGCTCATGAAAGGTTTTCAATCAAACAGGATTTACAGAGCGCCGCTAATCACCTGTGAGGGTATCCAGGCACTGAGAGCCAAGCTGCTTGTGTGAGATCAGTCTAACAACCAAGTCGTGAGTCCCTTTGAGTAGCACTGGACCCTCATCTCAGAGCTGCCGAAAGGGCTGAGGAAAATTCAGTCGCATTTTAGGCTCGTGACTCTGAAATGGTTGTAAGGCTGGGCAAGCGTCAGTTACTTGTCATGGTGGACCCTCCAAAAGGCCTAGAGTCACATTTCAGGATTGCGCCTCAAAAGGCTAAGGAGGACTTGGGCCTATGGTTCTGAATGCGTGGTAGTGCCTAGGAGCATTGCACACATCTGATGCCGGTACCTCTAGTGCACAGGGCAGGGTCAGAGTCAGTGGCATATAATTGCTTTTGTAACAGGTAATATGGATCAATATTCTTCCAAGATGCAATGGATTTCACTTTTGTACTATCACGGATTCCGTTTAATATCATCAGGGTGGGGAATCCAGAGGTTTTGGTTGCACTAAAGCTTTGGGGTGCTTGTGGTGCTTCCGTTTTTTGCTTCAACAAGGCACATTTCTGGTTTGACACAGAATTTATTTTAGTGCCTCCATTCTGCTTGATTCTTTTTAAACAAATTACTTACGGTTTAAATACATTTCTGGCAGAGGTCCATAGGCGTGGTAAACAATAAAAAAAAAATTAACACTAATTACCCTCTGAGAAAGAGGTAAGACATAAAAACATGTGCTTCTGTTTTCCATGTTTTATGCACACGCATTAGTAAATAGTTTTGTATACAGTGACGTCACTAGCCTCTGCTGTGTTTATGGAGAAGGGAGAAGGCATGACTCGAACAAGACCGCGCAGAAGAAGTAAATGTATGACCGATCCTAGGCATATAGGGGCACATGCTCAAGCTATTTACTGGTCGCAAACGGGGCCGATTCACAGAATCGACCCCGTTGCGACTGGTAAATAGCCTTTTGGGATGCATCAAGCCCAAAGGTATTTGCAAAATAGGTAATCGCAATTTTTGCCATTACTCCAACAGTATGCCACACTTGGGTACCACTGTACAACGAATGGTACCAGTATGCCCGGTATTATCACCATACATATTTTTTTGAGACTAGCACTGGGACGCCCCATTGCGGGGGCATCCATGTGCTCTATAAATCTTATAACATAACACACCCACAGGGCCTTCAGAATACAATTGGTGGGTGCCACTAATCAAGAGATGAGCCCACGATGTCAGAATTACTACCATTCCATCAGGACCAGCATCATATCAAAGATAGGCATTATCATTCCATGGAATCCCAGAATATGTCCGGAATTATCACCTTAACACCAAGGCCAGCATTTTATTGGTGATGGATAAAATGCCTTCAATTGCAAACTTTGTGCCACGGCCAGCATTTCACTAGAGGTAGACAGCACACAAACGATGGCCAAACGTTGTGAAGAGATACGACCATAATTTGAACACGCACAATTTACAAGGGTTGAGAAATAGGCATTCCCCGATGGAATGCCCACCATTTTCCAGGAATTATCACCATTATACACAGACTGGCATTTTATAAGGGTGGGTAAAGTGACATCAATCCATGGGCCCTCACCGGTGGGCAAAAAGCATCACCATTATGTGAAAAGCATCATTTTACCAGGGGTGGGCAATGAAAGTCATCCCATGTTTGTTCACAAGTGTCTAAGAATTACCACCATTATGCTGCAGCCAGTATTATTTTAAACGGGTGAGCAGTGAGCACAACACTCACTGACTTTCTCTCTCTCTCTCACACACACACACACACACACAGCATCTTTTTTTTAATGTAGCTTTTGCTCTGTGCTGCCTCTCTAACTCTTGCCGGTGTATGCGTCTAATGCTCCTTACCCTCACATGTTCGCCTGCTGCTCCCTACCAGAAAGTGTGATAATGGAACATGCTGGGGCCCTGCTGCAGACAATGAAGAGGGGACCCTGAATCTCCTTTATATCACAGATTTCATTGGCATTGGGCTGAATGGATGTGCCCCAGGGCTTTAAGTGGATCAGGTCCCACCGGGTCTCAGACCCAGTAGTAATTTAACATGGATATTGAAGCGGGTTCATTTCTGGCCCTGAGTTCATGTCCTTAACATTTCAATGAAAAATACTCACCAATTTCTGAACAATGAGCATAACCTAAAGTTAAGGTAATCCGTGCCGGTCCAGTCTCAAGCACGGCCCGTGTCGGGCGTTATACTGGGGCGGTGACGTCAGGCAGGGGAGGGTCAGGGTGGGGGGTTGTAAAATGCGGGATATGGACCATTAGAGGTAATTACCGAAGAAAAAAAAACGAATTTCGTTGCCCACGCTGCATCGCCAAATGTGATGCAGCGTGGGCAACGAAATTCGTTTTTTCCCTTTTTTCGGTACTTACCTCTAATGGTCCGTATCCCGCATTTTACAAACCCCCACCCTGACCCTCCCCTGCCTGACGTCACCGCCCCAGTATAACGCCCAGCACGGGCCGTGCCTGTCCAGTCTATATTTCACATGGTTTACTTAACCTTGCATTCACTATGAGTTTTTGCTTTTTCCAAGATGTTGTATTTTATATTTTTAAGGAGTATATTACTCTTGTCTAGGACATAATTAGAATTTAGTCACATCCATGTGTTTATAACGGGCAAAATTGAGTTGTGGATGAAGGCAGTGTGAATTTCTCTCGGTGTCTGCCAGAAGCAAAAATGTATTGAGAATATATGGCCATCCAATCCTTGGCCTCTCTGCAGAGAGCACAGAGCAATGGTCACATAAGCCAGTTGCAGTTGTTTAAGCCAGGTACTTAATTACATAGGCCCACACCTTACACGGATCCCCTAGTTTTTTCATCCCACTTAAAGCCCTGGTGTTCCGTGAAGGCTTGAGGGCCCCTGAGTGGTTGGGAACCCCCAGGTCACAGGGGCTGCTGGGGCTTGTGTTACGCCCCTGCGATTAGCATTCTCAGAATTTGGGTCACTCTGACAGCCTTGGGGTGGAGGCACTAAGGAATGCTGGAGGAGTAGGAAGTGAGCAAGCGGGAGTGCAGATGGTAGGGAAAGGGAAAATGGGGGCACATGGGAATACCTAGGGATGGGGAGGGCCCAGCTAGGAGGTCAGATTTGTGTGGCTTGGTAGGGGCCCATATGGTGTCTATGGGCTGCTAGTGGGAGAGGCACTCTCATGATTCCCATATGGAAGGTAGTCGCACCGTTGAAGCTTCCTCCTCTGTCAATAGCAGAAAGGGTATCAGTAGACACTCTTTTGTGGTCGAGCCCGCGAGAGCATGCACTAGTTCATGCCTCTTGCTTGAAAGACACTCTTGTATCCAAAAAGGTCTTGGAGCCCACGTGTTGCTTACCCGTTTGTTGACTTGCATGGTACCCTTATATCCAGCCTTGTAATATGCCACTGAAGGCATAACATAATTTCCGTTCCTTTCTGTGGAACAGAGACTAAGCACTGATTGATTCAATCTAACCAGTGCCTGTCCACTGTTCGACGTGATTGCGGTACTATTTTGTTCTTTTTAACTTCGAGTGCTCTGCAAACACAAGGCGTGTGACTGGCAAAAACGTTCCCAGCAGGACAAACAAATTGCAAAATTTTGTTTTCTATACTTAACTTTCTTTTTTTTTTCCTAGTCCTCTTTTCTCACTTTGCACCCACGTCTTCTTTTGTTTTTGCTGATGGGCACTGTTCTCAAAAGATGAAAATGATCCTATTGCAAAGAGACATTGTTTCTTTCTTATGTGTAAGTTCTGAAATGATGCTTTAACACATAATCGTGTAGTACACCCCAATCACCCTACTCCAATCTGGCCCACACCAATCCACGCCAATCTACCCCACCTCACTCCACACCAATCCTCCCCACTCAATCCAATCCACCCAGACCAATTGAATCCAAACCACTCACCTCAATTCAGTCCACCACACTTCAATTATCTCAACCCAACCCACCCCACTCCAATCCGCCCGACTCCAATCTGACCTACTCCAGTTCACCCCACTTGAATCCAAAACCATCTGCCATGCTTCAATCCATACAATCTGCCCCACTTCAATCTGCCCCACTGCAATTCAAAACAATCTGCCCCACTCCAGTCCAAAACAATCTGCCCCACTCCAGTCCAAAACAATCTGCCCAACTACAATCCTAAACAATCTTCCCACTCCAATCCAAAACAATCTGTCCTACTACAATCTGCACCACTCCAATCTAAAACAATCTGCCTGACTCCAATCCAAATCAATCTGCCCCACGCAGTCCAAAACTATCTGACCCACTCCAATCTGCACCACTCCAATCCAAAACTATCTGCCCCATTTCAATTTGCCGCATTCCAATCTGATCCTTTCCAATCTGCCTCACTCCAGTGTGCCCCACTCCAATCCAAAACAATCTGCCCACTCCAATCTGCCCCACTTCAATCCAAAACAATTTGACCCACTCTAATCCATCCCACTCCAATGTGCCACACTTGAATCCAAAAAAATCTGCCCCACTACGGTCTGCCCTACTCCGATCCGCCTTACTCCAATCCAAAACAGTCCACCCCAATTCAATCTTCCCCACTCCAATCCAAAACAATCTGCCCACTGCAATACGCCCCCTCCAATCTTCCCCACTCCAATCCAAATCAATCTTCTCCACTCCAATCTGCCCCACTCAAATCTAAAGCAATCTGCCCCACTCCAATCAGCCCCACTCCAATCCGGCCCACTCCAATCCACTCAACTCCATTCTGCCCCACCTCAATCTGCCCCCTCTCATCCAATCTAAGGGTGGGCGTAAAATCCGTTTCGTGGGCGAATTTGCGGATTTTCCGCTATTTCGCGATCAGCGAATCGCGCGAAATCGCAGTAAAATCCGCCAATCAGCGGGGACGAATTTTCAGCCAAGCAAGCGTTACAGCAGCAGGTGCAAAAGTTGAACCTAATTTCTTTGTAACCTTTTACAAAAGGGTTACAAACAAATTAACTTCAACTTGGACACCTGCTGCTAATTGCTTCCTGGCGCCTCGTTGCCTACTTGCAACTATTCTCTGACCCTGCTCTGACCCTTGAAGCAGGGTCAGAGAATAGTTACAAGTAGGCAACGAGGCACCTGTCCAAGGAATTAAACCTCATCTGGAAGCACTTACAGATATAAAAAACAGGAAGAAGGGAGAGGATGGCAAATACACCCATTTTGAGTTGTCAGGAGGGGTTAAACTAAAAGAGACCTTTACAGCACAATTTTCATATGCATTTTGCTAAAAATAAAAAGCTGTATGTTCTGTAGGGGCAACTCAGGAATCTGGCCCTTCAGAGATCCGGCCTCTCTTTCTTTCTCTCGTTCTCTCTCTTCCTCTCTATTTCCCTCTCTTTCTCTCTCTTTCTATCTATGTATCTATCTATCTATCTATCTATCTATTTATCAGACACGGGATGTTACAAAAAACTATCAAAAGATCCCACTCATGACCTACAGAACGAACTTTTCGCTATTGTTGACCAAGGTTTTGAATATGGATTTTTAGGCAAAAAAGAAAAAGAGTATCTTAAGAATAAACACCCGCGTACACCTCTCCTTTATGTATTACCAAAAATTCATAAGGATGAGGAGAAACCACCTGGAAGACCCATAGTCTCTGGTTGTGACTCCCTTTTCGAACCGGTCTCCAAGTTCATTGATTTTTTTTCTAAAACCTTTCATGCCAGAATTAAAATCTTTTTTACAGGACACTACTGATTTCATTAACAAGCTGGCCCTTCTACCTTTTGAAGAGAATCAAGACCATTTTGTGAGCATGGACATTACATCCCTATATACCCAGATCCCCCAGGATGAGGGACTGGAAATACTAAGACTTTTCCTAAACAAGAGAGAGAGACCTATGCAAATACCAACCGAATTTATCTTAGATCTGGTGAAATTGCCATTACAAAGAAACTTCTTTAAATTCAAGGAGGATTTCTTTTTCCAAATCCGAGGTGTAGCCATGGGCTGTCCTTTCGCACCAGAAATGGCAGTCCTCTTTATGAGCCAATTTGAGTAGAAATATATTTATGAGAACAATCCCTATGGACAATGGATCAGAGGTTGGCTCCGATATATAGACAACATCTTTTTCACATGGTCAGGAACAGAAGAACAACTGTTAAATTTCCATCAATGGCTCAACAATAGAACTGAGCATATCAAATTCAGTGTCCAACATTCTAAACACCGACTACTATTTCTAGATGTGGAAGTATATTGTACAAACGGAGCTCTAGTAACCACATCATACAGGAAGGAAACAGATCGCAACAAAGCACTGCATTTTTCTAGTTTCCACCCCAGAAGCCTGAAGGAGAATTTACCCCTGGGACAATTCCTGCGCATCCGCAGGAATTGTTCCTATAAAGATGAATATATGCAACACGCTAAGGCTTTGACTGAGAGGTTACTCATTCGTGGGTACCCAGCGAAATTACTGAAACGTGCGTTGAAAAGAGCCTGGTGGACACCTAGAGACACACTCCTAACCAAGAAAGAAAAAACTGACCAAACTAGAATAGTTTGTGTTTCTACATTTTGTCCAACATCGAATTGGCTAAAAAAAGAAATATGCAAGAACTGGCATTTGTTAAAGGATTTGGACAGACAATTTGCAGAACTACCATTATTTGCATTCAAAAAGGATAAGAGCTTGGCAAACCATATAGTAAGAGCAGCCATGCCAAAACAAACACCTCTATCAATGAGAGATTATCTCAATTTACCACCAATTACAGGCCACCACCAATGCGGGACATGCATTTGTTGCCCTTTAACAATAGAAGGTGATCTATTCCAACACAATGGAATCTCATGGAAGCACTGTAAATTCACAAATTGTAAGACAAAGTATGTCATTTATGGGATATTGTGCCCATGCAATAGACTGTACATAGGCAAGACAAGCCAAGAAGTGCGACAGAGGATCAGCCAGCACAAATCAAGAATCAAAAAAGCCATCCTTACGGCACCACTTGTGCAACACTGGATTGATCATGAGCACACAGAAAATGATATCAAATGGACAGTAATCTCAAAGGTTGAACCGGACCAGAGAGGAGGTGATCTAGAGGTCAAACTATCTACACGAGAGGCGACACTCATTCTAAAGTACAATTCTGCAGTCACAGGACTATCATCTATGACTGAGGTATTAGTCACAACATATCTTCTTCTCATACCGCCCATCCGATCATGACGACTTTTCTTTAGTAGCACCCGGCAATTTGGACACTACTGTACTTATTATTCAAACAGGACAAGTCATTTTGTTCACTTTAAACTTCAACCCTGCGATTAACAGCAGATTTCCAATCTGAGATCGATCATCACCAACATTGACGGCTACCCGCTACATAGGACACATATTCGTTTCCATGTCTGGACTACAAATCCCAGAATTCTCAGGACTAGGTCATGCGCACTGTCCTTATGATGCACTCGTTGTTTTCTACGACGCGACGGCAGATTCAGAAACGCCGAACGCGAGAGAGGAGTCACTGTGCCCCGGTCTAGGTAAGCCGCCATTCAGCCTCCTGAGCCTCGATCTTTCAACCGCTGTGTGATAATGCCCAACTAGTACACAGAGAGTTAATAAGGCTAAACACAGCCGACATTTGAATAGTCATCGCTCGTTTTTCTTCTGTCACGCAGGGTGGCAAAAAATTGTGATTGAAAGGGACCTAAAGAAATCGTCATTGCACGCAACTCTTCCCACTCCACCACAAAGGTAGGAGGTTTTTGTTTTCTCATGTTGAGTGTCCAGAATTGATTAGTCAACTTCACTCAGAGGCATAACTGACAGTCAACTCTTTGCCCACAGCTTGAAAAGTGCCCTGCATTATTTTTGGAAACCAATTCCTTACAAGAAGACGAGTTCTTCTCTAGAAGACAAGGTACTTTCTTTGTTTTGTCGGTCCGAAGACAAGTAGAAGGTCTAGCTCAGTGACAGTATAGTAAGACAATATTGTTTTGCTTTTGTTGTTGCTGGACTAATTCCCTTGAGGTCCTGAGGAGAATCCCCGCATTGAAGGGGCTTTGAAACGCGTCGACCTGCTTTTCTGTTGTTATGTGGCCAATCTTTATAGTGAATGTTTTTGTGTATTAATGAATTTATACATTGGTTAGATGGCCTGTTACATAATAAATTCAACAGTTGTGTTAAAAGAATATTAGTACCCCACCATTTTTTTAATAACTTGTTCATTTGAACTCTGGTGAGGATACTGGTTTCCCTTAAAAAACAATTTAGCATCATTTAAAAAGTTCTTTCTCCATCCTTTTTAGGAATCTTTTTACTTTTTCACCGCACACCTTGTTTTTGATCTTCTGTTTGTCTACCCATCCTTGTGAGTGTGAATTGCTGTATGAAAGTTTTGCACGGAGCAAATGAAGAATTGAATTGTATGAGCATTACCTACTTATTTCTTATTTGTCCTCACTTGTGTGCTCTAGTTCACATTTTTCCGATTTTTGAAAAACAAACCACTCCCCTCCCCAATATCCGAAATTTTTAGAAATTAATGAAATTTGTCAATATCTATTTTCTATACCCATAAAAAAAAAAAAAAAAAATATTTAATTCCAAACACACTGTGTGTGGTGGTCATGCTACAATTGTTTAATATCATTGGACACTGAAAGTTTGTTTACTTATTTCTGCAGTATTGGCAATTGTTCTGTTTATATCGATATGTGGCGCAGCCTTACTGCGTTTTGAGCCAACCCCTTTTGTTGTTTCTTACCACTCAAATCTAAAGCAATCTGCCCCACTCCAATCAGCCCCACTCCAATCCGGCCCACTCCAATCCACTCAACTCCATTCTGTCCCACCTCAATCTGCCCCCTCTAATCCAATCTAAGGGTGGGCGTAAAATCCGTTTCGTGGGCGAATTTGTGGATTTTCTGCGATTTCGCGATCCGTGAATCTCGCGAAATCGCGGTAAATCAGCGAATCAGCGGGGACGAATTTTCAGCCAAGCAAGGGTTACAGCAGCAGGTGCAAAAGTTGAACCTAATTTCTTTGTAACCTTTTACAAAAGGGTTACAAACAAATTAACTTCAACTTGGACACCTGCTGCTAATTGCTTCCTGGCGCCTCGTTGCCTACTTGCAACTATTCTCTGACCCTGCTCTGACCCTTGAAGCAGGGCCAGAGAATAGTTACAAGTAGGCAACGAGGCACCTGTCCAAGGAATTAAACCTCATTAGGAAGCGCTTACAGATATAAAAAACAGGAAGAAGGGAGAGGATGGCAAATACACCCATTTTGAGTTGTCAGGAGGGGTTAAACTAAAAGAGACCTTTACAGCACAATTTTCATATGCATTTTGCTAAAAATAAAAAGCTGTATGTTCTGTAGGGGCAACTCAGGAATCTGGCCCTTCAGAGATCCGGCCTCTCTTTCTTTCTCTCGTTCTCTCTCTCCCTCTCTCTTCCCTCTCTTTCTCTCTCTTTCTATCTATCTATCTATCTATCTATCTATCTATCTATCTATCTATCTATCTCTCTCTCCCTCTCCCATAAACGACTGCATGTGTAACTTCGCTATGCAAGCGGCTCGCGAAGACGCAAAAAGCCCTGCGAACACGCAAAAAACCCTGCGAACACGCAAAAAACCCTGCAAACACGCAAAAAACAAAAATCCGCAAATTCGCGAATTTTGCGGATCGCGAATTCGCAAATCCACAAATTCGCGGATCGCGAATTCGCAAAATTCGCCCATGCTTAATCCAATCCACCTCACCCCAATTCACCCACTCCATCCCAACTCATCCCACTCCAATCCACAACAACCCACCCCACTCCAAACCAATCCACCCACACCAATCCAATTCACCCCATTCCCTCCCCAATCCACCCCACCCCACGCAATCCCATCCACCAAAATCTACCCCACTCATCCCAAAACAATCTGCCCCACACAAATTTAAAAGCAATCTGCCTTACTCCAATCCAAAACAATCTGCCCCACTCCAATCATACAAATCTGCCCCACTCCAATCCAAAACAATGTGCCCCACTCCAATCTGCTCCACTTCAATCTGCTCCAATCCAATCTGCGCCACTCCAATCCAAAAACAATCTGCCCTGCTGCAATCCAAAACAATCCAACTCGAACCAATCCACACCACCCCAATCCAGTTCACTCCACCCCAATATCATCCGCCTCAATCCAATCCACCCAATCCATTCTTCCCCACTCAATCCAATACACCTCACTCCAAACTAATCCACCCCACTGCAATCTAATCTGTTCCATTCCAATCCACCCTACCCCACCGCAGGCCAATCCAATTTGCCCCGCTCCAATTCACCCCAATCCATTCCATTCCACCTCGCTCCAATCCACCCCATTCCACCTCACCTCACTCCACTCCACTCCAATCCATCCCACTCCACCCCACCCTAATCCAATCCACCCAACCCCAAACCACCCCACTCCAATCTAATCCACTCCATGCAGTCCACCCCACTACAGTCTACTCCTCTCTCAAGCAGTCCAATTCACCCCACTCCACTCCGATCCATCCCACTCTACCCAAATCCAACCTACCCCAGTTCCGCCCACCTTACTCAGTCCAATCCGCCCAGCCCACCACACTACAATCTACCCCACTCCAATCCAGTCCCCCCCACTCCAGTCCACTCCTCTCTAAAGCAGTCCAATCCACACCTCTCCAATCCACCCCACTCAGTCCACCCCTCCACTCTAAACCACCCTACTCTAATTCAATTCACACCACCCCAATCCAAACCACCCCAACCCAATCCTCCCCAATCCAATCCACCCCAACCCAATCCACTCCAATCCAATCCACCCCAACCCAATCCACCTGCATACGATGGTGGTAGCAGGCTTTCTATTAGTGACATAATCGTTTTGAGCTATAAACCACAATCTATTCGCTAGGCGGCACCTTTGAGGTGAACCCTACAACAGTTTAAGAAACGGACCCTCAAGTTTCTTCAGTGCTTTGCATTGGAACAGGAGACTAATTTACGCAAAGGAGAAACGACCTATATCCGCTGCACACTGCCTGGATTATGGACACAATGCAGATGTGCATTTATTTTCCGTGTGTGTAAATTCTGCAAGAAAGATGCTGTTTGTAGAGTCACAGTGCGAATTTGCATATTCTCAAACTGCTTATCGTTCATCTAGCCTGCCGCTGGGCTCGTGTTTACCCATATTTATTTGTTGGGTAATAATACGCCTATTTCATGGTGGCTAAACAGTATATTTGTCAGTTCCAATATTACCCTGTAATGTGTTCTTTGTTTTGAGTTGCTGCCTGTTGGTGGGCGGCAGAAGGAGGGCTGGGATTGACAGACAGGAGAAACAACATCTCGGAATGTTTCACGGCGCCATTATATTTTACCACAGCAGCAATTTGACATGAAATTTTATGTGAAAAGCGTTCTCCACTCTGTTATCGTCCTACACCATGCAATTACTTCTGAAAGCTGACTCGATAGCTGTGTAACTACTAACTAGACGTGTCAAGGGGATTGAAAGTGTTGAGGAAGTAAAACTGTTTTTGCGTTGGGAGAAAAACTTGTCTCTAAGAAATGTTTGCATAAAATTAAAGTGTTTTTTGTAACATAACTCTTATTCCCTGTAGGAGCAGTGCTTAATTTGAGCTGGTGGGTGGTTGTAGGTGGGTGGTTGCAGGTGGGGCCCACCAGAACATCATTTTTGAGACTGGCACTTATTTTTTATCTTGAGACTGACATAGAACAAGAGAGAGAAAGGCAGAAAAGGGAGGAAAAACAGGAAGAGAATGATGGTAAAGCAACGACGAAGGGAGAAAGCAAAGATGAAATATAGGCTCTCCAGTAGATGATTCAATTAAGGAATTGGAAATTGTGACAAATAATGATTCTCAATTTGAGATTCCTTAAATGGAATGTAGACAAATATGGTTGTTAGATTTGTAGTAGGTCGCAATTCAACCTACCTCATTATTATGCATGAGGTAGGTCGGAAATTGCGACTCACCACCATTGGCTACAATGAAAGGTATGGGTCAGCAGACCACCATGTCTGTGATTGCTTTTAACCCGTTGTGTTCTGCCGTCAGCCGCTGGCCGTCGCAATCACTACCTTTGTAGTGCTGCGCACGTCCAACTGCCGACGTGGCCCCGTCCGCACAAGAAAACGCCCGCACATCGGCAGAATTACCGCCGTGGTTAACAGGTTAAATAAAGCAAACTTCTGTTTTAAATGCAGCCTTTTTTTCTCAACCCCTTAACTGCTGTACTAGCTTAGGATTTAGAAGGTATTTTTCAAAATGTCTTCTTTTCCACACATTGACTTGCATTTGGAAGGCACAAATGCAGCCAAATGCAATTGGTAATAACAAATGTTCAACTATTCTATGCTCCCACATGTCTTCTGATAAAAATGGAACCTCACTTAGTGAGTAGAACTAGTGCCTGCAACATGAAACGGCCCAAAAGTCAACATGAATACATTACATCTTTTAATCCACAACCGGCCCCTTTTGTGCAAGGTGAGCAACTGAGGATTTTGGCCCCTAGCTCAGCTGGCACCTAGGGAAACCTAGCAAACCTGTACACCTAGGGGAATCCAGGGTGGGATGACGCGTGACTCTCACCAGATTTTGTTACCCAGAATTCCTTGCAAACCTTAAATTTTGAATACAATTACACATTTTGCTCACAATTCTGTGATGGAAAGTTCTGGAATCTGCAGGGAGCCACAAATTGTCCACTAGCCAGCATTCTCCCAAGTCTCCTGACAAAAATAGTACCTCACATATGTTGGTAGGCCTGGTTCCCTTGACAGGAAACAGCCCCAAATGCAACATGAATACATCACATTTTTCCACTCAAAACTATCCCATTTTTGTAAGATGGATAACTGTGCATTTTGGGCCCAAGCTTAGCCAATACCCAGGGAAAACAATAAAATCTGATAATGTATGGAAACTAGATACCTAGTTGAATCCTTGGTGGGATGACTTGCGTGGCTCTCACCAGTTTTTGTTACCTAGAATACCTTGCAAACCTCATTTTATGGCTGAAAAAACATATTTTCCTCACATTTCTATGGTGGAAGCTTATGAAATCAGTGTGGAGCCACACAGTCCCTTCTACGTAGCACTCTCCCAAGTCTTCCAATAAAAATGGTACCTCACTTGTGTTGGTGGGCCAATTTACTGCGAAGGTAAACAACTGCAATGCAACAGATACATCAAATCTTTCCACTCAAAAATGACCCTTTTTTACAAGATGGGTAGCTGTGCATTTTGAGCCCAAGCTCATCCAGCACCTAGAGAAACCTAGCCCTGCCAAGTACCACCCATCAGGCATTAGACTAACACATTTCAGTGTGGCGATCTGCATCATTGCACTGAAATACAAATTCACGCATTATAGTGCCTCCTCACCTGTCAAGTTGGAGCGCTGCTACATATTAATGTACCATACAGGGGGCAGTGGCAGCGGGCGGAGAACATTGTTCATGGCAGGTTTAGGGTCTCTGGTGCAGCTACAAGAGCAGCACAGTATTACAATGCAACACTTACGACACGTACGTCAGCGCCAGTGCCTGCCCAATGGCTACCGAGATATTGTACACAACTTTAGCGGGAGTGGGCAACATTTCTTAAAGTTTTCATGGGCTGCTGCCTGCACTAAGGGCTGCAGGGGCAATGGAAGCATAGCTCACCCCTCGCACAGCGTGGTGGGTTCCCAGCAACGGACCTGACCCAACCAGCGGCTTGTGTACCTGCTGGCAAACACTGCTGCCCTGCCGCTGGCAATATTGGAAAGAGCTTGTCGCTGCAGTACGTGCATACAGTATCCCACAACTAGACCCGGCCCCACCGGCCGTGCCTGAGACAGTGTGATCAGGTCCCAGCTGAACTATAAGAACTCTCCCTCACGACCCATTTGTTTTAAGGATTCATATCACAAATTCCAACCGGGGCACTGACAAATACAAGAAAACCATTTGTTTTATTTACTTCCTCATTTCACTTTATTTCATTATATTTTTTTGTGTAATTATTTTGATACATTTTTCCTTATTTTCGTATTTCATTCACTTTTCTTTTTTAAAGAAGATTTTTATGGTACAAACAAACAAAGTTATTTTCAATAATTCTACAATATTACCAAAATATATATTTTGTTATGTAGTATACACACCTACTAGACTTTATGTACACCTGGGTAGAGACAACATGCAACCATCAACATACATACACACTGCACACACACACTATTCATACATCAGACTCCTTCTGCATGAGTTAACACGTTTTAGTTGGTTGTCTAATAACAACAGTTGGTTTCGCTTCATTCAGTAGGAGAGTATTAGACTTGGTCAATGCGTTTCGGTGGGGTAAACGATGATTGAACCACCTTCTTCAGGACCCGTCAGAGTATTGCATAGAGATTCTACACCCAGGAATATTATTTTGTATTCCTCCTCAGTATCCTCACAATCATGGGATTTCTACAGATTTTCTTCTTCTTCATGCGCTCCTACTTACTTCACCAATGTGTGCTTTATAGCTTTTGCAGGCATGTCACAGTTTGTGCAAGGGGTGGACACGGGCTGCTTCTCTTTTGTTTAAGAAACTTTAGCTGTACATTCTTTTTCCAAGTATGTCCTCCTTATGTGTATTATTCACTTTCTGCAATGGCCTTTTTCTCGAGTCAGTCTTCTCAATGTCTCTTTTATAGGATCCTTCTTGACGACTGCTCATAGGTCATTTTTTCATGTAGCGATCTTCCTACAAAAAAGTCCAGTAACAGCTCACACATCCACACCGTCAGGTCCCAGCTGAGCCAGCATCATGCGGCGTGAGAAGTCATTGCCATCTCGAAAGAAGCAAGGGCACCATTACGATCCGCCACTGTAACAGTATATGGGACCAACTGCCAGAGGTGCGGCAGTCCCGCAGTGCCCATTAGGAAGCGACCGCCACCCTGGCGGTCGCAACCCGCATATTGAACATTGTGGCGAGAGGTGCTTCAAGCAGCACCCGCCACAATGTCCAAAATGCATGTTGTGCATTGGCATGCACAACATGACTGGTACCGCGAGGTGCCTGCCACCTTGTTCATGCCAATGTTGGGGGGTACCGTAGGTACCTCCCATGTGCAGGCCCCCACTTTGGGAGCCCGCAATGGGCCCCCAAAGTGAATGCCGCCTGCCTTTCCATGGCGGAGTCTCCGACATGGAAAGGCTTTGCAAATGGCACATCCTAATACTGATGGCGGTGACTGCAAGGCATATTGAGGGTCTTTTCCGTCCGGTCGACAAGTCGACTGGCGGAAATGCAGCGGATGGTCTTTCTGTCCGCCGCAGCGCCCCCGCCATACTAATGTGGCGGGGTAATACAAGGGACATTTGGCGGGGGATCGCCTCCACCGGCCCGACAGTGGTAATCTGCCTGCAGTCGTAATGGGCCCCTTAGTGTGCCTGAGGTCAGTACGGTAGTTGCTAATGGTGTGAAGGCCAGGCTCCATCCAGTGGGGTTTCTATAAGGCAATTTGCCCTTATCAATGTTTCATCCAGGTCCCTCCTCAGAGCTGCAGAGCAATGCATGCTCTAGTAAGCCCCTAGTGGTACTCTGCTCATGGACAAGCTGTTTGTGGGGCCTGCTGTCATCTACAAATTGCGACTTCCACACTCCCTGGTCAAAGGCGCTCTGCAGAGGCAGAAACACGCCATAGAACGATTTGCACACACTTCCAAGCAGACATTCTACTTTACACCATGTTCAAAATGCAGGATTTTATTTTAAACTAGAACTGTTGCCCTTTAGGAGTGCAGCTTCTATATCACAATGTATACCCTGTGCCCTACAGCGCTTGAGGTCTCCCCATCACTGAAGCGTCACAGTGAGATAAATAACAGCATACAACCTCACACAATCAACATCAGAAAAAATCAAGAACCAAGACCATATCCGTTCATGGGACCTGCAGATTGCACACCGATCTTAGCAGCGGGGACTAAAACCTACTTAGGCAAATTACCCAGTGCCGATTTCAGTTTAGTGCCCCTTGCCCCAAGCACTGGAGGTCAAGGTAAAGGCGGCATTTTGATTTCCAAAAACAAGTAATAGTAACAAATAACAATAAAAGAAAGCATAAAAACATAATTTTACAAAATGTAGTAATGACAAGGTAAATAGCAATAGTTTTACATGGTAATTATTTTTAATGCAAAATTAGCGGCTCCAAGCTGCTCGCACGAGTATGTAATATAAGAAACAGGTCCACGTAGATGGGAGTAGGCTCTGCCTTTAAACAATACGCAGTAACTCAGCATCTACAAGATGTCTAACAGCAATAAAGTGCACAACAAGTTGATTCGCACGAAAGATGAAAATCAAGGCAGACAAAGTGTCCCAGGACAGAAATCCTTGTCTGTCTTCCGGTTCCATGATGGATCCCTGCCACGTGCCATGCAGTAGCAGTACCACTTTTCAGAGCGGTGGTCCCTCACATTCATTGCTAGATTCTGCTCGTGAGGAAGTGTCACTCATAGTCGTTCAAATGTCACTCATAATTACACAGAATTATGAAAACATCAGACATAGAAATCTAAAACCTTAGCAGCTATGGAAAACCTGTCAATTTTTTAAAGCTATACACCTAGGGGAATTCTGGTGGGGTGACTTGCATGGCTCTCACCAGGTCTTGTTACCCAGAATTCCTTGTAAACCTCAAACTTTGACAAAAGAAACATATTTTCCGAATATTTTTGTGATGGAAAGTTTTGGAATATGCCAGGAGCCACAAACTTCCTTCCACCCTGTATTCCCATAAGTCTCTTGAGGTGTTGAGACAGAATATTGAGTTGGAAATGTCGACTGACACCTATATCAAGTTGGAAATGTCGACTTACACCTATATCGAGTGGGAAATATTGTGATTCAGCAATATCGACAGCAAGAATATGGTGGTCAAGAATATTGAATTTAAGGTAAGAAATATTGTTTAAAAAAATAGAGTATTCATTAATATTGTTTGCAAAAATATCGTTGTTTAAAATATCGATTTTTTAATGAGTGTTATGCATTTTAGTTTATATTTTAAATGTATCTGATGTATGTTTTTTGTGTAAGTATTGTTTATGTTTTTTAATATATGTGTTACATTTTTAGTTATGAATTTTATTTTAATTACATTTTGCATTTTTTAGTTCCGTGGCGGGTTGTGCGTTTATAGGAGAATAGGGTGGGAAGTATTTAATTATAATAAATGAATGATTATTTTTTATCTATTTAATTTAAATTTTATAGTGTTAATTGAGGGAAGTAATGTATTTGTAATTAAATATTCATTGGTTGTTATTAATATTATTTAACTAATTGATAATTAATTATGGTAATTGTGTAATAGTTTTGGTGCGGGTTATGGGGTTTATGGGATTGAGGGGGGAAGTAATTTATTTTTGATTAATTAATAATTTGTTGTTTATATTAATTAATTGATTGAAAATGAATTATGGAAATTGTGTAATTAATTTTAGGTGCAGGTTCTGGGGTTTAAAAGGATAAAAGATGGGAAGTAATTTATGTGTAATTAATTAATAAGTTAATTTATTGTAACTAATTAATTGATAATTGTTTTTAGGTGTGGGTTGTGGGGTTTATGGTGTAATGGATGAGAAGTAATTTATTTTTATTTAATTATTAATTAATTCTTAATTAATATTAATTAATTGATTGAAAATGAATTCTGGAAATTGTGTAATTAATTTTACGTGTGGGTTGTGGGGTTTACAGGGGTAAAGGGTGGAAGTAATTTATGTTAAATTAATAATTAGCTGTTAATTTATACTAACTAATTAATTGATAATTAATTATGGTAATTCTGTGATTATTTTTAGGTGTGGGTTTTGGGGTTTATGGGGTAACGGGTGGGAAGCAATTTATGTTTAATTATTTAACAATTAGTTGTTAATTAATATTAATCAATTCAGTGAAATATGTAATATGTGTAATCAATTTTAGGTGTGGGTTGTGGGGTTTATAAGAGTAAAGGGTAGGATGCAATGTATGCTTAATTAATTAAAAATTAGTTGATCTTTAATATTAATTAATTAATTTATATTTAAGTAGGGTATCTGTTTATAATTTTTGTGTGTGAGTTTTACTGCTATAGGGTACAGTGTGCCTAAATTTTTATCAGTCACCAGCCTTCTTCGCAGCCTTCATTGGCTGAAGTTGGGGAACTGTATACAATTCAAGGCCCTCTGCTACATGTTTAAAATCAAAACTGGAGTGGCCCCAAATATTTACAAAAGTTAGCTCAGCGTTACCAAACCCTGTGTCTTCTTCGCTCTACCCATCAGATGAGGTTCTCTGTCCCAAAATTCAAACTCTCCCACATGCTTGGCCGGTCCTTTTCTTATTCAGAACCTACCTTGTGGAACTCTTTACCGTTCTCACTTCGTGAAGAAATAGGCTACAGCTTATTTCGCAAAAGGTTGAAGTCTGCCCACCACCCTATCAATCAATCAATCAAGGAATTTGTAGAGCGCACTACTCACCTGTGACGGTCTCAAGGCGCTGGGGGGGGTGCTGCTACTGCTCGAACAGCCAGGTCTTGAGTAGTCTCCTGAAGGTTAGTAGGTCTTGGGTCTGCCATAGGAGGATGGGGGGGGGCGTGTTCCTAGTCTTGGCGGTGAGGTAGGAGAACGAGCTGCCACCGGAGGTCGCTATTCGGATGCGGGGGATGGTGGCGAGGGCGTGGTCGGCGGAGCTGGCAGTTCGGGGTATAGTGAGTCGTCTGTTGAAGTATGCTGGTCCGGTGTTGTGGAGTGCCTTGTGTACGTGGGTGAGGAGCTTGAAGCCGATCCTCTTGTTGACGGGCAGCCAGTGCAGGTCTCTGAGGTGCGGTGTGATGTGGCTGTGTCAAGGGATGTCGAGGATCAGGTGGGCCGAGCCGTTCTGTATGCGTTGCAGTCGTTTAAGCAGTTTGACCGGGGCTCTCGAGTAGAGGGCGTTTCCATTGTCCAGCCAGCTGCTGACGAGGGCCGTTTTTCTTGTGTCGGTGGGGATCCACCTGTAGATCTTGCGGAGCATGTTGAGGGTGTTGAAGCAGGTGGAGGAGACGGCGTTGACTTGCTTGGTCATGGAGAGTGTTGAGTCGAGGACGAACCCCAGGTTGCGTGCGTGGGTGGTGGGCGTTGAAGCTGCTCCCAAGGCGGTCGGCCACCAGGAGTTGTCCCAGGCTGAGGGGGTGGAGCCAAGGATGAGGACCTCCGTTTTGTCCGAGTTCAGCTTCAGACGGCTGTTCTTCATCCATTCGGCGACAGCTTTCATTCCTTCATGGAGATTGGTCCTGGCAATGAGGGGGCCCTTGGTGAGGGAGAGGATCAGCTGTGTGCCGTCGGCATATGAGATTATGTTGAGTTTGTGCAGTCTGGCAACGTGGGCGAGCGGGGCCATGTAGTTGTTGAACAATGTTGGGCTGAGGGATGATCCTTGAGGTATGCTGCAGATGATCGTGGAGGCTTCGGAACCCTAGCGGTGCTGGGACCAGCTGCCAGGGGTGCAGCGGTCCCGCACCACCAATTAGGTTGCGACCACCACCCTGGCGGTCGAATCCCACATCTTTATCATTGTGGCGGGTGCTGCTTGTAGCAGCACCCACCGCAATGCCAAAGAAGCATGTTTTGCATTGCCATGCACAACGTGACAGGCACCGCCTGCCACATTGTGCATGGCAATGAAGGTGGTACCATAGGTACCCCTCAAGTGCAGCCCCCACACGCCCCTGGGTGCCCGCCATGGTCCCCCACAGCAATTCCCGGCACCATGGAAAGGCCTTAACCCCCAGGCATCATAATATGGTCGGCAATCGTGACAATCGCAGATCAGTGGAAAAGCAACGGACTGAGTTTTCGTCCACCGCAGTACCCCCACCAAGGAAATATGGCAGGGATAAATGGGGTTCTAATGGCGGTTGGATCGCCACTGCTGGCTGGACGATGGCGATCCACCCGCCATCATAATGGGGCCCTATGTTCTTCTTGCTAGTTTTCTCAGCTCTCCTATCTGGCCAGCGCCGGGAAACCCCTCGGGGTAGCTGTGCGGCTTACAAATTCAATTCAGTTCAAGTGTGGGGAGTAAATTCATTTTACTTACTTTATAATTAGTTGTTAAATACTATGGGGCAGATTTACAAGCCCCATGCACCACATTTACGCCGCTGTTGCGTCACTTCTGTGATGCAGCGGCAGCGTAAACCATGCGCCACATTGTGCCTTATTTACAACGTGATGCATCTAGGCAGATGCGTTACGTTGTAAAGCCCTGCGGAACATGAAACCTGCGTAAGGTTTCATGTGGGCGTTCCGGCGAGGGGTGGGCATTCCATCAAAGGAATGCCACGTAAAAGTGACGCAGTGAAATCTACAAGATTTCACGGAGTCACTTTTACGTCAATGCTGTGTTAAAACCCTGCGCTTGCTTGAAGCAGGCGTAAGGAGTGACGAAGCATGTTAGGCATAGAGCACACCTGAGCATTGCTGGAGCCACGTCGCGCTTGCAACACGACTCCAGCAATGCGCCACCCTTACCCCATAGGATGCGACACGCATCACCCGATCCGTGCGCTACAAAGTGCCACATTGTGAATGCGACACATTTGTGGTGGCGCAGGGAGAGAATTGCGTGTCGCATCTGTTCTGGCGCATCCCTGCTGATTTGCAGAGATGCGCCAGAACTCGTAAATCTGTCCCTATTAGTTTTTTTATTGAAAATAAGTTTTCATTGTGTAATTAATTATTTTACAGTTTAATTTTAGCTGTGGGTTGTGGGGATTATAGGGGCAAAGTATAGGAAGTTGAATACTTTTTATGAATTTTAATTTGTTTTTTGATTAATAATATTTATTGAATTGGTAATTGTGAAGACGAATAACACCAAGGTAGGATAGTTCAAGAATATTCGGCATGGAGATAATGCATGCAGGACTAACGGGCCCAGAGAAACAGCTTCAACTGACTCTGGATTGAATGTCCAACATTCCAACACAAAAAGAACATAGTATAAAGACAATGACAAATTAACATTCTAAACGGAAGGAAATAGATAAATTGTAATGAAGTGTAAAAGTTCATACATTAACATACCACATATCTCCCCCTTAAACAAAAATAAGATTAAAAAAATCACAAAAAGAAAAAGAAAAGAGAAAAGAAAAAAATCAATCAAGTAATTTCTTTGGCATCCTAGTTGTTCTACAACTGCGTCGCAAAAAAACTTTAGGAGAAACCTGCAAATTAGAGGAATTGTTAGGCTGAGAAACTTTTGCAAGACGAGAAAAACTCCACCACTGTCCATTATCCAGTTTTACTGCTTGCCCCTTAACTTCCGAAATGTAATGAGGTTGTCTGAATTTAGATAAACCTTTTTGCAACAATAATGGATCTTTCACTCTGTCAAGAATTCCCGTCGTGCGGGGGAAAACGCCGTGATCGGCGAAGACGGACTACGACTCCCAGGATGCTTAGCGTGAGTGATGTTATGCAAACGGGAGAGCCGTTGCATAACTCAGGGAAAACACGCCCATAAAGGAGGAACCTGGGAAAGGAACGCTGTCGGATATTGAGTTTTCCACCGACATCCCAGCATCTTGTTAGAGGCGTTCCGGAGAGAAGAGAAGCAGCGGGAGCTTTCTGCAAGAACGGAGGTAGGTCGAGTCGTTACTCCCTGGGCCGTGTCTTGCCAAGCTCGCCCTGTTTCAGTCACAGAAGCTCTACCGGGCATCCGTTTACAGCCGCATTGACTCGGCGGAGTCAGAGCCCTGTAGTACAGAAGCTGGTTGGAGCCGTGGCTCCCAGCTGCCGTGGTGCCTACAAGTACCTTGCCGCATTTCACGCTAACACGCACACCAGGAGGTGATTGCTGTGTTACAACTATTCAAACAGGAACCGGTTGGTGTGAGCCAAAGCTCCCAGCCCTGCCCGTGTTTTAGGGGATACCCGCTGTGACGCACACCGGGAGGTGTTTGCCGCGTCGCAGCCGCGGGGTCCCCAGGGTCGATCGAGCGGCTGCTCTCGATCCCATCGCTGCATTTGTTTTGGGCAGCGGTGACGCAGCACCAGGAGGTGACTTAGCGTCCCGGTGTAGTCTGAGGAAGAGGTCGAGCGGCTGCTCCCTTCAGGTAGAGACCCCGGCTGGGAGTCTCCCTGACTCCTCTGTTCACCCAGAGACTCCTCGTGCCCCTCACAGCATATTGAGTGCCATTTTCGGCCACTGTGTTTTCTGCCCTCTGTTGGCGTACGCCGGGACCGGCGTATTTGCAGAGGACGGTCAGGACCATCCGTGCTGTGGGTTGGTAACGTATAAAGGCTGGAAGATTCCAGCGACTCTTTTTCGTTGACTTATTGTATTTGTTTTACCCTCATTTAATGTCCCAATACGTACTATAGTTGTTGTGTCCTCATTGTGATTGTCTGTTAACGATCCTGAGACCACCAGGACGTTACAAAATATCCGACCTTACAACAATAACTGTCTCTTGGTCGATACCAGACATGGCGACACTGGAAGACGTACTGGCCGCTTTAGCCGCCATGCAAATAGAGTTGACGGCCTCAAGAAAAGGAAACTGCCGATGTAAGGGACAGGCTGAATGCCCTACAGAGCGACCCGCTCACGCCCAGCACCTCCCGCACGAACCAAAACCCAGCGGTAGTGGTGGAAATGCCGGTTTCCATACCCTTGGCGACACCAGAGAGATACAATGGGGATCCCAACACAGTGCAGGTGTTCCTCACGCAGGTGGCGCTACATTTATCGTGCAAACCTAAGGCGTTCCCTACAAGCCAAGCCTGTGTGGCATTCCTTATTTCCTATTTGTCTGGAAACGCGGCGCAATGGGCCGTACCTCTGGTGAGCAGGGACGACCCCATCCTATGCGACTGGGGGCGTTTCGCAAAGAATTCCTGAAGGTGTTCGACCGAAGGGCAGATTCGTACACTGCGGACCGTGAAATGTTAGAGTTGAGACAGGGATCTAACGATCTGGTGCAGTACCTCAACGCGTTCCGTAGGTTGGTTGCGGAAACCAAGTGGCCTGTCGCGAAACAAACACGCTCTTTCACCAAGGGCTGTGCGATGAGCTCAAGGATGTTGTGGCTCAAATCGACCCTCAACCCAAGACGTGTGAAGGCCTTATCAACCTGGTGTTGCGGTTGGATCATCGGCTAAGCGAACGAAAAGGCGATCATCGGAGAAAAGGGAATGCCCTTCCGTCCTACGTGACGGTGGGAAGTCCTGAACCCTCAACCGCAGCCAAGGGAGAACCCATGGACATCAGCGCTATAAGAGCGAGTCTCACTGCCACGGAGAAAGAATCCCGCCGTAAACAGGGATTGTGCCTGTACTGTGGCAAGAAGGGTCACTACGTACGTGAGTGTCCTGCCAAGCCGAAAACCTCACGTTACCGGGCCAACCGGTCGGTAACAGCCGGGGTGGATGTCCCTGCGGAAAACTAGAGGACTCCCAGACCAATGAAGGGGCATCTCGGAGTCACGCATACATCCCTTCCCTATCTAACTCTGTCACCAAAGGACAAAGACACCTATTCCTCACGGTGCATGTGGGTGTGCACGACCAGTGGATACCCATTGTAGCCATGGTGGATTTGGGGGCTACAGGCATGTTCATGGATTACAATGAGGCGTGTAGGTTGGGGCTAGTGCTTCTTCCCAAGGCCATACCCGAAGATGTCTACGCAGTAGACGGGAGGCGACTGGTGACGGGGCCCATCGGGCAGCACACGGGGGTCCTTCCGGTGAAGTACGGAAGGAGCCATCTGGAGCAGATTGATTTCAACATCATCAGAGCACCACAATACGGTGTCATATTGGGAATGCCTTGGCTACAGAAGCATAACCCATCAGTGGACTGGCCAACACATTGCATTGAGATGACGTCACCGTATTGCAAGCAGCATTGTGGAATGCGTCCGGACCCCCCTTTCGCAGAAGAGAGCGGGAGGCAGACGGTGGCTACAGCGGCAGAAAAGGATGTGGCACTCCCTCGAGCTTATCACAGTTTTGAGGACGTATTTGATGAAGTGAAGGCCGAGGTGCTCCCTCCTCATAGACTGTTCGACTGCCAGATCGACCTGGTGCCAGGGGCAAGCGTTCCCAGTGGCAGACTGTATGCCCTGACGGAACTAGAAAATGTGCATCTCCGTGGGTACCTGGATAAGCTCCTAAAGCTGGGCTTCATCCGTCCGTCCAAATCCCCGGCCGCCTCGCCGCTCTTCTTCATTTCAAAACCAATGGGGAGCTGAGATCCTGTGTGGACTTCAGGGCGTTGAATGCGATAACCATAAAGAATCGCTACCCTTTGCCTCTCATCAGTGTTCTCCTGGAACAGGTAAAGAAGGCTCGTTTTTACACAAAGTTGGATCTGAAGGGGGCATACCATCTTGTGCGCATGAGGGACGGAGACGAGTGGAAGACCGCCTTTAAGACCAGGTTCGGCCTTTTTGAGTACCTCGTCATGCCGTTCGGCCTGTGCAACGCCCCAGCGGCCTTTCAGTTCTTTCTGAATGAGGTATTCAGGGATGTGATGGATATATACGTCGTCGTATATATCGACGACATTCTCATCTATTCGGCCAATGAGGAGGATCATGTAAGCCACGTCAAGACAGTACTCCAGAAGCTGAGGGAGAACATGCTGTTTAGCAAACTCAGCAAGTGTGATTTCCACGTCACATCTGTGGAATTCCTCGGAGTGATGCTGAGTCCGTACGGACAAGAGATGGCGGAACGCAAGATCAGGGCGGTGAAAGAGTGGCCGGTGCCTCAAGGAGTTAAAGACGTTCAAAGCTTCATAGGCTTCGCCAATTTTTACAGGCGGTTTATAGATGGATTTTCGGGGTTGGTGGCCGCGATCACACAACTACTGAGGAAGTCCAAGGAGTTCGTCTGGTCCCCGGAAGCGCAGGAAGCCTTTGAAGCCCTGAAAAGCGCTTTTGGTAAAGCACCGGTGTTGGCTCATCCTGATCCGGATCTCCCCTACGTGGTAGAAGCGGACGCGTCGGATGTAGCACTGGGGGCAATCCTGTCCCAACGTAATCAAGACACAGGGGTGCTTCATCCAGTAGCGTACATGTCCCGCAAACTTAACGACGCTGAACGCAACTATCACATCGCGGAGAAGGAGCTTCTCGCGATTAAAGACGCCTTCGCTGAGTGGAGGCATTGGTTAATGGGGGCCAGGCATGTGGTTTCGGTGTACACGGACCATCGGAACCTACAGTTCATGACGGCAGCACAACACCTTTCTCCCCGGCAGTTGCGGTGGATGATATTCTTCGCGGGGTTCAACTTCCACATCACTTATCGGCCTGGGCCGGAAAACCGGAAGGCGGACACCCTGTCGCGTCAGTCTGCGGTCAAGGAACCGCTGCCTGTTGCCGAGCATTCCATCATTCCCCCTCAGATGGTGTTGGGGGTTATTCAGCCGGATACCTTCCTTAGGGGAATCCAGAGAGGGATCCATTCGTTCGCATGGAGGAGGTGGCTCCTCAGTCACAAGGAATGGCAGGTGAGGGATGGGATACCCCTGAAAGGCAGGTGCCTGTTGATACCCACGCCTAGACTGAGGAAACAAGCGTTTGTCTGGTGCCATGACTCTCCTTGTGCGGGTCATTTGGGTTTCGAAAAAACGGTGGCTAGCATGGGACGGCATTTCTGGTGGTCAGCCATGAGAGTGGACGTCCGGAGGTGGGGACAGGCATGTACTACGTGTGCTACCATGAAGGCCAATCACAGCCGAACCCAAGGGCTCCTCCATCCACTTCCTACCCCGGATAGACCATGGGATAATATATCGCTAGACTTCGTTGTGGGTCTGCCGGTAGACCAAGGGATGACGGCGATCCTGGTGGTTGTGGACTATTTGACGAAGATGGGGCACTTTATACCTTGCAAACGAGTCCCTACAGCTGGAGAATTAGCGTCATTACTCCTGAAGAATGTGGTACGATTGCATGGTTTGCCAGGGGTGATTGTGTCAGACCGGGGGTCGCAGTTTACTGCTCAGTTTTGGAAAACCTGGTGCACGGCACTGCACTCAAGACTGCCCTGTCCACCAGCTACCACCCTCAGACGGACGGCCAAACGGAGCGCCTGAACCAAACGCTCAAGCAGTATTAGCGCTGTTTTGTGGATCAGGGTAGGGAAGAATGGGTCAACTTGCTATGGGTTGCGGAGATAGCATATAACAACGCCACACACAGCTCCACCCAGTCATCTCCGTTCTACAGCAACTATGGACATCATCCTAGGTTCTTGCCATTTCTCCATCCTCTCAAAGAGTACAAGATTCCCGCCACAGCGGACAGGGTAGCACACATTAAGGACACCTTGCTGCGTTCGAGGGCTGTCCTGGTAGAGGCCAAAAAGAAGTACAAGGCAACGGCTGACAGGAAGAGAAGACCGGGGCCACTGTACCGAACTGGAGACTACGTTTGGATATCCACGAGGAACATGAGATTTCGAAAGAACAGTGTATTCCATCCCAAGTTCATGGGCCCCTATCGAATTACCAAGTGTATGGGTCCAGTGAACGTGAAGGTGTGCTTACCCCAGTCATTGCGTATTCACCCAGTTTTTCACGTTTCACTGCTCAAACCAGCGACCTCCAAGATGTCTGAGACACCTAGGCCGGTATGCGTGGAGTCGGAGGTGGAGTACGAGGTGTCGGGCATACTGGCTTCCAAGTGGCGTAGGGGCAAGCTGTGGTACCTGGTGGCGTGGAAAGGCTATGGTCCTGAGGAGCAATCATGGGAACCTGCTGAGGGGGTACACGCTCCGCGCTTGGTCTCGTTGTTTCATCGCCGTTTTCCTTCCAGCGCTGGCCCCGTGAGGAGACGCTGAGGGAGGGAGAATGTACTGTCAAGAATTCCCGTTGTGCGGGGGAAAACGCCGTGATCGGCGAAGACGGACTACGACTCCCAGGATGCTTAGCGTGAGTGATGTTATGCAAACGGGAGAGCCGTTGCATAACTCAGGGAAAACACGCCCATAAAGGAGGAACCTGGGAAAGGAACGCTGTCGGATATTGAGTTTTCCACCGACATCCCAGCATTGTTGTTAGAGGCGTTCTGGAGAGAAGAGAAGCAGCGGGAGCTTTCTGCAAGAATGGAGGTAGGTCGAGTCGTTACTCCCTGGGCCGTGTCTTGCCAAGCTCGCCCTGTTTCAGTCACAGAAGCTCTACCGGGCATCCGTTTACAGCCGCATTGACTCGGCGGAGTCAGAGCCCTGTAGTACAGACGGTGGTTGGAGCCGTGGCTCCCAGCCGCCGTGGTGCCTACAAGTACCTTGCCGCATTTCACGCTAACACACACACCAGGAGGTGATTGCTGTGTTACAACTATTCAAACGGGAACCGGTTGGTGTGAGCCGAAGCTCCCAGCCCTGCCCGTGTTTCAGGGGATACCCGCTGTGACGCACACCGGGAGGTGTTTGCCGCGTCGCAGCCGCGGGGTCCCCAGGGTCGATCGAGCGGCTGCTCTCGATCCCATCGCTGCATTTGTTTTGGGCATCGGTGACGCAGCACCAGGAGGTGACTCAGCGTCCCGGTGTAGTCTGAGGAAGAGGTCGAGCGGCTGCTCACTTCAGGTAGAGACCCCGGCTGGGTGTCTCCCTGACTCCTCTGTTCACCCACAGACTTCGCGTGCCCCTCACAGCATATCGAGTGGCATTTTTGGCCACTGTGTTTTCTGCCCTCTGTTGGCGTACGCCGGGACTGGCGTTTTTGCAGACGACGGTCAGGACCATCCGTGCTGTGGGTTGGTAACGTATAAAAGCTGGAAGATTCCAGCGACTCTTTTTCGTTGACTTATTGTATTTCTTTTACCTTCATTAAAGTCCCAATACGTACTATAGTTGTTGTGTCCTCATTGTGATTGTCTGTTAACGATCCTGAGACCACCAGGACGTTACACACTCTTACTAAATCACCAACAGAAAATGTGATACATTTCTTTCTGCTAAAATGAGAATTCCTATCAAATCTAAGACGATTGCATTGTCAGACAACCTTTTAGCTTTTGAAGCTTCTTCAGCAACAGAAAAGTGATTATTGAATATATTAAGTTTCCAAAAAGGACATAAATAAGAAAACACTTTCCTTCCTCTCATCAACTCAAACGGAATGGAACCTGATACTGAGTGCGGAGTAGTTCTATATGCCCAAATCATATTACGTACAGCTGTTTCACAATCCCCATGACTGTTGAGAGTACTTTGTACACATTCAACAAGCACCCTATTAAACCTCTCAACTTTACCATTGGATTGAGGGTGATAAAGGGGAGTACGTAAATGTTTAATTCCCAACTTAGCTAAAAACTCTTGCATAGAAACAGATGTAAACGCACTCCATTATCAGTTAATATCTCTTCCGGAACCCCTTCTCTAGAAAAAAATATCTTGTAAAAATCTAATAACAGCTTTAGAATTGGCAACAGACACACCTCTTACTCCAACCCACCTTGAAAGATTGTCAATGAGAACAACAAAATACCTCATGCAATTGGGCAGCACATGGAAAGGACCAAGAAGGTCAACTGAGACTCTTTGCAAACTCTAGATGGACACAAAACAGGTTTGGGTATAGGAGTATTAGTAGGGAGATGTTTGTCACTGTAACAACACTGTACACCATTTTAACCTAAATTGTCAATGTCCCGATCCATGCTAGGCCACCAGAAATCATTTCTAATCCTGCGTTCAGTAGCACTCATGCCCATATGACCTGAATGAGCTGTTTCCATAGTCCTTACTTTAAATACAGTAGGAGGAATATGTTTGTTGTCCCTGACTAGCAAGTTATTCTCAATGGATAACTCTTCTGAAATTTTAGAAAAAGGTTGAAGATCAGTAGAAAGTACTTTTTCCTTAGGTCACACTTTAATAACAAAATCCATAAATTGCCTCAAAACAGAATAATTACATAATGCCTTACACCAAGAAGACATATCAAAACAAACAACCATATCCTCAACATTGGCAATTATACATTCCTCAATATCCTCAGAAATCTCATTAGCAACAGTTTCCACTGGCATTCTCGAGAGAAAATCTGTCTTTACATTTTTGCCACCAGCAATATGGTAAACAGTAAAATTGAACTCTAACAATTTGCTAGATAATCTACCAAGTCTAGCCGTGGACTTTTTAATTTTAGATCAAGAAAGTATTATCAACAAGAGGTTTATGGTCTGTCCTGAGCCAACATTTTCTTCCCCAAACATATGATTTAAACTTTTCAACTCCCCAAACACAAGCCAACATTTCTTTTTCAATTACGGAGTATCTCAACTCAACCTCTTTCATTCTCCTGGAAGCAAAACCAATGGTAAATTCTCTTCCACAATCCATTTCTGAAAAAAACCGCACCCATTCCATATGCACTAGAGTCAACAGTAATAAAAGTGTCACAACCTTCAACATAAGCTTTGAGAGCAGGCGCAGAAATGATACACTCCTTAATTAACACAAAATGTTCTTGACACAATGCTGTCCACACAAACTCAGCACCTTTTTTTAACAAGTTCCTAAAACATTCAGTAAGACTAGAATTTTTTTTAATGAACTTTGAATAAAATTCACACAAGCCAAGAAAAGATTGTAATCGATCTCTATCCACCGGATGTGGAGCATTCACAATGCCCTCAACTATACTGGGTTTCGGTTTAACTCCATCTTTGGTTAAGAGATGATCCAGATATTCAACTTCATTGACAGAAAAAATGCATTTGTCTTGCCTGAGAGTAACACCATTTTTCTTAAGAGTTTGAAAAACAACATCCAAAGCTTGATTGTGCTCAATTTCAGTAACAGTATGCACAAGAATATCATCATCAAGAAAATTACAACATTGGGAATGCCTTGAAACATAGATGTCATAACTTTTTGGAATATGGAGGCAGCTGAGGCCAGTCCAAATGGCATCCGACAAAATTGAAATGTACCATCAGGTGTCACAAAAGCAGTGAGATGACGAGATTTGTCATCAAGAACTACCTGATGGTACGCCGAACGTAGATCTGACTTAGAGAACCATTTAGACTGACCTACAGCAGTGATTAAATCATCAATACGTGACAATGGAAAATTTCAACCCAAATAGCTTTGTTAACTGATCTCAAATCAATACAAAAACGAAGTTCGCCAGAATGTTTTTTTGCCAAAACTATGGGAGATAACCAGAGAGTGGCATTGACACGTTCAATTATGCAATCTTCAATCATTTTGTTAAGCATGATGGTAAGCTCATTCCTTATACTGTGGGGAACGTTTCTCAGTCTGTGTTTAACTGGAATTTCATTCTCCTTGACTTTAATAGAATGTACAAAATCTTTTATTTTGCTGATACTGTTATTAAAAACATCAGGATAGGTATCCTCTCAATGAGAATAATCCGAAACTGAATTAACTAAAGAAACAGGATTCTTATGGCCAGGTCTTATAATCATGCCAAATTCATCTTGATGCTGCCATCCTAAAACATTGATACCTTTGAGGGCAACATAAACCTTTCCATGAATAGTTTTATTTTGAAAGGAAATGTCAGCCCAAAAATAGCCTGCAAGATCAACCCTACTGCCCTCAAATGCAGTACAAATAACATCAGGAGAAATCAAATTCATGTTGGATCAAAACTGTTTGAATTTATCAATGGAAATAATAGTAATCCTGGCCCCTGAGTAAAGAAATTTCATGAGATTCAATAGAAACTTGCACAAAAGGATCCCCAAATGTTTTATCAGAATGAACATTGTTAATATTAAGATACTCTACAGACACAACAGATAAAGATAATTCTTCCATTCCCTTATCTAAATCATCTGAATTTTGAATAGGTTTTACATCTTGTATACTTGTAATTGGAAATCGTTTACCACCTCTACACATTTTGCTAAAGTGACCAGTTTTTCTACACTCATCACATTCTTCAGTAAAAGCAGGACAATGTTTGAAATTAGAAAGATTAGAAGGTGACCCACATCTAAAACAATAACACCCTGGAAACATGCGTGTAGAAGAAGACTTGTTCTTATCAGGAACACATTTTCCTGGCTTAGGTTTAATATCAGTTGCAAGTTGTTTAGAAGAGGAAATCGGATTAGAAGTAGAAGCAGCTACAGTAGATGCATTGGATTCTAATTGGTTGGAGTCTAGTTCTGAACCTTCAATACTTTTGGCAATGTCAATGGTGTCATCCAAAGATGGATTTTTGCACGAAAGTAACTTTTGCTGAATTCTTTTAGAATAACATCTACACACAATTTGATCCCTTATCAGTCACAATAGCTAGCTAATACCTTTAAAGCAGTGACAATAAGTGACAATATACTCATTAGCAGACTGAACTCTTGTAAAAAATTCATGTCTATGAACAACCAAATTAACTCTACCTTCAAAATAAGTACTGAGTTGTTTAAGAGCTAATTGATATTCATACATGTCACCACTATCATGACCAACATAAGCAGGTAAATGATCAAATACATTTTGCCCTTCTACACCTCAATAATAGTAGAGAAGGCTGTGTTTCCTGTCTGGTTTGAATTTCATGCCATCAATAGCTCCTAAATAAGCGTTAAAAGATCTGAACCATTTTAAAGGAGGTTCACCAGGTTCTTGTAAAAAATGATTAGGAGGGGTTACCGTTTGCATGTTAAATACAAAAGTAAAATAAATAATAAGAATTAAAATCACAAAATTCTAAAACAATGAAAACAATAGTGTTGACGAAGGTTAAACAGTGCGAAACACTTGTAGATAAAATTGTCAGAACACTGCCAATAAAAAAATATAGGAAGTAAGTTGGTCGGAGCGATATCCCACAACAATGGAAAGGTCTTGAAGAATTGAAGAAATACGGACAGTCAGTAAATAATAACTTTCAATAACTCATAAAAACATGCATGTGTGCTGGAGCGATCTCCAACAGACACACATTTATGAAATTAAAAAAAAATTAAAGTCAATCTTCTAATGAATTGCACTGAATACAAAATGTATTCCACAATGAACAGTGAATGCCGATAAGTATTCCACAGCGTAATGTTAATGGTCTTCACATGTAAATGGTTTGGATAACACTAGAAGAAACTCACTTAAAGAATTCTTCCCTTTAAAGAAAATATGATATCGCCAGAATACCTTGAAATATGAAAAAAAAAATACGATAAGCAAGCGTGTCTTCCTTGTGTCTTCCTCGCGTCCTCTTCACGGAAACAAACTGGTAGTCAGGACAACGAGAATTGACGTCTTCGTTACACTCTACGTCTTCCTCGCGTCCCTCTCACATGAATAGACAACAGGGATTAACATAAGCCAGAATCTACGTTACACTGCAGCTGGAGCAACGTCTGCAAGTCAGTTTCCACGGAGGCTGAAATGACACTCGAGCACTCTCGAGGAATATCTCGAGAGGATGACGTGACCAACACGCTCGAGCGAGATCTCGAGGGAATGAAAACAAGGACTTTTAAAGCTTCCAAAAATAATTCCTCTTCAAAAAAAGACTGAAAATTGGCACAAACAGCAAATGAAGCATGCACTGGAATGTAGAAATACTTTGGACATGATCAGCGTAATAATATCCTCTGGGCCCGTGTAAATGGAAAAAAAGAATACCTTGAAGAGAAAGTCCAACGAAAAATTCAGCAGTGCAGGAGTAGGATCCCAAAGCGTCGCCAAATATGTGAGGACGAATAACACCAAGGTAGGCTAGTTCAAGAACATTTATTCTTCATGGAGATAATGCATGCAGTGAGCAGTGTGAGCCAGACGCTGGTTAGCGAGTTATGCTTTATTTTTTAACCGAATGTCAGGCGTTAGCGCGGTTGACTTAAAAACCGTCTAACTTCTAGTGTTTTATATTCTTTTGTGTTTGGTGCTAACTTGTATTTTAAAATACCCTCTCCCCCTCTGCACTTACCTGTTCGGTCCCTGGTCCGTCACGGTGATCTTGTGCCGATTGAACGGAGGGATTCGACCCCTCCCCCTTACTGCCTACAAAGCCACCAGTCAGAAACGCTGCGCTGGTGTGAGCAGTGTGAGCCAGACGCTGGTTGGCGAGTTATGCTTTATTTTTTAACCGAATGTCAAGCGTTAGCGCGGTTGACTTAAAAACCGTCTAACTTCTAGTGTTTTATATTCTTTTGTGTTTAGTGCTAACTTGTATTTTAAAATACCCTCTCCCCCTCTGCACTTACCTGTTCGGTCCCTGGTCCGTCACGGCGATCTTGTGCCGATTGAACGGAGGGACGCAACTCCTCCCCCTTGCTGCGTCACTTCCTGGGTCCCTATATGGGAGAGATGGTTACTCGGCCACGCAGCGGACGAGCGCAGCGGGGGCGCCAACGGCGCGCCTAAGGTAAGCCCGTCTGCGCCCGTCCGCAGCCGGCCGGGGAAAGGGGCACCCCACTCTGCCCTTTCTGCCAGGTATTCGGCCCTCGAATTGACTCACCTGCATGCCCATTGGCCCCTTAGTATAAGTACTCGGTCCACAGTTAACTCACTGGGGCTGCTTTGCCCCAGACGGGCCTTTCCTGAGGTCGTTTCTCCTCAGGCCATGGAACCCCCTCTATGCACCTCATCGTGCTCGTATCCCCCCCTCCCTCACTAAAAAGACTGTTAATTCTGAGTTTACTGTGTGCTATTTGAATAGTCGCTCCCTGCCCAAGCATCAGCTGGAAATATTTAAACACTTGGATTCTGACAAACTCGACCTGTTATTTATCACCGAGGCATGGCTCAATGAGAAATCCTTCCCGGACATCCTTGCTGCGACCCCGCCAGGTTGCTACATTCTCCAGGCTAATAGGGTCTCAGGCAAACCGGGTGGTGGGGTGGCAGCTATCATCAAGAACCCCACCCGTTTTTCCTCATTGACTGTGGACGATATTCCCTCGGTCGATTGCCTTGTCCTTAAACTTGAATCTCCAGTTGTACCTCCTATTTGCGTCCTGGTTTACCGACCCCCTCAGCATATGCCCAACTTTCCATCTAGTTTTGTCAAAAAACAAGGGGGACCCACTAAATGGCTTGGGACCATGGGTATAAGTTATTTTCTAGAAACAAAGGTCCTAAACCTAGAGCATTATTTCAAAGCAATGTAATATAGACCACAATCGGAAACTATATACTCTTTTCTTATACCCAGCCGGGCAAAGAATTTATTACGAAAATATAACAAGTATTCAAAGTGTGAAGTACAATTTGACAACAAACATTTGTCGTTTGAAGTAAGGCACAAGCCTGTGCCGTACTAAGAAATGAAGAAAGTTGTAGAGAAAGGTGCAGAAGAGAAGACAGTTTACGTCAGGCAAAAGGAATTGAGCGAAACTGGGTACTGCTTCACATTCAAATTAGCAATAATTCCCAGAGTAGTACATACATACAGAAATGTTCATAAATCAACTGTATGTCTACTAAGCAAAGTCGACGGCGTTTCGATCCCGCGCTCAAAATTATAATGGGATCGTCCTCAGGATTTAATGATTGCCTGGTATAACAAAGAATATGCGCCTGTAGGGAAAAAACTGGAAAAAACAGAGAAGCAAATAGGTATTTAAATCGCTGTTCTGCGGTAGAAATTCGAGGTCAACTCAGTCACATTCACTACTTACAAGATTTGGAATCGCAGTGCAGTGAAAAAGTGTTTGGTTTACTAGGATTGTGCATCCTCGATGCCAGTGGTGTTCTGGGTACTATTGCTTCGTGTGCGGACCGTCAAGGATTGGAGTGTGGCTAGGCATGGAATGGTGTTGAGCTGTGAGCATTTTGTGAAAAACTGCCATTTCCGTGGAAGTGAGGAAATGACAACATGTGCACTTATCCAATGAGTCAGGATTGATCTGGCGATGAACAGTGCTGGGGTTCCATTGCTATGGTCAAGGGTTAGTAAGGGAGATCAATGCTAGACGTCGTGAAACGTCAAACCGGTTGTGGTTTGATGGGAGCTAGCGTACCCTCAGGGCTGGAGTAATCCGGGTTGCGCGTTGGTCTGGTCCAAAGTGCCGGGTGGCTACTGTTTCAGTTCGTGGTAACTGAAAGAGGAGAGTCGGCATTAATTACTTGGACGGAGTAGGGGGAGCCGAACGCCTCTGTAGCCGAAACTTACCTAATGAAGGGTTAGAAAAATGGCGGGGTAATTTAGAATGTCGAGGCAAGTCCCGTGTGGTTGCCCCGTCCTGTAGTATTAAGGCAGTGTTCGATATGATATTCGATCCGCTGAAAGAAGAGCAGGGAGGAGTTTTGGAGCAGTAAAGAGTTTTAACTGAATTAGCGACCTCAGTCAAGGCTGAGGGGGGGCCATTCTTACCGCTTCAGTGGAAGCTTGTCCGTTGATGCGGTCGGATAGTTACACGATCCGCTGCGGAAAAAGGAGGTTTGGCATTAAAATATAGCCTCTAGTTGTGAGTTCCATAGGCTGGCAGGGTAGCCGAGATACATTCATGCAAAGGGGCTCCTTACCTCTAAAAGGATAATGGGACGGCGTGCCGGTCGACAGGTTCCTCATTGGTAACGCTGCTTCCTGGTGACTGAACGCGCTACCGGGGGATAAGGCAGTGAGGTCATGTGACAGGAGTCACATGATCGCAGGTTGACTAAAGATGATGGCGGCCATCTTGGAGTGGGTGATTGAGCTGTGGGAGGCGTGATAGAAACGGCGCAAGTGGGGTGAATTCGTGCTGTGCATTCCGTAATTACGCCGAAATTGTTCGGAATTATGTGGGGTGGCTAATTAATTAAAGTGCAGCATGTGTGATAAAAACGATTAAAAGTTAGCAGATTACTTTTGAACACAATATACTCTGAGTCCACAGGTATTCCGATAGATCCTTATGGGGCAGTGTTTAAAATTTCTGAGTCCATTTTACTATAATCTGCGGAAAAAAGTTTTAAACTCAAAGCAGGTTTGTCCAGTCCTCGCTTCTGTTTAATCCAGTCCGGATAGTGTTAAACTGGATTATGGACTTAAGTTCTTCTCTGTTCAGCAGTTGGGAGAGGTTTCCTCCTCTTTGTGGGAGTTTGATGGCTTTGAGGATTGTCAATTGGATGTCATCAGCTGTGTGATTCAACTCTGTGAAGTGTTCCACCATAGGGGCATTGGGCGTTTTGCATCTAATTCTGCTCCGATGCTGGCCGCTGCGTGTCTTGGCTTTTTGGCTGGTTTGCCCTATATACATTTTCTGGCATGGACACAATATCGCATAAATGACATCGATTGTCTTGTCCTTAAACTTGAATCTCCAGTTGTACCTCCTATTTGCGTCCTGGTTTACCGACCCCCTCAGCATATGCCCAACTTTCCATCTAGGTTCGGTGACATGCTCTCTCAATTGGTTATCAACAACTCCAAAGTTTTAATTTTGGGGGATTTTAACTATTGTCCCACCGATGATAAAGAGAGTGCGTGTTCCTTGGCCTTTTCTGATCTTTTGACGGGCATTATTAGTTTCCAACATATTAAATCGGCTACCCATGTAAAAGGCCACATATTGGGCCAGTTATGGACTGTCAACCTAGATATCTCCACACCCTGTATCCTTCCTTGCCTTTGGTCGGACCATTTTATTATCACCTTTTCTTTTATCTTAGGGTCAAAAACCAGTCGGACACTAGAGGGTAATCTCTCAGCCAGGAACTGGAACAGAGCCGACCTTAGCGGATTTGTTTCCTTACTTAGAGCCTTTCCCCCTCCTGATTGTGACTCTTTAGACGACTAGGCCTCTGGCCTAAATTGTTGGCTTGAATCAGCCTGCAACACCGTAGCCCCCTTCAAACAGGTCAGACTCAAGCGTCCTCACAACGCACAAAGATGGTTCTCTGAGGAACTGAAAGGCAAAAAGCTTAGACTCAGGCAGGCTGAGCGGTGTTGGCGCCGAGATTATGCCGCTGATAAAAAGTCGCCATTCACGACTCAGCTTAAAGAGTATAAACTAGCCATCCTGCAATTAAAAACTGTCTATTTTTCAAAGAAGATTGTTGATTCAGCTTCTAAAGCCAAAGACATCTTCTCTATTGTTGAGGAGTTGTCACATCCAGATAGGGTCACATTAGACCCCTCCCTTCCCAGGAGCTCTGTGACTCCCTCAATCAGTTTTTTATTGAAAACATTAGAAAAATTAAAAATAGGATCTGCCCCCCTGTCACCCCTGACCCTCCCACTCCTGCTGTCACCCTTGGTATCCCCAACCCCCAACTGATTACTCAGATCCCCCCGATTACAGAAAATGAGTTTTTGACTCTTCTGAATAAAGTGGCTTCTGGCTCCCCCACCGACTGCTGTCCCCCTCGTGTTCTGCGTGAGGCTTTCTCCGCCTGCCCCTCCCCCCCTTTGACACTCCTGAATAACTCCCTTAAACTGGGCCTGGTCCCCAGCTCTTTTAAAGTCGCTGAGGTGGTACCAATTCTCAAAAAACCCAAAGCAGATCCTTTAGTTATGAGTAACTTTCGCCCTATTTCTTTACTACCCTATCTTAGTAAAGTCCTTGAGTCCCATGTCACCAACTCCCTGAGCCTCTTTATCGAGCGCTCGCAGTTCCTCGATTCCCAACATGCGGGCTTTAGACCCGCCCAGTCCACTGAGTCGGTCATCCTCTCAGTGATGGAGGAGCTGCGGAGGGGAGCCGACTCTAACATCAGTCAGCCCTTGGTGCTCCTGGACTTGTCGGCCGCCTTTGACACGGTCGACCATAAGATCCTGATCGACCGTGTCAGGGAGGCCGGCATCCAGGGATCGGCCCTTAACTGGGTCTGCTCCTTTTTGAGCAACCATTACCAGGCTGTTCGTCTCTCCCAGTTCTCCGCGGAGAAAGTTGGGATGACATGTGGTGGCCCACAGGGCTCTTCTCTTTCCCCTCTCCTTTTTAATTTATACCTGACCCCTCTTATCCAGTCCTTACGAAACAGCAAGGTCACCGCATTCAATTATGCGAATGACATTCAGCTGATTTTTTATATTAATTCCTCAGAACAATCTGTTTATAATTTTCAGTCTACCCTATGTCACATCAGTGACTGGATGGGGGCTAACCACCTCAAACTTAACCCCGATAAGACAGAGCTGGTTCTTATCGGGGGTGCCTCTAACCCCTGGAGGCCTCACATTTGGCCAACAAGTTTGGGTCTTCCCCCCTCCCCACAAACTCAGTAAAAAGTCTTGGGGTGATCATCAGTAACGATCTTTCCATGAAGCCCCAGATCAATGCTGTAGTTTCTTCTAGTTTTTTCCATTTACGAAAAATTCGTAAAATTGCCAGTTTCCTCACTACTTATGCCCTCACCCTAACCCTTTTGGCGTTGGTCATCTCTAGAATTGACTACGCCAATTCTCTCTATGTTGGCATTCCCAACTATCAACTGAATCGCCTACAGCTGGTTCAGAATCAGGCTGCACGGCTACTTTTCCATCAGCCCAGGCATCAGCATGTGCGCCCCCTGCTGAAGACCCTTCATTGGCTCCCGGTAGCAGAACGCTGCTACTTTAAACTAGGCTGTATCATCTTCTTAGCCCTAGCTGGCCTTGGCCCTCTTTTCATTTCTTCCCTTCTTCACCACTACGTTCCCTCCCGCAACCTTCGTTCTTCCCATCTTGCTCTACTTAATATCCCCGCTTTTAAGCGTAAGAAACATGGTGGGCTCAGATTCTCCTTCTTGGCCCCTTCCTTCTGGAATGCACTCCCTTTAGAATTTAGGCTCACTGTTTCTTACCCCCTTTTGAGGTTCCTCCTCAAAACTCATCTGTTTTGTAAAGCACACAACTGAGTTCCCCTCCGATCTGTCTTCACATGTTCACAACGCCAAGAAACCGTCAGGTGGTAGTCGCGCTTTACAAATACTTTTACATTCATTAACATAACATACAGTACTAACGGGCCCAGAGAAACAGCTTCAACTGACTCTGGATCGAATGTCCAACATTCCAATGCAATAAGAACATAGTATAAAGACAATGACAAATTAACATTCTATACCACATATGGTTGAATAGAAGGAAATAGATACATTGTAATGAAGTATAAAAGTTCATACATTACATACCACAGTATTTAATTATGTTAATCAAGGAAGTACATTTTTTTTAAATTAGATGTGGGTTGTGACTTGTGTGGTGTTATAGAGTAGGAAATAAAAAAGTATATTTATGTAATATCTAATGTTTTTGTTCCCGAAAAATTTCTAATTACAATATTTATTTGTTTGGAAATTATTTTTAATTTAATTTAATATAATATTTGTAGGTATTTGTCATATGTATTTAACATTATAACATGTTTTTCTAAACATGTTTAATATCAAAAAGATTTATATTTCAATTTTTAACACATTTATATATTTTTAATTTATTTTGTATTTTAAATATTGTTGTTGTTAATATTTTGTTTTGTTTTAATTTTGAACTGACTGAATTGAGAATACTCATTGCTACTCCTTCGCAATCCAACACTTTCCCTACTGTTGCGCTCACTGGAGTGGGAATAGTACATTTTACCCATCCGTTATCCAACACTTTTCCTACTGTTGCACTCACTGGAGTGGGAATAGTAATTGTTACCCTTCCGGATATGAGGAAACGAAGATTCAGTAAATGCTCAACTTGCAAGGCATGCAAGATAGGACGAAATATCAAAAACCTAAAAGACCCAGAAGGGAAGAACTTCACAATCAGAACCAGTATCACCTGTGATTCTTCGTTCGTCGTCTATATGTTGCAATGTTTTTGTGGTAAAGCCTATATTGGGAGTACGACGTGTTCCCTCAAAACAAGAATATTACAACACATTCGTGCAATCCAGAATGGTGATCATTCATATGCTATTGCGAAACATATGGCCAGCCATGAAACCAAAACTTGGTTAGATGTGAAATACTTTGGACTGGCAAGCATTCAACAGCACGAGAGAGGAGGAAACCGTACACAAAAACTGAGACGATTAGAATCAAAACTAATCATAAGATTCAGAACCAAGCAGCCAGCTGGCCTGAACGGCGATGAAGAATTAAATGTTCATTTATGATATGTATAATTTGACAATCTTGAAAATCCCTAGATACCTGCTACATAAGATAACTGTCAATTTGAAAACTAAGAATTGTATTAGTATTCGACTGTGTCCAGGGACAGACCCAAACTGTTGGGAATGGGAACTTACAGCCAATGACTATATGTATATACACGATTTTGGAAAAGGGGGTGGTGATGGACAGAGTTTCTGAATAATGCAGAATACTCTTACCCAGTCAAGAGATCAGGGTTTGATCCATCAGGACCTGGCTACATGCAAATTAGTCTGTTCCTGTCCCTGTGCATGATGGGAACAGGGCAAACCAAACTACCAAGGCAATTCTTATACTGGGAAGGAAACAAGCTTCCGGGGACCGGTTTCTAGCATTTCAGCCGTCGTCGGCCCGGCATGCTTGAATCCTGATGGTGCAATGAGCAAGGGACTCACGTCTGAGTATACCCTCCCACACATAGTGTGAACAAAATCGATTTTGGAAAAGGGGGTGGTGATGGACAGAGTTTCTGAATGATGCAGCAGAATACTCTTACCCAGTCAAGAGATCAGGGTTTGATCCATCACCGTTTTTTAGCTCACTGCACCATCCCAGCTCAGAACCTGGCTACATGCAAATTAGTCTGTTCCTGTCCCAGTGCAAGATGGGAACAGGGCAAACCAAACTACCAAGCCAATTCTTATACTGGGAAGGACACAAGCTTCCGGGGACCGGTTTCTGGCATTTCAGCCTTCGTCGGCCCGGCTTGCTTAAATCCTGATGGTGCAATGAGCAAGGGACTCACGTCTGAGTATACACTCCCACACATAGTGTGGACAAAATCGATTTTGGAAAAGGGGGTGGTGATGGACAGAGTTTCTGAATGATGCAGAATACTCTTACCCAGTCAAGAGATCAGGGTTTGATCCATCACCGTTTTTTAGCTCACTGCACCATCCCAGCTCAGAACCTGGCTACATGCAAATTAGTCTGTTCCTGTCCCAGTGCATGATGGGAACAGGGCAAACCAAACTACCAAGCCATATGTATATACACAACATGGGTTATGGCACACATCGGGGACGTAGGGCACTCAGCCCTTAATTGTAAAACAACATCATGTCCAAAGTTACGCATATAATCAATTATCAGGTACATTGATTCTTGATTAAAAATGCACGTGTGTCTCGCGAGCGTTAAGGAAGCGCCAGTTTCCTCCAAACTCAGGAACGCTTTCAATGTAGTAACAAGATGCAGTCCTCGCTGATATGCACAACCCACACGGTGTAACGCATGGTAAACTGCATATTAGGCTGTTTAAATGTTTAAAAACTACAAGTTCCATCATGCCCCAGGTAATGATAGGGGTGTGTGCTGGTATAAATGCAGAAAGGGAAAAGGGACCAATCACTAATACTACCGTGAACAGGAACTACTGTTCAAAACGCGTAGGAGTTGTTGTATCACGTTTGGAATAAAATAACTGCGTGAAAACTGAGAAGTGTGCTGCGACTTCATTTCTTGTATGGGATTAAACTGAGACACTGCCCTGGTCTCGACGCTGGCACCCAGTGGATTGTGCTCCCGCTGCGACAGGACAATTTGTTTGTTTATATATATATATATATATATATATATATATATATATATATATATATATATATATATATATATATATATATATATATATATATATATATATATAATACCTACTGGCGGTCGCCAGTAGGTATATATAGTTAGGACCTAGTTACCATAGGAAATTCCAAACATTCTATTGGAAATAACTTTTGCGCCGATTGAGGGATCTGCCTGTAATTTTCCTTAAATTTGTCTTGCTGCGCTCCGCTCCTTCCCTGAAAGTTTCGGGGGGATCCGTCAAGCGGGGGCCGAGAAAAAAGGGGGGTCCCAAAATGTGTTTTCCCCATGTTAATTTCCATAGAGACATTCTGACAAGGCTACAGCTCGAACGACTGAACGGAATTACACCAGATTTGGCAAAATGGTAGGGACTGGTATGCAGCAGTGCCTTTTGTATGTTTGGTGTAAATCCCTCCAGTAGTTTTTGAAAAAATTGAATTTGAAATTTTTCAAATGGCATTTACTATGGGGCCTTTAGACACGGCTACAGCACGAACGGCTGAACGGAATTACACCAAACTTGGCAAAATGGTAGGGACAGGTATGCAGTAGTGCCTTTTCTATATTTGGTGAAAATCCCTCCAGTAGTTGTGGAGAAAATTGAATTTGAGCAAATTATATATCTATATGCGCTCAACATTCTATTGGGAATAACTTTGGCGCCGATTGAGGAATCTGTGTGTCATTTTCCAGAATTTTAGCCAGCTCCACTCCGCTCCTTCCCTGAAAGTTTCGGGAGGATTCGTCAAGCGGGGCCGAAAGGGGGGTCCCAAAACTTGTTTTCCCCATGTTAATTTCCATAGGGACCTTTAGACACGGCTACAGCCCGAACGGCTGAATGGAATTACACCAAACTTGGCGAAATGGTAGGGCCTGGCATGCAGATGTGCCTTTGCTATGTTTGGTGAAAATCCCTCCAGTAGCTCTTGAGAAAATTGAATTTGAAATTTTTCAAATGGCATTTTCTATGGGACCTTTAGACACGGCTACAGCCCGAACGGCTGAACGGAATTACACCAAACTTGGCAAAATGGTAGGGACAGGTATGCAGTAGTGCCTTTTCTATATTTGGTGAAAATCCCTCCAGTAGTTGTTGAGAAAATTGAATTTGAGCAAATTATATATCTATATGCGCTCACCGTACACGCACCGTACGCGTACGGTACGCGTACCGTACGCGTACGTGCGCGTACCCTTACGTGCGCGAGCGAGTTTCTGATTGGCTGGCAGTCGACTGTCAACATTCCAAACTGTCCAAACCAGGAAGTGTTGGCCACCATCTTGTTTTTCAGGGGAATTGATGCATAAGAGAGCTCAAAACAAGAGTGGAAAACACGAAAAGGGGGCAGGGTAGAGACCCCCAACCCTCTAGCCCTTCTCAGGGGGTCCCAAAAGGACCCCCAAGGGAAAAAAAAATGTAAAAAAAATCGCGGGGTACGCGCACCGTACGCGTACGCGTACGGTACACGTACCGTGCGCGTACCCCGCGATTTAAAAAAATAATAATTTTTTTTTGCACTTGGTGTTCCTTCTGGGACCCCCTGAGAAGGGCTAGGGGGTCAGGGGGTCTCAACCCTGCCCCCTTTTCGCGTTTTCCACTCTTGTTTTGTGCTCTCTGGTGCCTCACTTCTCCTGAGAAACAAGATGGCTGCTCAGGTGGTCCCAGAAGGATAATAACATATATAAACGTTATCCACTAATAGAATTAGCATTTACAAAACCTTTGAAATGTATTGAAAAAAAATATAGGTTTCACGCCTGATATAGTTAGGAATTAGCATTTAAAAAACCTTGCAAATTCACTGAAAAAACCATAGGTTTCAAGCCTTATATAGTTAGGAATTAGCATTTAAAAAACCTTGCGAATTCACTTAAAAAACCATAGGTTTCAGGCCTTATATAGTTAGGAATTAGCATTTAAAAAACCTTGCAAATTCACTTAAAAAACCATAGGTTTCAGGCCTTATATAGTTAGGAATTAGCATATTAAAAACCTTGCCAATTCACTTAAAAACCATAGGTTTCAGGCCTTATATATATAGGAATTAGCATTTAAAAAACCATTGAAATTGCTCCTATATAGTTAGTTGTACTAACTATATTTCGCGCACCGGCAATCCACTGCTGATGATGTCGCATATTACATCATTCATGACATGGTCAGTGACATCACTGATGACATCTCAAATTGTTATGTTGTTATGTATGGCACGTAAGTGTTCCAACACCCTTTTCTTTGCTTCGTGTTTTGTACTACCCACATACTATTTGTTGCAGGGACAAATCAGTATATACACACTGTAAGGTGTGTTGCACGTCAAACGTTTACAAATCGTAAACTCTCTGTTTGCATTGGGAACAGTAAGTGTTTTACAATCCTTGCTATACCTACAAGCTTTACACTTACGACAGCATCTGAAGCCCATACCTGGGCTTCAGATGCTGGAGAAGTGTGGCTTAATGGTTAGAGCGGCAGACCCTGATGCAGAGGTCTAGCCCGGGACCAGGGTTCAATTCCCCGCCTCGGCGGGTCTTGGGCTCAAAAATTCCAAGGACCTGATCATTTTCGCCTCGGTGCCTATTCTAATCATGGAGTCCCACTCTGCAACTCTGGGCAATAGCTTGCTTAATCTCCACAACGGCCCCCACAACGCTAAGGATGCCTGGCCTTCACCCTGGGGGTGCCCAAGAGTGGATGCCTCACAGGGAAATCCAGGACGGGTTCCACTGCGGTATTCGTACAAGTGCCTTGAGACCCTTGCGGGTGAGTAGTGCGCTATACAAGTATCAATTTACATACCTTCCTGGTTATTTAAAGCTATTCCTGAGGTGACATAGTTCTGACTGAGCTCGTCTCTCAATGATTTACCTTTTCGAAATGTAATTTGTGAATTATCATTTAGGTATTTCTTAAGATGGTTATCTGTCTGTAAGACGTGCCAGTGTTTTTTTTAAAATCTTACGCACCTCATATGAGATTTACACTGAGCGTTATTATTCACTGGTATTGTTATGTGCAGCAGTTATGTGCAGCAATGTATAGTGAATGTTTATTTACCTTACGGAAGCTCTTTAATGAGATGCTGTTAGTATTGGGTTTCCAAGCAACAGCGATTCAACAACCAATCAAACATGAGTTTGGTCTAAGGAACCTATCGGAGCCAAGCTTCTAAGAAGCGCGTTGCTTTACTTTGGTTTACTGTTTTGAACTACATATTAATATAATATGCACACCGACAATAACGAGAAATTGTGTATCTATATCCGCATTCATCATACATTTATGTTTACAAATTTTAAAACGAATCATGTGACCAAACGTTACGGTACGATAATGCCCGAATATTATGAATATGTGGTTATATGACCAGCAAGATATCTTTTTGGTGATATTAAGTGACTACACTATGATTGTCTTACATGTAAACATGTTACAAGATGTCTCCCGCTTTTCCGTGATGTAAACATGTGCACAAGTGTGTTGGGTTTTAAAAAAGGCTGACAGCACCACGAGACGAGCGTGACCAAGCCGTAATGGCGAAACGCGCCGTGGAGATTTGTTCATCTGCCAAATAAATTCTTGAACTGAAGCTCTGGATGTCCTGTTTTCTTCGATATTTTGAAGATTTGTGGAGAGAATAAAGTAGCCTGCTGGTGGCTACAACGGGACCGCCCAAGACTGCCTGACTCTTTTACCAGCAACAGTGGTGAATATATATATATAATTATATATATATAATTATATATATATTTTTCTCCAAACATTCTCCCATCAGGGAAATACGTAAAACGACACACCAGGAGTTGCTGTGCAAGAAGGTTTTAATTGGCAGCAAAAACAAACAACGCGTTTCACCTCACGGCTTGTTCACGTTTGCTGTAGACTCCAAAACCTAGTCCTTTTACATTGTCAGTTAGTTGTCACAATAGTAGGACTACTCGTCTACACCATTACGTGAAAATATAGCGGACATATTGGAACAGAAAATACATTGTTAAATGTCCAATTTATCAAGTATTTACACCGTTAATAACCACTCGTGAGCGAGTACTGGCTTTACCGGGAATCTGTGTTTGATATATATATATATATATATATATATATATATATATATATATATATATATATATATATATATATATATATATATATATATATATATATATATATATATATATATATATATATATATATACATACATACATACATATATATATATATATATATATATATATATATATATATATATATATATATATATATATATATATATATATTCACTGAAAAAACCATAGGTTCCAACAGGTGGGAACCTTGGTGCTTTGATATATATATATTTTTGAATAAACTTAGCGGTGAATTTCTACGAACACGGAGTCCTGAGATTTCAGTGCGTCACTTTTAGGACGCCGTTGTGTCCAAATCTTGGGCCTGCCTCACAGCAGGCGTAAGACTGATGCAGGCCCTTTCACATAGGACTTGCCCCATGTGAAAGGATGCATTGCTGGAGTTGTGTCACTTTTGTGACACACTCCAGCAATGCATCACTTTTGCGCTTACAGATACGTCAGAAATACTGACGTATCTGTAAGTACTTGCGACATAATGCGTCATATACTTAATATGACGCATGAGTAGAAGACTGAAGGCCTCATTTATGAGGCCATGCGTCACTTTTACGCCACTGGTACGTCACTTTTTGTGACGCACCAGTGCTGTAAAAAATGCACCTTGTTGAGTCATATTTACAAAGTGACGCATCTAGGTAGATGTGTCACTTTGTAAACCCCTGCGCCACATTATACCTACGTCAGGTGTAATGTATGCAAAAGGGGTGTATTGACGCAAGAAAGGGTCGTAGAGGAGACGCAGTGAAATCTATGAGATTTCACTGCGTCACTTTTAGGACGCCGTTGTGTCAAAATCTTGCGCCTGTATCACAGCAGGCGTAAGACTGATGCAGGCCCTTCCACATGGGCCTGGCCCCATGTGAAAGGATGCATTGCTGGAGTTGTGTCACTTTTGTGACACACTCCAACAATGCATCACTTTTGCGCTTACAGATACGTCAGAAATACCGACGTATCTGTAAGTACTTGCGACATAATGCGTCATATATAACACTGCTGAATAAAAATGCTGTCTGCAACCTGCATACCGTGTGCGTCTCCTTTTCTCTTCAAACCGTGAGAGAATGCCAGGTGATACATAGCGACAGGTTCTGTCGCCGAGAAAACGCACCGCCACAAAGAGCGCCGTGAAGTTTCCCCGTCCTTGAACCACAACTGCATGTCTCGGCCAAACCGAAGCCCAGGGGAAACAGGCTGCCGCCTTACACCAGAGTCAGGTTTGGATCCCTCGCAGCCCCACAAAAGATTGGGAAGCAATTTGGGAGGTATACAGTCCTGGAAACGGAACACTTGCACGTTCCAGGAAAGCCAGTGATGATCCTACCGACCCTCGCGCAGAGAGCTGACTACTGAAAACTGCAGGAAACAGCGTGCCGAATCAACCACGAGTGGAGGGGACTGGCAATGCTGCAACAAACTTTCACTGCAGATCGACAATGGCACTCTTCTGAACTGAGGAAAAACATCCTCTCTTTGCAGCAAATGTGAGTAATTAGACTGTGAATACCAATGGGACTCCAGGTACCATAATGCCCAGCAAACCGCCACAGGCGTCCACCAGGGGGGTGGCAATAAATGTGAACAACATCACCTGAAGCCCATTTTCAAGCTCACAAGGACTGAGGCAACACCTCTGAAGAAGTTTTTAAGCAAAAACCAAACGTGTCAGGTGCCTCAACACTGCTGAATAAAAATGCTGTCTGCAACCTGCATACCGTGTGCGTCTCCTTTTCTCTTCAAACCGGGAGAGAATGCCAGGTGATACATAGCGACTGGTTCTGTCGCCGAGAAAACGCACTGCTACAAAGAGCGCCATGAAGTTTCCCCGTCCTTGAACCACAACTGCATGTCTCGGCCAAACCGAAGCCCAGGGGAAACAGGCTGCCCCCTGACACCGGAGTCAGGTTTGGATCCCTCGCAGCCCCAAAAAAGATTGGGAAGCAATTTGGGAGGTATACAGTCCTGGAAACGGAACACTTGCACATTCCAGGAAAGCCAGTGATGATCCTACCGGATCACTGAAATAATATCGAGGGACAAAATATGGACTTGCAAAAATATCGTGGACAAAATATCGACAGTCAAAATATCGAGTTTGTATCTTCAAACAGGTAAGTACAAAAATATCGAGTACAAAATATCGTTTACAATAATATAGATGTAAAAAATATCGACTTTATTAAAAACAGTGTTAAATTAAATTAATATTAAAATTTAATTATTAAAATATACTTAAAAATACTTACATTAACTTATAATAATTAAATAATAAATGAAAATAATAAAAAAAATGTTTACAATCTTATTTGTTAAAACATATATATATAGTAACATACTATAATTAAATAATATACTATTATATTACCGTACGATACCAGAAGTTTAAAAAATACTATTCCCACTCCAAAGAGTGCAAGCGTAGGGAAAGCGTTGGATAGCGTAGGGGTTGAAATTACTATTCCCACTCCAGTGGGTGCAACAGTAGGGAAAACTGACCCTGAACCCTAAAAATACCCCTTTACCCAAAAACCCAAAACTGACCCTGAACCCTAAAATACCCCTTTACCCAAAAACCCCAAACTGACACTGAACCCTAAAAATACCCCTTTACCCAAAAACTGAAAACTGACCCTGAACCCTAAAAATACCCCTTTACCCAAAAACTGAAAACCGACCCTGAACCCTAAAAATACCCCTTTACCCAAAAACTGAAAACTGACCCTTAACCCTAAAAATACCCCTTTACCCAAAAACTGAAAACTGACCCTGAACCCTAAAAATACCCCTTTACCCAAAAATTGAAAACCGACCCTGAACCCTAAAAATACCCCTTTACCCAAAAACTGAAAACTGACCCTGAACCCTAAAAATACCCCTTTACCCAAAAACTGAAAACTGACCCTGAACCCTAAAAATACCCCTTTACCCAAAAACTGAAAACTGACCCTGAACCCTAAAAAAAACCCTTTACCCAAAAACTGAAAACTGACCCTGAACCCTAAAAAAAACCCTTTACCCAAAAACTGAAAACTGACCCTGAACCCTAAAAATACCCCTTTACCCAAAAACTGAAAACTGACCCTGAACGCTAAAAATACCCCTTTACCCAAAAACTGAAAACTGACCCTGAACCCTAAAAATACTCCTTTACCCTTAATTAATTAATATTATTTAATTACCAATTAATTATTAATTAACAAAAACAATAAAGTAAATATATTAGCACATTAGCTGTAATTAATTTAATTTAACCTCTTCGCCGCTAATGACAAGGGTAACTCGTCATGGACTTTCCATTGATTTCAATGGGAAACAAATGAGTAGTAAAATAATGCCTTAGCAGCCAAGTGGTTAATAATTAATATTATTTTTTACCAATTAATTAATTAACAATAACTAAAAATTATCTATATAAATAAATTACTCTAATTACTGTAATTAACTAATTAATATTATTTAAATACCAATTAATTACTAATTAAAAATATGTACAAAATATATTAATTAATTAACTAATTAATATTAATTAATTAATAATTAAAATATTTACAAACATATATTAATTAATTAATTATTATTACATTTCTCCCCACCCTTATCCCCTATTAACCCAACATCCCTCTCCTAAACATTAACTACAATTTAGATTACTATTAATAAAAAATATATTTTTTTTAACCTTTTTTCTACATATTATTAAAACATTTTACTTTGACTATTTATATATATTTTGTCGATATTTTTGTACTCAATATTTTTTTAACATTATTTTAATCAATATTTTGACCAACGATATTTTTGTTATCGATATTTTATTATTATCGATATTTTTAACTCGATATTTTGTCCATTCGATATTTTTGAGGCGATATTTTGTCTGTGCACCGATCCTACCGACCCTCGCGCAGAGAGCTGACTACTGAAAACTGCAGGAAACAGCATGCCGAGTCAACCACGAATGGAGGGGACTGGCAATGCTGCAACAAACTTTCACTGCAGATCGACAATGGCACTCTTCTGAACTCAGGAAAAACATCCTCTCTTTGCAGCAAATGTGAGTAATTAGACTGTGAATACCAATGGGGCTCCAGGTACCATAATGCCCAGCAAACCGCCACAGGCGTCCACCAGGGGCGTGGCATAAATGTGAACAACATCACCTGAAGCCCATTTTCAAGCTCACAAGGACTGAGGCAACACCTCTGAAGAAGTTTTTAAGCAAAAACTAAACGCGTCAGGTGCCTCAACACTTCTGAATAAAAATGCTGTCTGCAACCTGCATACCGTGTGCGTCTCCTTTTCTCTTCAAACCGGGAGAGAATGCCAGGTGATATACATAGTGACTGGTTCTGTCGCCGAGAAAACTCACCGCCACAAAGAGCGCCGTGAAGTTTCCCCGTCCTTGAACCACAACTGCATGTCTCGGCCAAACCGAAGCCCAGGGGAAACAGGCTGCCGCCTGACACCGGAGTCAGGTTTGGATCCCTCGCAGCCCCACAAAAGATTGGGAAGCAATTTGGGAGGTATACAGTCCTGGAAACGGAACACTTGCACGTTCCAGGAAAGCCAGTGATGATCCTACCGACCCTTGCGCAGAGAGCTGACTACTGAAAACTGCAGGAAGCAGCATGCCGAGTCAACCACGAATGGAGGGGACTGGCAATGCTGCAACAAACTTTCACTGCAGATCGACAATGGCACTCTTCTGAACTGAGGAAAAACATCCTCTCTTTGCAGCAAATGTGAGTAATTAGACTGTGAATACCAATGGGACTCCAGGTACCATAATGCCCAGCAAACCGCCACAGGCGTCCACCAGGGGCGTGGCATAATTGTGAACAACATCACCTGAAGCCCATTTTTAAGCTCACAAGGACTGAGGCAACACCTCTGAAGAAGTTTTTAAGCAAAAACGAAACGCGTCAGGTGCCTCAACACTGCTGAATAAAAATGCTGTCCACAACCTGCATACCATGTGCGTCTCCTTTTCTCTTCAAACCGGGAGAGAATGTCAGGTGATATATATGTATTTGCAGAATGAATGAGCATACAGCCTGGTGCCCCAAACACAATCAATCAATCAATCAATCAATCAATCAATCAATCAGAATACTTGTAGAGCGCACTACTTACCCGTGAGGGTCTCAAGGCACTGAGGAGAGGGGAGTGATGCTACTGCTCGAAGAGCCAGGTCTTGAGGAGTCTTCTGATGGCGAACAGGTCTTGTGTCTGACGTAGGTGGGCCATGTCGACGTTGAACAGTGTCGGGCTGAGGGATCAGCCCTGGGGGACGCCACAGATGATGTTGGTGGCTTCGGAGAGGAGGGGCGGGAGGCGGACGCTCTGGGTTCTGCCGGATAAGAAGGACGTGGTCTAGTCAAGGGCCTTCTCTTGGATTCCGGCTTCTAGGAGGCGTGTCTTTAGAGTTCGATGGCAGACCGTGTCAAAGGTGGCTGACAGGTCAAGGAGGATGAGGGCTGACGTTTCGCCGTTGTCTAGTTGGCGCTTGATATCGTCTGTGGAGGCGATGAGGGCTGTCTCGGTGCTGTTGTTTCGTCTGAACCCGGACTGGGACGGGTCCAAGATGTTGTTGTCTTCCAGGTGGCGGGCCAGTTGCATCTTGACGATTTTCTCGATGACCTTTGCCAGGAACTGGAGCTGCGAGATGGGCCGGAAGTTCTTGAGGTCCTTGGGGTCCACTTTGGGCTTCTTGAGGCGTTTTTCCAGCTTTCGGGGAATGTAACTGTTTTGAAGGAGATGTTGATGATCTTCCGTAGTTGGGGTGTGATGGCGGTGACACACGGCCAGATGCATTTCAAGCATTCTCCAGCCCATGGTCACTGGCAGTAGGGAGCAGCAATGAAGCAGAACCACCTGTGCACTATTTAAATATCCCGCCCATGTGGGTGTGTGCGCTGAGAATGCTGGTCATGGTAATTTCACCATAATCATCCCAAGTGGGTGTTGCCGTGCTACCAAATCTCAATGTCTTACCCCGGGGGTGGCGGTCCCCGGGGCTGCGGGGGCTGTGAGCCCCCCGCATACATTTCGTGGAAGCCCCGGGTGGCGGTCCCCGGGGCTGGGGGGCCCCTCTGGGCCCCCATCATTACAAATGAAAGAAGCCCCGGGGGTGGCAGTCCCCGGGGCTGCGTGGGGGCCGTGAACCCCCCGCATACATAACGTGAAGAGGTGGGCGTCTTCAAACTTTCCAGAGAGAATGCAACAGCCTCGCAGAGCAGCGCATGCACACTGCCTCTAGGCTCGACCTAAAAAACATTCAGGCTGCTCGGAAAGCTCTTCCCAAGCAGTCTGAGCTAGAGAAAAAAAAGGAAACCATCTGATGCACAGCAAAAAAGGGGCCTTTCTAACCAAGGGAGTAGCTAGAAAATTAAAATACCCCTCTTGGAACCAAAGCTCTTATGGCACCAAGGAAATAAAGCATGTCATCACAGCCCTCCCCAGAAGAGCTCTCTTGTCTACTCCTTCCAAGCATTTATCTATTCATTAGAGCATAGAATGAGAGGCAACAATAGTCCATAGTGTAACAAGGTGATCTTTTCTCTTACATTTCATCTCTTTTCAGCTACTCGCACTATACGAGATGCTGCAGTCCACATTATATTGCCATATGATACTTTGCCTAACTGCTAAGACTGTATCTGGTGGGAATGCCTTTGAGATCTTTTTTTGTGAAACAACTTACGCTGGTTAGACTGATGGAATATTCTAATAGACGTTGTTGGTGTGGTACAGATAATGAAAATAGACCATAATATGCACAATTTCGCCCCGAAGAAGCCTATAATTAGGCAAAATGTGTTGGCTGCGCAAGCTGAAAAGAAACAGAATAAAACAGAAAATTTCCCCATCAGTGATAGACTTTTCGTGTTTCCTGTAGTACTGGGTTTTAATTGTTGCTTGTTACACTTTTGACAATTGTTGCCTCTCATTCTAAGTTATAATGTATTTAACGTGTGGCCAACTGGTAGCTGGCCACCTTAAGGTGGGCAATTTGTCATTACAAAAGTGGTGATTACTTCAGGTGGTGCAATGGTAGATTCCCTGGCTGCCAACATTTGTCTTTCTCTACCCATTCATTCTTCCATCCTCCAGCTAATACCCACAAGTTCACTGTTATATTCTGTCATCATCCACTCTTTCATTTATCATTCAGTTTTTCACCATTCTGTCCGTCCACCCATCTATATCCATACTTATGCATCCATCTTCAAGCCTATTCATCCTCCTTCCATCCATCTATCCATCCATCCTTTCACTCATCCATCTCTCAATCCACCTTTTCACTCATACATTCATCCATCCTTTCTGTCATCCATCAATCCTTCCACTCCATCCATCCTTGCATTCCATCAATTTGTCCTCCATTAGACTCATTCATCCATCCACCCTTTCACTCAGCCATCCAATCATCCTTCCTTTCTCTCATCCTTCCATCCAACCACTTATCCATCCATCATTTACCCTTTTACTCATCCATCATCTATCTATTCCTCCACTCGCTCACCCATTCACTCATCCATCCATCCACCCTCCTTAACACTTATCCATTCATTCTTTCACTCATCCATCCAACGTCCCTTTCAATCATCCATTCTTTCACTCATTCATCCATCCATCCTTTCACTCATCCACTCTTTCGCTCATCTAACCACCCTTTCACTCTATCAACCATCCATCATTTCACTTCATCCATCTGTACATCCTCCCTTTCACTTATTCTATCACTCCATCCACCCTCTCTTTCACTCAGTCATCCATCCTTTCACTCACTTATCCATCTTTTCGCTCAGCCATCCACCATTCATCCATCTATACAGCCTCCCTTTCATTTATCCATCTATTCTTACACTCATCCATCCATCCTTCCATCCATTCATCCACCCTTTCACTAATGCATCCATTATTTCACTTATTCATCCTTTGTTCCATCCTTTAAGTTGTTCATCCATGTATCTACGTATCAACAATCCTTTCACTAGCCCATTCATCCACCCTTTCACTTATACATCAATCCTTTCACTTACTCCTCGTTGTCTGTCAAGTTGCAGACAGAAGAGGTCCAACAAGAACTCCACCTAGCTGTAGCTTCTAAACTTGGGGTTCACAACATCCTAGCATCCATCCATCAATCCGTCCATCCATCCTTTAATTCCGTCCATATATCCATCCATCATCCATCTACCCTTTCACTAATCCATCCATACTTTCTTATCACCCCTCCACCCTTTTCACTCATCCATCCATTCACTCAACCAACAACTGTAGACAGAAAAGGCTCATCAAGAACTTTGCCCCTGCTTGACCCACTAAAGTTGGGGGTTCACGACGCCCTTGTTTCTAACCCTCCCCAGTAACTGCCACTGGGCGACATCTGCACTGGGAATTTGTGACATTAAGGAAAATAGGAGGTGTTTGAAAAAAAAAATATACAAACCTTTTTTTATGTGTAGGCAGTGGTCTCACAGTCCATAAAAAAATGATTTTGTGAACATTCAAAAAGGGGTAGGGGCCTACCTGCAGCCCTCTACCCTTTTGTGACTGACTTACCTCCTTTGACAAGCTGGTAACATTTTAAAGTTTTGCAAATAATTTCAGTCGTACATACATAGCTTAAAGATTCGGTATCTGAAAGGGGCATCCTTAACACACCCCTTCCAAATACTGAGTCTGTATTTATTCCCAAACCCGATTCGCGATTCATCAGGTTTCAGTAACTTGTTACTGAATCACTATTGGGAGAAAAGTAAATGATCAGTCCAAGGGATGGGAAGTATGTTAGTGACAGCAAAATTATCGAAGGAAGTGATAATGGAAGGTACAGGTGTCCAGGAAAGCAGGGACATTGGCTACAAGAACACATTTCCACTTTTACCAATACCATGATTTTCTATCCAAATATCTTAATGTCAATACCTCATTGAGATCACATCCTGAAAACCAAGTACAATTAATTCCTCTTTTTTGATTAATAAAATATCAGCTGCATCAGCAATAAAATAATTCCTAACTCACTGATCTATGAACCCCTCACACCAAAATCTAAGAATGCTTAGGGCACTTTCATCCCAATTTCCAAAATTTAAACCAACATCTGCGATCTGGATGCCTTTCTGGTGAATATAATGACAGTTCTTTTAAAATGTACTTTGTGTTCCTTGATTAGCTCATAGCTCCCCATAGGAGTGTTTGCTGTACTTTTAGAAACAGTTCAGATCAATTCAATGTTGAAAAAAGAAAGGAAAACGTGATCTAAACTCACTATTCAATGTCATAACAGTGTCAAATTTGCAATGGCTTGCAAAAACAATGAAATGTTGTGTGTTATATCAGCTGTTTGCTTACACTGATAACCAAATATTTATAAACTACCAATCTGGTCTTCATTCTGTCTTCAGCCAATAAACTGCTGTACTAAAAATACTTGAAGATGAACACTGCAGGCTCCTGGACGGATGCTCATGCCTACTCCTCTTCTCCACCTGTCAGTGGCTTTTGACACAGTCATTCCAAAAAAGGTTAATAATAACCCTGGGAATCAGAAAGACTTTTTCAGGACTAAACCCTGGATGAAAATAGATTCTTTAGTTTGATAAACACAACTCCAGGAGCTCTGAAATAGTATGTGGTGTCTCACACGGTTTCATGGTAGCTATGCCACTATTCAACTTGCGCCTTTAACCATCAGGCTTACAGTTGGGGGTCAGAGGTCTCCAGACACTCATGTGCCAAAGACACACAGCTATATTTAAAACTTTGCCCATTAATGACATCCTCTACCTTTACTAGCTTTATGAAACTTCATCACTGGATGCCAATTTTGTAATGTAAATGGAGTTTGTTCTTGTCACACCCTCAGTACAAGGGGCTACTTCTTGTCACATTCAAACATAAAAACTAATTTGAGCAAATGCATCCTCATGAACTTAAGGTGGAAGCTTCTCCACATCACTAACCCCTATTGTGAAATCTCTGGGTTTCATAATTGACAGCACCATATATGTCTTCTCACATCAACTGATTGCCATTCCAAATAGTTTTAACCGCATTTTCTAAAGAAAATCACACCCCGTCTGCTTTAGTTAAAAACAGAAGTCCAGGTTCTGTTTAGTACTTGGACAAACAGCATGGTACCTGGATGTGTTTCCCAAGACTGTGTTGCCCTGCTATAGACCATGGAGCTATTGACAAGCCCTTTGCGATACTTTTGTCTCATTTTTAACATGGGAAAAGTGACATACCGGTGGCGCAAGGGGCTTCCAAATAAGCCCCTATGTTTCTTTCCACTGTCAGACTTATTTTCTCTACAATTACATTTACCCATATATCGCAATTCTAAAGAAACATATGTTGGCTTACTTTTAATGGCCACAGTGAAGAGCAAGCTCCTCAAAAACAAACAATAGGAGATAGTCAATGGAAACCAGAAAAGAAGAAATAGGCAACAAAAACAAAACAACATCTGTAAACAAGGATCAGGAAAAGAACAATCTGAGCTACAATGAACTATGAAGTCTTGAAGCACTTGACAGAGAGACAAAAGTCCAACACCTTTGTCTATCAATTCCTCACATTTCACCAAAAATACTGACCGCCAGAGCTGTCTTGCAACTAAATTTGGCAGACAGATACACAGCTCCAAATTAACCCTTGAATTTCGTAGTCGACAAAATCCAGTCCAGAGGTTACGTTATACACTAATCCACTGCATTTCTATGTATCATTTTCTGTCTGTCTCAGCGCTCAATCTTCATATGCCTCAAATTTTAACCCTTTTCCCTCTGCTATTTCTTTATTTTATCATTTTAATTGCATTTATCATGGTATGCAAAAACACGTCTAATTTTCAAAATTAAAACTGTCAAAGTAACTACTTCATGTCTTTTGTTTAGTGTTGCTTGCCTTTCACATGAGTACTGTTATTTTATCATTTAGAACCAGTGCCAAATACCAACCTTTTTCGTTATGAATTTTTAGACGTAATCATCTTCCAATATGATATTTCATAACTTTTAAAACAACAATGGCAATATGCCTCTCCAGAGTGTAACATATTGTGCTGATTCTAAAGGGATTCCCCGGTTTCCACCTGATTGACCACATTTCCTATGAAAAGACCTATTAATGACCTAGACGCCATTGGACATTGATCAAAGATTGGGTCTTGAACAATTAATTAGTGGATGAGAAGATTGAATTTGTATAATGCATTGTGTTGCACTGTTAGACCTGTCAGCCTTGGGGTGGTCTTCCCACTAAACATTTGCTGTCCTCAATTTTTGCTGATCTTGTTTTTGCTGGCATTAGGACTCTGCACTCTTTACCACTGCTAACCCATGCTTAAGGGCATATACTTACTCCTTAGAACATGGTAACACTGGCTTACCCTATTTAGCATATTTAATTGAATTGTAAGCCTCTAGTAAAGTGACATATATGTGCCCAGGGCCTGTAAAATAAATGCTACTAGTGGGTCTGTAGCACTGACTGTGCCACCCACTTAAGTAGCCTTTGATGACCTCAATCTGATACAACATATCCACACTGAGACTCATCAGAAAGGTCAGCCTCGACCAAATCTGGTCCTCGAACCTACCAATATCTTTGATAGACATAAAACCTTGTTGTTGGTCTGACCACTATAGCATAAGTTTCTCTTTTCAGCTAGACAAGACTATCCAATTAAAGCTACAAACCAGCAAGACAATCAGGAAGTGGACTTCTATGGACATGTCTGCTTTTCTTAACTTTTTAAATACCTCCCTTCCTCTACAGAATACCAACGTGGAGGAGGCCGATCTTCGGTTTAAAGAATGGCTTACTTTAGCGATCAATATTTATGCTCCTCCCACACGTCTTTGCAGCTCTAGGAGCTCGGATGCACATAAATGGTTTACACCTGAGCTAAAAAAATTAAAACTGGAAGTGAGGCAACAGGAAAGGGCATGGCGTTCTCAGTATTGCCCTTCAGCCAGGGCTATTTATTGCCTGGCTAGGAAGGCATACCAAAAAATTCTACATAGCCATAAGACCACCTATTTCTCATCTGAAATCTTAAACTCTACTAATAAGTCGAAAGAAATCTTCAGGATAGTGAATGACTTGTGCAATGATGACAGAACCTCTCCTCCAGTAGTTCCCACACAAGCACTATGCAACTCCCTGAATAACTTCTTCAGTGAAAAGATTTTATTGATCAAACAGAACATCTCCACACTTCCAACTTGTGCCCCTGTGGATGACATCTTTTTTAATCCCTTAACCTTACATTCTTTTCCCCCTATTGACTTGAAAATCTTTGTAGAGTTACTATCTAGAGTCAAATCAGGCTCTCCTATGGATATCTGTCCCCCTCAAATCATGAAGGAAATTGGGCGAGCCATTCCCAACAGCATGATACCCCTGCTTAATGACTCTCTCACTTCAGGGACAGTCCCCAGCAGTTTCAAGCAGGCCTTATTGATACCCCTTACTAAGAAACCTGGTATTGATCCATCGGACCACACAAATTATCGGCCCATATCCCTGCTGCCCTTTTTATCCAAAATGCTGGAGGCTCACGTTACCAACTGCCTCTCTAACTTTGTGGAGGAATCGGGCTATCTTCAACCCAATCAAGCAGGATTTCGGCCTGGTCACTCTACTGAGGCAGTAATACTGGCAGTCCAGAACACCTTGCGGTCCAACGCTGACAAAAATCTTCACCAAGCCCTGGTGCTCCTTGATTTGTCCGCGGCATTCGACACGGTTGACTATTCCATTCTGGTCAACCGTGTCGAACAGGCAGGCCTCAGAGACTCTGCCTTGGCTTGGCTAAAATCGTTCATATCTGAACACACCCAGTCTGTCTGCCTGGGTTCTTTCTCAGCTCCTAAAATCAATTCCTTCTGCGGGGTTCCCCAGGGCTCTTCTTTGTCTCCCTTACTATTTAATTTGTATATGCGGCCCCTTCTTTTTGCTTTAAGCAAACACAAAGTCACTGTATATAATTATGCAGATGACTTGCAGCTAATCTTCGCACTTAATTCCCCAAATGCGGTGGAGGATTTTCAGGCAACCATGACCCTAATCCAGAGCTGGATGTCTTTAAATCACCTCAAATTAAACCCGGGGAAAACTGAGCTGATTTTGCCTGGCAAGAGCGAAATCAGTTGGAGCCCTAACTTTTGGCCTGCTGACATGGGCCTCCCCCCAAAGAAATCATAAACAGTAAAAGGTTTGGGGGTAACCATCAATGAGGACCTCACTTTAAAATCGGTACCGTGGTCTCCTCTGGCTTTTTTCAACTGAGGAAAATCAGGAAAATTGCACACCTCCTCACCCACACTGCTCTAATCCAGGTGGTCATGGCCTTAGTTCTTTCCCACATTGATTTTTCAAATAGTCTCTATCTTGGCCTACCCCTAGGCCAACTTAGAAGATTGCAGTACCTGCAGAATCAAGCTGCCAGACTGATCTGCAATGTTCCCAAATGGGTATCGATCAAATCAGGCTTAGAGACCTTGCACTGGCTACATGTGGCCCAAAGATCCGAATTCAAAGCCGGGTGCATTATTTTTAAGGCACTGCAAGGCAAGGGCCCTTTATTCATCAGGCAGCTAATTGGCAGATACGTCCCCTCAAGCAGCTTGAGATCAGCCCACAAAGATCTACTTGAGGTACCACGCTTTAAGAAGAAACGACAGGGAGGCAGCAGCTTTCATATTTTAGCAGCCACCCTGTGGAACTCTTTGCCGCTAGCCCTTAGACAGAGCAAGGACCTCCTTGCCTTTAGAAAGGCACTTAAGACTTACCTATTCACACAGGCATATTTGAAATAGAGACTTCTGTTGATCCACCCTTGTTATGTTGTGGTTTTTTTGATCTCTTTCCAGCGCCAAGAAGCCCTCGGGCGTATGTGCGCTTTATAAATTTTAAATAACATAACATAACATAAACATGACTCAGGCCTGCCATTGCAGCCTTGGTGTGTAGTTGAACTGCCATGCTGATCTGGCAAAATACATGTTTTGCCAGGCCCAAACCTTCCCTTTTATACCTATATTTTTAAACTTGTGACTCTGACCTGGTATATGGTGACCAGATTCCACAGTTGGAGTTTTACACCATTTAATGTTATTTTTACTAAAATCTTTAAAGTTACATTTCTTTGGTTCTACCAATTGGATGTTTGTAGCTTTGGGCTTGTTTTATTTATAAAGAATTACTCTTTTATTAAAAACTGTTGTGGGCTCCTTTTGTGGTGTGTTGTCACTGTGTTACTATTTGAAGTGTTGCACAAATACTTTACACATTGCTACTGAGTTAAGCCAGACTGCTCTGTGCCAAGCTACCTGAGGGTTGAGCACAGGTTACTTGTGACTTCACCCTGAGAAGAATTGTGGTTTCTGCTTGAGAAGGTTTCACCCGTTCCCGGTACAGTAACCCATGTGCCAAAATATCCTTCTTAAAATAATGTCTGACAAAAATATTGTGGCATAAATATCAAATACAAATATATTGCCCCATTGGTGTTAATAATACGAAATCTATTTCTGATAATGATGGTCTGACATACAACCTAGCTCACGCTACATAATATTTGTCTTTGTGGTGTGGTACCACGTTGCAAAAGATGTTGTTAAAATTAGACTAAAAACCTAAACTACCCATCACGTAAAAAGGACCATTTTTATAAAGTAATGAATAATGGCATATTGATTCTTGGATTTAATGTTGTCAGGCATTTGGGCCCCTGACATCTTTGTAGTTGTAATTTTCCCAGTAGAATGAAGGAATGTGGCACATTCCAGAGGCTGGATTTTGGTTGTCATCCATCCTGTCTCTTTCCCATGTAAACTTTACATGCATAGGACTATAAATCTGATATGATCTTCTCGTTTGATCCAATCAATTAATCTGCACCACTGTGAAATGTGGTTGCATATGCGAAGACAACAGATCAGAACTAATTCTGTCTTTTGAGTCATCTGTAAATTGTTAGTGAAGATCCGGTTATCGTCATTCAGTCTTTACATAATGATAGCCGCAACCACAAATGGACGGTATCGGATCAAGATGATGTGAATTATTTTTCCTTATAAAGACAGCTAGAAGAGGATGGTTCCTAACAACACCTTCAACCTGCTGCCTCACTATTCAATAAATCAATGAATCAAACGAGCTTTATTCGATTTTAGGTAACAAAATCATAAAAGCATATATATATATAAAAACAAATTCATCTAAAAAACATCTATATACATTGGTCTGCTCTATCACAATAATTATTTCGGACATTACTATCCATCATATAAATCAAGCTAACAAACACCCAGTTCCCAAAATTCAATGATTATTTACTTTCCTATTTTTCATCACATTCTTCAAAAACCCTGCCATAGAGCTGATACAATAGAAACTATCCAACATCTGCAAGTAGATGAAGGCAGGCCGACATTGTCTCCATCCTCCCCTTTTCAGTAATGGTTTTAACCACCTTTGTCTCTCTGTAAGATAAAATTTACAGAATAGTACAACGTGTGCTTTGTTGCAATACATTATCGCACGGACAGTGGCATAGTTGTCTTGACCAATCATTAATGTTTGGATATGAAACCAGATGAAGTGTTCCAAATCTAAATCTAGTCTCACTATTCAATTTGACCTCTTGGTGTCTCTCTTTGATTCAAGTACCTAGCCAAGTAGATCTGGAGGAGGGCCCCACCCATGTGGTTGGAGAATCTGAGGTTCACACCAAAACAATAATCTCAATGCTGTCCTTTTCTGCTGGAGCCAGCTGGAATGTATTCACCAACTAATTTGAGCATGACACTCGTCCAACATAAGATTGAAATGACAAGAAGCCTCCAGCATTTGGAGAAACCGAATACACGATGGATGTAAATATTAAATAGTACAGGTTTTCTTCGAGACAAACAATAATTAGTTCTTGCAGAGATTCTTTTTTTTTCTCTGTAGGATTGATGAGCACAAACCACAAGGCGTTCACTTTACCATAGCTTCCCTAGCAGGAAAAGAGAAAAACATGGCACTGGGCCATTTGGTTTCCAGCAAACCAGGAACACAATACACCTAAATCTATGAAAAAGCAGGTTGGGAAGAAAACAGAAACTGCAATTGCTCTTCATGCTTTACTAAGGGTTTATTGATCTACTCTCCTCCCACCCCCTCCCAAAACCAGCATGTTGGTGTTAAAGGAAAGAGCGATTGTAAGGTTTTCATTGTTCTTCATGCCTTACTAAGGCCCCCTTCTCTTTGCTATACACCAGAAAGATTTTTTATTTTGAGCATGTTTATTTGTAAGGGAACATACACTGTTCTTGTCTTACCAGGGGGGTGTTTGATTCCCCTCCTCCGTCAGATGCGATATACCCTTTGCCTCTTTTTGAGTTTGGTTGATAAAAATAAAAACAAAATGCCAGGTTTTCATTTTTTTATGTCTTATTATTAGGTTATCCATTTATACTTCCCACTCCATCCGCTCCCCCTGTACCCAATGCATCCTTTATCTTTGGGCATTTTCTTTGAAAAGAAAACAGAAACTCCGAGGTTTTCTGGAACTTTATCACTATACTCTCAAATGAACCCTTACCAGCACACACAACTTGTCAATGTAACATCAATTTACAAGGGTAACAAGGTCATACTATTTCACTGCTATTCCTTTAGTACTGACAGTGTAAAATATCGAGGTGTCGAGAGGCCATCCATCCGATCCAAAGCAACTTTATAAACAGTAAGGGCTAAACAATTTACACATATTCCATCAATACATCAATCAGGATTTAAAAAGCATGGTAAATCACCCCTGAGTGTCTCTAGGTGCTGGAGTTGCTGTTTGCTTTAATGAGCTCTGTTTTTTCAAACAGCTAGGTCTCGAGTCCTTTACTGAATTCCTGGAGTGATGAGGTAGTCCAAAAGTGCAAGGGAAGGTTGTTCCAGGCTTTGGCTGCCAGGTGGGAGAAGGAGCATCCTCCATTGATGGATCGGCGGATCCAGGGAGGGTGTCCCCGACTCAGAGGGAGGCAGATTGCAGGTGTCTAGCAGGTTGGTGGAAAGTCATTTGTTTTTTGATGTACACTGGCCCTTCAGTGTTCATGGCTCTCTTTGCATGGGTCAACATCTTGAACTGGCATCATTTCTGGATCGGGAGCCAGTGTAGCTTCTCGAGGTGTAGGGTGATATGAGTCCATCTGTAGAGGTCAAGGATGAGTCCTGCTGCTGAGTTTTGTATTGTCTGTAGTCTCTTCAGGAGGTGTGGAGTGATGCCTACGAAGAGGGTGTTACCGTAGTCCAGCCTGCTGGTGACGAAGGCCTGAATACCAATCCTTTTGGTGTTCATTGAGACCCTCCTGAAAAGCTTGCAGAGCATGCGTAGGGTGTGGAAGCAGGCATACATGACTGTATTCATCTGTTTCTGAATAGATAGCTTGTTGTCCAAGATGATGCAGAGGCTAGGGTGTGGTCTATCAGGCGGGCGGGGACAGGGCGAACTTCAGGGTGATAGTGGGTGAATCCCTCCGATACACGAATATTGGTATCTGCGGGTCCAATATTAACTTTTCCAATCAGAGGGGACATAGATCATAGATCTAGTAATGTTATACACTGTACCTACTTTTGGGAAGATACATTAATGATAGTAACTTTGTCTGGAATGGTTCATTTAACCAAATAAGTAAATATTTTGAGTATCTGAACATCAATCCCTACAAAGTGAAATTTACAATATCTATGAACAAGATTAGGATGGCTTTCCTTGATGTCAGGATTCAGTTATACAGCCACTAGGTGGAACTCATTTAGGCTCTATGAGGTTCTGCCTTTACACCTGACCATGCCAGTACACTCTCCAATTCAATACACAACTTGCCCAACATTCCGTTCCAGTCCTTTTTTCCACTTTGCCATCCCAGTGCATTACGATATATGTAATCTCTTCTTTTGTCAAACCTGGCCCCAACATGTCCTGGTGGTAGTACTCACTTCAGTATCATGGTTCCTGTCTCCTGCAGACATATTGACTATTTCAGACTTGTTTAAAAGTATGTTATGTTATGTTAGTATGAATTTGTAGAGCGCACGTTCACCCTGGGGTTTCTTGGCGCTGTGTACCGCTGGGGAACCCGTCCTGGCTTTCCCTGTGAGATGGTCCCTATTGGGCATCCCAAAGGTGGAGGCCAGGCATCCCCGGCAGCGAGGGGGCCGTTGTGGAGATTAAGCAAGCTATTGCCCAGAGTTGCAGCCTGGGACCCATGGTTAGAGAGGCACCGAGGCGAGATTTATCAAGCCTGCGGACATTGGTTCCGTACCCTGCCGCGTCGGGAATTGAACCCTGGTCCCGGGCCGACCTCTGCTTCTGGGTCTGCTGCCTCTAACCGGTGAACCACACTTCTCCAGTAGACCAAATGACATGAACCATAAATACTGTGCATACTAGGCCAATACTGGGATAGTACTCATTATCCTGATCCAAAAAAGATTAAAATGGCAACAATCCCATAAATGGGTCATGAGATATCAGGTTTCAATGAATAGATACCCAGCAGTAGTTTTGAAGATAGTAACATTGCCCACAATAAGGTCAAAGCGTTAGACAAGCAATCAGAACTTTTGAAAATATGCACTTTTGAACATGGGGCACAGAAACAACTGTTTTACTATTAGATCCATTACGGTATCACTTTTAGCCGCAATCCTCTCTGTAGAGAGACTGGTGTTAATGAGTTTACAGAAAGGTGAGCACCATCATTTAGTATGGCCTTTTTCTAGTTGGGGCAAGAGAAGAAAGTGTGTACCCTGAGGAAATACCTGTTCCTCATGCCCACAGTACCTTCAGGTATACTCGTAGCTGCTGGGCGGGCAATCATGCCGCCATAAGGCTTGTCAGGGGACATGAGGCAATCTGTCGTTGACCACTTAGTTATCATTGAGGGTGCGCCTAGCGCATTGAGGTTGTCAGGGCAACCGGGGGGAAATGCCCACACTGCTCAGAGCTCTCAGCAGGCACCTGTGTCGAGGAGCGATGCTCTTCTAGTGTGCTCAGACACTCTGTTCATCACCACCCCCTTTTCTAAATCGCTCTTCTAGTATGCATCACCAAGGAGATGCTCTTCCTCGGCCCACGGGGAAAAAACAGCCAAGAAGGACGGCTCCCTGTTGGAGGGCGTCGTGGAGACAGAGGTGGAGCAATGCAGGCGCTCTCCCATGAAGGCATTCAGGAAAGTGGAGCGCTAGTCTAGCTGGTGATCAGGGAACAACCAAGGAAGGTTTTCCTTTGTCAAACAGTGTGAGCGGCTGCGATCAGAAGTCACATACGCTTGCAGAAGTATAGATTAGACCCAAACATGCTTCAGCAATGGGGCCCATGCTTTTCAGCTGTGTCAATAAAAACCTGCTGCTGCAATGGAATGCTTGCTTTGTGGAATGAGCTCCGCACTACTGGGGTGAGAAGAGAGGTGCAGAAAGTGGGATGGGTCTGGTACTGGTCCTCAGCAGGGCAATTTCAGCAGGCAGTCAGGTAGCTCAGCAAAGAAGGGAAGCAGTCCCTTAGAGAAGTCAATCCAGGCAAAGTGGCAATCCCACAGCACTGCAGTCTTTCCTCCAGCAGAGTTCTTCCCAAGTCCTGAAGTGCACTGTTTCAGTAGCACAGCATCTCTTCTCACAGAGCTTAGCTACAGGTCGCAAAGGTGTCTAAAAACATGGGGTCAGAGCACCTATTCTTATACTCAAAAATGTCTTTGCTCAAGAGGTGCCTTCAAAAGGAACCCTTAGAAGTACATACCAATTGCCATCAACACAGCCCTGACTCCAGACAATCAGACAGGGATAAATCAGCCCTTAGTGTGAGGGCAGGACACAACTAATACAAATGTAAAGTGGGAAGGACCTCTCAATCTCCCAGCCCAGGAAGACTATCTGTATGCAGATGTATCCCCTGTCACACCCAGCCCTTCATGTGTGGTGGCTGTCTGGAATGTATGCACAAAGTGTAGCTGTCACCCAGGCCAGACATACATTGGAGTCAGGTTGCAAAGCACAAAGAGTCATAAGCACTTTCTAAAAGTGGCATTTCTAAAATAGTAATGTAAAATAATCCAACTACACCAGTAAGCAGGATTTATCACCACCATTCTAACCATACAAAACATAGCAACGCTACTCCATTCAGATCAGGAATTACCACTGAAAAATATTTTGGGGAATTCCCAATGCTAGCCTGTAAAAGAAGGATGCCTCACAACAGTGAGAAATGAAATAGGCTGTTTGTCACCACCAGGACATGCAACACAATAAAGGCACATGTCCTTGCTTTCACTTACATAGCACCCTGCCCTTAGGGCTACCTGGGCCTACCTTAGGGGTGACCCATGTGTAATAAAAGGGGGGGGGTTAAGGTTTGGCAAGTACTTTTAAATGCCAAGTTAAAGTGGCAGTAAACTATGCACATAGGCCTTGAAGTAGCAGTCCTGAGACAGGTTTGGCCGGTTACTTTTGTGGTGGCACAAGCCATGCTGCTGGCCCACTTCATTTACAGGCCCTGGTCATTTGGTATACCACTTTTCAAGGGACTTAAAAGTAAATCAAATATGCTAAACAGGTGTAAACCAATCATACTATGCTTAAGGAGAGGGCACATACACTGTACCACTGATTAGTAGTGGTAAAGTACCCAGGGTCCTAAAACCAACAATAAGAAGACCAGAAAAATAGGCGGAGGAAAGCAAAGGGTTTTGGGATAACCCTGCAAAAGGGGTCAGGTCCGACATTCCCCTCCCAGATTTCAGTGTAGCCTTAATTTCATTGGGGGATCCCTTATTGATGACTCATACCTGGTTCACTCTCTGCCCATGTGCTCCTCTCCTGAAATTCCAACTATTCAATGCCTGTGAGCTCAGATTGCAGGGGCTTGCAACAACCTTTGTCGCTGAGGTCTCCTTTCTTTTGGTTTTGTCTTGCTGCTCTGATTCCAGAATTGTTCTCTGATTATTTCTGCCATTGCTTCAGGGGCGTAAAAAAGGCCTCAGCAGCCCCCTGCAGGGCAGTTGGGCTCACAAGCTTTAGGGCACCCCCTCAGCACAGCACTCTGTGTGGAGAGCTACTGATTGAGCCCAGATGGGGCCCCTCAATGTACCTTTCAGGGAGTCCCCTTCGAGTTTCGTTACGGCAGTGCTTTGCTTCCCTTTGTGTCTTGCTCCCTAGTCCCTGCTTTGTTACTAGGTCGTCCCTATTTATGTTCCTTGTTGTTGCTGCCTTTCTGAACCTCTTCACCTGTGCTTTGAGATCTGTCTGCCCACTCCCTGGCCTGCTCTTGTTGGTGTACAGATTGTTGGCCCTAAACCTGTGCACCTTTCTTCAGTCCTCTCCCCATTTGTAGCTTACCTTTCATAGCTTTCTGTGTCCTTTATTTCCACTGGCTTTGAGTTGACTCCTGTCTTTCCCCAGAGACCGGTTCCTGTTTTCAGAGTGTTTTGCTCAAGCAGGGGCGGCTCTAGGCTCATAGTGGCCCTGGGCAGGGAGCGTAGGTAGGGGGCCCCGGAAGAGGGGGTCTGGGCGGGGCGGAGTGCGGAAGCCAGTGAAGAGGGGGGGTCAGGGTGTTTGGAAGTGGAACAGAGCCAGAGGCTGCCAAATCCATGCCAGGGGCCACCACGCAAATATGTATCCATCCTCCGAGGATTATTATATTAAGGATATATATTGGTGTGGTGGCCCCTGAGGTTTGGTGGCCCTGTGCAGGTGCACAGCTTGCACATGCCTAAGGCCGGCCCTGGCTCAAGTCACTTTTGTCCCCTCTTGTGGTTGTGTTGATATATTGATTATTAATACTGAGGATGTCAGTGAGATTCTGGGGCTTAAAGCTTCTTGCACAGAGACTAAGGCAGCACTCTTCTCTCATAGGAGCTGCTGGATGTGCAACTGCTCCTTACCTATAATACGATCTTCCCTTCTCACAGAGATCAGTTTTCAAGCAGCACATTTATGCTTCTGTTTGTACTGCTATCTTTCATTCCTATTGTTTATTGTTCAATATACATCTTGTCTGCAGAAATATCTTTGCAGTCATTATGTCAAGAATGCAAAATTGTGAGTCTGTGGAAAGTATGACATTATTAAATTCTCATATAGACCTTTTTTAAAGATCACAGTGTTGACATATTTTGGTGGGATGGATAGTTGTTTAACCGGTTCGATGATGATAACGGAACTGCTCCGTCATCAGCTGCGGGTGCGCTGTGCTGATGACGGAGCGGTTCCGTCATGGCCCGGCCGCCGCGCCTGTGCGGCGCTGATTTTGCGCCTATCCGGCGCGTTCTATAAGGCGGGCGGGGCCATGACGGAACCGCTCCGTCATGAGCACAGCGCAACCGCGGCTGGTGACGGAGCGGTTCTGTCACCAGCATGCGGCTGCCGTGCGGCCGCCCCGCCGGTTTAGCGCTGCGGCGGAATAGCCGCCGCAGCGATGTGGTTAAGAATTGATTACTTCCACACAGCAGCGAATTCTCCACGAGGTTGGGGGAGTGCCGACCCCGCCTGCTGAGAGACACCCCTGAAGAAATAAAACAGCAATGAAATATATGATTTCATTGCCATTTTATTTTTCCAATGTGCACGCCACACGCAGTGCCCTGAGCCAAGAAAGGGGCGTGTCCTTCCCTGCCGAATGGCAGCATAGAGGATTAAAGCACTGGCCAGATGCTCCACAGTCCGCATTGCGGTTTGGCTGACCGTCTTCCGACGGCCAGCCTGACATGCGCACTTTGCAGCTCTCCACAAGCATAGGCCTCTAGGAGCCTAAAGGAGCATCTAACCAACCAACTCCATCCAATCCTGATGTTTCTTTCATGCGGCATGAGAGCAGCATGAGAGCAGCGCCAGGATTGGTTAGGGGAGTTCCACAGCAGTTTCACTGAGGAGGACTACCTGTAGCAGTCTGTAAATACAGTTTATTCAACTTTTATTTATTTAAAATGTTAGTGTTATTTTGGGTGGAGGGACGGGTTGCTTTATTTAGGCTTTTGGAGGGAAGGAATGTATTGTTTTGTGCTTTTGGGAGGGGGTGTTTAATGATGGGCTTTTGGAGGGAGGGCGTGGTTTATTTTGTTTTTTTGAGAAGTGGTGCGGCACTTTGCTCGCCGCACCACTTCTTCCACGTTATTTTATTCTTCATCAATGCAGCCTTTCTTGTACAATGGTGCTGACTGTTGACACACTCTGGTGGAGCAACAAAGATTTTGTTGATCGGGAACTGTGATTACTTCTGGTTTGAACTGGATATAAAAAAGCCATTTCAGATAACACGCTTGTTGAATGCGAGCTCTTATGATTTTCAGCACTAGATGATGAGGTGGTTTGATAAATGTTCCCTTATAAATGTTTCTTTAAAGACAGTATGTTTGCTATCCAGGCTGCTTAGACTGGACACCCAGGATTACCATTTCATTTTGTATTTTGGGTTTACGATCTGTATAAAAGACTCTGGAAATCTGGGACAACATACTCCCACACAGCTGCAATATGGATCCTGTTAAACAACATTTCCGCCCTCTAGATGGCCTCTTGACCACGGTGTACACTTACACTTGACCCGTCTTTTATACTGAGTACGTTTATTTCAGCCACACGTTTTCTCAGTACACTACAACGTCGGTAAATAGACGAGCCCCTTTAAGATTTAGAGCACCTCAGCCATGTGACCGCACGCAGCGTCAGGCACGTCCTGCCGTTGTATTTCATCCGCGGCTCGTCTCCGCTTCGTTTACTACGGGCGGCGGACGTGGCTGCTTGTAGGTTACCGAGCAGGGAGTCGTTTGGAGCAATGTAAGTCCAACCTTGCCTTTTTTGTATCCTTACTACACTTTCATAACGACACGGCGAATTATTTATTGAAACGCCGCCTGTTGTTCTTCTTTTCAAACGTTTAGAGAACCCAAACGTGAAGATTTCCTCCAGCCGTCTTGCCCATGGGGCACTTTTCCTCATGTTATTAAGTAAGTTGAGCTGACTCTCCCTTCCTGGAGGTCGACTATGCCTGTTATGCTTCTTGTAGAGGTTTTTTTAGGAATGAACACACCCTGTTCCCACTTAATCGTTTGGTTGTCCGAGCACTGTTTTTAAGCAATTTTTCACCGCTGATAAAAAAATATATGAAGCACCACACACAAACATAACTATGTGTGTTATAGTGTATAACCACACTGGTATCTCAGATTAAAATACCCTTCCTCTGAATTTAGCATCTAGAAGGGATATATAATTGTTTATGTTTTACACAGAATAATTGTTCAACATAGTCGAGTGCACAGGCTGAACAGCCCACCAATGCAATGCATATTTACAAAGGTCCATATTTTGGATGTCCTTTTTTTCACTTGTACAGATTCAACTGCAACAAGGATTGAATCCGTTCTGGGGAAAACTTCCCACAGGAGCTTCGACACTTTCAGGTCGTATGTTTCCCAGTTTCCACCACTGGGTCAGAGCACTTTAGAGTGCCCGGACCAGTGAGTGGTATCATATTCTGGTCCTGATGAATGCTGAGCGGAGTAGGGCTCACATAGCAGAAACATGTTGACCATTCTCTTAATTCTGTCTTTTTCACCTTACTAAGGGACTGTTTGGTTCAAATTCACATAACCTCGCAATAGTCCGAAAATTATCATATTTTCTATTTTCTGGTTTTAACAGAGTTAGAGCTACCCTCTTATTAAAATTACTTCGAGGAGTAGTCCACACTCTTTTTAATTCACTTTCACCCTGTCTAGCTAATCATAAGAACCCAATGAAGACAACCGGCTACCAGTGGCTCACTGGGGCCTGAGGGTTCTTTTTAGCCAGTACTTTGAGCACGTGCACTCTGTCTTCTTTCTTTATTAACATTCTTCTTTAAATTGTTTACTAGTGCTGGGCATGGTATTGTTTGTTTATCAGCCTATTATGTTGAATGTTTATATTTAACACTCTCTTGTTGTTTGAAATATTGATTTGATGAGGGGCATGGGAGTGTCTATTTAGACCCTTACTCTCCTGTTGTTTTGTATTATCCTGTTAAACAACGCCTTAAATCTGAATTCTTTTGGATCAAAAAACTAAATTCCCTACAGCCGGCAGGGATGAATGACCGGATTGAATTTTCTATGAGGTACCTTGCACTTTGAAAAATTACCACAGCTAAGGTTTTAATCATCCTCAACCCACCAGAAACACTGTCGGACTTTGTAAATGATTCTCTATATGCAACTATATGAGCACTGATGAGTAGTTAAGATTAGTCATATTACTGATGCATGTGTTCACCATGTTTTCAGCTCACACACACTGAACATATTTTCTATGTTTCACATCTTCACTACTATTGTTATAATCACTTTTATTATCATTATTTTTATTTTTCCTACACTGGATGGTTTGCATTTCAATTACACATTAGATCATTTCCATTACGTGTAATATATATCATCATATACTAGTCCACAAGCCATTGATTCCACCTTCAACAAACTTTATCAATTCCCAACGATCGACCACATGTGACACCACGTGATCGGGACCCCCTCCAATCATAATGTGCCTTTCAGGCTCGCGCTGTACACCGTATTTCATTCTTTTTGAACGAGAACGATTTCATCCAGCACTCATTTTCCATGCTTAATCCTGTATATTAAGGGTTTAATTCACTGACATATACTTATTTTGCACTCATTATGAATTCATAATGTATCGACACACTAAGCCCGACACGTGACACGCTATACCTTTCTAAAAGAAGCCCAGTGATTGGCTCCTTGTGGAACCAGCCGATACTGATTCTGAAACCACTACGCGTTTCTAAAAGTAAGTTTCCCCGCGTCTCTGCGGCTCCATTTGTCATTATTTTGCATTTTAAGCTACTACTATCTGTTAAACCCAGCTATTTTTACCCCAGGAGTTTCCCTTTGACTTTGAGTGCAACAATATATCTCTGTCGTTGCGATAATCAGACTAACCAGACAAACCTCGAATCCAGTGCTTTACGCCTACACGGATTAACCGTACCACGCAATCCATGGGTTACTTGATTGTTCATAGCGATTTTTGTTTTTTCGTTATTTCGTTTTATTCACGACCTCTTTACAAATACTCAGATTGTTCCATTAGCTTAAACTTCGCTTCACATGAACACACAAATGATTTTTTACTTTAGGAACGAACACACAGTTTACTCGTTTAACATCCTGAACTTGCATTGTATATACTTTATCTTTTAGCCTTAAACTACATATATGTATCATGATGCATCAAATGACTAAATTAATGAAATACAGTAAAACGTATAGGTTTTGAATTAAAATACTTGCGAGTTTTTATGTTATATGCTGAGTACTAAGGTCCTGTATGTATGTTTATTTTACAGACCCCTGATGAAGGGTTAGCTCTATAACCCAAAATGCATTGGGCAAAATGTAACGCAACTTGATCATTCATGACTAAAATGGATTGTTGAAATAATATTTGAAAACTTATGAATTTGATGAATACCAAATATTTGAATAAAGAAAGAATTTCATCAAAGTTAAAAGTTTGACTGGAATTCATAAGTATATTGCCAAGTAAACTTAAGAAACAATTTTGTTTCATGTTAAAGGAGCACGCCATTTTGTGATAACATTATCACACCATTTAAAACTGAGCTTTTAAACATTTCCACTATAAAGAAAATCCCATGGCTTTGCCACATAAGGGACCTTGCAACTAAGTTGGGCAAGCCGGATCTGTGGAGCACGCCTGTGACTTCGCGTACTAAGCTTTCCAGGCTGGACTTAGGCAATTTATACAGAGCAGCCAATCTAACATCCATCCAAGAATGCATCTCAAGTGGTTGTTTAACCGCAGAATTTCTAATGGTAAAGGAGGTATATAGTAGGGAAAGAGTTTTAGACATTGTTCAACCCCCATTGGCTAGGAAACTGTACATGCAGTTGAGATTGGGGGCTCTCCCACTGGCTGCATACACCAGCAAATGGGTGAGAGACCAAACGGATGAATGTCCTGCTTGTAAATACAAGGCAGAGTCTGAATTACATGTTTTGCTTCTCTGTCCCGCCTATCGGCTGCCGCGCAAGCGTTGGTTAATACAACTATGTAAAAATGTAGGTTTTGTGTGCGATATGGGGCCTACAGAGTCCTAAAGTATGACACCCACCCACCAATTGTTTTTGCTGTTTCAAGCTTCCTAAATTGTATGTGGCATATTCGCCTGGTTTATCTAAAGTAGTTTTTAGAGGGTTGAAGAGTATTAGGAAGCACCGAATGGCGATCTTGTTTCTAACTAGGCCCTATGTCTTCCATCACTTGTCCTTTGTTCTTTTTAGCATAAAACTTATAATGTGTTTATTTCTATATGGGTGGTTGCTTTATCAACTTTATCAATGATGGTTGTATTTTAACCGGTTTACGTTATGGCATAGGATTTCACATCCCTGCTGCGCCTATGTATTATGCGCTGTGATTTTGTTTTTTTCATCTGTGGTCTGACTATTGTACAGAGGATCCTGGTCAACATTCACTCTTTTTAAACCAGACGTGTATATTATATGTTTTATTGATGCACTTTAATGGCCCTATAGGCCGAAATAAAGTATTATGAGTGAGTGAGTGAATGTGAAGGACTGGGATGACCAAGCTCAACATTAGCAAAATGGATATTACAGAAGTTCACATTTTGGAACGATGTACAGAGACAAAGTTTAGGGTTCAATTGTGGATTATGTTTTAAACATAACCTATAATGTGTCATAGTCTAATACCAATTAATGGCATTTAATCATGCCATATAGCCTGGGCAGGTATTTATGAATCAACTTGTATTAATTGTGCCAATGGTTTTTAATTCAGCAATATGCTTGTAATATATCATATATATATGCCCTCATGCATGTTGACTATTTTGATGGAAAAGGATGTGGAACACTCAGTTCGTAGAAGCGGCTCTATTTGTTTATAGACAGCTCAGGTACATAGGTTGATATTATTGGGACAATTTTCACCAGGTGGTATAAGAGATTCTAGTCCCAATTTAAAGCGCGGCACAGGGCATGTTTGCAAACATCACGTCAGGCCCCTCTCCTCCCTTCACCGCTGTGTAAAAGCACCCTTTCACTGTCCTAAGTTGAGAGATTAAGTCCCCTTCAATCCTAGGGGTCCCTAGGGTCAAACTAACCCACTACGTACCTCCAGTAAGCGCCACAGAGCTGCGTTGCAGCGAGGTGTAAGAAGGGGAGTGGCCTTTGAACACCTGTCTGCAACGCAGCTCACTGACGCATACTGGAGATACCTGTTGCCCTATTTGGCCCTCAGGGACCCTCAGCATTGAAAGAGAATTAATTCCCCAACTTAAAACGCGCCACAGGGTGCGTTTGCACAGTGGTGAAGGAAGGAGGCATGGCCTACGGTGATATGTCTGCAAGCACACCCTGTGGCGCGTTTTAAGTTAGGGAATTAATTCCTCCACAATCAGTGGGTTCCTGGGGGCCAACTAGCCCACTAGGTCCCTCCAGTATGTGCCAGGAGGCTGCGTTGCAGAGATGTGTTCAGAGGCCACGCCCCTTTTTACAACACTCTGCAACGTAGCTCCGTGGCGCTTACTAGAGGTACATGGTGAGCTATTTGGCCCCCAGGGACCCTCAGTATTGACATGGAATTAATTCCCCTACTTAAACTGCACCACAGGGTGTGTTTGCACACATGTGAACTCAGGTCCCGCCCCCTCCGTTCACCACTGTGCAAACGCGCCCAGTGGCAGGTTTTAAGTTGGGGAATTAAGTCCCTTTGAATCCTGGGGGTCCCTGGGGTCCAACTAGCCCACCAGGTACCTCCAGTAAGCGCCACAAGGCTGCGTTGCAGAGAGGTGTAAAAAGGGGCATGGTCTCAGATCACCTCTCTGCAATGCAGCACCCTGGCGCATACTGGAGGCTCCTGGTGGGCTATTTGGCCCCCAGGGACCGCCAGTATTCAAGGGGAATTATTTCCCCCTCTGCAAACGCGCCAGGGTCACATTTGCAGAGTGGTGAAAGGAGGGGGCGTGGCCTCCGTCGCAATGCTGTTTTATTTATTTATTTTTTTTAAAAGGGGGGCTGTGTAGCCCCCTTTCTTTTTCAATTATTTGGGACCCCGGGACCCCATCCCCCAGGGTTGCCCCCAATTTTAAAAAAATCGGGAAGGGGACCATGAGGCCCCCCTCCCAAGGCCATAGTCTGCCCCGGGGACCCCATCCCCCGGGGCATGGGTCTTTTTTTATCTTTTTTTATTAGGAGGGGGCTGCCTTGCCCCCCTCCTGTGGCCACCTTTGGCCCCGGGACCCTCCCCACGGGGCCGGGCAATTTTATTTTTTTGGAGGGGGGCCGCGTGGCCCCCCTCCTGGGCCACTTGTAGCCCCGGGGACCCCATCCCCCAGGACTGGCCCACTCCGTTGGGGACCGTGGGGGGGTCCCCAATCCCCCCACGGTCCCTGCCGGCTCCCTGCGTCCTGCGGGAGCCGACATTGCATTTCTACATGGGGAGCAGCTAACATTCTGCTTCCCATGTAGAAAAGCAATCGTCTTTGGTTTTTGGAAGAGAGAGCAGGTTTCCTGCTCTCTCTTCCAAAAACCAAAGCAGTTTGCTATGGTCGGCTCCCGCCCTACCATAGCAAACTACAGTGACCGGGGGGTAGGCACCCTGGGACACTGCAGGAGTCAGCCCTCGGGGGTGGTGGTCCCCACGGCCACCACAAGGCTCTAGGAGGGGGGCTGCATGGCCCCCCTTCCAACATTTAAAAGCCCGGGGTTGGTGGTACCAGGGGCTGGGGGTCCGTCATGGACCCCCCAATTTAAAAATGTATTGCTCCAGCAAGGTGGTGGTCCCCGAGGCATGGGGGGGCTTGAGCCCGTCACACAGGTTTTTTTTATTTTTAAAAAAAAGAAGCCCCAAGGGGTGGTAGTCCCCGGGGCTGGGGGGCCCCTCTGGGCCACCCATTATTATAAAAAAAAAGAAGCCCCAGGGGTGATGGTCCTCGGGGCTGCGGGGGGCAACTGAGCCCCCCGCATATGTATTGTTAAAGCCCTGGGAGGTGGCGGTCCCCGGGGTTGGGGGACCCCTCTGGGCCCCCTATAATAATAAACAACATTGCCCCCGGGTTACAAATGAAGCAGGCTTCAGGGTTTTTTTCTGTGGGATACACGTATCCTACGCACATCCCGCAATTTTAAAACAAACAAAATTTGGGGGGGCGCCTTGGGGGTCCTTGTGGGACCCCCTGAGCAGGCCTAGGGGCTCGGGGGGTTTCTACCCTGCCCCCTTTGCGTCTTTTGTGCACTTGATTTTCAGTTTTCTTGTGCCTCTGTTCTACCAAGACATAAGATGGCTACCAACACTTCCTAGTTTGGAGCGTTGACAGACAGTTGACAGCCAATTAGCATGCAGCTCGTGCTCGTAAGGGTACGCGGAGGATACGGGTACCTTATGCGCCCATAGATATATCTATGATTTTACTTTTGATTTTTCTCAGGAACTACTGCAAGGATTTACACCATTTAACAAAAAGTGTGAACTGTGAACCAAACTCTACGTTTTTGCCAAATTTGGTGTAATTCCGTTCAGCAGTTCAGGCTGTAGCGGCGGCTAAATGTCCGTATGGAAAATTGCATGGGGAAAACACGTTTGGGGCCCTCCCTTCTTTTCTCGGCCCCTGCTTGACGAATCACCCCGAAACTTTCAGGATAGGAGCGGAGCAGAGCGGGCCATCTTCTTGGAGTATTTTGCAAAGATTCATCAACCGGCGCCAAAGTTATTCCAAATAGAATGTTGGGGATTTCCTATGAAAACTAGGGCCTATCTATAACTACCTACTTGCGACTGCCAGTAGGTAATATATACATATATATATATTCCACTCAACCATATCCAGTTATAGGATACGCCAGGCTGACTCACAGGTGGTCCGAGTTTGGGCTAACAGAGGCCCCAAATTTCTTTCCCACAATTCTCTGCTTCTCCACAGAAAAATACACATTTTTACCCAGGTATGCTGTGAATTGTGGGAAAGATAGATATATATATATATATATATATATATATATATATATATATATATATATATATATATATATATATATATATATATATATATATATATATATATATATATATATATATAATGTTTCGAGATTGTATGCATTGGAAGAAGATATTGTATCTTGTAATTATTTGCTGTTCTATGATGTCTCATACAAATAGCTACAGTAATGCATTAGTCACTTTTGTTCTTCACGTCACTTGTGCCAATTCGAGCAAGTTTGTCTACATGTCTACAGTTTCCTGATGCCACGTGATACTCACTAATTAAGCACTGTCCCTTTAAAAATGCTAGTCAATCCACAGAACTTTGTCATGTTAACAAGGTTCACGGGAGCCAAAACGCGTAATGGCAACTAGAGAAAAATATGATCATTGCACTTATCTTGGGTCTGTGTCCATTTTTGATGGAACCTGGTTGAATCAGAGGACAAATGGATTAAAAGTAATGTATTGGACCGCGTTGTTTCACTCGGCCTTACAAGGATCCCAACTCTGATTTGGACAGCGCACAAAATGGAACATTACTTCCGGGGCAACCTGGAAGCATCTTGTACTTTGAAAAGGAAATGTTGTGCCTGACCCCCCCTGAACCCAACATCAAATATTGCCTGTAGAGCGGTGCGAAAACCGAGTCAAAGGACACGGATCAAACATCTGTGCCCAGGTAAGAGATACGGGTATTCCGGCGTGAAGGAGTAGGCGCGGTGAGCGGAACCAGCTTTATTTAAACAAGACTGCATTTTGCTCAGAGCACGCCAATATTTCTAATTCTCAATGTCATCCGACATGGTGCATGACAGGGAGGTGGCAGCAATGGAAATGTTTTCCGATACCCTACCAGGGCCATCCAGTGCCAAAGAAAGAAATACTGACAATATAACACTTAATGACTCCGCCAAAATAAAATTTTAAAATCTAGAGAACAAAATGAAAATGGAACAAAGTAAATGGTGGGAGTCACGATCACTACAAATATATATTGATGTAGGCAGAATCCCAAGGGGGTAAGAATTCTCACTGCCCCACTTATGAAGATCCAAACCCTGATCTCATGCATGAATGGGCTGAATGTAACCTTGAATCGTCTCGGAGATTGACCCAAATATTAATCAAATATGCAGATATTGACCGTGCTCAATTACTCAAAGAAATCGATGATATTAATGGGGATTTGGAAAAATGTACGCAAACTGAGGAAATTACAAGATTACGCAATGAAATGATGATAAGACTTAAAAAAGAAGAAGACAAAATCAAGGAGCGCTAAGCATATAAGTTCCAGAGAGATAAGAATGACTATGAGTTGGGGCAAATCTTTACATTCGCTAAACGGTATGATGTATTGAGAGTGTCTAAATACAAACCAACAGAGGGCCCGACAAGAATGATATCAAGGAGGGCAGGACCGAATAACACCACATCTCAGTCGGATTTAAGCTCAGCTGGATTTAGCGAATCAGAGTCTGACATGAGAAATAAGCAGGGCGAAAGGCAACCAATCAAACCATCACCGGGCGAGGAAATTAATTTTTTATGTCACGAGCGGGGCAGACCCTCCGCCAAGACCACAGAGGAACAGCACCAAGTTGCAAAAAAACCTAAGGCAGAGGCACAAAACAAACAGGAAGCGCTACAAATGCAAACAAAAAAAGACGAAGAGGATATTGGCAGAAAAAATAAATGACAATGGAACAACAAACAACACAGCAGTGAACCTATCTAAAATTAAATGGTCCAAAGAAGAAGTCAAAATTCCAGCCTGGGCCTCTCGTATTCTCCACCCAATAATAGTAATTATGTAACAGCACAGATGGAGTTGTACAAAGGAGTGAGAAAATTCAAACTTAAAAGGTACTATCATCTCATGGCACCAGTCAATCAACAAGAAATCAATGCTATGGCAGAACCGAATGAATTTGTAAACTTTACACAATCGGATCATCTCCTCATCAGAGACATGAAAGGTCTTTGGGAAAGAGATGAGAGGGGATGTTCTCAACCAAGCACTTCGGCCAGTACAAGCAGTAAGAAGAATCAAACATAACCCACTCCATTTAAAGCTAAATCCACCTGCAATCCGATTTCCCCTCAAGAATCTATCGATATTATCCATGAGACAGTGACTGCTCAAATCAAGAAATTGCACAAAAGCACCTCTATGAGGAAATGTGAATACAATAAACAAGACCAACAATACAATAATTTCAAGAAAAAACTGCAAGATGATAATACTATTGTCATAGGTAACAGCGATAAGGGCGGCAATATTGTCATCTGGGCGCAAGAGATTACAAATTGGATGCCTTCAGCCAATTAAATGTCAGATCCTGCTACAATCGAAGCAATATGGTTAATCTCAAGGCTACATATAATGAGCTTTACAATAAATTATCAACCTGGAAAATTACCGCTTGAACACAGATGCTGCTTTTGCTGTTGGCCACCATGCCCAGAATCGCTCTAACACGTTCTTATCAGAAATTAAAGGAAATTTAAATTGATGTATCTTGCTGTGATATGTATTCCAATAAGACAACGCATTACAATCAATTTAACACTGAATTACTTGAGCCCTGAAGAAGTCTCAACTAAGAGACGAAACGCGTTGGCTTAGAGAATTTCACTTGTGTACTTGGATTTTAATGTTTTGGATCAACTAATAAAGAATTTACTCGGACCGTCAGTGGATTCTGGACCTGCTTCTTAAATTACTTAGCCCTTGGACTGATTTAATGTTAAAAGGATGTTATGATATCATTGATGAGTGCGGATTCCAAAAGATTCTTGCTACATATAATGAGTTTTACAATAAATTATCAACCTGGAAAATGAAAGGACTGATCAGGGAGGATGAATACAAATTCATGAAAAAGGAAAATACAACTTCTCCATCTATTTATTTCATCCCAAAAATACGCAAAAATCCCCTCAAACCTCCAGGACAGACAATCATTACAGCTAGAGATGGACTGTTAGAAAATACGTCCAAGTATGTGGACTTCTTTTTACAAGATCATGTCAAGTCCTTACCCTCATATGTCAGAGACACAAGTGACTTCATAAGAAAAATCAAACACTTTGTATGGCAACAGGATTACTTATTGATTGCACTAGATGCAACATCGTTGTACACTAGGATTCGTCATGAGGACGTCATGAGGACAGCATAAATGCTAATCAATATTGCTTGGTGCAGCGCGCTCCTCATTATAAGGAAAACAGTAACATGGTGGTTGAGATGGTGGAGTTCTGTTTACATAACAATATCTTTATGTTTAACAATCTTCTTTTTCAGCAAATAAGAGGTGTCACCATCGGGACCAGCTTCTCCCCCAGGTACGCATGTCTCCACATGAGCTGGTGGGAGGAACTGGTCTTAAGGGTGGAACACAGATATTATGCAGATACTAAGATCAAAATGTGGCTATGCTACATTGATGATCTTTTGGTTATTTGGGATGGTACACAGAAACAGGCAGAAGAATTTGTTCACACCATTAACCAAAATAGCATCAATCTACACTTTACAGCTACCATTGACAAAGTTACAGTCAACTTCCTTGATACCCAGGTCTATATCCAGAACCAAAAAATTGAGACACATCTTTACCGTAAAAAAAACAGCAGGGAATTCTACCTTGCATGCCTGTAGCACACATCCTAGACACCTGATGAACAGCATACCCTATGGAGAGATGCTGCGGCTCAGGCGCAGTAATGTAACTGACCTAAGACTGGCACAAGATAACAGCAAATCCAGATTCTTGGAAAGAGGTTATTCCCTAAATACCATCAACACAGCTATTGCAAAAACCATGTTGATGGATAGAGATAGTTTACTGAGAGACAGACAGCAAAGTAACGCAGCCACAAACACCTTAAGATCAGGGATGGTTGATGATTCCAATGAATTTGGACTCATCATGGGGTAAAGTAGTCAACAAAAGATTCTTCATAAGATCATTCAAAGCAATTGGCCATTGGCCCTTAATGACCCCGTGATTGGACCCCTGCTACTGCAGAGGGTGTCCATCACGTACAGAAAAGCCCCCTCCATGAGAGACAGTTTAGTTCAAACAAACCCTGAAATTATTGAAAACACAAGTTGGCTACAGAAACACATAGGTTTTTTTAAATGCAAAACATGCAAAGCATGCATACATGGCATCAATAAAGACACATATACTAACCCCTTTAGTAACAAAAACACAAGATTCAAGAGTTACTAACATGCAAAAGTGCGTTTGCTGTATATATGCTGTTGTGCCCATGTGGCCTTCAATACGTAGGCAGCACTAAACTGCAAGTTCATAAAAGGATATTGCAGCATTTACGCGCAATCATAATCCAAGATAACACATATCCAGTGGTAAGACACTTTAAAGAGTTCCATAAATCTAACAACAGGGAACTCAGTTACTTTGTGATTGATGCTATCCCGCCCGGCAGAAGAGGTGGAGAGAGGGAACACAAACACAGGAGGCTCGAGACTAGATACATCTTACAACTCGATGCTAAACACCTGGGAGATCTGAATGTAACCGAGGATTTATATACGAGTTTATAATGCAATTTTAATGGGTTTTAAACAAACTGCTTTTTAGTGTATTCATCATCAATATTTATGGATTTTTACAGTTTTAGTCTACATTTATTGACTGTAAAAACTTCAGTTATTGCATAGGTACAGTCAAGATGCTGCTATATTTTTATATTGATATTTATATATTTATAACATGTGTATTATACTGCCATGTATGTATGTATTTATTTATCCATTTATCCAAACATCTATTCGTACATTTTGATAGACATTCAAATTTGCACATTATACTCTTGACATACGCTTCTTTACGCACTTATTGAAGTTTTGCACAACCCATTTTAGAAACACCCTTTGTGATATGTACTAGAAATCCCCTGTGTTTTGAGGGGTCCAAGAAACTTTAAACTTTAAACTCTAGCTCTACAAGGACACAGCATGTTTTAGGGTCCTCACAGCAGTCCTACCATATTCTAGAATCCCCCAATATAATATTTCACATGAGATCGCAACCACCCACATCTAATGATATGATATGTTTTCATGCCCTTTTAGATGGAATTACATAAAGTACCTAAGGACTCCCACTGCAATTGTTTTATGAAAATGGTATTACAGAATTTTAAGTTTTTACACCTCAGTCTTTCTTACTTTTTGTTAATTTACACACCACACACTGCAGCACTTTGTTGTCACCAGGAGACAGTAAGGTAGAGAGTACAGAGGATTCCTCCTCCATATTTTAGATTGTTCCGAGCTACCTTATCTGTAAAATCATATATATACATATATATATATATGAACCAATAACACAATTTTAGTGTAATTAACATTAATTTAAGTAACTCCTGAGAAGATCAAAGGATTTTCTTGAACTATGCTCCCTAAGTTGAAACCGTTAATAATGACCAAAAGACACCAGACCTTGTGTATATGAGTGCTTCATTCAATAGTTAAAAAGCTCTGAACCTGATGAATACTTTTTCTCTGGATATGTTTCCCAAGAAATAAAGAACCTGCTACATATACATTGCTCATCATATCTTACCAAAAGTTTTTGATAGGCTCACCCCTCACCTTTTCAAAACCAGGCACACACATTATCTGTGTAAAATTTTGTTTGTGAAGTAGGTAAATAATTATCGGTTTATGTTGTTCTTCATATCTTTCTAAAGCGTGTTGCATAACCCACACCCACTTGCTGCATAAACAAGAAAACATGCTGCAACGTGGGTTGTCAGAACTCAGGGCCATTGATTGTTGCTATGAGGCTACCTGGTCTACTACATCAGAGCTAGAAATGTGATCATCAGAAGCTAAGCATGGCTCTTGAATGTACTCATAGTCTTACATCAATACTATGATGGCCTGAAATTACCAATCTGTTTATACACAAGATCCCATCCTCAGAGACAAAGTGATCAGTAAGGCATCAGTAAGGCAGATCTAATGCAGACATTCATTTTAAGGAAGGTTGTCAATATCCCTGACCTATTTGTATAAAGTAATGTAGGGTGCCTAACTAAAGTAGTGTAAAAATATCAACATGTTGTCTTTCCACCTCTCCAGGTAAAATCCTCACACTCTTAGTAGGCACATGTGAATTAATGTGTTTTGCCATAAGGTTAACAAAAGCATTAACTGGGCAACCTTCGATATCTCACTGCCTTGCAAGCCTGATTGATACCTCTATGTACACAAGTTTGATCTTTTCCCAGTGACTATTCTGTGTACACATGGAAAGTAGTTGTTGCTAGGGTATTAATCTAACTCTGGTATGGTACTGGAATATCATGTCTTAAATATTGTCTGCCAAAAATATGGCATCCTAAATATTGTGCAGAAAAACATCACCCCGTGTAAGTTAATAATTGAAAATCTACACTGAAAGGAGTGATATTTTTGTAAAATATTTTGTAAGTATTTAGACCATCACATTTGCATCCGATGATAAAATCTGACATATAAACCACACTCATCAAAAAATCCTAATTGGTTTGGGTTTCAATGGAGAGACCAAAACATACTAGGATTAATAAGGCTGCTATATTTCACTTACTTGAATGGGAGTCAATCCATACCTCCGCCTACCAAATTTCATATGTCTTGTTCCAACATAGGGCTTAAGTAATCAAACAATGATAACTTCTTTCCTTGATTGTGATAATGCTTTATATAGAGGCCTACCTAGTACCCTGGTGCCCAAAAGCACAGCCGTCTAATCAATTGTTGATCTATGAAAAAAGATCACACCGCCAAGGCAAGGAGCTCCTTGGAGTAACTACTTGACAAGGTCCGAATTACTTTCAAAGTTGCCTGTCTTATGGTCAAATACTTTCAAGGGTTCTCACGACTATCACAAACAAAAATCATTACATATACCACATGAAGGGTCTCACAGACTCCTTAGCTGCACTACCAAATTTGAACTAAAATCTAAAGGCAAACATTGTTATTGATCCCAAGCTGCTTGATTTGATTTGATTTGATTTAAAATTATTTCTAGAGCGCACGTATACCAGCGGTTTCTTGGCGCTAACTCTAACTGGATCCAAAGCTAATAGGTGGGGAGGGGGGGGGGGAAATTAATCGAAAGACTTCTTGAACAGGTAAGTCTTTAGGTGCCTACGGAATAGAGGGTACTGTGTAATGGTACGGAGTTCAAGGGGGAGGGAGTTCCAAAGGGTCGGGGCAAGGGTGGCGAATTTAGATCCTCCCCACTTCTTTCTCCGGAAACGGGGAACAGTGAGGAGGGATTGAGAAGACGAGCGGAGTGCCCGAGTGGGAACGTATGGGGTAATCTCTGACGAGATAAAGGCCGGAGCCAAGCCAAGTCGGGCCAGAAAGGTCATAGTTGCAAGCTTGAATTGGACCCTGGCACCCACAGGGAGCCAGTGTAAAGATTTCAAGAGAGGGGTAGAATGGTGGAATTTAGGAAGTTTAAAGGCCAGGCGGGCCGCCTGGTTCTGAATCTGTTGTAGACGCCGCAAGCTGTAAGCGGGAATGCCGGCATATAAAGCATTGCCGTAATCCAGGCGGGACACCACCATGGCCAGGATTATAAGCTTGAGGGCGGGAAAGGTGAAGAAGCGAGACACTCTGCGAATAGTGCGCAGGGAGAGAAAGGAGGAAGATACCACAGAGCTAACCTGGGAGTGAAGGGTGAGTTGTGAGTTGATTTTCATACCTAGGGTCTTGACAGAGGAGGAGGGAGCAGGGGAGGAACCAAGAGAGGGAGGCCAAAAGAGAGAGGACCAGGGGCTGGATGAACCACCCGTCAACACCAGCTCGGTCTTATCAGGGTTGAGTTTAAGATGGTTGTGGTTCATCCAGTCCCTGATATGGAGCATGACAGATTGAAAGTTTAGGATAGAAGAGGAGGAAGAGGATAGGTTGAAAACAAGCTGGAGGTCATCCGCATAATTAAATATGGCGACCTCCATCTGTTGAAGGGAAAAGATAAGAGGGGCAAGATAAAGGTTGAACAAGAGGGGAGAGAGGGAAGAGCCCTGGGGAACCCCGCACCGAACTCTCCGGACGTCCGCCGTGAAATCACCCAGACGAACAGCCTGGGTGCGGTCACTCAGGAAGGAGGACAACCAGCTGCCTTTATCTGGAACAAATTCCCTGATCACTTTTGGATCTTCAATGCTTTTTTCACCTTCTCAGGTGACATTTGTTCATGAAATGAAGGCCATTAGCACTTATAGAGTATTAGTTAAAAGTGAACTGAGGTGCACTCGCTATCGGTTGCCACCATCAATGTCGATAAAAGAGATTCAATGGAGGAGATATAGTTGTTCTTTGTAATCTCTAACCAACTGCAACTTTGGAACAAAAATTCCCCAAAACATTTTAAAATATTGTCTACATATGAAATACTGTGGGACATTTTGATTTCATACTTTTACATGGCGAACCATGTAAAGGACAATTTCAAACAAATGAAAGCATGAGGCAGTACTCACTTGTCCGAGAGTGCACTCCATGCCACCCAGAAAGTCTGCATCTTTCAGTCCGTTGTGATTGCTGCTGATGTCGTGGACTTCAAACCGCAGTCGCTGAACCTCTTCAAAGTAAAAATCTACTGTAAAAATTTTAGAAAATATGGGGTTTATGCAGGTCCGGATAACCTCTGTCCTGTCAACCTGTTGAAGGTAGAAAAAGCCACTGTCACTTAAGATGCCCATAGCCAACAATGAGGTCATTCACGTGCATGAGATTTAGAGGCAACAAATTATGGTATTCTACCAAAGAACGTCTCAATACTATCACGTTACCATAATATTGTAGGCATATATCATGGTTGAAAAGATCCTAAATAAGTGTACGTAAGTATAGGTATACTTTCCTTAACTCCTCATATATGTTCCTTGACCATATATATGTGGCCAGGCCATGCGCTGAAGCTTCTGCAGGAGCCCAACCCCTTCGGGCACCCAACTCTTCACCATGCACAGACTTTGACCACTCTTGGCTTGGGTGCCTGTGACCAGGCCCTGCACTCAATGCCCCTGGATGCCTACCCCCCACTACGCACAGCCGTGCACATCATGGGGTTGAGTGCAGGGCCTGCCAGCTCTATCTTTCTATGCATGGCTGACTATGTCCTGTAACAATATATAGGGTTTCATTTTAAATAAGGCAGACCTTCTGACTTTGTTAAAGGGTCAGAACACAAAAATATAAAAAGTAGGCATGTTGGCTGTATCAAGGGTTCAGCACATCAACATATATAAAGCAGACCTATTGTCTTTGTCAAAAATCTCTGATAACTATAATCAAATTTATATTTTATAAATTCTCACATTGCAATGTTTAATAACAGTGATTGCCACAACATATTTTCAACAAAGTATTTAAAAACAAAACAAACATTAACAGGTCAATGAGTGTTTTTCTAACCTTTTCTGAGGCCACAAAATGCAGCCATAGAACAACTAAACACAGAGGGTCCCCACACTCCCATCTGAAGAGCATACAGTCCATCTTGGACATGCTCTCCTAGCATCATGGATTCAATGGCCCAGGAGACTGATTCATATAGTGATAGTGGGTACTGTCGCTTAATTTTACAACAGTCACTTACTTATTTTGATTATAAGTAAAACAAAAATGTCACCAAAGATTAGAAATCGGATTAACCATTATACCCAACTCATAGTAGATAGGATCCCAACAGAGGATCTGTTCACAAAGCTAAGCTTACACTGCTGTGTAAGTTTACGATTTTTCGCTATTTACAAAGGGGTTTACGAGTAGTATCTTTGCGAGTGCGGAGTCTCCGCACATGAAAGGACCTATCTTTTTATGTGCAAAGATTCAGCACTATTAAAGATACTACTCGTAAACCCCTTTGTGGATAGCAAACAATCGTAAACCTACACAAAAGTGTCATTTTACCTTTGATATCAGGGCCTGAAATTGTTACCCGATAAAAATGTATCCCCCAATAAAGCATTGCTGAATTGTAGCTCGTGTCAGATAAGCAGCGGGCATTTATCATGCATGGTTTTTGTATAATTACAAGATCACAAACTTGGCACGCAAGTCCAGAGAGTAGAAATGCAGTGAAAAAATAGGTGCTCAACCCAGCGGCATTAAAATACAATTCTAAAGGATAAAAACAATACATATGCAACTTGCAAGTAAAACCCAAAGGGAAGAAGACAGGTTGTGGTGTTAGTACAAGTGCAAGTATGCAGTGGTAACAAGTTAGGGCCTGCCATTGGCTGATTTACTAACCAGCTGATGCCACTTGACTTTGACCAAATCTACTACTGGAGGGCGGAATCCTCCATTTCTGTTAATTAGTCACTACGATGTGAATCATGTGCTGTACTGATTATGTTCTTTAATATTCAATAAAAAGAATTTATAAAACAAATAAAAAAAACATTTTTTTAAATCTACTACTGGAAGGATTGGGAGCAAGAGAGTAGCACGCCTCCCCGAAACAAAGTAACGCAAGGCACTGTGACTTAGTAAATACAGAAATAAATTTTGCGTTGGGGTTGTGTCTAAAAGGTGATGTAGAACTGATACCCAATGTTAGTGAATCTGGGCCTAGATTTGCAACCAGACCAAGGGAGCTGAGGGCGGTGGAGAAGAAGCAGTTTCCTCCAGTGATCTGAAAAACTATTTTATAGCTCCTGGGAAATCACCATCATGGAGCGTCAAATCGCTTTGGGATTCCTCTGGCATTATTGCAATAAACCTAGTTGAATTTCCTCGCACAAGCTGCCGCTGGATAACATTGAGACTGAGCCCCAGGGAGAGACTGGCGACAACGCCGCCATTTAGGTTGCGTCTTACCTCAGGGAAGCTTTATTCCCACCATCCTTCTTAAGACGAGGCCATTCTTCAAGACTTTTTTCATTAAACTTTCACAGAGGAGTTGTCAAAAAAATCTGACGACTGGCAACTGGATTCATTTGTGAAAATTACAAACGTGGGCTTGAGCGCACTTAGAAGGTGTTCGGCTGCTGCTTGCAGTTTGTTCGCGCAGCCATTGATCACTGTCACCGTTTGCCATTGTAAAGTGACAGCCTGTTGGCTTCGTTCCTTTGCCTCAGTTTTCATGGTGTGACGCAGCTGCTCCGACTTCCCGGGAGCTCCCGCCATTACTTATCAAACAGCCGCTGTCCATGCAGGTAAGAGCAGTGGGGCAGTGGGGCTGGAGGGGGAGGATTTTGACATTGAGGGAATACAATAAATAATTAATTTTCCCTGGTGCTCGTCTGTCGAAATCCCCCCTACCCGGCCACACCGCCCCACCATCCCACCCCTCTTACCTGCAATGACCGCCAGGGCCGGCCTGAGAAGGAAAACCGGCGCTGGCAAAGTGCTCGGCCGGCTCCCCAAGGGGGAGGTTGGGGGTGCGACCGAGCTCTTTGCGGGGCCGGTTTTCGGACGATTTTGTTACAGGGCCGATTTTGCAGCTAGGCCCAAAACAGGCCCCCACCCTTGCGGCGCATGTGGGGGAATTCCTGGTGCCCGCAACGGCCAGTCCAGCCCTGCTGACCGCGGCTGCTAATAAATACAGAAACCTCAGTCCCTGTGCAAGCATCACTTTGTTAGTAGTGAGGATTATATTATAACATAGCAAGGCACATCATTAGGGGTTGCTGAGTGTGGGCATGTAAAATGGAGTCAACACTTTCCTAGTTGTGCTCAAGCAAGCTGAGGGAAGCTTTTCACAAAGAGTATCTCTGCCAAAATGTTTTTTCCTAATGCCAGGACTGCCCACTCTTCTAGCAGATGTCAGGTGAGATGCAAGAATACCAACAGCTTTGACTCTGGCTAGAGTCAGTGTTAGTTGTCTCACAAAGGCTTGCACAGTGCTGTGAATGGGAAAAAATAAATGCACATACTCATTAAAATGAGCTTGAGGTGTGGTGGATGGGCGGGGCTAGGGTGGGGCTAAGGGCAAGACATGATGATACTTAATTACTTCTAGAACAGTTGCAGCACATACCAAAACACATAATAAATGAGTTTATATAAACAGAACAAGTTGACTTGTTACCCAAAATAAAAGCCAAATATGATGAATATTTACATTGCCATGTTTTGTAATATTTGCAGCTTCATTACTGTTTTTTCTTGTCGTTTGGCACAATACTATATTTTCTCAAGCTTACACACAGACAGTAAGAAGCAGACATGCACACACAAGCAGGGGAAACACACAAGCATAAATAGAAACTCACACAAAAGACTCAGGTGGGATTAAAGCCATTTTAAACTGCTTACCTCCCCATGACTGTCTACAGGCTGCCTGGATTCCTATGTTTGCACAAATGCTCACAAGTGTGCATGTGATTGGCAGCACCAGGCCTGAATGGACCCTGCTCTGTTAAACACAGTGTGATAGCGAACGCCCATACATTATGCAAATGCGCCCACACTGAATAGATCAGCGGGGACTCAGCTCAGGGCTAGAAAAGGGCCTTGGCTGTCAGAGACAGGTTCCAGTCTGACAGCCTAGTGCTTACCAGTACTAGCAGTCAGTGAGCCTACCTTCAGTACCAGTACTCCCCTCAGCACTAGAGAAGTGCTAATACTCAGAGTGATAAAAAAAAGAAGTGCCAGGGCTCAGTGCCTGTGAGTACCGGCTCATTTAATGCACTGGGCTTGCATGATCTACACAAATAAAGGGCTAACAGTATGTCCCGCTCAGTCGAAGGCAAGGCCACTGGAATTATGCATCACTGGAAGACCAAATATGATGGCAGGATTGACTAAATTATGCAGCAAGAAAAGGCAAATTATATGTCCTAATTCAGCAAATTTTGTGATGGTACCTCATTATTTTATCTTTTTTACGCATATTAACACTATCTGGGCAAATGTTTCACATTGTTAGTACCAGTTTGCTACCCATATACAGAAATAGGTAACAGAAAGGTGACTATTCAACCTTTGCAAAGGCCATTCCATATCCCACCATGGACGTAACAGAGGCCCCCATAGCCCCAGCAGTGCGGGTGGGCTCCACACCATTCACCTCAAAGGGGGCCACTTGTGCTGGCCAGCTGCAAACACATAAAACACTCAGAAGCAGCAAGGCAGTTAGTGAATGGGTAATGGGGGCTCCCTCACCTTACCTTGCAGGGGGGCCCCCGAGGTTTTGTTATGCCACTGTGACCCACCAACACGTCACCACATTAACTTTTGATCCGTTTGAGCTAGAATTTTTTTTTGTTAAGCTCTGGAGTTTATACAGCAAATGATGGATTAAATGCCAAATGTAGCAAATCTATAATTATTCAGAAAACGTCACATGATGATCAGCCCAAGGTCATCAGTCATTGGTTGGTTGCATCAGTCATGATATGTGGAGCTGTGTTTGTTCACCAGCACATACCCATTTCATTGGTATGTCTATGTGGTGAAGATTGCATTCTTTTTATGTGCACATTGCCTGTATGGCTGAATCTGGCTCCCTTTCTGTCCATCCTCTCCACTTCCCTTAACCATGTTTTATTCATACATGTGCCATGTTCTGCCTCGTACGTACTTGAACCTTAAAAGGCTTTTGCAGAGGCAATTGGTTTTTCCTGAGACGGTGACAGAAGGCTGCAGAAACTATATCCAACCAGGGCTTTTGAGTGGGAAAAGGGCAGTGCTTAATTTGAGCTGGTGGTTTCCGGTGTTTGACACTGGCACTTAATTGTTAACACTAGTGCTTATAACAGTCTGACACATGGTGGAGCTGTTTGTCAAATATGGAGACGAGTACAACAACAGGTGGTAATGAAATCAATATACCTTATGGCTATTACCTGCCTTTCAAGCCATTCCTACAGCTTTGGGGGCCTGAAATAGTCTGAATTGTCACCCTTGTATGGTTTCATGGTTAGTAGTTTTTTTGGTTCTGTCACAGTTCGCTTCCTGGGAAAGTTTTTTGCATTCAATGAACCGTATATAAAGATAGGTATTGTGCTTTTCAGAAAGTGCACTGGCGCTGGGCCAGCTTGCCTACCCCTCGGAGCAAGACTGAGCTTACACATTATAACAACATTCCCCTTAAGCAAACTGGATGCTGTACCCACTGATCTAGACACATCCTGGATTAGATTACTACCTCAGGTGCCTCCTACAATATTCCGTCCTGATGATGACCCTTTTCTAATTCATTTTGCATTGTTGGTCGAAACGTCAACTTATGCCCCTGTGGACTGTTTTTTTAAATTTGATTGTGGATTTCGATACTTTTGAGTGTGTAGACAACATTACATTGTCCCTATCAGGCACATGTAAATACATTGTTATTGCAAATAGTACTTGCCCCATATGCTCATTTTATTCACTTGCACTGTGCAGTCACTAAATAGGAGCACCTAGATAGGTTACTTTATTGATATTATGTGGATCCTAGTTATTCGAGTTCAGGAATTCTGTCGAAAAACAGAATACATTGCACGAAATGCATCACAAACCTTACTTGTAAGAAGGGTTCTTTAAAATTATTGCAGAGGAAGTCGACGGCGACTGTTCCCACAGGGACCGCTTGTGTTGATAATAATTCAGTAGCAGTTAGGCATGCTGGTCTTTTGTCTTCCACCACTATACTTGTATCTTATCATTGTGCTCTTGCCCACTTCACCCATCTAGGCACGCACCCATTCAGCAAGTCATCTATCCAAGCACGCACTCACCCCATTCATTCACCCAAATGTGCACCTAATCACTCATCCATCCATTCACTCCCTCGCTTATCCAGTCATCAGCGCAGTTGCTTATCAATTCATGCACCCACTCATCCATTCCTTCATCCAACCATTGACTAATCATCACCCACATCCATTCCACTATTCCATTCTTTCAGTTTAAAAAAAATTAAATCTATTTTCATGGGGAAAGTCTGTATTATACGGCACTTCCCAGTGACTTGTTGCCGTTTTGTAACAGCACGACAGCCATAGGAAAAAAAGGCTGATACTGTTGCCAAATATAGTATCAATCTAGGTATCCATCTCAGAAGACTAAAAGCCTGATCCTGTGCTGCTAGGGTTGAAATGTGTAACCTGAAATTAACAACTCCTAGGATCAGTCTCAGGAAATGGATACTACAATGACATGAGTCCATGCTATTCGGGTCAAGTTTTATAAATGAAGTGACATGGAAGCCACCATATCCTGATTTCATTTGAAGGTTGCACTGAATATAACTGGGCGACCGGTGCTCTGATAGCAGCCTCTCTCCTGACCCATGCGCCCCCTGAGATACTCAAATGACAGACAAGTCATCTTCTGATTCACATGGCCCTACAGGATCAGCGATAATATCAATCAATCAATGCATTTATATAGCGCACTACTCACCCGGAGGGTCTCAAGGCGCTGGGGGGAGGGGGTCCGCTACTGCTCGAACAGCCAGGTCTTGAGCTGCTTCCTGAAGGCGAGGTGGTCTTGGGTCAGGCGGAGGTGGGTCGGAAGGGAGTTCCAAGTCTTGGCGGCCAGGTAGGAGAAGGACCTTCCTCCTGTGGTGGCTCTTCGGATGCGGGGGACGGCGGCGAGGGCATGGCTGGTCGATCGGAGCTGGCGTTTGGGAGCGTAGAATTTGAGGCGGCTGTTGAGGTATCCTGGGCCTTGGTTGTGTACCTGTGGGCACTGTCCAGCTGCTGCTGGGACTCGCACCCCACTGATGGACAGGCTTTCTCCATCACGGGAAGTGATGTCAGAGGCCTCACCAGGATTCAGACCTGTGGCTCTTCTGGTGAGCGTCCACTGTCTCTACTGAGCCCACACTGTTGTCAGTCACCATGCATGTATTTCTTGCTGAGGAGGAATGTCCCCATTTCTTCCGGGTATCTTCTTTATTCGTAGTCCTACTCGCCCTCCTCCCAGTCATTATTTGCCAGCTGCAAACTCACCTCTGGACAGGAGTCTCCAGGAAAAGGATGCAAACGAACCCCCATCCGCCCACTCTCATTTACGGCATCCTCCTGACACAATACAACTCAAGAAAGCCCGAACAGTTGAAGGACTGGGCTCTTTTGGACCCAGCGGTGCCAGGGCACAACACCTGAAACCTTCGTGGGTAACCTGCTCCGGCGTACAAGTCACAGAGACACGGGACACTTCCTTCGGCGTCAAAGAGTCAAGGTTTATTTACTGCAGGGAACACAGAAGTCACAGGAAGTACATCGAGTGTAGTTCGGGGAGACTGCTTCAAATTGGTTTTGTGGATCGCTCCTTTTATACAGTTTTTACCCATAAGATAACATGAGACACAATAGTTTACAACCCGGTTCCCACATTTAGCTCTCAGAGGGGTCGCTTTGGTCACTTTGAAACACATTAGGTCCGGAACATAAGTGCGGAAACATTTGGCGGTTCCCAACTGTAAAAACCCATCTTCCCACCATTAGCAAATTCCAATCAGCAGTAAAGTAGATCGAAATAGGAACGAAGACAGGTGCAGAGGAAGACGGAGACAGTGGGGAGATCGGAAAGGGTGTAAAAGGGGAGGTAACGAGAAGCACGAGATACAGGCATCAAAGGGACGTGCCTAATGAGATGCACGGCTGAGACAATAAGTCCGTGCGGCAAGATGAGCCTCGAGCGGCGCCATCTGCCTTACAGCAGCAACCCCCTCGTCATAAAGACACTTACAAAGGACATGTGTCTTCCGCAAATATCTTGGGAGTCCCAGGGTCGCGAAGCGGACAGCGTCCGTTCGCTGACTACTTGAGGGCAAGAGACAAAATGGATGCCGTATCTAAGATGGAACCCGTGGGTACAGATGAAAAGCCCACATAACAAACGAACGGTTTAAGTTAGCACAGCGAAACTGCGCACACTTACTAAACTCGTCATTTGCGGTTCATAGATACCAGACTCGACCATATTCGTGCGAGTCGAAAACACCACTTACAATTGTCACGGAACCTCAGACGCTCCTTTTGCCCTCATGTAGGCAAGCACTAGTCGGAATCATATTCGATATTCATCAGACCATCAAGATGTCGTTGTAGCATAGCTCTGTCCAACCGAGTCCCCTTGGTAACAGATGGTTGTCTCATACACGTTGTAGCACAGAGGCCACATAAGGCAGGACCACACTGCACACAAAGGCAACACGTGAACAGGAACACTACCACAACCCCGATGATCGTCAGAATCTTCCAACCCCAAGTCGATACCAGGCCCCAAAACCATCCAAGTAGTGTCCAATCCCCTACATCCACGTGTATGGATTCGGAGATCTTATGCAACTTCGAGATGGCTTGATAGACAGTAGGAGCATTATCTGGAATGAAAATGCAACAGCTCGAATGGATCACTTTACATACCCCACCGCGATCTGCCAAGACGACATCTAAAACCATACGGTTTTGTAACGTCATAAGTCTCTCCGCCTGAAGTTCTGAGGTGATATTACCAAGGGCACTGGCAGTAATATTAGCTGTCGATTCTACCACTCGAGTCAAATGTCTCAGGTTCCTACTATTAACCATAGGTCCCCAAAACGGGAGGAAACCCTTGAAAAAGTCTCCTGCCTCTTGACCGGCAGTATCCTCTTCGCTAATTACGCCTCGTACAACTCTAGTCTTATGATAATCGGCATCTACAGTGAACGTCGGAGGCAACAGATTTGCAACAAAACATGAGCCCATGAAGTCTGCGGGCAACCATGTATATGCACGATCATGACAGATAAAGTATGTACCCTTGGCAGCCAGAAACACAGGGGACGGGGACATTGGCAGAAGGTAACTTTCAGTGCAAGCACTTGCTCCAAGTGAGGCTTGCGAACCACGACCCACAAGACAAAGATTACCAGTGTGGGGTACGACCCATATTGGAGGCGAGCTTTTAAGCTGCTTTTCATTAGTGAACATACTATATTCCCCTCTACTTAGGACCCTATAGGCTTGTACCTCTTCTTTAGGGATGAGAAAAGGATCATGGATCTCATCTTCCATATCCTCTATAGCCATCGATAGCAACCTCTGATACGAAGTAGGACCAGAGTTGGGGGAACGTTGTTCTTGAGTGGGGTGGAAACCCAGTGCGCTTCGAAACATTGTTTGGAATGCTCGAGCTGACCCTTGGGAACTATACGGTAACACCAGATATGGAATTCCCTTACCCGTAGTATGTGGCATCAACCCACACACCCAACAATTAGTAGTGTTAACCACTAACTGATGCTGATGGAGGAGCTGAATAAAGGAATTGTTGCGGAATTCTACACGTCTAGCCTGTTCGTGTTCCGGTAACATGTGAAAGGAATGGGGAGAAGCAGTAGAAGTAATAGAAGTAGAGTTAGGGTAAGGAGTAGGAGTAGGGGTAGCAAGTAAGAAGTAAGACATAGTGTAATACACCCCACCCGCCAAAAATGCAGAAGCAGTCAGAAACAATACAAACAATTGGAATACAAAACATTTAGTACGACTAAGTTCCTGCAGCTGGACTCTATACGCCTGAGCTCCTTCCAAATCATTCAGCTTCGAAAATGCCATTTCCCTACGACCGTCCGCAACGTTTCTTGACGCACTTAGTTCTGTGCAGCAATAGTCAATCCCCAGGAGTTCCTAGGAACCGACGGCCTTTAACCTAGCGTCAAGACCTACTGTCCAGAAGGAAGTACGCGCGCGGCCCTACGGCCCTCAATACACAATATGTATTTATTTAGCACAATATTTCTCAGCTGTGGAAGGAAAAAGATACAAGAAAGAAGCTTGATATACGTACAAAACAAGTTTCAATGATACGAATGTTCAAAAGTTGATCATGGGAAACGAGGATATTGCAGTTATCAATTTCAGAAAAGCAAGAAATTTTTATTTGTCCTTAGTATGAGAACGCAAAGAATATCGATGTTTCCCGGGACGTGTCTGCTCGTCGAACAAAGGATCCGTTGAGGAGACAGCGTCCTGCTGATCAGTTTGTTGATTTGGTCTTGAGTCTTTTGCTGACAAGTGTTCAACAGTGGCTTTCTGCTGCGCTGAGGGTTCTCCAACAAGCTGCGCGTCGCTAAAAGGTACAAACGCCGGCAATGTTTCAGTTTCTGTTGACGCAATGCCTTTCCTCACCCACGGGTCTGCCGGCAAAGGAATAGGGACTCGCTTACAATGGGTAGCATGTACCCAATTCTTCCGCCCCTCAAGACGAACGGCAGTCCTCGTGGCCAGGAGCACCTGGTAAGGTCCGGTGAAACGGGGGTCCAGATTGTTCTTGCGTGAGAAGTTACGGGTAACCACCCAATCCCCGGGCTGGAGCTGGTGGCCTGGACCCTCCGTCTGCGTCGGCAAGGCGTCGTAAACCTGTTGATGAATTAACCTCAGTTTAGCAGTCAAGTCATGTAAGTAGTCAATCAACATCGGATACTCAAGATCAACGAATATTCCTGGCCTAGGAACCCCCCACACATTCGCAGGACGGCCGAACACTATTTCATAGGGACTAAGCCCTATTCGGGAGTGTACAGTCGCCCTAGTTGACAGTAATGCTAGAGGCAAAGCGTCAGGCCACGAAAGTCCAGTCGTAGCCTGAATCTTCGCTAGCTTTAGTTTAAGGGTGCCATTGTACCCTTCAACCAATCCAGCTGACTGAGGATGATTGGCGCTATGGAATTTTTGATTAATTCCAAGGCCCTTACACACACTCTTCATCACACTTCCAACAAACTCACTTCCGTTATCTGACCACACGACTCTAGGCATTCCATACCGAGGAAAGTATTCCTTCAGTAGGATTTTCGCAGTAGACAAAGCAGTATTGTCTTTGAGGGGATAGGCCTCGATCCATCGGGAGAATGCGCAAACCACAACCAAAACGTATTTCAGGTTATTGCATCGCTCCATATGGATGAAGTCCAATTGGATCACCTCAAAGGGATACGAAGGAGGAGCAAAACTGCCAGGGGGAGTTGGGGTTCCTTTGCCAGGATTGTACATTATACACACCATACAATTCTTCACCAGACGTTCAGCACATTTCGTAATTCCATCATTCTTCCACACAGCAGCCAACAACTTGCAAATACCTTTCGCGCTAATATGTGCTAACCCGTGTGCCATTGTCACAACGGCCAGTACATACGCATCAGGCAACATCCATCTTTTCTGATCTGACAAATCAATCCAGCAACCATTCACATCCAACCTTCCCGTACTTTCTTTCCACTTCATCTTTTCAGTATCGGTGGCCTCATTCTGTATTGCTTTCACACTCTCTATAGTATCTTCACACATACTCGATTCTGTAGGCCACCTAACCGAACTCGTCACATACATTCGAGTGCTAAGGTTCCGGGCAGTCTCCTTAGCAATCTCATCTGCAAACGCATTACCACGACCAACATCATCCGTCACTTTACGATGCGCACTACACTTAACAATTGCAACTTGAGCAGGCAAAGTCAATGCATCCAAAAGATCGTTCACAAGCTGGCCATGCTGTATTTTCGTGCCATGTGACGTGAAGAAACCACGCTCTCGCCACAACCGTCCAAAGCTATGCGCTACACCGAAAGCGTACTGACTATCGGTGTACACATTCACACGTTTATCTTTTGCTAACACACATGCTCTAGTGAGAGCAATCAGCTCTGCAGCTTGGGCAGAATTCTGATTCAATCTCGCAGTCTCAACAACAGTATTCAACGTCACAACAGCATAAGCAGTAGTCACATCACCATTCGGCAATTTAAAACATGACCCATCCACATACAGAGTGCCCTCCGGGTCTTCCAATGGGGTGTTTTTAAGGTCCACTCGACCTTTTGTTTCCTCCTCTGTCCGCAAGTAACAGTCATGTTCTGTTACTTCATCTGACTCTGCACTAATTGGTAACAAAGTTGCCGGATTTAGGACATTACAACGTTTTATCTGAATATGGCTTGCCAAGAGCGTCAATTCGTACCCAGATAACCTCGCACTCGTCAAGTGCTGAGTTTTCGTTCGATTCAAAAGAGTATCGACTGCATGCGGAACCATCACCGTAAGCATATTATCCATGACCAATCCTGCTGACTGTCGGATGGAGACCGCAGCTGCCGCAGTTGCTCTCAAACAACTCGGCAATGCTCTAGCTACTGGGTCTAAGGTCGAGGAAAAATATGCACATGGACGTTGCTTACCACCAAAAGGTTGCGTTAAGACACTCAAAGCACAACCTTCCCTCTCGTGAACATATAACGTGAACGGCTTGCTGTAATCAGGGGTACCTAACACAGGAGCCGAACACAATGAATCACGTAATTCAGAAAAACTTTTCTGACATTCTTCCGTCCATGGTAAAGGAGTTGAAACATCCTTGCACGTAAGAGCCACCAATGGTTTCGCTAGCAATGAAAAATTAGGAATCCACTGCCTGCAGTACGACGTGATACCTAGAAAGGCACGCACATCTCTTTGGGTTTGTGGCACAGCCATTCGCGCAATCGCTGCAATTCTCTCTGGGGTCAATCTCCTTCCCTCCTTTGACAATAAGTGACCTAGATAGGTTACTTCTTGACAACAATATTGGAGTTTAGAAGGTGACACCTTGTGATTCAACTCACAGAGATGTTGCAGCAACGATACCGTAGCAATTTTGCAAATGTCCTGAGTATCAGCAGCCACCAATAAGTCATCGACGTATTGGATTAAAGCCGCACCAACCGGCAACCTAAACGCATCTAGTTGACCCTTCAAAGCTTGACTGTAAATCGATGGACTTTCACAGTAGCCCTGAGGAGCGCGTTTGAACCGGAAGCTACGTCCACCAAGAGAGAAACCGAAAAGGTCCCTGCTCTCTTCGGCAATCGGGATGCTGAAAAACGCATTTTTCAAATCAATCACCGAAAACCACGAAGCAGTAGCTGGAATCAGAGTCAGTAGCGCCGTGATGTCAGGCACAACAGGGAATTGAGGAACCACAATTTTATTTACCTCCCGTAAATCGATAACAAAACGATAAACAGGCGGTTTGGTAGGATCAGTACGTTTAAGAATGGGCAGTACAGGGCTGTTGCACACGTTTCCCCGAGTCTCCTCAATGACATCTTTCTCGATCAAATCATAGATGATCGCTAACAAAGCTCGTTCACCATCAAGGGAGATACGGTATTGGGGAATACGCGGCAATCGCACATTCGATTTCAACTGAACAACATAAGGGGAGATATCAAGTAGGCCCACATCATTTGGACCCGTCGCCCACAAAGACGCAGGAAGAGAATCCAATTCCGGTGGAAGCTTATCGAGAGACAAATACATGGGAGAGACTACTCTCTCTCCGAACGTAAGCTTTACACCCGCAGGAGAACAATACAAAGTTGCATACAAACGTTTAAGCAAATCCAGACCCAAAAGATTTTCACCACAACCAGTGGTCAAAATCAACGGAGCTTCGAGCTCACGAGGCCCAATTTTAAGGGGCAAAGGGCGTGAAACTGGATTGCTAACGGGGGCGCCAGAGAATCCAACGGAAACATTTGTTAAGCCAGACAAAGGTGCGCCAGGGAGTTTCGAATGCATGATAGAACTTTTCGCTGCACCAGTGTCCAACAGAAAAGGCTCAACGACGCCCGATGTAGCAACTGCGACGTAAGGCCCTCTCTGATCAACCGGAACTGATACCACTCCCTCTCCTTGTCTTTGGCTGTCCTAGTAATTACTATCGTCAGTTCCCTGATCGACGTAATAATCGTCTACATTGTACTGCGCAGATCGTCCTTGTGATGATCCACGTTGATCGAAACAGTTATTAGAATTTGATGAATTGTCGGAACGGTCGTTCTGAGCACCACGACCTCTACCACGTGATGCATTCTGTGAACCACCACGGCCTCCCCTAGACGAATTACCACTATTACGGTCATTTAAAGCAGGACAATCAAATTTAATGTGTCCCTCCTGTCTACAATAAGCACATTGATTGTACCCTAACGAAGATCTTTGGAAAGAGGAATCATTACGCGGCTGCGATCGATTCGATTGCGACTGTGATCTATTCTGCTGAGGCGCATTCTGATTAGAACGCGGCGGATATGCTTGTTGCAACAACACTTTAGTTTTTAGCTCTTTCGTCTTTTTATCAGCACGGTCAGTTTCCTCTTTTTCTCTATTTTCGTAATATTGTGCCGTAGCCAATATCTGAGCTGAGGTAGAAACGGCCCACGCACTTTCTGAATTCTTCAATTTATGGCTCAAGTCGGGCAATAAGTTCGATACGAATTTATCCACAAACAACCGTTGTCCACCCTCAGTACCCATATCCTGTCCACTATGATCAACGAATGTTTCCTCAAACCTCGTGAAGAAGTCTGAAACACTCTCATCTTTCTTCTGCTTACAGGCTGACAACTTGTCCCAATTTACCCTCATAGCTGGCATAAGCGTTTTCATTAATGTAATGATTCGCTGGGGAAGAAGTTCAATCAACTGATCGGGTTTAGTAGCAGCCACTTGTCCAGCGTCTGCCGCTGTGATGGCAGCCCAATCACCACCTAATTCATTTGCGTGATCTTGGTGACGAATCTTAGCCCATACCGGTTGCGGTACGACATTACCAAACAACATGTCGATATCGGCAAGATTCATTATCGTAGCGTCTACGAGCTGCGATAACTCCTTATAATACCCAGCAGGATTTTTGCGAGGATCGGGCAAAGTTTGTTTCACCTGAAGCACTTCCGATCGTTTCCACGGGAGGTGTATCCACACTCTCTGGAAATGTGCCGGAACTGGCTGGGCAGCAGTATTATCAGCTGGTACCCAAACCGGCGGAACTTCACGCATAGGATATTGGCCAGACCCATCTTGTTTCTCAATGTCCTCAACGAACAATGCATGAGGAATAGGAGCGGGACGAAGAGATAGCAACCGCTCAATAGCACGTCGGACATTAGTGTCGACTATCAGTCCAGTTGCGAACTGAAGCCGAAGTTCAGACAGGGCGGTCAGCACCTCGTCAGGCGCATAGGCCACTATCTGATCATGTAAGAACTTGCACATTTCATCAAACACATATCTCTGAGTTGGTATGTTGAATTGATCAAACGTTTCGAGGACAACACGAGGTGGGTTTCTAACAGGGTTTACTATCCAACCCATCGCCATATTGCATAGCGCAACACGTTCTCTATTAGCAGGAAGCTGGCTACGTCTCTGAGGACCATCAGAACCAGCAGACCCAAAAACAGGTCCGAGCGACTGAAAGAAGTTTGTCACACTGGGAGAATTACGATTACGAGTAGAGGGACAAGAGTAAGATACAGGACTAACAAGAGAAGGAGTAGAAACATTAGCAACAACAGGGGTTAACAACACAGGAGCAGTAGCGGGAGCAGGAGTATGTGGAAGCGGAGGAGCAGTAGGAATAGAAACAGGCAAAGGAGCAGGAACAGTCGGAAGAGCGGGTGCAGGTTGAGGAACTGGTGGAGGAATAACAGGTGGAAGAACAGGTACGGCAGGGACCACAGGAGCTGCGATACCCTGTACGTACGGAGGTGGCGACTTCATCAGATAGGACATTAAAGAATCCTCAACTGCCTCTTCCTTCTTATCCGACTCCGTAGGCAAAGCAGGATAGCATTTATCTATGGACATACGCTGTAGCCTCTCAAACACTTCCTTATCCTTATCCTCCTTATCACGCTGAAACTGCTCAGCTTTCTTCACTATAGTAGCAACATTATCTCGCTCACTACGTTTATTCTGTCTGATCTCTTTCTGTCGGGCTTCTTTGCGCCAGAACCGAAAGGCATCAAACATGGCCGGCCTTGATTTGCGTTCGAACAACTTTATTTCCAAATTATCTAAGATCGACGCTTCGAAGCTACCGTGAGGTGGCCAACGAAGATCGCCGTCTTTCTTTGTATATTTTATCCAATAATCGTTAAAAGCAATCGGGCCTAGCCCATGTTTGCTATATAAGTCATAAGTAGGAGTTCCAACCGGAGGTATCGGACACGAGTCCTCCAGCAGGGAATCCGCACCACAAGGTCTACAACAACTGAACAAAGTACTGCGACCAGGCATCTTGCACACTAGCCGAGTTTCACAAACTTCAAGGGTTACGGGATTTACCAAGTCCCAGCAAGAACAAAACCCTCGGTCTTTGGCGGCTGCAGTCGTCAAACAAATACAACAACAAAGTACGCTAGCAAAGTGTCACCGACAAAAACACTCACACAGCGTGTACAACAAAAACACTCGCTAAAGTGTTTACAACAAAGACACTCGCTAAAGTGTCTACAACCAAGAACTCTGGGAGCGACCCACAAATACTTAACTCAAAGATCAATGGCGTCCTCAGGAAGGCCCGTCAATCGTCTCGCTATACCAAGGTCTACGCCAGGCGCCAAAACAGGTCTACAGTCAGGGCAGCAGTCCGTCGCAGCCGTTAGGAGGCGGGAATCTTCGCGGGAAAAGTCTTCGGGCCACTTATTTCGACAACAGGATCGATGAAGCGGGGTGCACCTTCCCTCGGAGATTTCACACGAAGTTCCTCACGATCGTCGGGCTTGGACCGGTACCACTGATGCAGCCCCACGAGTTGGGCGCCAACTGAAGGACTGGGCTCTTTTGGACCCAGCGGTGCCAGGGCACAACACCTGAAACCTTCGTGGGTAACCTGCTCCGGCGTACAAGTCACAGAGACACGGGACACTTCCTTCGGCGTCAAAGAGTCAAGGTTTATTTACTGCAGGGAACACAGAAGTCACAGGAAGTACATCGAGTGTAGTTCGGGGAGACTGCTTCAAATTGGTTTTGTGGATCGCTCCTTTTATACAGTTTTTACCCATAAGATAACATGAGACACAATAGTTTACAACCCGGTTCCCACATTTAGCTCTCAGAGGGGTCGCTTTGGTCACTTTGAAACACATTAGGTCCGGAACATAAGTGCGGAAACATTTGGCGGTTCCCAACTGTAAAAACCCATCTTCCCACCATTAGCAAATTCCAATCAGCAGTAAAGTAGATCGAAATAGGAACGAAGACAGGTGCAGAGGAAGACGGAGACAGTGGGGAGATCGGAAAGGGTGTAAAAGGGGAGGTAACGAGAAGCACGAGATACAGGCATCAAAGGGACGTGCCTAATGAGATGCACGGCTGAGACAATAAGTCCGTGCGGCAAGATGAGCCTCGAGCGGCGCCATCTGCCTTACAGCAGCAACCCCCTCGTCATAAAGACACTTACAAAGGACATGTGTCTTCCGCAAATATCTTGGGAGTCCCAGGGTCGCGAAGCGGACAGCGTCCGTTCGCTGACTACTTGAGGGCAAGAGACAAAATGGATGCCGTATCTAAGATGGAACCCGTGGGTACAGATGAAAAGCCCACATAACAAACGAACGGTTTAAGTTAGCACAGCGAAACTGCGCACACTTACTAAACTCGTCATTTGCGGTTCATAGATACCAGACTCGACCATATTCGTGCGAGTCGAAAACACCACTTACAATTGTCACGGAACCTCACAGTCCGGGGAAAGATTTGAACTCTGTAAACGCTTACCTATTTGGGTTTTCCCAATGCCCATGGACAAGACCGGGATACACACCTAAGCTCTATCAGACTTATTGTAAGCATCACTCCCTGCTGACCAGCCACAGTGTTGCACGCAGAGTGACCGCCACCCTCAAGGTCCTTACAGTCATCAACTCCAGTCCTGACCTTTTCATCAACAGATGGTTATTTTTAGGTGTATCAGTTGAATGGAAACAAAAGAAAACTACATCAACCAGAATGCTTATGTCATCACACAAATGTCTGGGACTGGAAAATGTGCCCGTAATTACCTGGATAGAGGTTGTCACCCTGGGTGCTTAATTTGTAAAGTTAGTGCTGGTGCCCAAGGTTTTTCTCAGAAGGTGCAGTCGGTTCTGACTAAGGTTGGCATTGCTGAATACCAAGGCTGCATAGTCTTAATTCTACCTCGTGCCGCTTTCTTCCACCGCCATGCACTCACTGCTCCATTACTTCACTCTCGCAGGTTCATTTTAAGCCCTTATTTCCCTCACTGTCGCCATTTTTCATCTTTCTCTTCCTTCTCCTTTCCTCCTTTTGTTGTTTCTTCTTTCTTTTGCTGTAGGTTAAAGTGTAAAGACGTTAAATTAGTGTTGGTACCCAAAACTAGTGACAGTGGGCCCCACCTGCAAGCACTGGTTCAAATTAAGCATGAGTGACCCTCGTTGCATGGCTGGGGTGCGTGTGCTGTCCAGTGGGCTTTGGTTGTGTAGACCTCAATCAGGGAGGCTGTACTTTAAGATCACTTCCCAGTGGCTCATTGTCAAAGCCAAAACCACGCACTAAAATGATTGTTGGCCCCCATCGCATGCCAAAGGATGTGTTTTTGTTTAGTTTTATGAATCATTGGTTTGTATAATCCTTGCATAGTGTGCCATCAAATGTAGCACAGAAAACATCCTCTCAGACTTCGCAGGTGGTTGTATGCTCTCGGGGTCGTTTCTGTGCGCTTGGCCCAGTTTATCCTCGCTGGAAAGTTCCAGAAGCTCCCCCGGAGCGCGCGCCGAGGCGTGCTTTGCATCGGGAGTCTTGTAAAACACACAGCTCTTTGCAGTGTTGCATTAGCGCGTGAACTGTGGAGTGCTCGCTCTGGGCGTCGTGTGCAGCACGTGTTCACACTGCACAAGAGGTGCTGGTGCCATTTGGCAACCACAGAACAGATGCCACCTAAGAAGCGCATTAAAGGAGTCCTCTGGAAAGTGGGAATATTGCCGAGGGCACCTAGGCCCATCTGGCCAAGAAGAGGACGTGCTACATCTTTGTGTGTCACCTCCAGGAGAGGCCTGACAGCAGGGCGAGCTGGCTCTGTAGGACATGGCATCGGGCTGCATTTGAATGACTCGCCTGAAGATTTGTAATATGCTCCGTTATTATATATCCATATATACTGGGAGATTGTCAGTCATTGGCACAAGAAATGCACATCTTGGGAGCCACCCTCAGTTATAGAGAGCGCGCGCGCGCGCACACACACACACACACACACACACACACTATACAAATTGTAAAATTTCAACCATGTCGGCGAAAAGATTGTGGCCCAGTATATTTCACTACTGCAACCGCATTCACATATTTATTACCACAGTGCAAGAGTAAGTCCCATATTATTGTCAAAATAGAGCAAAATGGCATGTGGAAAACTGTTCACTGCTGCACTGATTGCAGGTTACATTGGCTTTACACAGCGAAACAACTCTGCTAACAGGCACAATGCCTCCTCTGTGAATTTAGCACACTGCAAGAATTGAACCCCTGGCATCCAGGTTTTGGCTGCATGCCAGCTGCATCCGTTACAAAGTAATCATGACCAGCACCCCTACTTATCTTGCAGACAAGGTAACAAGCCCTTGAGATTTGCAAGACATCCACAGCCAAGACATTTTCAAACTAGGAAGTGTAAAAAGAAAAACACAAGGTGGCAAGCCTTTTCCATTCATGTATCTAGCATCAGAAACAGCATCACCATATCCACCAGGCCTGTCCAGGGGCGGCTCCTCCACTAGGGCGGAGGAGCGTTGCCCCACTGCTTTCTCGCAGTGTGAGAAAGCCAAAACAAAATGATAATAACTTTTGGGTATTACCATTGTATATTTCTTTCAGCGTTGCGGGTGGGCAGGTGGGCGGGGTTGCCAGGGCAGAGCAGGAGTGGTTTGCCCACTCCTGAGTACGCATGACTGCTTTGGTCAGCACTCTCGGGCCGCCCAAACCAGTCATGCACACTCTGCACTTCTCCATGCAGACTGCATTGCAGCCTACATGTAGAACATGCCATCACTGAAGCCCTTGGCTGGGCGAAGTCCTGACCAATCACAGCGCTCCACTGGAGCGTTGTGATTGGCTTAGGAAAGGGGAGGGAGGCTGCCTGATTCCTTTTGCTGTCGGAGGCAGGAGAGCACGAGGAGTGAAGACGCAGGACCCTGGCTGGCAGAAAGGTAGGTTTAAAATTTTTTTTTTTATTATTGAACCCATCTTGCGCGACCCCAGCCACCCGCGCGATCGCTCAACCGCCTCACCACCCGTGAGCCATGTCGGCCGCTACTGGGCCTGCCCCAAAGCTGCTACAATATTAGAAAGAGTTGAAGAAGCACCTCTCTGAAGAACACTATATCACAATGTATTAAGCGTCCATAAAGCAGCTTCCTCTCCTGCACTATGCTAAGGGATTTGTAGAGTGCAGGGCGACCCGAGGGCATCCTGGCGCTGTAGAAGAAAGACAACTGCTCCACTAAGTCCAGTTCTTAAGGGATTTTCGAAAACTCAGCTCATTGTTTATGGACTGAATGGCCAATGGGAGTGTGTGCCAGAGTTTGACTGCACTAAAGCAAAAGCACCTTCCTCTACTTGTAACTCTCTTGCTGGGTATGCATTTGTTGATCTAAGAAGCCTTTAGGGGGAGTAGCAGGTAACCAATTGGCGTAAAATGGGGGAGCTGTGTACGTATAAGGTTCTGTGTACTGTGCACAGGGATTTAAATTCATTCCTTTGGGCAAGAGGTAACCATTGAAGGTCAATCAAGTCCTGTCTTGCTGACTCATACCTGGGTATCCCTAACAACTAGCGTGCAGCAGCATGTTGCACGATTTGTAGATTTCAAATAACTGCCTTGGGAGAATCTAGGTAAAGCGAGTTGCCGTAGTCCAGGTGTGAGGGGATCAAGGCCTGGACTACCAGCCTCCTTGCGGGCTGAGGGAGGAGAGGCAGAATCTTGAGCAACATACGCATTATTCCATAGGAGGTAGCAGACAGTTTAGTAGTCTGGGTTTCTATCAGAAGAGGTTTTTCCAGGCAGACCCCCAGACTTTTCATAGCAAGTTTGGGATCCGACGAAGGGCCGACTATCACTCAATGGCTTTACGCTTGCCTTTGGCCATCTGCTATTCTGCCTTTTGGCAAAGCTCACCCTATATTAAAAAAGGCCCAAGGCATAAATCACATACACAGGTATGAAGGAGTACAGGGCAAAATGCCCACTTGAGGGTCTTCTGACACATGACCACCACCCACACTCAGTGGTGATAATAAACAGTATATTACACGCTACGCACCTGCTTTAATACCATATATGTTGATGGTAGCGACTGAGTAGCAATAGTTAAGGTGGGGAAGTTATTGAAAATATGATTTTGTATTTCTGAATAAGTTTGGTGCCATTTGAAAATCTGCCCTATGTGTTTCCAAATAATTGTCGACCTTCCTCTGCTTCACTTGAGGTTTCCTACAAATAGCACGAAGGGATTTATAATCTACAGGCCACAGCCCAAGAGTAGCTTCTAACATTGGCATCTAAATAGGAACTTTAGCTCCTCAAGAGCCAAACTAGCAGTTCCATGGTAACCATTGCAGAAACTGAAATGTAATTAGATAATTGTGTCAGAAAGTGCAGTAGAGGAGTTAGCAGCAGCTTAGGGACGCAGTGAATTGCCAGACCAGGTTCCGGGCATCCCACCGAGTGGACATCTCACACAAGCTTCTGACCACGATATTTCAGGTCATGACAATATAACCACAAACACATAACCACAAACACATGTATAGCCCATATCTTATGGGCAGGAACGAAATCATGATTCGTACCATCCTCACCACTAATACTAAGTCAGGTCCATTGCACCCCTTTCCCACTTGGACCAGATTTGATGTCTTCGAAGCTAACTGGTCCCTTTCATGGTGGCTGATGGCCTAGAACTCTACCTAAGAACTTTAAGGATGGAACCTAACGAGAAAGCGTTCCGCAAACAGCTAAAGACCTGGCTATTCTCCAGCGTATAGAATAAAATATAAAAGTACCCACCTCCAAAAACCTCTTCTCTGCCCATGCCTTAGCGCGGGGACACACCGTTGGTGTAACCAAGCGCTCTACAAATGAATAAATATAAATATAAATATAAAATTGTCGAATGCAGCACCCAGCGATTACTACAATTCATCCTGACTAACTTGCCGCCTACAGAGGACATACAGAAGACACAGAGACACATAACCACACAAACAATATTTCTATGATCTTCAATAGATCTGGAATGATAGTCATTTTTATGTCTATCCTACAAAGTTGAGCTCCATCATCACTGTTATCCAGGGCTTGAGTTCATACGTCAAATATACCAACGTGCACATAGAATCTACATGGCTGTCACAGTGCGCTGGGAGGACAATGTCTCTTTCCTGTTTGGCCCTTGGCTATCTCCTTGTGTTGCCACTATTTGCCACACACCGTAGGTCTGCAGGGAGATGTTTGCTGTGCATCACGTGTTCTCATTTCAGTTGGTTTTACAGTGGTAGAAGCTCTTTGTTTATTTTTTTTAGCATACGCAGTTTAACAGCACTCCACCACCAGGTGAAGACTGACTACACAGGAGTTCAATTCGACAATAATTGATACTACCATATGCAAAGAGCTCTCAAGTTTCCCACGCCCAATGCGTGAGTAGCTCATCCAGTCCATGTATTTTGCTTTGCATTCTGGTACTTGTCCTGATTTTACAATGGGATAAACAGGACTGCCCGACCCAACATGTGAAGCCACAATCTCTCCTGGATGTGGACCTGGGAAACCTGGGAGCTCTGTGTGTAGGTGCACATTGCATATGATGGCTGGCCCATGAGAGCGAAGCTCTGCAAGAAGTGATGGCCTTGGGTATTTCATGCGTGCTTTCTACAGAATTGGTGACTTGGTGGTAGCTGATTACCGAGGCATTCTGAGGATTTTTTTATGCGTGCTTTCTACAGACTTGGTGGCAGCTGATGATGGAGACATTCAGAGGAATCAATTCTCCCAGCTGAGATGAGTCAAACAGATGCTGTACTCTGAGATGAGTCAAACAGATGCTGTACTCTGTACTTCCACCGTGGTGGGGCACATTGCTTTTTAATGTGACTCCTGGCGACATGGGAGCCCCAGAGGCAATGTTCCCAGCTTACATACACAGCAGAAGTATGAAGTCACTGTCATGTGAATGTTCTCACCCTGCATCTGTCTAGAAAGGTGGCTGGGCACGAGCTAGAGATGAGTCAGATGCAGACAGATGTAGTAGGGCTGGTGAGAGAACAGCTGTCTGCTCTTCATGCTGATGTAGGCATAATAGGTATGAAACACAACACTGAGGCCTATTTTGGGCATTCCTCAACTCACACTGCTAGATCCAGGGGGCTGCTTTTCCATCCACAGCTGGAGAAGTGTCACACAGAGATCAGTTCATGATGCTCAAAAGCTGTCTGCAGAGACGCTTGAAAGAGTTATTGGGAACGCGTGGGAGGACGGGGCACACACAAACTCATATCAGACTAAGCCTAGCAGAGACTGGCTCTCTGTTACTGGTACAATCTCACAGCCCTGTCTTTTTGGTTGAGGGAAACAGTGTTGGCTTGGTCATGGTTCATTTCAGGTCTGCAGAATGTGTCCACCTGAGCAGAAGCAACATCACAAGCTGGTCTGTGGCTGCACATTATGCTAATTTACAGACAGGTGCACTAGTTGTTAACTTTCTTCTTCATCAAGACAAGCTTTATTTCGGCAGTTGCCATAAAAGCAAACACAATAACTTAAAACTGTAAAATCATGCATAAAAACACTTAAAGACAAAACATATATACTATAAAATAGTTAAGACATTTATAAAAACCACAGTTAAGGCTAACAGCATATAGGGGGAGCACAACATATAGAACATAAAATAATTACAATATTTACAACTATCTTCATTATGGCTAACCAGTGCTTTAAGTAGGCAGGCACTCAAGGTACCTGCACTTCTTTCCTTGGAAGGAGGAGTAACAGCACTTCTCAGCACCGGTGCAATATTTTTGACGGGAGAGTACCATCACTTCTCAGTAGCAAACCTGCACTCTGGGACAGTGAGTACCTGCACGTTATATTTCTGTTTAAAGTACTGTGCCTAGCTACGCAACCTGAATTAATGATCTGGTTACCACACAGACCAGCAGCCCATTGGAGTTGAATTGGACTACCAATGTGTCAAAAAGATGCTTCTGTCATGGTGTCTCTAAGGAAGCCACAGTACATCTTTTTGCGTGGAAGTTTTCAGTATAGGATTAGGACCAGGCACCTGATGCTACCTGTGCGCGAAGGCTGTGCACTGTGGTACGTTTGGGACATGCTATCTTTGAACAGCCATAAGGGGAAGCACTACCCACAAAGACCCCCCTAAGAACCCGAAGGTAAAGAGCGAGCATACAAACACGGCCCAGGAAAATTTCATCAAAAGATCAGTTTTCACCCTTACTACCGACACCACTCCACTTTCATCATGGTCAAAATAAGAGAGGATGGGTGAATATGTTATTCTGCCTAATGCAAAGTTTTCATTGTTTTGGCTTTTGAGTTGCTGCCATACTCCTTCCAAAGTGCATTTCACACAGCAGTTGGTAAAACAGCTGTATCAGGAGCTTGGGTGGTATAAGCAGTGGGAAAGGTAACAGACTAGTCTGTGATTAGTAAATATGACTCACCTGCTCACAGTGGAATTGTTGGTATGTGCTTGTAGAAAGTGATCACTTCCTGGACATTATTGAGCATGGTGTAAATGCTGTATAAGAGGTGTGTTGTGTTCTCCTGCCCTATGTGCCCGACTGCATATATATCTGAAATACCACATTGAAAGGAGCGCCGTATTCAGTAATCAGTATTTGCAAATGCAAATTTGTTCCCAACTGATTCAATCAAAAAGACAGATTTACTTGAATCCACAGACCCACAATTTATTGCACGTCACTTTAGGATAGTGTTTCCACAATGAGTATGACAGTTCATCAATATTAATTGACAAGCTTGTAGCAGTTCATCAACAGAAGTTCATAATAAATTCAGCCAACGCGTTTCGTCCGAAGTAGGACGTCATCGGGGCTATAGTTCAGTATTCTTTCTGTGTAACTTCTACATATCACGCAAAAGGTTCTGTTTTTTATTTTTATTTTTCTTCTAAAATAATGGTTTAAAAAATGTCATGAGCCCCGTATTTCATTAGGTCGTCCGTGCCTACTGAATTCAACTAAATTCCCAATCAGCAGTTCTTACATATATCCGCATCCAAATTCAACAATGATTTTGCAGCCGGCCTGATAAATCCCGATGATTTATCGGGCCGGCTGTGAGGAATGAGGCAGCCTTAGCTGAATGGGGCTTTAATTGAAGGGATTGGACTGCAAATAAGTAAAATGCTTTTACAACCGACTGTAGTGATTGCATATTTGATGCCCGCCCTGGTCCATCGCGGCTTGTGCCGTTTGTGTGGAGGGTGAGGCGAGCCGCCATCTTAGGTGGGGCTGGACCGGATCTAGCGGTCTAGTCCTCCCGGGAGGCAGGCTTTATAACCAATGTGTATACAGGAGCACAGCGGACGAGCGCAGCGGGCGCGACGAATGCACGCCGAAGTCGCGCATAAGTCAAGCCCGTCTGCGCCCGTCCGCGGCAGACCGGGGCTCGGGGCCACAACCCCTGGTCAAATACACAAATACTCTTCCTCTGAGTTATTGTTACTCAGACCCCCTATCAGTGCGGGACCCGCCCTTCCTGCTTATGTTCTAAAACGCGCCGCTACATACGGTATTTTGAGACCAGAGTTCGCCATCGCTAAAACTTTAAGGCCAAGCCCTCTAAATTGCTCTCCATCCTCTCCCAACCTAAACATCGATTTTAAATGCTCATATCTTAATACCAGGTCCATGGTTAAGCACCATTTGGACATTTTTCTTTATCTACAAACTGAGCAGCCTGACATTTTATTTCTTACGGAGACTTGGCTGAATGCAGACTCCCTACCCGATATACTGGCAGCGGTTCCTTCCGACTACTACATCTTACACGTGGATAGACCCGCTGACAAAAGGGGTGGGGGGGTCGCTGCGATTATTCGCAAGTCCCATAAAGTCTCCCTTTTACTGTCCTTGGACCTCACATGTTCAGATAATTTGATTATCAAAATGGACAACAGTAGCGGCACTCTACTTATGATTCTCATATATCGCCCCCCTCAAAACATGCCTAGTTTTGCGGCACCTTAGCAGAACAGCTTGCTCCCTTAATAATTTCATACAAAAAAATTGTGCTGCTAGGCGATCTTAATTTTTGGCTGGATTCGGCCGAGTTAGATACTCAGGCAGCTGCACTGAAAGATGTCCTCCTAGACATGAACCTCATTCAACAGATTCACCTTCCTACTCATGCAAAAGGGCATAGTCTTGACCACATTTGGTCTCAGAACATTCCTCTGACTATTAATTCCATCATGCCTTGTATTTGGTCTGACCATTTCATGATCAAATTCACCTTGACCTTCGAAAATAGTAGGAAACACCCGATTCAGATAGGAGGCAAAACTAGAATCTGGAAGAACGTTGATATTTCTGCTCTCATTGGTACATTAGCATCTTCCTGTCCTCTTTTAGATCAGGATACTGAAGAAATGGAAGCAGCATTTTCTAGGTGGCTACTTCAGGCAGCTGATGCTTATGCTCCTTGCACCAACTTTTCCCGCTCTCGCCCCAATGACGCTCATAGGTGGTTTACACCTCTTTTGAAAAATCTCAAATTAGAAGTCCGTCAAATGGAGCGCAAGTGGCGAACAGCCTACCTAGAAGCAGATAGAGTTAATTATTGTAAAACACGTAAGGACTACCAAAAACTCATCCAGGAACATAAAACTGATTATTTCTCAAAAAAGATCCTTAATGCCCACAACAAATCCAAAGAGTTGTTTAATATCGTCGAGAATTTGAGTGCTAGCGATAGAACGTCTCTCCCGGTAGCTCCTACTCAGGAGCTCTGCAATTCCCTAAACTCATTTTTTTCTGATAAAATTAGCATAATTAAACAAAGCATCCCCATCACTCAATCTCCGCTCCTACTGACTGATACTTTTCACAATACTGCGACCCTAAGTTCGCTCCCCCCCCCCGTTGACAGCACTATGCTACCCAAACTCCTTGCCAAAGTTAAATCAGGTTCCCCTGATGACATCTGCCCCCCTTTTATTTTGAAAGAAATAGGAACCAGTATTCCTGAGGGTATACTTTCTTTATTGAATGGCACGCTCACCCAGGGTAAAGTCCCCGAAAACTTTAAAAAAGCCCTTCTCATTCCCTTGCTCAAAAAAGCAGGAGCTAACCCGCAGGACCTGCAAAATTACAGGCCCATATCCCTGCTGCCCTACTGTGCCAAACTTTTGGAGGCTCATGTCTGTAACAGCATCTCCAAATTTTTGGAAGAATCAGAGTATTTTGCACCGAACCAGGCTGGCTTCCGCCCATGTCATTCTACCGAGGCGGTTATTCTTTCGGTGCAGAACACTCTGAGACGGAATGCGGATGAGGGAATACATCAGGCTCTGGTGCTTCCGGACTTCTCGGCTGCTTTCGACACGGTCGACTACAACATCTTGGTCGACCGTGTCGAGCAGGCATGTCTCAGGGGCCTGGCACTGAGCTGGATTCGCTCATTTATTACTGGGCGCACTCAGGCTGTCAGACTGGGACCTTACACCGCCCCCACCATACCTTCTACCTGTGGAGTCCCGCAGGGCTCTTCGCTCTCCCCCCTGCTTTTTAATTTATATCTACGTCCCCTTCTGCACTCCCTTAGGAGGGCCAAAGTGACAATTTTCAACTGTGCTGACGATTTGCAGCTCATCTTTCCTTTAAACACCAAGGACGCTGTGGTTGAATTTCAAAATACTATGTCCCACATTTTAAACTGGATGAACTGCAGTCACCTGAAACTTAACCCTGGCAAGACCGAATTGGTCTTGCCGGGGCAGAGTGCTCTTAGTTGGAACCTTAGCTTTTGGCCTTCCAGTATGGGAGCCCCCCCATCCAAGTCCTCCTCAGTCAAGAGTTTGGGGATATACATCAGCGAGGACCTCTCTCTCAAAAAACAAGTAGGAGCAGTTGTCTCAGCTAGTTTTTTCCAGCTGAAGAAAATCAAGAAAATCGCCAGCTTCTTTTCCCCAGCTGCCCTCACTCAGATTGTCATCTCCCTGGTTCTGTCCAGACTAGATTTTTCCAACAGTCTCTATTTTGGCATTCAAGCTGGAGAGCTAAAACGCCTTCAGCTGGTCCAGAACCAGGCTGCTAGACTCCTCCTGAACCTCTCTAAGAGGCAGTCTGTTAGATCTGGCCTGAAACAGCTACACTGGTGCCGGTGGAGCAGCGCGTGGCTTTTAAAACAGGGTGTATTTTATTCAGATCTCTGCACGACTCTGGCCCCCTGTTCATCAGAGACATGTTTAAGAAGTACACTCCTTCCCGCAACCTCCGGACTATCCACAAATCCCTTCTGACTGTCCCACCTTATAAGAGGAAACGTCTGGGAGGCAGCTGTTTTCACCATCTTGCTGCTGGTTTCTGGAACTCCCTTCCCCTTCATCTGAAACTGAATGATAACATCCTCAGCTTCAGACACTCCCTGAAAACCTGGCTTTTCACTCAGGCGTATTGCTGAGCTGCTCCTCCTCTTCTGTGACCTTTGCGTTCGTTCCTTTCTATAGCGCCATGAAGCCCCCGGGCGTACGAGCGCTCACAAATACCTACTAACATTAACATTAACATTAACAAGACCACTGTAATAGCTGTTTACAGGGAAATCATTATTGAATTTGGATGCAACTTTCCTGAGACAACGTTTAACTGCCTTCCCCATTCCAGGTCCATTTGGAGCAAGAACATATCCCCCTACACCAGGGGAGTCAGTTAAGCTGATTGTCCCTCTTAGGAAAGGCAGGACTCCCACCTGAAGACATTTGTTGAGGCTACAGTTATGTCCATGATCTGAGTGCACATCAGTTGCCTAGAGGGAGATGAATTTCCTGTTACTATTCAAGGCTTCCTGAGCCTGAGTGGCAGTGCATGAGCAGCAATTGTTTACCAGTTGCATACTGTTGTTTTCTCAAATACCCTTTGAGGCCGAAATTTCACGCAGCGGACAATTTCAAGGCATAACAGCTGAGTGGTGGTTGCACTCTCATGCCTACAAGCAGCAGCAGAAATATGTGCCCACTGTTTCACAGGGCCCATCATTCTCTCCTTTTTGCATTTAACTGCCTTTAAACTTTAAAAAGCTGACTACATGTAGTATTCAGCAGACCACCATGCATCTATATCTGCAGCAAGGCCCCAAAAGGCAACGGAAGACTAGGCGCCCCAAACTCCTATCAGCTGCTAAGGTGCCTGGTAAGGAAGAGGAGTTGCAAAGAAGACAGACTCCCAGCTCTTGGGAATGGACAAGGGGGCAAGGGGCTCTCTGCATGGGTTCTGAGAGACACAGTAACCCTGGTGAGCTGATAAGGGTTCCATGGTACCAACTCAGACAATTGTTTTAGTCCTGAACCCTTTGAAAAGAATGCCAAAGAATTAACAAGGGTAAACAGATATGAGTGCTTAGCTGGTGGGGTTTGCTCACTAAGAACAGGCATTGAAGAATTATATTACTGATACTGGTCATTGGCAGGTCGTCAAAGGCAAGACATCAGGACATGTTTACTTAAAACCCTACTGGTGTATGATTAATGGCTAGTGCAATGCCGGAAAGAAGGTGCCTGAAGGATTTGGTGCGCCAGTCATTGGGTCATTCCTGATGTGATTAGCTCATACAGAGGGCCTCTGCAATTTTCTTTCATGACTCATTAGTTGGTGTCTTTAATTCACCACTAATATTTTCCCTCCCTTACGACAGCAGAGAGAAATTTACATATTTGTTTCCGCGAAGGTTGGGAAGCTGGAAGTGTTGTTTCACGAGACTTGCATTGTTACTTTAGGTTTTTGAGGAAGCAAAATGGCATTTCCTGTAGTCTGAGGTGTGACACCCCAGTATCATTCTTGCTGTTTTTCAATTCATGAGGATCTAGGAAAGGTTACATCCTTTGCTTGAGATGGACCTCAGTCATAGTTCGATATCCCAGTTGTGGCCTCAGACATTTAATACATTTTGTGGTACACAGTATACTTGCCAGCTAAAAGAATAATTTCGTAAGACTTCTATTGAGGACTGATGTACTCATCCCAAAATATGGCAGGTCCAATTCCCGACCTGGTCAATAGTGTAAGCCCATCAGCAGAAATGCCAGAGTTTAGATCAGGCTATTCAATGAAAGACATGTTCTAAGATGTCTAGAGAAGCACTGCCTGGAAGCTGTGTGGTTCCCAGCCCCTCAGTATGGCCATGAAGATTTACTCTTCAAGTTATGATGTCCCCTTGGGAGGTCTTCTGTAGCAAATCTTGCAGTCATGAACAACTTCCTAAGGTACTGAACAGTAAAGGAATAGGTCACCCATCCGGCACTGCTGTTGGTGCCAGAATAATTAAAGTTTTGCGATCTGTCAATTGGGAGTTTTTCTTTACTTCTGTAACTGGTCAAGATCTGGTACCCTAACCCAACCTTAAGTATATTGTTATGAGAAGGACCAGTACTTTTGTCCATGTGTTTCTGTGAAATCTACCAATAAATCTGAGCTCATCTAAGCTGATCTAAGCTTATCATCAATTGAGAACTACTTGTGGAGCCCAGGTTTTGAGCCTTTTCACCACACCCCCAAATCTACATCTCAAGATGGCTGGTCCACAGGAAGATCACTCCTTCAGGTTAACTTTTTGCAGTGGGCCTAAGCCAACTTGCATTCCAATTAGGTCCTATTGTTTCTAGTTGTGTGAAGCATGGAACTGTGAAATTGAGGACAATGATTTGGAAACACGTTTCCTAATTTGCATTTGGCTTTATGGCTGATATTTTTGCCTTATCACTATATGATGGTCTTCAATGGTAAAACTCAGTTTGGTTGACCCCATCTGTGCCTAATTCTTTGTACGATATAAAACCGCTTAATTAAAAGTTTCTTGAGATGTAATCACAAAATTTGCCCTAGGTCGAATGATTGGTCCCCTGCTAATAAAATGAAAGTTCCTTAAAGCAGGGCTACAATAATCAATGTAAATAGTTAAGGCAACAATATTGATAATAAACAAAACGATAAATGACAATCAATCAACAAGGACCAATTCAATCATACAGTTCCAGTCATGTCTACAGTCACACTTTCATGTAATCCACATTAACATTTAAAAACAACATATAATAAACAGACAGTTATACAGAAATGTATTTATATATTTGTTTTGATAAACAAACGATGTGGCGCAATAATGTTTCACTGTTGTCTTCTACACACGTTTCGGCACTGGAAGAAGTGCCTTCATCAGGAAAAGCCACAATCAAACAAACGTGATATCAGAAAAAACAATCAATGTTTCATATAGTTAGTTCTTTCTATGTATTGATAGTGAGCTTCTAAAATAGCATGCAGAATTACTTATATTATGTTTGCAATTAACTAGAATAAGGCGGTAGACAAAAAAGCATCTACAGATGAGGTTTTGCTTTCAATTAATTTTCTCGTCCTTGTTGATTGATTGTCATTTATCTTTTTGTTTATTATCAATATTGTTGCCTTAACTATTTACATTGAATAAATATCAAGAACTAAATATTGTGAATGTAACTGCACAGAGGTAACTATGGATATACTATTAAGTGGCACGCTAAGCCTTAAGGTATTGTTTTGACTTATGCTGGGTGCTCCCTGTTATGTTATGTTATGTTATGTTATGTTATGTTATGTTATGGTACTGACGTTTTTAACGCGCACAGATACTCCAAAGAGTGCCCTGGCGCGAGCCATGAGGTGCTGAAAGTGATAAACTGATTAAAACAGGAATATTTTGAGCTGTTTCTTAAATTTCCCCAGATCCTGAATGCTGCCCAAAGAATAAGGCAGGGAGTTCCAGGCTGTGGCTGCTCTAAAAGCGAGAGACCTGCTCCCCATTCTTTGGAGGTGAACACGGGGTATATGGGCAAGAACCTGGGATGCAGACCTCAAATATCTTACAGAAGTACAAAATGCAACGCGCTTCCTTAGATATTCAGGCGCATCATTGGTGGCGCACGGGTGGGCAGATGCATCGCAACTCTTCTGGCGCATACATGCTGATTAGCAGAGATGCGCCAGAAGTCGTAAATCTGCCCCTGAATGTTCTGTTGGTATACCATCGCCATTTCCACCTAGAAGATGTATCTAGTAAAAGGAACGAATGCCAACTTGAAATATGTACATTATTAATCTATATGGTGACACAACGCCGCGTCGGCTTCATCATGTAATACAGAGATTGCTATAGAATGATTTGCATAAGGAAAGGTATCAGGCTTGTAGCACTGGTTCCATTCCACTGGGATACACAGACGTTATACTGATAAAAGACCTATTCTGAGGGGTTCCCTGTGTGGCTGCATCACAATGCCTTCCATCTGAGCTCATTTCTTTTTTATTACCGCTTCCAGCCTGGTAGGCTTCCTGACAGCTATTGATCGTGTCATGCTGGCAGACGCATGAAGAATGCATCCTGGCAAGGCAATTTATATTAATATAATGTCAGTGTTAAGCAGCTGTAACAGCTGGGAGAGGGCAGCATCTCCCCTCACAGACACCTGAGGAGAATGCATTTTGGATGCCTGCCCTTCACTTGCAAAATCTCTGCTTTCCGGCAATGATTCTGCTTGACAGGTTGCTCTAAGCGCCTTGTAGACCACCAAGGCGTCTGTCACAGCGCTACATCAAAAATACAACACAGATAAAAAATGTTTTAATGGTGCTGGTCTTTTAAAGTACTTAACATGTGCATCCAATTAATTTCAGGTTTGATAAGATTGACGACTGGTACCTTCCCCTGTGGATTAGCAGTCACAAAGTGAATGTTATTGCATCAGTCGTGGACGGTTCATTACAAGGCATCATGGCCCTTTAGAGATGTCCTTCCTAGGGCATCATCAATAATGTATGCTGTACTGCAGGGAGCCACAATATCTGTGTAAAAAATGTACCTAGATTACTTTGTACAGATAATAATCACATCATTTCTTACCGATAACAAGAACATGACAGTCTCTGTTGTTGTGATTTATTACAATTGTAATGTCACAAGCCTGCATTCAGGGCCAGCTCCCTAAGAAGAAGACCATCTTTAGAGTATAGACAACAAGTATTGGGAAAGCCAATAGACCTTGTGTTTTTTAAACAAGAATTGGCAATAGGTATATACATGAAAATGCAAGCTAGACCTATCATATGTTTATTGCTTTAAAAAAACACATAACATACAACCTTAGCCATCTTCAGTCCAGGACCCAATCTGGGCCCAGGAGCAAATATTGTGGAGTTACACCGGTGAAACTATGGCACATGTTCGTTAGCCAAGATTGGAATCTGTAATAATAATTTCATCAAGGGCACATATTCCATTATGGGAATCCTTGGGCGGGGTGGGGTGTATGTAAGAAGAAACATTTTAGAATATAAAAAGGGGGCGGGGTGGACTCACTCGCATACCCCTCTGGCCTGAACACCACCAGACATTTGGGTGTGCATGGATTCTGGAGCCCTATATCCGGGTGGTAGCCCATGAGTGCTTCCAAAAGCAGTGACAGGTGGTGAGTCGCGAGGGGTGGCCGGAGTCCCAGCCTCACATGAAATGAGTACCAGGGGTTGAAAATAACATTGCCATCTTGGATATTGTGAAAACCGTTAGCGTTCCTACTGGGGTACAGCTCAGTTGGCACCCCAGCCATACCAGGTCCTGGTCATCGTGGGTCTTTCACAAGAAGGAGTACACAGAGACATTCAGGATGTTCACATGTCATCAGTTGCTTCAAGTTTCTCAGGGCAGATCATTTTTCCAGGTCCATTGCCTTCCCATCTTCTGGCCTCCGCAAGGACTTACGCCTCGGCGCATGTCCACTTCAGTAAAGTACGTAGCCAACACAATATTTCTGGGGCCACTTGTGATTTCCATGACATCGCAATCCGGCATAAAATAGTACAAATACGGTGCGGGAAGGAAAGTTAAAAAAAATACTTACCTGGGCCGGCCGCCACCTCTCCTCCGTCCTCTTCTTCCTATCTTTGCCAGCGACAGGAAGCAGCAGGAAGCTCCTAGGCTCCCCATAGCCAATCAAAATGCTGCAATGCAGGGTTGTGATTGGTCTGAGAGCCATGGTTCAGTGCTCAGACGGGTACTGGGAGGCTTTGCATGTTCCTCACCAGGCTGTATAAAGCAAGCCTCAGCCTGGTGTGGAAGATGCAAAGTGCACAAGACTGCAGTTACCCTGAGGCCCATCACTGCTCCAAAGTCACCCAACTGAGCCATTAAGAACAGGAGGGAAGCCCTGATGCTGCATAGATAGACAAGAGCATCATCAGCATACAAGAATACCACATGCTGGGTGTTTGAGTGGTGTGATTTCCCACTGGTGAGCTGTAACCACAGTTTACAGGCAAGGGGCTCAATGGACAGGGCAAAGATAAGGGGCGATAAAGGGCAGCTCTGTCTGGTGCTACACTAGATATCGACACACTCTGAGATTAACTGTCCCATTTTGACCCATGCCATCGGCTGTCCATGTAGGACTTGAAGCCACTGAAAATAACTCGGGTCAAAGCGCATCTCCTACAAGGTTGCATATAAAAACTCCCAGCGCGTGGTGTTGAAGGCTTTTTCAATGTCAAGCAAGACTGCCACCAGGGTCCAAGTACCCGTCGAGTGGTCCCTCATTAGTCTTAAGAGATGGTGGATGTTAAAGAAAGCACACTGGAATGAACCCGCTCTAATCTGGATGTATGAGACTGCCTACCATGGTAACAATCTATTCGCCAGGACTTTTCGATAGGATCGAACATGCAACGGGTCACTTCCGGGCTTAGGGAGCACCCCTATCAAGGCTTCGTGGAGCGATTCTGAGAGTTGACCTCTCTCCCATTCTTCCTCATACACCTCAAGCAGCCTGGGGGAGACGTAGCACTGAACACAGCATAGTACTCTATTGGGAGGCCATATGTACCTGGGGCCTTATTACGAGATATCTGAGTGGCCTTCTAGAGCGGATCCAGGTCGGTGAGGGGAAGCCCCCACAGATATCCTTTGGTCCCCTCTCTGACAGTCCCTCTACTCTGGCATACAGGGTCCGGTGGTAAGGCACAAAAGCATCATTGATGGCCGCCTGCATATTGACGAAGCATCCCCCATTCAGCTTCAGGTCTACTATCTGTGAGTATGCCCAATCCTTGTGGACCAGTCACACCAGCAATCGGCCAGCTCTATCCCTTTCACCATGTAGACGGGGAGGTATTGTGTGCAGTTCCCTAACCCCCCTTGAAGGTCCTGATGCTCCTTCTGGAGCCGTCTAAGTCGGTCTGTCTCCGTGGTCTCAGGCAGTGGTGCGAGCTCCAGCTGCCTGAACTCTACCTCATGTTTCATGAGCTCCATCTGGAGTGTTTGCCCAACCTCCCCACCCAGTGGCAATGCAGTGACACCACATGACCACCTTATGAATGTCCCATTCCAGCCCCTGGAGTCGAGAGAACCCATTTTTGCGGTAAAGTATTGAGCAATGTATTTCAACAGCGAGTCTTGAAAACGAGTGTCTTGGAGAGCCTCTGTCTGGAGCCTTCATATAGGAATGCAGGTCCGGGCTCTGGCCCATCGCAGCATCAGGAGTAACAGACAGTGGTCGTATAATGTGCGCGCCAAGTACAATGTGCGGAGGACTGAGGTGGCGAGTGCCATTTCACAAAAGAAAACATCAAGTCTAGTATGCAGAAGCTGAACCGTTGAGTACAAAGAAACCTCGTAGTTCTCCAGGTGTTGGAGGATCTACATATCATGCAGACTGGTACTAGTCATCCAGCTCTGGAAGTGTTGGGTCATCTTGTGGTACCCAGACCCGGCATCGGCGGGGTGCATCTGTCATTGGCAATGTCCAGGACACAATTATAGTCCCCACTCCTTATGGCAATGACATGTGGGTCATCGAAGAGGGGCGGGGTGATGCAGTTTAGTAACACGGAATGGCCAGAAATTGGGAATATGTAGCCAATAATGTAAGGGACACATCATCTAAGTGGCCCTCCACAACGATATATAATCCCTCTGGGTTCCCCCTTTGCATGACCCTCACAAATAGGACCCCTGGGGCAATCCACAGGGACACTCCTCTGGCATATGCCAATGTCATTGTCCCATATACCTCGCCCCTCCAACATGCCCAGAGCTTGTGAAACTCCCATGCTGTCATATGTGTCTCCTGTAAAAATGCCATGTGTGTGTGGCACCGCTTTAGGTAAGATGGATTCTGTGTCTTTTGGTGGGAGTAGCCATGCCCCTCACATTCCAAGTCAGCATGTTGTATTGCGATTTGTATGTTCATGCAGAAATGGCCATTGGTCATGGGTATGGTGAGCTGACCTGGGTCATCACCCGTCGTCCTGAATTTCTCCTCCCCTATCCTCCCAGACGTGCACACACGTATAAGTGTTTGTGGTGACGGAACTAATGCGTAGGTTTAACTCCAATATTGATGAAACAGTATAAACCACTCCCTCCCTTCCCACCCTACCTGTCAGAGCACAACCTGGTGCCCAGTTATTACAAACACAACAATTATCTCAAAAACATACATGAAGAACCTGAATAGGCAAGTACGATATTGTAAGCAGGGGTGCGTGTGGATCAGTGCTCCCTGGCACCCGGCATCTTTGGCCCTGTTAAGTACATTGGGTACCCCCCACGAACGGACCACTCTAACCCAGCCCGACGTGCATGGCTTTGGTCTGTTGATCAAGGCATGGAGCTTACCAGCAATGCAAGTCGGAATCCTTCTTGTAGATTGGCCACCACCTGGTCCCATTCAATCTCTATCAGGAGAGTCCATAGTATCATTTGTGTCAGATCCAGTATTGTATGCACGATCTGGCTGTAAGACAACAACCAGGTTACGGTTCCTTTGCAGCACCTCCGCCACTGCTTGTCCTCATTTGCTGTCCACCTGGTGGATAGAAGGATGATGTTATGGTTTCCTGGAGTGGCGGCGGTGTGACTTTGGTACCAACACAACTCTTCTGATTGGTGGTCCCCTGCGGATGGTGACTCCAGCCCCTTGGCATGTCGCTATGACCAAGCATCCCCGGGAGTCAAGAAGAAGCAGGTGTCCCCTCCCCGATGAGATTGAGTTTTGCGGGATGAGGAGAGCATATTTCAATCTCAAATTTCACAGCTTTTGCTTTACTGTTGCATAGGATCTTGGTCCTAAATAGCTAAAGGATCAGATCCTTATCTCTCTAGTTCAGGAGTCATGCTATCATAGGGTGCGGTGGGGCCCCCGATAGGGAGGGTGGAGCCCGGAAGACTGTGCGCTCATTTGATCAAGAAGAATTTGGGCAGAACCATTACTAACCATTGCTCAAGGAATAGTTCTACAATGGGGTCCTCCAATTGTGCTGGGAAGCCCAGGAAGCGCATGTTATTCTGGCGTGAGTGCCCTTCTGTATCCTGTGCCTCTGTTGCAATTGCATGTCCTGTACTGTGGGGCGCAGCAAGGTTAAAGCACATTCTGTGTCATCCACTCTTGCCACCAGTTTCCTCCGGTGGTCCATGTACAGCAGGCTGACATCCACAGACATCGCGTCAATCTTGGTTTCCAAGGAGCTCTTCGTGTCCAGGGTGGCCTGCGGGATCTTCTTGAATTGGTTCAAAGGCTTGTCTAAGGTGATCTCCAGGTTGCCAGAGTCGCGTCACCTCTCAGCAGCCTGCTGTCCTTGCTCAGTGGGTCTTAGTCAGGCAGTGAGGAGGTCTTGGTCTCTTTAGACTTCACCGTCTTCCTGGACATGGACAGAGAGCACACCAATAATGTCCTCCTCAGTGGGCCGGGGGTCTCTCTGTCACTCTCGATATTCTAGAGCGGGGTCACCTCCCACTTCTATCAGCAGGTCTCCACAAAAGATTTCACTGACCACAGATCAATCCTCATCCATGGAGGGCCCCAAATATGGCTCCTCACTGCATTGCCGGAATCAGGAGAATGATTTAAGGTGGTGCCTCTTCTTGGAACTCAGAGGTGCCCCCCTCGCTGGGACCACACGGGGCATCAGAAGCCTCCCTCTGGACAGCGACTCACAGGGAGGCAATGCTGCGGTGGTCCCCCCAGCTCCGTTGCTATATTCAGGCACCCGTTTTCAGGGCCACCTACCAACGGTTGTATGTCAATACAACGCGGTGTTTACACCGCACTAACATTTCAACGCTAGTTTTACAACGCAAGTCGTTAACACGACTTGCGCTGTAGGATGCTGGACTTAAGAATAGTAAGATTTACTATTCCAACTCCAGCCTACGTACAGTAGGGAAGGTGTTGGAATAGTAAATCTACTATTCCTTAGCCTAGAGCGCCCCCCAGCGAAAGTCGTGGTAACGACTTGCGTTGTAAAACCAGCGTTCTAATGGTAGTGCGGTGTAAACACCGCGTCGTAATGGATGTTCTCCCCTACCAACGAGGGATCCCTACAGTCCTATCAGCCGCTCACCTCTGCCATTCTGCAAAGGGCCAATGTTGTTCGCTCCTTCTCGGGTTGCAAGGGCATTTTGATCATGACTCCTGGTCCAGACAGCCTGGGTCGCCTAGGGTTCACACACCCCATATATGCTACATGTTGGTCCTGTCACAGGGCATGCAGTGCAGGCCACACACTACCCAGGTCACTCTGTAGTCCTTGTATGGGCTGCGGTTACTGCCGGCTCACAGGAGTCATCTCCGAGACTCAGTGGCCCCAGGCAGCCTCCGGATCACACAGGGAGGCAAGGTGCCATTTTCAGCAGTGGTCACCCCGCCCACAGTTTCCGCTGTTGCGGGGGGGTGTATCCTTGATCACCCCTATGATGTCCACACGGGCCTCTGGACATGCCAACCCAACCGCCCACATCCCACCACTGCAGACCCTGGGGCCCAGTCCACGGGGGCATCACTAAAAGCCCTAGCATTTACTCCACGTAGGAGGAGAGGTTCCAAACATGCTGGAGGGGGCACCCATTGCTCCACAAAGGCCACTCAAGAGTGTCCATGCAAATTGGCACGTCTGGCCATGGCTTGAGTCCTAGGCCCTGTCCCCCATATTGATCGCTCTCAGAAGCAGAGTCCGATGCTATGGGGGTCTCTTGTGAGCCAGGAAAGGGCACCCCTACCTCCCAAGTCACATCCATTTGGGCCCAGCAACCATCTCCCCTTCTGGTTACTGCTTCATGCATTGGGCTATTTAAGGCCTCAGCTCTGCTAGGCAGCCCAGGGCACTCCCATGGACCAAGCACTCACGCCCCTGATCTCTGCATTAACCGGGAGGGAATTGACCCGCCTGTGGGGAGCCCATTGCCTCTTCACGCCTGTGCCTCACTCGGGAGCCGCTAGTATTATCTATCTCATGGCTTCCATGTTACAAGCGCTGCCGCACTCCACCAGTCGCTCTCCTTCAGTGGGGAACACTCAATCAGCGGAAACTCCAGCTGCCCCGCACTGTTGTGTGTTGAAAGGGGGGGGGGGGGCGCACAATCGCCCTCTTGTAGGTGGCGGTGGGTCAATGCACCCAGGATGTCGGAGGATTATTATTATTTTTTTTTTCAGCCTTCCCTGTTATCTGGTACAATTAGGCGGTCAGCGCCGGGACGCCCCTTAGCTGGGGCAGCTGTGCGCTTTAACAAATTTTAACATAACATAACATATAACATTAAGGTTGTGCCAAACTCATGGACAAACTTCTGCTCGGGTCGCCATCTTGGCCCCTGGAGATCCCTTTATTCAGGCATAAGTCCTTGCTGTAGAAGGCTATATATAGTACCTTAACTACTAGAAGTCTCCAAAGTCAGCCAAAAATCATTTCTGTAGCACTCTCCCAGGAGTGAGAAACATCCTTTTCTGAATCAGGCTCATGGTCCTCTCCGTCATTACTTGAGCTTCCTGGAGTCAGAAACAAATCTTCTCAGTAGCAGAGTGCAGTACCTCAGGCTGTCACTAGAGGCCTCTGGAGTCAGACATATCCTTCTTGCAATCGGCTATAGTACCTTAGGCCTTTACTGCGAATCCATAGAAACAAAACAATTCCTCTCAAGCAGGCTTCCTAGAGTCAGACCCAATTAAGGGTGGGCGTAAAATCCGTTTCGCGGGCGAATTTGCAGATTTTCCGCGATTTCGCGATCCGCGAATCTCGCGATTTCGCGGTAAAATCCGCGAATCAGCGGGGATAAATTTTCAGCCAAGGAAGGGTTACAGCAGCAGGTGCAAAAGTTGAACCTAATTTCTTTGTAACCTTTTACAAAAGGGTTACAAACAAATTAACTTCAACTTGGACACCTGCTGCTAATTGCTTCCTGGCGCCTCGTTGCCTACTTGCAACTATTCTCTGACCCTGCTCTGACCCTTGAAGCAGGGTCAGAGAATAGTTACAAGTAGGCAACGAGGCACCTGTCCAAGGAATTAAACCTCATCAGGAAGCACTTACAGATATAAAAAACAGGAAGAAGGGAGAGGATGGCAAATACACCCATTTTGAGTTGTCAGGAGGGGTTAAACTAAAAGAGACCTTTACAGCACAATTTTCATATGCATTTTGCTAAAAATAAAAAGCTGTATGTTCTGTAGGGGCAACTCAGGAATCTGGCCCTTCAGAGATCCGTCCTCTCTTTCTTTCTCTCGTTCTCTCTCTCCCTCTCTCTTTCCCTCTCTTTCTCTCTCTTTCTATCTATCTATCTATCTATCTATCTATCTATCTATCTATCTATCTATCTATCTATCTATCTCTGTCTCCCTCTCCCATAAACGACTGCATGGGTAACTTCGCTATGCAAGCGGCTCGCGAAGACGCAAAAATCCCCGCGAACACGCAAAAAAATAAAAATCTGCAAATTCGCTAATTTTTCGGATCGCGAATTCGCAAATCCGCAAATTCGCGGATCGCGAATTCGCAAAATTCGCCCATGCTTAGACCCAATCCCTATTCGGAGGCAGGACACCTTGGGTTGTCAATGACCGTAATATACTTAGCTAATACCAGGCACTTGTATGAGGAAACAAACAAATGGGAAAGGGAGGGAAAGTGAGGTAGTGGAACACCGGGAGCGAGGAAGTGAAGGGGGAACAACTACAGGCGAGGCGCAAAAAGAAAAATAATTCTCAGACAAGCTACAGCTCATCTCATCAAACTCTGTCCCAGGAGTCAGAGCCAAATCCTTTTCCTAGCAGGATGTAGCAGGTCACAAGTAACGGCCCATGGAGATAGAAACAAATCTTTTCTGTAGCAGGCTGCTGTACCTGAGGTAGCTATTAGAGATCCCTGACCTCAAAAACAACTACATGCACTGCAATCTGCTAAAAGTAAAATTATACAACAATGTGCCCAAAAAAAAGAAAATACAACTCATGCAATCAAAAAGCTGTACCAGGAGTCATTCATTATTTCTTTATTTCGGCAGTTTTGCCATAAAAGATTGCACAATACATACATACATACAAAAAAATAAAACAAGAGAACATGCCAGTTTGACTAATGTACAATCGTTTAAAATTTAACACAATGGAGAAAATAAATAACAACACATGCCTGCATGGTTGGATATGCTACCGTTGAATCGTGCAAGTAAATGGTAATGCATTTTTAGTTACAATTTAAGACCTATTTTGCTCCTGGCAATATAAACAGAATAAAGGAATCTTCTGTCACTAAAAACAATGATCTGAGAAGTATCAGACTTAATTATTCTATATGCCAGATTACATGACCTAATTCCCAATATGTTGCATAAGGGCGTGATCCATTTTTTCCTGTCTTTGGAATATGCTTGGCAGAAAAACAATATATGAACCTCACCCTCCTTGTAATTTCCTTCACACATTAAGCAATTTCCACTTGCTACATGAGTTTCATCTTTATTTTTCCTAGACCAGTATTCCTTTATATAGTTGGTCATAAGGTTTCCATACCTAAACTTCATAAATAGGGTCTTTGCAAGGGGGGGCTCAACTTCATCGAGGAAGACCTCAAAAAGGGGTTCGTCCTTAAAGGTTAAAAAGTTATTCACTAGAGTCCCACATCTGTTCCCATTAACTAATTGGTTATTTATGGAGGACCAAAAGACATTTTTCAACATGATTTTTGTGTTATGTGGTAGCCTTTCGGGATACTCCCATAACTGTGAAAGGCCTAAGATGGAAAACCATGTTTTAATATGTTTGAGCCAGAGAATAGAGTTCAGTGAGTCTAAGCCCATTATTTCTTGTAACCCTTTCCTATAATCGTCCAATTCTGGTGTCAGCCACAATCTTACCCAGAACATTAAAGGCCTGAGAGTGGTGTAATGATCTGTCCTCTTAAAGTTCAGATCCAGTTGAAGAGGCACTAAGGGGGTGCTTGTAGGAACCCTTACAATACTTCGCATAAATGTATTGTCCATGGTGGAAAATATATCCTTTGCCGATGGCCCCCAGATCTCAGCCCCGTAAAGTGCTGCAGGTTGAACTTTACATTTAAAGAGTTCCATAACAGGTGTCACTGCCTTACTTGTACTTACGTTAAACTTACCAATAATTGGTGTAATGTTTTGGGCAAATATCACCTTACTTTTCTGAATTTGGGGTTTCCAAGTAAATTTCGAGTCTATCTCAACCCCCAAATAAGAAAAGTGGTCAACTACTTCCAAATCCTGACCATCTAAGGTTAAGCACCCTTTATCCAGCCTACTTGGATTTAGGGCCATGCACTTTGTTTTATTTACATTAAACTTTGTTTTATTTACATTAATTTCCAGCCCTTTCTTGTCGCAGTATTCACTAAAGGAGTTAAGTAGCACCTGGAGACCTTTCTTGGTTTGCGAAATCAAGATGGTATCGTCCGTGAAAAGTAACGCAGGCACCCTTCCTCCATTAAGTCGGGGCGAATCATTCGTGCAGCCCTCCAGATGAGCAGGGATGTCGTTCACAAAAAGTGAAAATAGGGTTGGGGCCAGGACGCATCCTTGGCGAACGCCACGCTCTATTGGTATATTTTGGGTCAGTTCACCATTAGGACCCCATCTCACTTTAGCGAAATTCCTGGCGTGCAGCGGAATTATTTGAGCCAGAAGGCATCCTGGCATCCCAGACTCATCAAGGGCTCTCCAAAGGAGATCCCGTGGCACTAGATCAAATGCCGCTCTCAAATCTACGAAAGCGACATATAAATGCCCTTTCCTGATTAGTACGTATTTCCAGTAGAGGCAGCAAAACCTAAAAACCTGGTCGATGGTACTGACCTTACTCCTGAACCCAGCTTGCAATTTTGTAAGTACCCTTTTCTCCTCTAGCCAATAGTTTATACGGTAAGTATGTGCCTTGAATATAATTTCTGCAGAATGTCCATTAGGCTAATCGGTCTATAGTTGGAGGGTTCAGACCGGTTGCCCTTTTTAAAAATTAGGACAATCTCGGCACCCCGCCAGCTGTCTGGGAAGTTACAATTACTAGATAAGACATCAAATAAGTAGTTTACATAGGGAGCCCAGACCTTTATGTCGTGTTTATACAAGTCTCCGGGTATTTTATCAAGACCCGGGGCTTTGCCATTTTTCAATGCACTAATTGCCATTTCCATGAGTCAGAAAGAAATATTTTCAGTAACAGGCTATTTGTACCCTGTGTCGTTACTAGAGGCCCTTGTTGTCAGAAACACTTCTTTTCTGAAGCAAATTGCAGTACTGAGTCAGATGTACAGAATTAGGCTGCTGTCACCTTATGCATTTGCTTAAGTCCCGGGGTGTCCACCACTTCCACTCACTCTTAGGATACCAGGAAATTGTGAACAGAGCTGATGCCCTTAAATCCTTTTGTTGACAATGGCAAAGTGTGGACCATGCTTTTGGTTTCAGCAGGTCAGTTCACAGAGATAGCGCCTTAAAACATACACTTGTCTATTCGCTGGCAGGAGCCTATTGCTTTTTGTTGTCTGTGCTCTAAATAAATAAGCGAATGCTGGGTTGAGGTGACAATAGCCTTGATGATGGATCTAAATCCATTCCTATATGTTCTAGAAGAAGTCAGCCTGGCGTCCTTAGCTAACACCAGGCACTTGCATGTAAAATGAGACATCCACAATGTTTGACTTATAGTGGAAGATGGATTTGAGTCAATCCATGTCAGACAGGCAAAATGCATTAACAACAGCAAAGCAAAAGATAATGACCCAGGGCCGGAATATAGCATCCTAATTTCAGCAGTGAGAGGGCCAAATCAAAGCACTGTGAGGCCAAAATGATCCTGGACAGGACAAACACAAGACTAGGCCATTAAATCAACCGCAGGGGCCTGAGATAGAAAACAAAGCCATTTAACTATGAGCAAGGGCCTGCCACAAAGCCCACTGTAAGTGTATGCTAGAGGATGGGTAGCAATAGGTCGCCAACAGATACCTTCAGACATCTCATGCAACACCTAAAAATGAGGCAGAAAAAGTACTTTATGTCTTTTGCATAAATTGTATTGGAAGCTACCCAGAGTTCCCTGTCTTAAGGGGCTTGTTCCTCCTTTCTCATGTGTCTGTCGGTGCAGGGGCCTCTGCAAAGGCTTGCAATATTCTTAATGGCCAGGGGTGTTTTATAGAACAAATGGAAAAATATATCATTACTAGCAGCCCGTCCCAGCGTTGCCTGGGGCAGAAAGGGGCTGGGGGCAGCATTGTAAGCCTCTGTGCACCGCACCGCACCCCCCCCCCATTGCCCAGTCCGCATCCCTCCCGCCTTGACATTGGCTATACCGCCTCCCGCTTTGAGCCCGCCGCCCGCCGCCCCCGCCCCAACCCGACATTGAGCATAGCGCATAGCGCCTACCGCCTCCCGCCTCGAGTCTCCCGCCCGCCTCCCGCCCCGGCTTCATAAACCCCCCCCCAAGGTCCCGACTTACCTCACGCGCTGCCACTGCTCCTCCGCTTCTCACCGCTCCGTATTGCTGTTGCTGGTGAACTCCGCTCCTCCCGCTCCTCCCCTCACGCAGACACTACTCATTTCCTCGCTCTTCCTGTTGCTGTGAACGACGCTACTCCCCTCACGCATACGTCGCGGCCGGCGCTACTTGCAAGGGACTACTTTATTTTTATTAGTAAATATTTTAAACAACGTTTTATTTTTATTTTTATGTAGCCTATGTCCTTCTGCTTGCCCTGAGGTTTTCTAAGATGTCTTGGGTGTTCAGATTGGTGGTGTAGTTTTCGAGTTTACCTTGCCAAAAGGTGCAAGTTCTCTCTTTATAATAGTAGTATATATATATATATATATATATATATATATATATATATATATATATATATATATACACATACACGTATGTATATATATATTCCTAAAACAAAGTGGTGATAGCGGCGCGGCCACTATTTGCTGTTGCCAGCGTTGAGATATAACCAGTAGCCTAGAGTATTTTCAAACAAAAAGAAGGATGCTGCACTCCCAGAAGCTCATATTATCATGTTCTTTAATGAGCAAACAGCATTGCACAAACATCACCCATGCCTTTTAGCCATTGCAGCCTTGTTCACGGTAGTCTGTTTTCAATTAGAAGTGTGTGGTACTGTCTTTTATACCCTCAGGGGCATTTTGGGTCTCGTGTTTTTTATAATATATTGTTATTTCACCGTGTTGCAATTACTAATATGAAAATAAGTATTTCACTTTATTTGCTTTTCTTTTTCCTTTCTTGAGACAACAGAACTGTTGCATTTGTAATTCTTAAATAAAGCGAGTGCACACGTAAATCCAACTTGCCAACTGCTATTATTTTGAATAGTTCAATGTGTATGCACCTCTTTCACATCTAGTTATTTTCACACCCATCATTTTGTTTGTTGTATCCTTGATTGGAAAATTAGTAATTGCATGTGCTGTGAAAATTATGGCGTTTCAAAATGCTACCAGTCACTTCCTTTTAGCACTTCGGAGTGCGCTGTTATTGAAGTCCCACATAGAGTTTCCAGACCCTGCTCTCTGATTTTTCATTCAGTTTTAGGGTTGCATTGGTATGAGAGGCATATTTTTCAAATGACACACACACACATCTCCATGAGTCTGTCCATGTTCAGGAGAGTTTCACATGGCACCATAGAAGTCCAAGGCCAATCCAGGCTGCAATAGTCTTTAAATGTATCGTACATCAGGTGCAGGGAATTTGTATTCCCATTCCACTCTCTAGCTGTTTTCGATCTTCACATTTTTCCTCTCATGCGGGGCGCTGCCACTTAAGTTTAATTCCAAAGCAAAGTGGTCATAGCGGCGCGCACTATCTGCATTTGAAGACCTCTGACATAACCAATAGCAGTAACTGAAGAATCATAACACCAGGGCCGGTGGCTGGCACGATGACGAAGGTGGCGCTGCGTTGTACAAAGAGAAGGGAAATCCCGAGAGAAAGTGTCTCTCTTCAAAGGATTTCCTTCCCCCTACAACGCTCATCTAACGCCATACCTGGAGTGCAAAGAGAGCATGCACGCGCACACACGCTGAACCAAAACACCAATGAACAATGAAAAACCGGGAAATTTCTATGTTTTGCCCGGACACTTTTTAAAAACCCGGACATTTACTTTAACTTGGAAAAAAGTGTCGGGACACTTCTCTACAAACGGGGACCGTCCGGGGAAAACCGGGACGTCGATGGTGCACTCTGCAGCCTGTTCTTCATCCAGGCTCTGTTGGCACTATCGTCCCGGCGGTCCAGCAGCTGGCGGAAATTTAGACATGCTGGCAGGGGCACGTACCTGCCGCTTCTGGAACCCCAACTGCAGGTCACTCACCTTCCTGGACGCCGCTCTCCCCACGCTCCTGACGTCAACACGCAGGTCACAGCCGGCTCTACTTCCAAGGGACTACTTTTTTTTTTAATGTTAACTTTTTAAATAACGAATATTTTTATACTTTATATAGCCTATGTCCTTCTGCTTGGCCTGAGGTTTTCTAAGATGTCTTGGGTGTTCAGATTGGTGGTGTAGTTTTCGAGTTTACCTTGCCAAAAGGTGCAAGTTCTCTCTTTATAATAGTAGTATAGATTACAAAGTACAAAGAAGATGAACGTAGAGGGAACGTGAAAGAGGACTGTGCACAAGAGAGAAATGAAATTGTGTATGTTGTTGAATGAGGATGCATACTAAGGAATGATAAAAATGTAAATAAGATGAAGAGAGGAAATGTGTGGAACACAGGCCACAGGAAAAAAATATTAACAAGCAGGAGAAATTCAGGGAAAGTGGAAGAAAGGCTAAGTAGAAAATCTAAAAGAAAGATGAGGATAATCTAAAGCAGAGCATCAGAACAAAAAGAAGTACAAGATGAAACATTTATCATAACAATAGAGGCCAATAATAGGAATGAGAAGTTCTGGATTGGATCAGCTGCTCACTGGAGCTGTTTAACTTATGAGAGGATTATTGACCCTGTAGCTTGCCACCCTGCCTCAGGGATCTATGCTGCAAACATGGTGGTGATAGGCATGCCATCACAGCAGTAATAACATCAGAGGCACTCTACTGTGGTGACCAGGAGGAGTGGGCCTCCTAAGAGTTTGTCTCTACTCTAATGGCATTGCTTCATTGCTCTACAGGCAGCCAATTCACCACCCAGGGAGCGCGCAGGCATGCCACCTAGTAGCAGTCAGACCACACCGCAAGCAGAACCGAGTAATATCAACCGGGCTCGCTGGCACCTCCAAAATGACATTCAGCGATACCTCACCCTATTGAGCAATTTAGCAGCAGAAGACAACTGTGAGGCAGGGAGAAGAATGTCCTAATATTCGAGGCTAGTTACAACACACAAAAAAAGAAGGAACATCACTAGGTGTGAGCATACAAACAAACCACAGCTCATGGTGCTGGATGCCTTGAAGGAGGACACGCAGGGAGAGGTGTAGCGCAGCGGCCAGAGCAGCTGATTCCGGAGTGTGGGGGTCGCGGTTCAATTACCGGTGACAGCTCAGCTCAGCACCATGTGACTATGGGTAATAACTCACTTAAGCTCCCCGATGGGCACCCAGTGCCTTGAGGCCTTTAGGGGTGATTTGTTTGCGTTTTACAAATATGGATTATTATTATTATTATTATTACATGCAAATCTGAACTCGCACCCCTTGATTCACCAGCTAAAACCTCCTGGGGCATGACTCCATGGATGGCGCAACTGCTGGCAGCAACGTTCTTCAAGCATACCTGCAAATGCCAACCAAAGCGATGGAGGTCCAGTAAAATGTGGTTGCTAAACCTACTTCACCTCATCCACAAGCAACAGCAGCAATTCCTATCATTCACTGGAACATGTATATCCTGCTCTTTTCCCCCTTTCTGTGAACTTTCTGTCCCAGCAACCCCCCATTGTTTACATTTTTTAATTGTGGACTTAGGAGAGCACATCTGTTCTATTACACTGATGATGAGAAATACAGACTGTTCTTCAGTCTCTCAAACACTGGCAACATCAATGACCATGATGATGTAGTGACCTTGCTAGAAGTGCACTTCAACCCACAGATCCTTGTGGACTATGAGAGATTGGTGTTACGTCAGGCCAAACAAAAGGAAGGTGAGCCCGCAGACCAGTTCTATGCATGCCCAAGGGAGCCTGCCAGCACCTGCACTGACAATGATGCATCAAAAGAAGTGCATGTGAATATCACACAAGGGTAATGATTATCTTCCCTTAGGCGGCTCCTCCTTTGAGACCCAAGCACGCCTCTAAATGACATCCTTAGGCTGGGCAGGTCTCATGAATTATCCAATGCCGCTCCAAGGCAGCCACAATGGAATCAGCGCTGGCGCCCTATACATAAGAGTGATGAACACTCTGCTGGATATGATGAAAGCCATTACAAAAATGGAGTTTCCCAAAACTGGTGAAGGACCTGGGTTCAATATGATACAAAAAACAGTGGTCCTAGACCTAAATTTGCTGGGGGTCGCGTAACTAGTTAGCATGAAGGAGTCTTGTTCGTTATCTGACTGCGGAGACTCCACTTGGAGGGTATTTTTAACTCGGACGCACTGTGCGACTAGAGGGCTTTCGACACTGGGGTCATATAGGCGACATATAGGTCGGTGATCATATTTACCCATTCTCATACCTGAGAGAGACTTATGACATGCATAAGTTACTGATTTTTAGGTACCGTCAGCTGTGTCGTGCCCTGGAAGCCCTGGTGAAAGACACAACCACTCTCACAGAATATACCCCTTAGTAGGCAAAGGTCACATTAACTACTCTCAAAGGGAATGAAATATCGCAAATACATTGAACACTGGTGCACAACACCCCAGACCCCACATTGACCTTGCGAGATAGATAGGCCCAAGATGTCGGCCCACTAGAAGAGGAGGACTGATTCAAGTAAAAAATGGCTCATAGAGCATGAGAGAATGAGACTCATTCAACTGAAATACCTGCATCTATTCTATTGTAGCCCGACCAGGCTATGCAGAATGCAAAACAATTTTGGTCCTCATTGCCTGCGCTGCAGGTTTGAGCTAGGAAACTTCAACCTCACGATCTAGCGGTGTTGCCTTATACGGCAACACTGGGCATCCATTCATATGACCCGGTCCTGAATTGTGGGCAGAACTGTGGTATCCAAACCTGATGGATGACTGGGAGGCCCCTGAGCCCCTAATATACTTGAGGCAACCAGATTGTTTGTTTCCAAGAGAGGCATCCCACATTATTGGCACTCTGAAAACGTCCCCTCCCTTGAGGAATGGATCTGTGGCATGACCTGATGTGCTAATATGGAGGAGTCTGTATCCGTGCTTAATTTATAGAAAAAAAAGTGCCAGGGCTCTCGTCAGGGGCCACTGCAGCTTACACCACACATTGCGCCTGCCATGCTGCCAATGACCGTAACAACAAAACTAATAACAATCACACTTGTATAAATGTGACAATTCAGACTCGTCCAGACCCCCAAAGCTATATCTGGTAATAGTCATTTTTAATGTGTATTGGATTAGAAATTAACTGTTGTTCTGGTCGTCTTTAAATTAGCCATAGAGCACCACCTTGTGGCAGTCTGTCACAAGCACCTGTTTTGGCAATTAAGTGCTGGTGCCAAGTACCGGAAACCAACGGCTCAAATTAAGCACTGGTCTGTATATAAATTAAGGGGATACCCACAGAAACATAGAAAAAGAGATGGAAGCATGGTGGGACTATGCTCACGACTGATATGAATGTTAACATTTATAATTATACCTATCTTTTGATACAATGACTATGTTTTCTCTTTGCAAGAAGACATGGTTAGCTAAATGCTGTATACTGTTTACTATGTTTTATAAAGTTCATAAAAAAGTGTTTACAAAAAAAATGGAAGAACTGCCAAGCCACATTAAACGGGCTACTGAAGCGATTCAGCCCAGAACACGTAACATGGGTGTTCATATGAGAAGATGCAGAGAACACAGTGAGCTTATGACACGTGGCTAGCGAGGAAGAAAGAAACACCCTGCAGGAGACCGCCTGACTCAAGGCAAATCACACTGATCATGTGGAATGCTGAATCATTTTGCTACGGTGTGTTGAGGAGGAAGGAGATGCAAAGACCATCCAGAGCGGACGCAAGAGCCCCACACACCAAACCACCTGACTCCTATCACAGATCAGCAATACAACCAAGTCAAAGATGAAAAAAAGACATATTCCTGATCTCTGACATACAAAAAGGAATTCCAGAGCTGATAGTTGCCACCTAATGCAAAATCCATATTCAAGGACTCAAGATCAACACCCTCATAGATCAGGGTGTGCCCTTCAACGTGGTGGGGGACAAACAATTCTCAAACCGAAGCCAAAACTATTGCCCACCAACAGACTGGCCGTTGCGGGCACAGGGCAATCCCCCGGTGCGCCGCTCAGGTGGGGGCTGGTTTTGGGCCCCTGGGGGCCGTTTTTGTTACAGGGACGTTTTTGCAGCGTTGTGGGGGGTCCGGCCGAGCACTTTGCCAGGGCCGGTTTTGGTTCCCAGTCCGGCCCTGCCCACCAATATGAATATTTACGCTTAAGGAGATCTGGCACCGCTACTCCTCCCATGAGCATTCCTGACCATTGTCAGACACAGAACCAAATGCAAAAATACAAAGTTCTTCTTCGCAGAATGTGGCGTCGGCAAGCTCACCACCTGTACTATGAAAGAAGACCAGCAACCCATGTTGTTTGCATTCAACATTACTGCTGAAGCAGTGCATGACATCCTCAGTGAATACCTAGAGATTTTTCTTAGGGTTGGGGTACCACAGATCAAAAACATTAAAACTAGACATCAACAACTCTATTAAATCTATTGCTCTTCGGCACCAGTACGTACCATTTCACCTGCGTTCAAGGGTTGATGTGGAACTCATTAGACTACAACAACGATCCATCGAGAAGGTCAAACTACGCAATGTTGCTCACCCATAGTAGTTACTACTAAGCGAAGACAGCTGGAGCCTATAAAAATATGTATTGACATGAGGCTGCCAAATGCAGCCATCAACATAGTGAGCCTCCCAAAAATAGACGCTACTGGTAAATATAAATGGTAATCAAAAATAGTTTTCAATGCACAACTTCACAACTTAATGTTAGACAAGAATAGCAGGTTCATCACCACCCTCTCAACACACGTAGGTGTGAAGCGGTATAAATGTTGTGGGGTTTCCTGTGAGGCAGATTGTCAGAAAGACAGGGACTGGCCTGGTAGTGGTCATCAGCTTAAGCGATGATATTGTTATCCATGTTCCAACCCTTGCAGAACACAACGTAAGACCCTGCAACACTTTATAAAGACTAAAATGAGCCGTGTTGACATTCCATAAAGAGAAATTTAACTTTCAAAAAGACAGCCTCAGATTCTTTGGAGACATGTTTCAAATCTGAGGCCTGAGCTTTGACCCACAGAAAATCGAAGACATTCACTATGTGTGGCCCCTAGAAATGTGGCGGAGGTATGAAGCTTTCTGGGTAGGATGAATGATTGTGGGTGCTCCATCCTAAACTTCTCTGGACGCTCACTAAATCATCATCAAAGTGGAAGTGGCTTCCAGAGCATGACACCATGTTTGAGAAGCTAAAAGAGACATTATGAGAGGCACTACAATACATTACTTTGACACAAAGGCCAACAAGAAACCTATAGTGGATGCAAGCCCAGACAGGCTGGGAGCAGTCTTACTATAAAAGAGCAACAGAGAGACTGCTGGACTCACATCACTTTCACCAGCAGAGCCCTCCCCAAGCCATAGCACAGATTGCCGCAGACAGAGTGAAAAGTACTGGTTCCAAAATAGCTGTGCATCCACTTCAGTTTGTATGTTTATTGAAGGACTGCCCACTTTACCCCTCCAAAAATGAAGCCATTGGACCTCCAGATGGAGAAACAACAGTTAAAAATAGAAACCAGTTAACAATAGAGTCTGGGCTGGGATAACTCATCGGGATGTGTATCCCGTCACCCAGACATGCATAACCTCAAGGACCAATATCAAACAGCCTCAGTGCAGGAGTGTATAATGTTCATATGAAAATCAGCATGCCCAATAGCTATGTCCGCTGAAGAACTGACCAAAGCAACCAAAGCCAACACCCGCATGCAGATAATCAGCATGACCAGACAGAGAGGGAAATAGAACCAGAGACATAAACGAAGACACCAAGCGGATCCTACACAAGTTCTGAAAAGAGTCTAGTGAAAAGACCACAACTGAGAGGAGGAGTGTGGCTCAATGGTTAGAGCGGCAGACCCTGATGCAGAGTTCGGGCCAGGGACCAGGGTTCGATTCCCGCCTCGGCGGGGTCTCGGGCTCAATTTCCTCGGACTTGTTAATTCTCGCCACGGTGCCTATTCTAATCACGGGCCCCATGCTGCAACTCTGGGCAATAGCTTGCTTAATCTCCACAACGGCCCCAACAACACTGGGATACCTGGCTTCACCCTGGGGGTGCCCAGGAGTGGACACTTCACAGGGAAAGCCAGGAGGGGTTCTACAGCGGTATGAGTATCAGCGCCAGGAAGCCGAATAGGCGACACTGCAAGGTGACCGTCTGGTGACAGTGCGCTCTATAAGTACCATGACATTTACATTTACATTTACATTTGACTTAAACTGGTTATTCTAATATCCTTACAAAAAAGAGTAACCTGGTCGCCCAAGGCCTCAAAGAAATGAACAAGACAAATGCCAGGCTCAAAGAAAAGGTGTGGTTTGCTCATAGGGAATGGATGCAGCAGTAGAAAACCTCATTAGAGGTTTTAATTTGTGCCAAGTCACCGCCAAATACATTTCTAACACCTTTTGAGTCTGTCCCATGAACTAACACTGGTATCTAGTGGACCATTTTTCTGACAACAAGAGGGATGGAAAAAGTCACCAGACACGTGGCAATGTTCAAGGTGACCCACTCTACTGACCTCTCAAAAGAGCTTGAGGATGAAGAAGCTTCGTGGGGCTGGGACCAGAAAGTCATAGAAAGAGTGAAGAGCTCTGTCCAAACTCAGGTTGGGACCATCTTCACTCAAGGGATACACCCAACACAGAGGTAAGGAAAACCGTTGCAATAGAGGCACCGCCTACTCAAAGGACTCTTTATGCACCGCGAAAAGATTTGAGGCCCTCTACAAGGTTCAGAGACTTTGTGACATTCTAGAAATGCATAAAAAGATAATAAAGTTGATAGACATGGTATAAAGTGAGGAAGGACTTTAGTGTGCCACCCACAGGAGTGGCTGGCACGGATCGCAGGGGCACAGGGTAGGGGTACGGAGGGTGAGGGGGGTGTAAAAAATGAAAAAAAACGGTACCCCCTCGCCGTGCCTCTTCTCCATCATCCTGCCATCGTCTCTCCCGGCCGGTGTTCCAGGAAGAAGAAGCACCCAGGCTGAGGCGCCCCTGAGCCAATTACAACGCTGCAATGCAGTGTTGTAAATAGTCTGAGCGCCATCATTCGGCGCTTAGCCAGGTAATTGGAGCCTGGGCATGTTCTCCACCCATGCTGTAATGCAGCCTGGGTGGAGAACACGCAAAGTGTTGTATGACTGTTTGGCCGGCCCGAGTCAGCTGGACAAACATTCATGCCCATTTAGGGAGTCCAAACCACTCCTCTCCTGCTCTTTTTCTTTTCTTATTTCACTGCTGCAAAGCAGTGGGGCTACGGTCCTCCTCCTTAGCAGAGGAGGCGCCACAGGCCACCCACTACTCAGGGATCTACATTGCAAGCACACTGACGACAGGTGTGTCATTACAGCAGTAATGCATTTAGGAGCTTGTGCACACAAGCCTAGTGTCCCAAGTATACGACCTTGTTCCATAATGCTCCCTGTGCTGACACTCTACAGAATCCATGTTGTTTTTCATCCGGTTTTTAGAATGTGTTCCTTAGCAACCGTGTTCTTAGTGACCATGAATAACACAAATTACTCATGTTTAACCTTGTCACTGCATTTTGTATGCCAACCTGTGTACTAATCAAAGTGTACGTAAGAGCACCGTTCTGTGACAGTAATGAGCTGTCGTAAAGCTTCCGACTTCACCCATAACTTTCTGGAACTTTGTTTTTGGAATGTGTTACATCAATTCCCTAGTGTGACCTGAGAGAGAGAATTACCACATTTTCCTTGTTTTGGGGGCATACCAATGCTGCTGTCATGGATTGTGACAATAGTGTTAAGTGTACTAGCAGTGTTTCTAACAGTATTCAGACACTCAAGCTTCTGCTTGTAGTGACTTCTTACCCTTGTCCATCATGCATACTCCAATACTCATGATACACTGGGAACAGGAACAAGGAAGACCTGGGTATCTCAAAGACACTGTAGGGCATATTTACAATGAAATGACGGAGTGCAGAGCTGTGCCAAATGTGGCAGCACCGCCGCCTGACATTTTCAAAATGCAGAGATGCGCCGTATTAACAGTAATATGGCGCACCCCTGTGTTCTTCCTAGCCCTACCGCTAAAATTAGTTGCCTAGTGCCAACACAGACACCCCTGCACCATAGTGCAAAGATGACTGCGTTGGAGAATGATTGTTTATGTGCAGTAAGGGGTCCCTTCCTGCACATCAACAATCCATAATGGCAATTTGTTGCTTCTATGTGTGCTTCAGAATGCTTCCTAGGCTGCAACACTCACAGCTATATGTCTCCTTCCAGAGCCACCACACAAGAGTCTTTCATTTCAAGGGAATCGGGTTCAAGGAAAAGCACTTGTAGGCCCTCGTCTTTGGAAACATTTTTGATTTAATTTGGTTTTGGAGTGCTTCATTGCCTTATGAACTTTATGAGACACCTTTGCACCTAGTTTGTGGTGATTGTCATCTCCTGTTTGTGTGGAGCAGCAGGGGTGTTCTGCCAGTGGGAGGGCTTTGCTTTGTTGCAATGGGTGACAACCTGAAATGCAGTTTAGTCATTGATGGATTGTATTGTAAAAAGCATGAGCAGAGCACTGTTTGGGAAGCAATTCACATCACAAAAGCACTGATCTCATGGACAAAAAGCAAGGGAGGGATCTGTGGTCGAGGGCTGGATGGTTTTATTGGCTGTGACTAAAAGCGGCTGATCAATAACTATGCAATATATATAAAGCTTGTACCTTCCCTTCAAACACTGACATGGATGCCTTAGCTGAACCTGTTCCTCTTCTCTCTGACTACTATGATCACCAAAATAACCCTAGACTTTTCCCTACTCAGCCCTTACTATGATCCCCAATATAACACTTTCTAGACTCTTCCCTCCTCTACCCCTCTCTTGCATTATCTCAAATCTCTTCTACTATTCAGATCTCCCAAACAAGCCTTTCTAAACCCTTCCATCTGATTCTTCCCCCCTACTGATCCCAAACCTCCACTTGCTGCTATGATCTCCAAATAAACACTTTCTAGACCCCTCCCTCCTCTATCCCTACACTATCGTTTTCAATCCATCTAACAGACTCACAAGTCCACCGCTCAAATTAATTTCATATTTGGCTATACTAATTCACCACTAATCGTTTTTGGGCTCTGGAGTAGCATGCTCTGGACTAGCATGCTACTTGTTTAAAAGTGCTTTAATCTCTCATTAGGGGTACCAAGCACTATAAAAAATTGAAAACCCCCCATCTTCTAACCCTCCACTATCCTTTTCAACCCAGATAGGAGACTCACATGTCCACCGCTCAAATGCATTTCATATTTCCCTATACTGCTAGCTGCTTCTCTGATACCAGTTGTAATTCCTCATTTTTAGTCCTCTAGCCTGTGCCTAAACTGCTACTCTGGTCCCATTGGTAATTCCTCATTCTAAGTTCTCTAGGCAGTGTTGATAGCTGCTTCTCTGGTCCCGCTGTTAATTCCTCAATCTAATTCCTCTACAGTGCTGCTAGCTGCTTCTACTTCTCTAATACCAGTGGTAATCCCTCATTCCTAGTCCTCTAGCCACTGCTGCTAGCTGCTTCTCTGGTCCCGTTGGCAATTTCTCATTCTAAGTCCTTTAGGCAGGGCTGCTACCTGTTTCACTGATACCAGTGGTAATTCCTCATTCTTAGTGCTCTAGCCAGTGCTGCTAGCTGCTCCTCTAGTCCCGTTGTAATTCCTCATTCTAAATCCTCTAGACCAGAGGTCTTCAAACGTGAGACCCCCCTGGCAACATTTTCAGTCGTAAGGACCCCCTCCTGACAAACATTTCTAAACCTGTAGGCAGGGCGTCTGGAATAACGAGGCAGATGAGGACCAAATTACACGAAAGGTTTGACTAAATTGTGTGAGAGGAAAATGTAAATAATGTTATGCGATGCCACGTAATTTTGGGATAGAATTGCTTCATTATTTTGACATTTTTTGCACACAATAACACATAGGAAAGATTTCACCCCATCAGTACCAGTTTATAACCACAATACAGCAATTAACATCAGAAAGATGTCTAGTCAACCTTTGTGATGTGCCTTCCACTCCGCAGGAATACGTGCTGCCACATTAGAAGCTCACCTGACCCTGGCCGGGAGAAGCATGGGTCCCTTAAAAACCTGGCGGTCTTGTGCAGAGTTAAGCAATTTACCCATGCCGCTTTCGTCTCACCCCCTCCCTTCCATCCCTCTCTCCTCTCCCAACCCTGTATCCCTCTCTCATATTGCCAGCATTTTAGTTCACCCCTTTTTACAACTTCTGAACTCTCCCCATTCAACTTCTCACTTCACCCTTAATCACCTGCATAGGTATTGTCATTGGCCGCACAGGCAGGGCAATGGGTGGGTAGTTAAAGTTGCAGTGGCACCAACAATGCACCTCATCTCTCTGTAGAACCTTTCTGACAAACATTTTTTTTATAGCGCTACTCATAGCTTACTCACACTCAGTTCTGTGATCTGCATAGTACATATTCTTTGTAGCAGGCACATTAACCCTCTGCACTCTGTGGATGAGAAGAGTGCCCATGTGAGTGCACGGTGTGTGATGCAACAGTATGAGAGTAGGGAAAGAGGAGTGACTGCAGGGTGAGTGAGGAGGCCATATAAATTTGGGTGTGGATATAAGTGCAGAGTGGGATGAATGAATGCATGGTTAATGATGGGCTTGTTTGAGCGAGTTGCAAATTGAGCAGTGAGGGGGCAGGTGAATGAGGTGTCACATGAGTGCAGGATGAGTGCAGATGAGTAGTGTGACTGCAGGCTGAGGTACAGGGTGAACAACGCAAGTGCATTGTGATTGCAGAGTGATCACTGTGAGTGCAGGGTGAGAGGGTGGATGATGTGAGTGCATGGTGATCAGTGTGAGTGTATTGTGATCGCTGTGAGTGCAGGGTGAGCAAGAAAGTGAAGTGCGAGAATGAGAAGTGAGTTCTCTGAATGCAGGGTGCATTTCCAGACACTTGAAGTAACTCAACATTTTATTAACGGCAGCGTAGGGTTTAAGATATAAGTTAAACTATTGCTATTATGACATTAATCAGGGATTGAGGGTGGAGGAAATAAATAATATGCTGATCTTGCAACATACTTCCAGTCCTATGGTTAGGGTTGCCTGCTCATTATTTTGATGTCCCAGACAGTACAGAAATAAGCAGTCACCTAAAGCTGTATATTTCAGCACTCATCTGTGCATACTTGGAACAGCAAATCTAAATAGAAAGCACTTTTAATTGTGTTCTAGGGCTGCCTCAATGATCCATGACTGATAATTAAAGGGAAGAAAGACAGAAAAGTCACATTACGTATGTATTTATTTATCCGTTTTTATATAGCGCGGACTTTACCCGAAGGTGTCAGAGCGCTTCACAATAGGAACAGTAATGTTAGATGAGGAGAAAATTACAAGTGAACAAATTGCAAAAGCAAACGTTAAATTACATGAGGCAAAAGTGACAATAGTGAGCAACCAAAATACAAGAGGTAGCAAACGGTAGATTACAGGAGGAAAAAGTGATATGTGTGCAGGTTACAAAAGAGTACAAAGTACAAGTAGAGGTATAATACTGCAATAAATGGCAGACACTCAAACACAAGAACAAGCGTTACGTAAGCAATGGTGGCACTTGTGCAAGTATATAAAGCAAAAAAAAATGTGAGAGGTAGCAAACAGTGTGTTACAAGAGAAATGGCTGGTATTTTTTTCTTCTGGCAACCCTACTTTTTATTTCTTTTCATGAAATGCATTCTCACACTATTGCAGTAAATGTAAAATACAAATGTATGGAAAAGGCTGAGTTGGGGAGCAGGGGGTACTGAAACTATAAAAAAAAAAACTAAGCCTCAGTAACCAGTTTTCAAAAGGTATGTAAATATGCAAATGGTAGTTAACCACCTGTGAAAAACTCAGGGGTGCCGGGCTATGCTGGAGAAGAGACTACAGACACAGCCCAGCGGAGCTCACAGCAGCTCGAGCTGAGACACACTACGGGGAAGGAGGGGGGCTGAATCCCTGTAGTCAGATGGGCCCAGGCAGAAGTGTGATCGGGGAATGCACGACCCCCTTTCCATCACTCCACAGCCCCCCACACTTTGAAGACCCCTGCTCTAAACAGTGCTGCAAGCTGCTACTCCGACCCATCAGTAATTCCTCATTCTAAGTCTTCAAGACAGTGCTGCTAGCTGCTACTCTTGTCCTGCCAGTACTTCCTCATTCTGAAGTCCTCCAGACAGTGCTGCAGCTGTTTCTGTGGTCCCAGTGGTAATTCTTCATTCGTTTGTGTCTCTCTGTTTATAGATCCACTACACTCCAAACCAAAACACATAGATAAAAGACATTGTCATTTACTATGTCAATGACAAAATCTGACAAATGCGAGACCTATTGTATTGCAAATGCTTGTCAAACTTTCGTACTATTTGTTTTAAGAGTAATTCTAGGCCTTGGGCCTTATCAGTGAAATGGCTTTCAGTTACCTCAGTTTCCTGTGGGAATAAAATACAATTTCTGGTGACATGCCTGATCTATGTGTGTGCATTGATAGTGCAGTGTTTGCCAATCACAAAAGGGTCTCACACATGCCTGCACACAAGGAAGTGGTGTGTGGTGACCGCCAAACCCAAAGAATATGCTGCTCGCTTGTGCATGCCCCGTAACAATCCTTTCGAAGAGCCTATGAGAGCACTGACCGCACACTGGAAGAAGAGCTAGAAACATGGCTGCCAAGGGCCGTAGGACAATAGTAAAGCATCACAGTGGCGCCACAACACATATATTACCTCAGCACATAAAAGACAGTGAAGCAGATAGGCCTAGTAAGGTATGCTATTTTTATGTGAAATTTTAATTGAAAGATATTGATTTTCCTAATGCAGTTGTTTTGCTGCCTACATTAGGAAAATCGCTTTTCGGAACGTGGGGGTGTTTTTTCAATCTTACTCTATTGGATCTTTTAGAAAGAGGGTAGTTTATTTAATTTTTTAGTTTTATGTAGCACAAAGATGACCCAGTTGGGTATCAGAGCACTTTACATGAGCACTGGTTCATACTACAGACAAGACGTTTACATAAGAACAGATACTAAAAGCAACACATATGTACCAAAACAAACTGCCCAAGAGTAGTTTACATTTGAAAGGATAAAGGCTATGGACAAGCAAGGACAGCAGGAAGTGACCTGATTGCACGATCAGATGAAGTCCAAACTGAAGGATGCGGGCATCCAGGTGTGCAACGCATTACCACACAACTGCTGCCTATCCTCGTCCAGCTCCTCTGGACATTTGTGTCCAGATTTATCAAAGTATTGCAGTGCCCTTCCATCACACAGGGTGTCGCAAGGGCAACGCGGTCCTCATGTCAGATTTACCAAGCCACGCAAGGCCACCGTCCGTGGCCCTGAGTGGTTTGGTAAATCTAGAGAAACGCAAGGCAGCACAAGTCACTGTCTTGTGTTACTCTGCACCGGGAAGGTGTTAAATGGGTGTTCCATGCATCCGTCCATGTACTTTGGTGCATTCCAAGATTTACCAACACTGGTACACATAGCAATCTGTAAAAACGATGCAACTTCCCAATTAAGTCGCGACAAGGAGAAATATCTTCAGTTGTCCGCATTGTTTCCTCTTTCCAAGTGTGCTGCATTCTGCAACACCCTTAGAAAGGGGGAAAAGCCTCTAAGGAATGTTTTTGTGCAGGAAGGTGTCACCCTATTGTTTTACTCTTGTTACCTTATTTAGACATTATTTCCTACAGAATTATGGGGCATATTACCAAGCATAAGCGATAATTATCGCTAAGCTTTGTTAGCGGCTATTATTTTATCGCCATGCATCGCCTATTTTTATCGCTTAGGAACCTTGCTATTATCAAGGTTTATCTCCTAGGGGATAAAAATCGGCCAAAATGCATGAATATCGCTGAAAAGTCAGAGATATTCATGCATTACCGAGCTAATGCTCTTAGCCATGTTATCCACTTCCCATTGGATAACATGGCTAAGAACTGCTCTGGGCAGGCGTTAGCTTTTGGAGATATTCGCACTTAGCGCGAATATTTCCAAAAGTAGGTAATAGGAGATAGCGATGTTAGCAACTGTTTTCAGTCGCTAACATCTTGGCACGCCCACTTTGCATGTCATTAGCGATAATTATCGCTGACATTCAAAGCGGGGCCCAAGATGGTCGCTATCTCCTACTAGCTGTCGCTAACTGGTGTTAGCGACAGCTAGGTAATAGGGCGATAAAATATCACCGCTTTAGCTATAACAATTCCCGCTAAAGTGGCGATAAGGCCCTTGGTAATATGCCCCTATAAGTGTTGGGAATGCTAAGTTAGCACTTTACAAGCTGAATTAAGGACATTCACAAATATCGACATGGCACTACTCCCAACAAATGCCAGACTGAATTGTGAGGTAATGCCACACACTCCATATTTTCAGAGGCATGCCTTGTTTATGGAGGAAAAAACTACAAAAGAATGCTTATGTCTGTAATTAACCCAAGGAGCAAATGAAGGAGGACAATTTTCACTTCATAATGTACACAAATTGTACTTGCTCAGCATATTCCTTGAAATTCAGTGAACCCCAAACAATCTAAAAACTGTGTAAATCATATGTATAAAAGTAAAAGATTTCCTCATATTTTTTTACTTCTAGCGTCAGTATTCCTAAATATAACTGCTAAGGTACCTTTAGAGGTTGGAACAATGTTAGATCCTTTCATTGCTGTTTTACTTGCAAAACTTACAAAAACAAACCCAACAATTGTCATCACACCAAGAAAAGCGCTAATTTGGTCCCTCTGACTATAAAAAGAGAGATTTAGAAATTACATGAAAGCAAGTTCACTCAGGTGCAGGGAAAAAAGAATGAGTTACCTTAGGCATATTACAGTTTAAACATTTTGTTATTTCATTATGTTCCTTGAGTTACGTGTGCAAATTCCACTCTACCTCAATTGTTCATGTACATTTGTGGTTCACCGAAGCAAATAAATTTGGTCACAGGCTGCAGTTGCATGTTCTATACCAAGCTGTGGCTCACAGTGAAGTGCAACATGAAAACTTTATTTTTTGGGGAAATATTTTCTCTTTTAGTGATTTAAAAAAATATATATTTTCCATTAATTTTTAATTTTTCTCATGGAGTTTTTAAAGTTGATTAACTCGCCAGTTTCTGAAGTTTACAATGTTTCAATTGAAATAATTTCACCTGTGGGCAAAAATTACCGCAAAGACTTCCAAATATATTCCCTGAAAAAACTTGTTTTTGAGCAAATTCTCCAATGATGTGCTCCTTAAAAAATTCCACAGTCTCTGTGAAAGCCTACATATGAAAGTTGTGGAACATTGCGTTATTGATTGAGAGGGCTGAAACTCTACTCAAGCAAAAAACATAATTCCAGTCAGGGTGAAGTTACCAGCAAATTCCAAATTAACCTGGGCTTAACTCTCTGGTAGCTGGGCACAAAATCAGCTAGCATTAACTTAGAGCTAGGTATAAAGTGTTCATGCAGCACTTCAAACAGTAATAAACTGAAAACACAACACAAGAAAAAGCTCACACCAATTTAGAACAAGCATTTGCAATGCAATAGGTCTTGGGTAAATTAAATTTGAGTTATTGGCATTGCTAAATATTGCAACAACAACTGCAACAAAAGTCTATAAATTGTAGGCGAAACAAATATGTAATTCTTTTTGTAGCAATGGTGGCATGCTGCGCTTTAGATGAATATGTTTAAAAGTAAACTGCAAAGAGAAGAGTCAAGTGCACTCCTTGTATGTAGCGTAGATTTCAAAGTTTAATCCCAATTTCAAGTTTTTTGGCGTGCATCCCGATAGTGGTCTGTCCTGGAACCACATGGGTTAAGAGTTATAGAGAAGTTGGAGTGGATGTACTTCGAGCTGGAGCGCACTGCAAATGCCAAAATAGCGTGTCAGAAGTCCGCAATTTGTTCAAAATGTAATCTCTTATTACGAATAATTCAAATTGTTTCCTCAGTTGTATATGTTACATAGTAGACCGTCAAAAGTATCAATGCTTCTACATGGCAGCTGTGCACAAGCCTCTTGCTGTCGCATGCCCATACTTTAAAACAAATCTTTAGCGATTCTTCTTAGTCCCAATGCATTTTGGGCTTAATTTATAACCTGTCTTCAGGGGCTCACTAAAAGTTTAAACAAACATAACCGTTAGGTATTATCATGACCCAACCATATTTAAAACATTACATCATTACATTTCTAATTTAACCTTTTTCCCGCTACGTGCTGAATGAAGCGTTACAACCTTCCACCTAAACAGAGCCAACATCCCCCCACATTTCTCTGAACACATTAAACAGCATTGTTGTTGAGGCATTACTATTCCTCATTTAACTGTCTTCGAGCTACAAAATGATATATACGGCTTGTTCTATTCTAGGAACGTGTCCCCTTCCTTCCTACCTTCGGTCTTTGTGCGTAACGGTCTCCCGTTTCCAAAATTTTGTCCTTCCTCTATCTCATAACATCCTGGCTTTTAGCTGGTACTTATAGGGGCTCCTCCCCCCTTGTTTTTATGTTAACCAACAAAAAACTACAAAGCTGGTGGGACTGATTTCACCTTACTTCAACTCCCATACTGCCATATATCGGTCCACATTTACCCCACCAGTGTTCACAGCATTGCGTTAAATAAACAATCTCACTTTCCTTTAGCCTTGTTTATGAATGGTCAGCTTTTCGTGTACCCCACCCTCCCTAAAGTGATGTAAATCACGTCAATCAGAACATTGAAGTTAGAAACACCGATGTAAAATAAGCTTTCAAATAAAATGTAATATGATTGTTACAATCCAAAGTCCAACATGCTGTTTCTCCAACTGCCGTAACAAAAGAATAGATGGTAATTCTTAATGTGATGTTCGTAATGTTATTTATTCCTCGATAATCATGGGTGCCACTCGATTAGGACACGGGTAAGATACAAAGAGAAGAGTCAAGTGCACTCCTTGTATGTAGTGTAGATTTGAAAGTTTAATCCCAATTTCAAGTTTTTTGGCGTGCATCCCGATAGTGGTCTGTCCTGGAACCACATGGGTTAAGAGTTATAGAGAAGTTGAAGTGGATATACTTCAAGCTCGAGCGCGCTGCAAATGCCAAAATAGCGTGTCAAAAGTCCGCAATTTGTTCAAAATGTAATCTTTTATTACGAATAATTCAAATTGTTTCTTCAGTTGTATATGTTACATAGTAGACCGTTAAAAGTATCAATGCTTCTACATGGCAGCTGTGCACAAGCCTTTTGCTGTCGCATGCCCATACTTTAAAACAAATCTTTAGCGATTCTTCTTAGTCCCAATGCATTTCGGGCTTAATTTATAGCCCTTCTTCAGGGGCTCACTAAAAGTTTAAACAAACATAACCGTTAGGTATTATCATGGCCCAACCATATTTAAAGCATTACATCATTACATTTCTGATTAACCTTTTTCCCCGCTACGTGCTGTATGAAGCGTTACAACCTTCCACCTTAACAGAGACAACATCCCCCCACATTTCTCTGAACACATTAAACAGCATTGTTGTTGAGGCATTACTATTCCTCATTTAACTGTCTTCGAGCTAAAAAATGATATATACGGCTAGTTCTATTCTAGGAACGTGTCCCCTTCCTTCCTACCTTGGGTCTTTGTGCGTAACGGTCTCCCGTTTCCAAAATGTTGTCCTTCCTCTATCTCGTAACATCCTGGCTTTTAGCTGGTACTTATCGGGGCTCCTCCCCCCTTGTTTTTATGTTAACCAAGAAAAAACTACATAGCTGGTGGGACTGATTTCACCTTACTACAAATCCCATAGTGCCATATATCGGTCCACATTTACCCCGCCAGTATACACAGCATTGCGTTAAATAAACAATCTCACTTTCCTTTAGCTTTGTTTATGAATGGTCAGCTTTTCGTTTACCCCGCCCTCCCTAAAGTGATGTAAATCATGTCAATCAGAACATTGAAGTTAGAAACACCGATGTAAAATAAGCTTTCAAATAAAATGTAATATGATTGTTACAAGCCAAAGTCCAACATGCTGTTTCTCCAACTGCCGTAACAAAAGAATAGATGATAAGTCTTAATGTGATGTTCGTAATGTTATTTATTCCTCGATAATCATGGGTGCCACTCGATTAGGACAGGGGTAAGATACAAAGAGAGTAATTTATCTTCTTTTCGACTTGCTACTTTAAGGTTTGAGTCACAAACATTAAATTGTAACTCTAGGAGTTGCAGACTTGCTACACCCGAGGTTTTCATGAATTTATACATGTTAAGGGATTCATAAAAATATTTCACTTTGAATGCTAATATACGTGAATATTTCAGATATTTACTGGTGCACTCATCCCAATTCTGCAGATTTTTAATCGCTGGAAAATCTGTGAGTTTTAGATTAGAATCAATCAGGCTGCATTTTCTTGCTTACTTTGGGCCTGGTTACGAGTTTGGTGGTGCAGCGCCAGGTCCACCCCGCTGCCACACCGCCAATCCTGTGTGCAAACCGCCCACCATATTATGGCTTTTACAGTCATTGGCATTCCACAGCGGTGCCTATGAAATAGGCGCTGCACTGGGAATATCCAGGATAATACCAGCACGGCATGGACTGGTGCAGTCGTTGCCATGCAGGTACAGGGATGGATGCACACGGGGGCACATGTTGTGCCCCCTTGCATGCACCCCAGGGCCCTGAGGCACAAGGTGGCCCTGTAGGCCCCTCTTTCTTTCCTCTTCACCATGGTTTTCATCAAGTAGGTACCACCATGAAAACAGTAGCAGAGAGGAAACTCATAATATGTTTTGCATCAAGACTGTCACGCCAACACCAGAGAATGGCGGTTCCTTGTCAACTGCGGCAGGGCAATGGTGTTCTGACCGCCCTAAGTGTAATCGGACGGTCCACCACCGCGCCCCTGCAAATCTTTTCGGTCCGTGAACTGCCAGACATGTAATCAAGCCATTTGTTGTTTTGATGTGTATAAATTATAAATTACTCCCATTACAAAACTTGAATTTATGTATGTGTTTCATGCATTTCTTACTCCAGCCATTATCACCATGAAGGGAAGGGACATGTGTGTGTGTGTGTGTGTACGTGTGTGCATGTGTGTGTGTGTGTACACCAAGTACTATATATATCTACAAGGCACATATGTATAGATGTCTTGGGTACATAGATGTAGAGTTAAGTGTAAGTTGGTAATATTAGATTCATATACATGCAACTTGAAGATGTAGGTATATGGATATGTGGAGTTAATTATGATAGCTCTACACATTCATGAAGATGTAAATACGTATCCATCCATGGACCAGAAGATAACGCCTTTGCCTGAGGTCATTAAGGCTCCCTAACCCGGGTAAAAGCCCGCTTGAAAAACACTTTAGATTGCAAGCTGTTTATTACTTTCTACTAAGTACAGCAGCAAGCATATGTCAGACACCACTGTTTAGATGCATACTATTAACATAAATAAGTGCTCCAAACAAGCAAGTGCCAGCATTCATAAATATTCAACAAAGATGATGCGATATAGAGACGCGTGATACAGTAATGGCTGATAATAGTGCAAACATTAATGGGTCTGTTTCTGCAGTGTAGTACACCGACTAGATATAGCCTCATTCTTTTCATTCCAGTGATTAGGGTATATTAATTGCTGATGCCTGTTAAGTAAGCATCATTAGCAAGAATGTCCATAGATGTTGAGCTCCAAGATTCTGCAATTAATTTGGGGTCACAAAGTCATTTTTCGCAAAGTGTCTTCCAAATAATGTGTTCATAATTTTTAATTTATTTGCTAAATTATAATGAAAATGTGTCTGATGTAATCCTTCTTGTCATATATGGCCATTATAAGGAAGGCAGCCTGCACGTGTGGTGGTTCCCCAGTAGGAGTCAGAAAGACTTTGAGATGTTATGATCATTACAAAGAGGACCAGAATAAATAAATTCCCTAGTTGAGGTGCCTTACTTTTTAGCAATTATCTTTTTGCAATGTCTTAATTTGTACACTTGTTTAATTTCCTTTTGCTGCAGTCAGTGATGTTTTGCGTCAGGAAACACATTTTTTGTAATATGGTGATTGCAGACAAGCGTTAATAATCAAATAAAGTGTTAATAATCACATAATCCATAGTTGGTTCTCATTTTCTAGATTTCCCGAAGCCTTTAATTCAATCAATAGCCTTTATCTGAACCACATGTTTTGGAAACTCAAATAACTGGAGTGGTAATAGTAAATGTTATATTTACTATTTCATTAATTTAAAATTACTTTTAAGACATTTTAAAAAATTTGATATTTTGACAAACTATATTTTTTTAAACTATATTTTTGATTCGATATTTTTGTACTTACCTGTTTGTAGATAGAAATTCGATATTTTTGCATTCTATATTTTTTCTTTGATATTTTGGTTATTCTATATTTGTGAATTCGATATTATGTCAGTGATCCTTTCTTAATGATAGGTGTGGTTGGTCTTGAGCAGGAAGAGACACCAAATTTTAAATTATTTTTTGAGTTGTTAATTAGCAAATCCTACTTTTTAACTCGCCCAAACAACATGGGAACCAATTTATTTGGCAATTAAACCTTTTATAACGCAAGCTGTTATCCCATTTTATTACTTTTTGAAAACATTGACAATGCTTTGTTTTAAAAACTTGTAAAAGCAATTAAGACGAGCATCAGCGAAGCAAATAGGTCTGTGTTTGTCAAGCTGGTGCAATGGTTATATTTTATTTGTATTCCACATACATTTTAGAAAGTTTAAGATAAAAAAAAAATGCTGCCCCTTTCGGGGCTACCTCATTTTTGCAATAAGAATATTGCATTTAAAAATCATTGATGATGTATTTTAAATAATAAGCATTCTAGTTGTACTGTACATTTTATTGATATTTGTGGAGACAGAAATTAGTCACTATATAACCAAAAACTTAAATCACACGCAGCCACAATGTTATAATGTCACTTGAACACTTTTAAACACCTAACATTTTAAAAGAGATGGAAAAATAAATCACCATCAAACTGGGTATCCATATGCCAGCTGCCACAAAAGCCATATCCTGTTTTACACACCAATGGATGAAACGCACTGACCATCAGCCCATTTATGTATTTATATTTTATATGATTGTTTTAGAAACACAAGAGAAAGCAAACACAATCTCAAATGTGAGTTCTAAAAATCTCAAATAAGAAATAAGGAATGACATTCAGTGGCACTTTGAGTGAGCCCAGAACACCTGTGGATTCACACAAAATGATACATTCAGGATGCAAACTATGTAGAGAGACCCTAGAGAGTGGCAAAACTGGCCAACATTAGCTTACTACTTGCCAAGAAAAGTGTTAATGACATTGTTGATCCAACCTGCTACAACAATCTGGTGTTCTGGGCAGACACTGCTAATGGGCACCCCCTGAAGGATGGGGGACCACATTGCTGTTCCCTGTCCCATTCAGTGGTGGGAGAACAGCAGGGCTTCAAACAGTAAATCTTGAACTGGTGATGCTGTAGGAAGCCAGTGGCCCATTCACCATACAACCACTAAGTCACAGCAGCAGATGAACCACCTTCTTAGGTAGGGTTACTGTGCCACAACTCCCTGCAGAGAGGATGAAAAATCATAGCACCAGTATAGTAATCAGCAGTTTACAGTGCATCTGCCACACCATTTGTTGCACTAAAAGCACAGTGGTCCTCACCAGGCTGGCAGAGGCCTTTAAATTTGTCAGGTTGGCGTTTGATGACCTGGAGGGCCATCCAATGCAATCCACATGACCACCCATGTTTGTTCACACCAGAGGATTGCTTACATGTTTGCAATGCAGTCATACTGGAGATTCAATTGTGGTCCATGACCATCTACTGAGAGGAGGCCTGCAGTGATTCATTTTTAGCTCAAACCATTGAGCTATTCTTGTGACTGGCTGAATCCTTAGCTGTGCACTGCTCCATCATTGGTCCATCACTGAACAAAAGGCGCCCTGCCCTGGGAAAACAGGAAATGTATCTTTTTCTGAAAGCAATGGATGTTGAAGGATCAAGAAAGAAAGCTGAAGGACAAAGGGAAACAGGGAAGAATTTCAGAAGAAGGCGGGAGGCGGGTGATTGTATCTTGAGAAGTGTTAAATTCTCCATTACTCTGGGCAGGCGCAGGCCCAGAGCAGTGTCCCTGTGACAGCCTCCTGATCACAGATTAACTTGTTCTATTCTTCTTCAAATAGAGTTCAACAGAGATGGAGCTGTAGATAGGAAAACAGATTCAAAAGCACAGCAAAGTACAAAAAATAGATGCTTAGCTGTTGAGAATGGGTGAACAACGGTCAGGAACAGGGCCTGGTGTCTCCAATGCCTTCGAGCAAATGTTATGAAGAAGGTGTAACAGTTGCACCCTGTGCACTATCCTCCTTTTCATATCTCTACCACTAGGTTTGAAACTATACAGAGGGTGTTCCTTTTGTACAAAATCACCATCCTGGACAAAAACTATTCTTTGAGGCTAATTCCTCTTTGTGTGTGTGCTGTACAATGTAACACTTATGCAAAGAGAAAGAAACAAGGAGAAATAGAAATATTTCTCCTTGTTACACCAGCCTCAGGTAGCTGCACCATTATGGAGCAGATGCATGTTTACCGACAATAGTAAATAAAGGTTTGTGCTAAAAAACATACATGCATGGGAACGTCCAGGCTACACCCATGTAACGCTTCCACAACGTAAGGTGCCTTTTGTCACTTTTGTGACAGAAACCCACGCAAAGCCACACAAATCTTGATTTTTCTTGACTTGGTACTTCCAAATATGGATTTTGTGTTGGGGCTGCACCCCAAAAGGGGTGCAACCGGATGCAGAATTATAGAAAATCCTGTGCTTATTTTAAAATTTGGTGTAAATGAGCCTAGATATTGGCAGAAGTGAGTGAGAATAGTATTTTTATTTCTATGCTGTCATTCAATACATTTTTTTCTTTTAAAAATGTGATGGCAAAACTTGAAAGGAGAGAGGGCCAGCAGACTAGAATGATTGTAAAAGGAGCCTTTGGGACACTTCTATACTGAACTTAACCAGCACAGATGCCAGCACAGATGTGCCACTTTGCCAACACAAAAGATTGCTAACTAGTGGCATCTTATTATAATGATTCTAATTCTATTTTGGCAATCAGATTTGAATTTCTGGCATGTACACAAAAGAAACGGTTTAAACCAAGTGGCCTCTATTTACAACTTGACAAAGGCCATTCATAATTCATATTGAGAAACAGATGGTGTATAATAAAATAGATGGTAATAATGCCTAAGACATGCACCTTTTCCTAATATTAAAGTGCATCCACTGAAATTCTAAGTGCTCGATTCACCAAAAAGTCAAAGATTCAGGGTTGTCAAGACATACTCGTGATCAGATTGTTTTAGAATTCACAGAATCCTCCTACAAACTCCCTGGAAATGAAACTCTTTCACAGATTTTCAAACACATTGCTGTTTGTCTTAACCTTTGCCTGCAGAGAAGGTTTAGGAAATGCATATTTACATATGTTGTTTTCTTTTTCCCCTTTTACTTCACATGGAAATCTTTTGTCTGTGTAAGAAATCAGCGCTCCAAGTGCTCCTACTTTTATTATTTCAAACAATCTCAATTCGATCCGTGTCTTTGGGAGAATTGGCCTTGAAACATAGCAAGCCTATCTGTCCTTATTTAAGCTGAATTGCATACGTACACATATAGATATCAGGCACGGCAGGTAAAGGTAAGAGATGGGGCAGGGTGGAGGTGGGAGGAAGTCGACATACAGCGGAATAGAGAAAATAAAATAAATAAATAAAACCACTTACTTTGCGTTCGCAACACTGCCGAATCAGTGATGCGGCGACCACAAGGTTAGTGGTTTTATTTATTTATTTTATTTTATTTTCCCCGCCCCATCGTATGTGGACTTCCTCCCCACCCGTCCCATCCCCACCCCGCTCACGGTCCCACTGCTCTTACCTGTACCAGCTGTGCCTGATAGATATGTGACACTTTTGTTTTAATATGATATTTCAATGCCCTTATAGTCAGGCCATTGTTTGAGGAGATCTTATGCCGTAACCAACTTTTGTTTATGTTCTTCCTCATCCAAATTGCTTATCAGAGAATGTCTCAATACACGCTCCCTTGAATGTATCATCCATTGGCCTGTGAAAGACTGCTGCCTCCACTCTAAAGAATATTAAGAGTTACAAAAGAAGATAAACAATTCAAAGAAGGATCCATATCACTTTGTACTACACTAAAGAAGCATCCAGCATTTTACACCACTTTGCCTTCTCTAGAATCCAGCAGATCACTGTGATATTAGACAGTTTATTGGCAAACCATCCAAAATGTACATGTATTCTCAGGGCCAATCAGATTTTCACATACGCACTGCTGTTAGACCTGTCAGCCTGAGGGTGAGCTTCCGCAAACTTTTTGGCTTCAGCTCTCCTATTTTTGAGGTATTTGTTTTTGTTGGCCTTGGGACTATGTTCCCTTTACCGCTACTAACCAGTGCTAAAGTGCTTGTGCCTTCTCCCCTAAATATCGTAGAATTGGCTTATACCCAATTGGCACATTTAATTTACTTGAATGTCTGTAAATGTAATACAACTAGTGATCCCGTAGCACTGATTGTGCCACCCACTTAAATAACCCAGTAAAACATGTCTCTGGCTGCCATTGCAGCCTGTATGTGCAGTTTTAAATTGCCATGTTGACCTGGCAAAATAAGTCCTTTGCTAGGCCCTGAACAACCCAGAGGGCACTGTGCAGTATATTTAAAAGGTTGGACATATACTTCTAAGTTTTACATGTCCTGATAGTGTGATAGTGTAGATCTCTGAAATTAGTTTTTTTTACTACTGCAAGGCTACACTCTCCCATAGGATAACATTGAGTTTTCTTATTACATTTAATAAGTGACAACTTCAAAGTGGGAGCAGGTGGATGGGTCGAGTTTGAAATCTATAGAATTTTAATTTAATGCTCCCTTTAAAAGGAAAGTTGGATTTTAGATAAACATTGTGAAAATGGCACTTTTAAAACTGCCATTTTCTTGTTCCTAACCAATAGGTTCCTGCAGCCTGTCCCTGGATTACATCACTTGGTGTAGCTGGCAGGTTGTCCTTGTGTATTGCTCCCTGACTTTGAGAGTCACATCACTAGATGTAGCTGGAAGGTGGTCCTTTTGTATTGCTCCCAGACTGTGAGACAAATAAAAGATAGGTCTTGGCAGGATGGGCTACTCTGACTTAACGAGGGGGTGGAGCTGTCACCCTCCAAACCTGAATATCACAAAGCCCTGCCTGAACACACTGACAAAGGGTTTGACACTAGTCTTTTGTGTCTCAGCACAAGCAGGGGCCTGGACAGATAGGAAGGGAATGCCTGTTACCTCAGAGGAGGAGAAAACCTCCATGACCTTCTCCTACTTCAAAGTGGGAATCAGCTATACATAATGGACCCTCAGATATAACTCATCATGACACATCTGGATCTGTGAAAGACTCAGAAGAAAGACTGTTTTGCTGCATGAAGGACTGCCATTCTGCTGCCTTGCTGTGCTGCCGTGCTGCCCTCCTGCCTGAGTGAGAAGGGCTAGACCTACAACTTGGACTCAGGATTGCTAAAGTGACTCCAAGGGCTAAATGGCTGATCTAGAGATAAGGGACAGAACAGGCTTCAACAACCTTGACAACAGCATCTGGGCCCTGCCAGCTGTGATTCATGCCCTCCCAAGTGGTGCCACCCCAGCCCTCGGCCCTTGGAATTGGGTCTGAGGGTGCTCTGCCAGCCCAGCGGTAGTCTCAGCAGAACCTATACAATGCAACACTTCACCCTGCAAGACTCAGAACTGCCGCTCAACGCCAACCAAAAGATGGCCATCATACTGCAGTTCCTCAGCTCATCGGAACCGCTGCTGCATGATGCATCTCCATGCAAAGACCTTGTCTATCTCATCAACTCCTTGGAACAGCCGCTGCCTGTCGCATCTCCATGCAAGGACCTCGCATTGCCTCTGCTATGTGACGCATCCTCGACACAGGACTCCACATCAATCCCTAACCAGGATTTTAAGTACTTTGTTCAGCAGGAATAACTGGGTCCCTGTAGTTGGTCCATGCTCCATCACTGTTGGTCTGAACTTATGACTTTGTTCCAGTCTAGCACGACCAGATAACCACAGTTAAGGTTTTTGTTGCTATTTTCACTTAAAACTTTCAAACTGCATATCTCTGTTTCTGCTAATTGGATGTTTGTCGTTTCGGTCTTAACTTATTTATTACATTGTACTGTATGTTTTCAATTGGTTTGTGATTTTTACTTGAGTTATGTTTCACTTTATTACTGTTTGAATTGCTGCATAAATACTTCACACATTCCCTCTAAGTTAAGTCTGTTCTGTGCCAAGCTGTGAGAGGGTTTAGCACGGGTACTTTGGTGTTTGCCTGCAGCTTCACCCTGACAAGGGTTGTGGTTGCTGCTTGAGTAGGGTTTCACCCAACCAGTAACCCAATTTCTTACAACCACGGTAGCAACCAACTAGCTGAATTACACATCACTGAATCAAGAAAGCCAGCTAAATAGTTATCAGCTTAAAAATAACTTTTAGTGCCCTATGCCACGACCCCTTTTTCCTTTTCACCCACCAAAAATACATCCTTGGTGTTTAATAATGCTCCATTAACCATCCCTTTTTATGCTTCACTCCAAAACTGTTTATTTTTCTTTCCCACAAACTATTCTGCCTCTAAATACAATAACAATCATGTATCCCAGACATTTTGCCCAGAAACACTTTGGTCACAGTATGCAGCCATAAGAAGCCATATATGCAGGTATATTGGTAGTAAAATAGTAAAGCTTAGGAAAGGAGTAGCTGTGACAGTCAATATTACATGTTCTCATTTTCTCTAGCAACTGAGTATTTTTAGGGCATTTGTTGCAACCCGGTTCTTTCTTTCGACAATATGTGGTAGCATAAGGCAGCTGCCAATGGTGGTGTGTATGTTGCAGGCGCCAGAGAATCCCATCTCTTTCATGGTTAATGGAGACTCTTATTTGAGCATGAATTCTGGTTCTTATTTAGTCACCTTATGGTTTCATACAACATGCCTTTAGCAATCACCACCATCTTCGTCTTTAGTTTACGGCACCCATTGTTGCAAGCATGTACAGATAAATTGACGCATCTGTAGGTGCAAAATTGGTGCACTGCTGGAGTGTGTCTGAAAATAGACGCAACTCCAGCAACTTGTCTTTTCACATAGAACAAGCCCCATGTGAAAAGCCCTGCGTCACTCCCTAGGCCTGCTTCAAGCAGGCATAAGGATTTGATGTACTGACACCCTAGAAGTGGCACAGTGAAATCTCATTGAATTCGTTGCGACCCTTCTACGTGGTTTTGCTGCAACGGAACACCCACCCTGCATACATTATACCTGTCGCAGGTATAATGAGGCTCTGGAGTTTACAGAAAGTGACACATCTGCCTAGATGCGTCACTTTGTAAAAATGGTGCAGTGTGGCGCACTTTTTACACAAAAAGTGACACAACAGTAGTGTAAGGACCTCATAAATAAGGCCCTACTTATTTGAAAGGGTGCCTTCTCACTTGATTGTTTACAATCATACCATGGCCATAGGCCAATGAAGGCTGCTTTAAAAGAGTTAAAGGCAATGACTTTTGCTTTTAGGGGCTTTACACATCACAAAAACAAAAAGAAAACACTGAAAAGGGAGTTTCATGTATATGTTGAACCAGTGCAAAGGTTCTGTGATATTGGTGCATATGTATTTATTTAGGCTATGTAGAAAAAACAAGCACAAGAACTTACGTCAGAAACAATAAAGAATTGGATGTGCTATCTGAAGTAAAAAAAAGACAACACCTCTTATCAAGGTACTGCGTCTCAGTGTTGTATCACAACTAGGCTCAGACTCCAACATTACGTTGACACGGTCTCATAAGGAGTATTTGGCCTCTCCATTCTGCCCACTTGCCTTTCTTCTGCATAAATAAAATACTACCCAATCTTCACCTTTATCTCTGTTAATCCACTACCACATGTCAATTCAGTTATACAATTTCTAGGATCTACCTGATTTTAAGGCATTTGCCATCAATTATTACGACTTCCATGATCAAATACCTCTTTAGGTTACCTCTGACTTAGCCACCCCCTACCAACTCTCCTTCTGGCCCATTTAGGTCTCACTTACTAACAGGTTTACTGTGTGTTGTAGAAGACCTATTATCTACAATGCAATATGCATGGTGTGGGCTTTGGAACACCTTCTTGCTCATAATTGGTTGACTTTCTCGTCTATCTCAGTTCCCTGCTCCTAATTTGTGTTTAGGCTTTCCTCTCTATTCATGGAGAACTTCTTATTTAACATGCTTCTGCCTCCTTCCACTGCTGGCAAGAGGGAACTATTTTTCTATTCCATTCATGGCCTTCCTTACTCTTTCCTCCAATCCCCTTTCTGCCCCAGCACTACACTTGACATGAGGAGAGGTATCTGATGGCCAGCTTGGTCTCCCTAGCCAGACCATTGACGACAGCTGCTCCACACGACCTAGCAGTTGTCACTGCCACACATTAAATTGTGTTTCCCACCTTGTGCAATGTTGGCACTGTAACAGTGGTGAATACCTCCCTTAAGGAAGCCACGAGCTGCCCACAACTTGTTCTTCTTCAGAGTTGGCACTCCTGGGATGTTATTCTTGTCCTCTCTGCTCTGTGCTCTGTGCTCTCAGCTATGTCTCTTCGCTCTGGTTGAACATATTGCCTCTGACTGACACCTCTCCCTCTCAGACCACAAGGCTGAAAGCACAGTGAGGAGAGGTTACAGCTCAGCTGTTGTGGAGATATTCCAATGGTAGCGATGCATAGGGCGGTGAATGTGAGGGGCACGATGCATACACACGTACATTAAGATCTCTGTCACTGTAAAGGAGAACTCCCAAAGGTTAAAGTATAGAAAAAATATTAAAGCTTATTATTCCTTACAAAAATGTAATACATACATTTACATGGATAATTTAAGTGTAAAACTCATTTTGAAATATTTATTTTTAACCTAGCACTAACTAAAAAAAGTTATAACTCACTAACTCATCACATTAAATGCCCATTCAATATTTAAATAATTATAACATGTTAATCTAATACAAAATTATTAATTTTTAATAATGAATAAATCACACCCATAGTAACATTTTATTTTGTATTTAATAGGCAGTTAATTTTGTTAAATGTTATACGCAGAATTTAAATATTTTTTAAAACTTCCTTAACACATTTCTAGAAGTGACATTTTATTTTATTTTCACATTAAGAATATTTTAACTTTTAAAAATAATTAATTAATAATCATATATTATTGACGTATAAATACATGTATATATTGTAGGATAGTTATAGTTAAGACCACGTTACAACAGGGAAATTTATTTTTAGGTTTTTGGGTTTCCTAATAACTATGGTGCTGTTTACTGAATCTTCACAAAACTTTCCCAAAAAAGTCTCCTCCACCTCAGCTCCATCCTGGAAAATTTCAAAGTGATTTGTAAAGCACGCCCAGAAAAGGGGGATTCCCAAAAAAGTGTTTTACCTTGCAATTTTAACAAGAAAAATTGAACAGCAGTACAGAATTACTCCAAATCTGGCAGAAAGCAAAATTTTTACCTGGAAAGCATGCTTTTCTGTCATTTTTTTGTATTTGGTGTAAATTTGTTCAGCAGTTTTGAGAAATTAAGGTTAAAAGAAATGTATATTTAACGCCACAGAGGATCTGTGGACCGGACATATCAAAAGAAAAATCTGTTAGACTCTCTGAACATAGATGTTGCAGCAGCCATTTTAGGGCTCGGGGCTCTGTCCTCTGTACTAAGACAATAATTAAAATAGGGGAGCAGGGTAGGGCTATCTCAACCTCCATGGTCTGTTATCGGGCTCCCCAATATGTTTATTTACAGTACTGTGCAAATCCACACTAAAAATTTAATAAAAGAAAGGGAGGCCTCCGTTCTTTAAAATCAACATTCCCCCAGGGTGGGATGAGGCCAAGTGGGTCGCAACATACTTTATCAATTTTAAAAAGGGCAAGGTGTTTTTATCCCCCTCTCCAAGCCATACGGTGGCCCCAGGGACACATCCTCCAGGGCTTGCAGTATTATTTTTTAGGGAGGAGGTATGGGGCCCCCCATCCCAAATCAATTTTGGCCCTGTGGATCTCATCCCCCGGGGCCTGACAGTTTTTTGGATGGGGGATGTATGATGTTACAACGCATGCTTTTACCACGCATGCTGTTACAACGCAGGTTTTACTACGCATACCATTACAACGCATAGCGCTTTGAGGTGCTGGATAGTGAATAGTTTAATTTACTATTCCAACTCCAGTCGCCGTGGACACTAGGGAAGGTGTTGGATAGTAAATGAAATCTATTCCCTATCCTAGAGCGCCTCCCAGCGCAATGCGTTGTAATGGTTTTCGTTGTAAAACCTGCGTTGTAATAGCACTGCGTGGTAAAAGTTGCGTTGTAAAGGATGTTTCCCTTGGATGGGTCATGGGGCTCCCCTTTCTGAGCCATTTTCGGCCACAGGGACACCATCCCTTGGGGCCCCACACATTACAGTGTCCCGAAGACCTCATCTCGGTGGACACTGTAGTTCCCTGCCCGGAAGACTTCATTGCTCCATCCTGGCGGGACAGGAAGTCTCCCGTTTGGCTGAAGCTGAAATGTTGCTCCACAGGCTGGGAAAAGAGGATTGCTCTTTCTGGGAGCACAAAGAATAACTGCTTCCATCGAGCAGGAAGAAAGAAAACAAGTCTGCTCCTGCCAGCACCGGATGATGGGTGCCTGCTCTGCCAGCACTCAAGATGGGTGCTGGCTGGGGAGCCGGTGGGCCTGCCTCAGGCCCCCACCTTATGCACCCTCAGTAACAGATATGTGCTGGGTGGCGTTGGTGGCACTGGGACTACCCCAAAAAAAACTAAAAAACACGGCAACAAGAATGTTAAAAAAGTGTAGTCGTTGCTCATTTCATATCAACTGCTTCTGCCTGAGGAATGCCCCATGATGCCCTACACTGGCTTTTTATACATATTTTTAGCTCACTGTGTTGCCTTAAGAAGGAGCAAGGGCCACACCAACTATTTTTATTTATGTTTTTTTGGGGTTTGCTGGGAGGGTAGAAGCCCCCTTGTAACATTTAATAAAAAATGTACAGTAAGACTCTTGGTTCATTGAACACATGCCCCCAGGATAACGTACTATCATTTTCAAAGCACTCTGAGTTAGAGCTGAATGCTTCTCTGCTGAGGTGTAAACGCCCCTTGTGGTGAGTCCTATGGTTTTATTTGGTGACCTACAGAGTGTTAAAAACACTCATACGTATTTATGGTTGTTTTGTGTAAAATTGCTCTATTTAAATATTTTTGAGACTATTACTGTTAACAAGCATTGATTGTGTATTGATAAAGAATACATTGGATTATATATGTATAAGTAAATGATTGTGGTGAATAGATGACTAAGCTAATACGTCTACTTTGTATATGGTGATGTGCTGTCAGATCTCCAAATAAAGCCAACAGGCCTTCCTATTGTATTTTGGTTTTCTGACCCTTTGACAAAACAGTTAGTTATGCCTTGTTTCACATGACACCCCTTTATACGGTTACTTTCTGTTACAAAAAACCTCTGAAATTCAAAGAAAAGCGGGTAGATGCAGTCAACCACCACCCCCTGCACAGAATTACCCACCTTCAGGGAGAAGGGGGGTGTGGATGAAAAGCAGTGAGACAACTTCCAGCTATGCTTTTTGGCTGTGCACAGCAGGTATTTAGGTGCCCATGTGGGGTGTGGGAGTTAGTACCAGGGTCTGGCTCCAGGCCTGGCCCAGCACCCAACCCCATGCCAGGCACAAGGACAGACATCTTACTTTCCATGAAAAATAAAAACATAGAAATTCACTTAAAATATTAAAGGTTAAAGTGACATCATAGTCAGGAATTGTAATAGTATCCTACTTTACATTTAAAAACAGGACAAATTCACTGATAATAACTAAGGTTAATGGGACGTAATAGTTAGGTGAAAATGTCAGTTAAAACATGATGTTTTAACCCCTTCGCTGTGGCGGGAATTCCGCCGCAGCGCTAAGGGGGCGGGGGGGTCGAGCGTCGCTCGCTTGCTCGTGACGGAGCCGCTCCGTCACGAGCCGCGGTTGAGCTGTGCTCGTGACGGAGCTCGTGACCAGCGTTAGTTATCTAGAGTAACTATAACTCTTGCCCTAAAGTAACCATAACTTATGCTCTCGCCATGCACTGCATGTACCCTCATACAATTCATCACTCATGACATCTTCAATGACTGCATTGATAATATCCCTAATGACATCTGAAATTACATGATTGATACCACTTTGAGGGTGCAAATTACTTTGGAGTATGAGTTATAATTACTTAGATAAGTATGACTGGTGAGTCGTAGTGGTTTTGTTAGTTTAAAATGTTACATTTTCTCCTAACTATAATGTCGAAAGACAGACAGACAGATAGACAGAGAGACCGACACACAGATTTTTGTGGTACGTATTCCCTGTACTTCTCACATGTCCCACGCATACACAGTGGCAGAGATCTCCGCACAGAAAAGTTAAGAGATGTGGATGTCTCCACCCATAGGTTTGTAAAGAGCATATTGTTGTGAGTAGTAGTACTGTACTGTGTACTTCATGTACTACAGAATGCAGTTTGTAACTAGGCCTAAAAGTTGCTTTCATTTAATTTACTGCACAGCTATTAGGTTTAAATGAGATGGCTTTTGCTTCATGAATTCTCAAAGGCAGTAAGGTTTTTTCTTTAGGCAGTTAAATAATAAAAGTTGCAAAAACATAAGAGACATTAGGGGGCTGATTTCGATGTTGGTCACAGTTGCCTCCGACCGACACCGTTTCTGTGTGAGAACCGACCGACCATAGGTCAGCAACTCCGCACACCTCATTACAATGCGACCGCACATGGTGCGGCTGCTAACTCCCATTTCTCTACGGGAGCTTGTGCAACGGGAGGAGACCGCCTGCAGCACTAACTCCCATTTAGAAATGGGAGTTTGTGTAAATCCCTGCACCTGAATGGCAGGCCCCTCACAGTACCTGCAGCACAGCGTACAGATTTTCAGAGGGCCACCATGAGTGACCCTCAGGGCCACCCTGCAGGGCGCGTAGGGATGGGGGCCCTGATAAGAGCCCCCAAAGACACTTTCCAACAGCAGTTCCGTATCTGAAAAGCCGTCGTGGAACTGCTGTTGGAAAGTTGCAGTATAATCCCGAAGGCGGAAACGCCGTCCGTTAGGGATTATGAGGCCCTTCTAACTGGCCGACGGGCAGCCCGTCAGAATCAAGTCAGATTGCCAGGTCGGTTTGGACTCCATCCACCGTCACTGAAATACAGAGGTCGGAATTCAAACCCATGATGTCCGTCGCAAAGCCTCCATTCAACAGTTGAAGGCTTTCCGACCAACATTGGAATCAGGCCCTTAATGTTTTCAGAAGGATTTTCCAGTCTTTCATAGTATGTTATATATATGCCCATTTTATTAGCTTGCTTCTGGAAATGTGCTGCTTTAACTGTGTAACTCAACAGTCCCTTTGAAAAGCAGTAGTATACCACAACATGAGAGGGCAGCCTTGCAGAATGTGGTGAGGCCCCCCCCCCGCAGCTCCATGCCTCACAGATATTGGCCTTGGTTTGGATGCCCCCCAGATATTGGGCTTGGTTTGGATGGTGCCTCTTTGTTCACAACATTTCATCTGCCTACAAATGACCAAGAGCAAGCAGAATCTCCACTCAACAGTTAATTAAGAAAGATTTATTGTGGTTAGCACTTTCTTTCTATTATCTCAACAGAATGTTCAATTCCCTGATGTAAATATCATTTCTCATGCTCCATGCCTGCTAATCTTTGTTTGGATATATTTAGTTGCCATATTTGATTTCTATAGACATCTTGTTGATAAGTTGTATATCCTTATTCCTGTAAGATTTTTCTGTTGTTTTCTTATTTTTCTGTCTCCCCCTATCTCTTTTTCCCTCTTATTCTTTTCTGATTTTTCTCTTCCCTTTTTTCTCTTTTCCTTAATTCACTTTAGACAACAAAAAACTACAAACTTCTAGTTTCCTATTGGTTTATGTTACAGGCTTATTTAAAATTTTACCTATGTTTACAAGGTTATATCTGACACTGTTTACTTGTTGTTTTAAAATCTATTGTCTATTTCTAATTTGGCTAACATTCACTTTTTCGATGTAATGTTATCTCAATTATTTTCTCTACCAATGTATCCATAAAGCATTTTCAAAGTAAACAAAAACAGTGTTGCAAGGAAGAATTATCATGGCGGAAGGTGGCACAAGGCGTGAGAAATTAATCCAGTCCAAGTTTATGCTTTGCATTTTGAGGCCTGTTGGCTTATGTATTTCATCATAAATTCATGACTACACTTTTTAAACTAGAATGCAAAAAATCTTCACCGGAATGAGCTACTCACACATGGACCTGGAAACATTGAGAGCTCTCATTTGTGAGTGCTTTTCTAGATCTCAAACTAAATAATTGTTCTGTTTTAGATGCCTGCATGAAAACCATTAAGCCTGGTGTTAAATTGAAATCAGATGCAGCTGATGTTTCAGAAATGCATAATTGCTGGAGTCTTCAGGTCATGGGTAAACAGGAGGCTTCTAACAGGCACTCTGTTTGCAGATTGAGACGAATGTTGAGAAGCTGATTCATAATGAAAAATGTGGATCCATCCTTTTGTTAAATTACATAGGACGAAATCAATTATTGCTTTCTAGACTAGTACCGAGATTACCGAGCATCTCTTGTGGCCAAAGCCCACTTCTGTGCTCATTCATACTTCAGCTACTTCAGGCATTAGCGAGACAGCAATCTAGTGGCAGAAATCACACAGTGTGCAAGGGAAGAAGTATAACTTCAATTCAAAGCTACTTTATGAACACCCAGGGGCAGATTTACAAGCCCCTTGCGCCTCTTTTGTGCCGCCGTTGCGTCACCGCAAAAGCTGCACCATGGTGCAGGCTATTTACAATGTGACGCATCTAGGGAGATGCGTCAGGTTGTAAAGCCCTGCGCCAAAAGTAGGCGTTCTGGCGCAGGGGTGGGCGTTCCTGCGCAGGAACGCCTCCTAAAAGTGGCTGAGTGAAATCTACAAGATTTCACTCAGTCACTTTTAGGCCAATGCTGCGTCAAAACCCTACGCCTGCTTGAAGCAGACCTAAGGCTTGACGCAGCATTAGTAGAATGGGCCCCCCAGGAGCATTGCTGGAGTTGCGTCGCGCATGCAACGCAACTCCAGCAATGCGACACCTTTACAGCATCTGTGCCATTTTTGCCCATTGTGGGTGGCGGAGGCATGGTGCACAATTACTGGCGCATCCCTGCTAATTTGCAGGGATGCGCCATTAAATATAAATATGCCCCTAGTTTCTAAACTACCTATTAGTGACACATGTTTTGATCCCTACTTCAGCCTGACTTTTGATATAGCTACCTTCTGGGCAGTCAGTCCATTAGGGCTGATGCCCTGGCCATGAGCCACATATCCTTTGCCATCTATGTTCTTGGCATATTTCTGTCCTTTAGAAAGGAGCTTGAAGATATACCTTTGAACATAAATGTTTCCAGAGTGGCACATTATGAGCTGAGGAAATTATTAAATACACTTGAATTGGAATTTGGAATCGGATTAAAAATGTGTGGTAATATTTGAAGAAGCTTCATACAAAGTAATTATCCATTGTTATAATAAGTGTGTTTTGAGCCATGTTATTGGTGCTGTGGCATGCAGAATTCGGAATGCCTGCATCTCTTCCCATTTAATCTTGGTGGAAAAGTTTGTTGATCTTGTTATTTTATGTTTGGCCTGAAGATGGGCTGAGTTTGAAAATCTCTTCTGCAGTTGTTTCTGGGGAAGAACAATCTATTAAAGGATCAACAATCGGAGAGCTGTATTAAAAGAGGTGCCAATACTGCCTTGTGTCTATTTGGGATAGCCTGAAATTAACAGTGTCCATAATGGAGTTCCAGAACAATTATTCCATAATGCACCCTCTTTTAATTAATTTAAAAGAAATATATATTGATATGAACATGAAACTTTGGGAGGATAGGTCTTCCGTTAATGTCCATGAAAAGCATTTCTTTAAACGATCAGTACATTATCTTTGGGCACCTCCTCACATGATTTCTCTGATGCACAAATTTAACACTCACTGTAATAGGAGGCACACAAGATAAATGGCTAATTTGCAATCTGTTAGAACTGGGGGTCTCTAGTTGGCAGAGGTAGGTACCACTGTCCAAATAGGGATCCTTGCTTCTAGTCAGGGTAAGAAGGATTCACTCTTTAGATAACCCCTACTCAATCCCTAGGTAGCTTGGCACGAGCAGTCAGGCTCATCAAAGGCAATGTGTAAAGTATTTGTACCAACACTCACAGTAACACAGTGAAAACACCACAAACTCACTCCACAATAGTTTAGAAAAATAAACGTATTTAATCGAAACTACACAAGACCAAACCGACAAAAATCCAACATACACAGTTCAAGAATATGGTTTCAAAAGAGTTCTTAAGGTTGCGTTACAATAATCCTCAGTTGCGTCACGTTTTAGCCAACAGTACCTTGAGATGTGACAAAAGTTCCAAGTGAAAGCTGTAGCGTTGAAAAGCAAGTGATGCGTCACTCCTGAGACCCTGGGGCGACAATGCGACAACCCTGCTGGACGTAGCGGCCGTGTTGCAGTGACTCCTGTCTGCATGGGGAGGGATGCGATACCTTGTGTGGATTCCGGTGCACAGGTTTTGGTGGAAGCGGCTCGCAATAGGTATGATGCGGCTCAGCGTCGATCTTCTCCTTTTGCAGCCCCTCGATGTGATGGCTCTGCGACGACTCTCGCAGCGACGTGATGCAGTCCGCAAGCAAGAGGTGCAACGATCTCACCCAGTGAAGACAGGCTCTGCGACGATACTCTCAGCGATGATATTTTCCCGCACCGGACTGGTGTGTCCCACAAACGAAGGATGCAACGACTCTGGCATCAGCAACAAACGCTGCAACGATCTCGGCCTTTGTATCGGTGGGAATTTCCTCACACTGACGGGGATGCGCTCCGCAAGCGAGCGATGCATTAAAACTTGCAGAAAGTCTTTAAAATCTTGGTTTCCAGCTTCCCAACACAGGCACAACTACTAGAGGCATCACAACTGGCCCAATCAATCTGGGAAGGACAGAACTCTCTCAGCAGAGATCAGGGAAGTTGAGGGTGAAGACCTTTCATTCCTGGGACTTCTTAACACAGAGCCAGCTCTTCTCAGGCCCTTGAAGATTCCTTCAAGCAAGGGGACACAGCACAAAGCATAGTCCTTCCCCTCTCCATGGCAGCAAAGCAACTGCAGGGTAGTCCAGCAAAGCAACGGGAGGACAGTCTTCCTTCTTCAGTCTTCCAGCTTTCTCCTTGGCAGAGGTTACTTCTTGATTCCAGGATGATCTAATTTTCTGTAGTCAGGGGTCCTGTAGTTATACCCCTATAAGTCTTTGATCCCTTTGTGCAGGAGGGCTCTGAGCCCGGTCTGAACCAGTTCTGGGTGTTCCTTGAGCACTTTGTTTTCCTGGCCTCTCCTTTCCTTTCAGAGAGAGGGGCAGGGTCATCAGCCGCCCAGCAGGAGTTGGAGCCAGCATTGTGGAAGGCAGGCACAGCCTTATTCAGGCCCAGGTGCTTCCCCCTCCCACCACTCTAGATGCAGATGGAACTATTCATCCCAGAGATGGCCCACTCGGCCTCTGGGAGCCACCCAGCCCCTGTCACTCACAATCCAGACGGTCAGTTCACAAACAGGCCAAGGCACACAGAAAGCTCAGACAAGAGAACAGCTACTTTCTAAAAGTGCTGTTCTCAAATACAGGATTTAAAAACCACCTTTCCTAAAACATGTCTTATGAAATTCTGAGTTCAGGGATACCAAACTTCTATTTCCTACCTTGCTCCTATGGGAAGATATGCTGGTAGCCACTGTAGCCAGCATTCCCCATGATAGCCTAAGGGCAAGGTAGCCTTACAATAGTGAAAAACAAAAATGGCTGTCATTCACTACCAGAGCATGTCACCGTCACTAGTACATACTCTACCTTTCACATGCACTGCACCCTGCCCAAGGGGGTACCTTGGGCCTTCCATAGGGGTGAACAATGTTTACAGAAAGGTAAGAGTTAGGCCTAGTCAGTGGGGACACTGACCAGGAGGACATGGCAGTTACACAGACTGCACACAGGCACTGCGGTGGCAGTCCTGAGACACCATTTTAGGGCTACTCGTGTGGGTGGCACAATCAGTGCTGCAGGCCCACTAGTAGCATTTGTATCACCAGCCCTGGCACACTCAGTGCACTTTACTAGGGACTTCTTGGTGATACAAATATGCCAATCATGGATAACCAATTACAATAATAATTTACACAGGGAGCACTTGCACTTTGACACTGCTCAGCAGTGGCAAAGTGCCCAAAGCATCTAAACCAGCAAAAATGAAATCCAGCACAGCGTTAAATATACAAGAGGCAGAGGCAAAAAAGGACAGGGGAAACAACGCCATAGATGCCAGGTCTAACACAATCTATATCTGCAGTGCAATTTTTTTGTGAATTGTAATTCTCTACAATATTTGGAAATGTCATATAATCAGGGAAATTGAAAAAGAAATCTTTTTTTTTGTATATGAACAACAAGACATTTTAGTAAGTTCATGCACGAATCAAGGAAAGTTTGGTCAATGACTTACATACAAAAAGGAACAATGTCTTAAGAATCCCTGAGTCAGTTCTCGAATATGTTGCTTTAGAATGGCTGCCTCAGTACTGGTGCAGCACTTTAACCAGAATAAGACTGAACACAGGGCACTCTTATAATAAATGGCACAATGACAAAGCTCTGACTTTAGAGGAATAATGAAAGTACACTTTGCATAGAAAACTAAGAGCTAAGAATTGCAATTTCCTTACACGCCAATCCCTGCATATTAAAGTAGGTCTGCTCTGTAGATCACAGAGGAAATAGCCTTGCCATCCTAAACCATTAGTGAATAATTAATTCAGGATTTCCCTAACCTCTTACAGAAGGATACAGCTGCTCCAAATTGCATCAAGGCAAGTATTCTGTCTTCTACACTTTGCTACCTTCCATTTCCATTTACACAAAAAGTTTATTCTAACACCCTGGTGCACATAATCAAACAAGAAGTAAAGGAGGTATTGTTTCTCACAAATATTTCCACAGTGGAAGTCTCATAAGAGTAACTCATTAAACCCTAAAGTAGTAACTGCCTTTCCACAATAGCAGTTTTTTGAGTAAAAAGGAAGACAGACATTGGGGAAGACCTCTCACTGGTGACATCAACAACCAAGGCAAACTTATGAGTTACTTCTCAATTCTTGCTATAGCTAGCTGACACTGCAGTTCCCTTGTTCACTTTTGTGACGGAGTATCCCATCCACCAAGATCGTAATAACGCCCTAAGTGATATGGCCAGAATCACAGGATATTGAGCTGACTCCTATAGTAAAACCTGGTCCCCCAGATCCAAAGTCAGCAGCTCTTGCCCTTATGCCACATGCTCTGTTATTAGCAGCTGGTGGAATCACCACCTCAATAATGTTTATAACACCATAGCCCATCATGTGTCCAAAACGGCTCAGAGTTGAAGAGTTTGGTAATTGCTTGCCACCTCAGGGGTACTAGACACCATCTCATCAATCTTTGAATCAACCACCCAGAAAGTGGAAAGTTAGACATACACAATCACAAGCACATAACAAGCACATAGCATGCCATCAAAACCTTCAAAGTTACCCCAAGCCGAGCAATGGACAACTGTGCTCCCAGTAGAATAAACCAATAGCAAAGTCACTTGACACACACATCCATACCTATAGTACTGTAAACACAACAATGATCTAATGCAATACTATTTCTACCTCATCTGCCATCGTTCACTATAACGCACCAGAAACAACAATGAAAAACAACTAAATACCACATTCACAGACTAATTTGACTCTGGCCAATGAAAATCCTGGAATCACACATGCTGCCAAGATTCAGAAAACATTACTGGCAATTGGATGGTATAAATGTGCATTCAAGTGTATGTAACATAAAATGAAGGCCTCGATTATGCCTTAGGGTGAAATATGTGCAAAGGCAGCGATTGTTGGAAGGAATTATTCTGGTCAGAAGCATCACAAATATGTTCTATTATGAGTTAAACTCCATGGGATGGGATGTAACTTGGGGACTCAGTTTTTCATGCCAGAATCGCACGCAGAATTCCCATTTCTGTGGGGTATCACGCACACACTTACTGAGCAGCTGATAAAAGTGTGTGAGGGTGGTGGTGTGGCACATGGAGTGGGGAAGAGAAGACTATTGCTTGGCAGGAGGGAACATTACTTGCTGCCCCCATGCCTTGAAAGGAGGTTGGGTGTTGGCCAGAAAACCAGGTTGGGCTGCACTGCAGTCCACCCCTAAGGCAAACTAACCTTCCGTACTTTCAGGCCAGTAAAATTTGTTGAGTTGATCCCGCACTCGAAAAATCCAGATATGGAAGAAAGGGCCCTCTTATAATTGAGTGGGCACAGAAATTCTGCTCCACTCAACTTGAAATCAGGGATTTAGGGGTTTTTGTAGGTCATCATGCCTGCCAATCACGGTCCTCCTCCACTCATTTCCTTTTCAATCAATCTCTATTTTCCAAGGTTGTCTCTCTTGCTCCCTAAGCCTCTTCCATCCCCTCTCTCTCCCTTGTTCTTTTCCTTTCTCCACCTCCTCTCACGATTCCTTTTTGCAGCTCTACCCCTTGAAGTTCTTTTTATGTGCTTTTTTGTGTTGGCAGCAAGATCTTGGACACCATAACATAACATAACATAACATAACATGTGTATTTGTAAAGCACACGTTCACCAAGAGGTCTCTTGGCGCTGAATAACAGATGCTCGTTGTTACCCAACTCAATGGTACTCATTTTATCGACCTCAGATGGATGAAAGGCTGAGTGGACCCGCCAGGATTTGAACCTGTGACCATGATGTCGAACACAGGCCCCTGTAATAGATGTATTAGTCCATTGAGCCACCAGACCCGGCTTGGTCCGGTGGCCAACACTCTCTGCTCCCTGTCCTCCTTGCATTTCATTTGTCATGAGAAGCTGAGTCTGACTTATTTGGGGGACCACATCACGGTTTGCTCCCACTGTTAGGATATGGAACTATCCTTCTTCAGGACCCATTAACTGTACAAAGAGCACAGATCAAGATTCGGCCAATACGTTCAGTAAGCTGATGTCTCATTTGAAAATCAGTTCCTCCATTCATAAATCGGGGCAATTTAGATAGGGGAAGAGATGAGAGAAGAGAACATTTAAAAAGAAATGGAAAGAGACGGAGAAAAAGAAGAGATGGAGAGAGTATGTGTAACAGTGTTTAGTAGGAACGAGAGGATTTTACAAATGATGTTTTTGTACCTCTATTTTGGATTTGTTATCTTGCTTACTATTTTCTTCAGACGTCGCCTTGTGAATTGGTTTTGTTTCACATACACTGCAATTTAATAGATGTTCAAGGAACATTTTACCAGCTCAATAATTGCTACTTTCTGGTAATTTAATGCAAAATCAATAACTTTTATTTGTGCTAAAACATAACATAACACTTTCCAGTGGATGAAATAGAACATCCCTTCCACTCACCACTGCCACAAACCACAATTGAGACCCCGATTGACTGGTACATTTTAACTATGCTCTAACAAAACAAATAGAAGGCAGACTTCAGTTGGAGGCAATAGATCTGCATCTGTTAGATTTGATAAACAAATTAATTGTATGCACAGGTAAGCACACCATACTTCTCAGTATGATTTATCGTATTCATTTTCCACATTTTCAGCAGAGCTTTACATAGATTCAGTACAGCATATGAGCTGGGAATGTTAATTTTTCAATTTCATCTTTAATATATGGGGAATAAATGTTCACCCTCAGTCTTTTTCCCCAGAGCACTTCATGCTATTAAAATTAATATTTGACTTTTCATCTGTAAAGGATGTTGATTTAGTCCATGGGCCTTTGCACACTGGGATTTTCCAAACCTTTAAATCTTAATTTACTCAATGTCTACATCAATTTGCATTTCAATCAGAGTCTGGAAATCTATTTAACTTGATGCTTGGAACATTTATGCGTGTTGCCTTCTCTTTGACAATGTACAATGGCGTTAAGGTAACACAGCTTATTTCTATGTCAGACTTCATTTCAAGCTAGTGAACTAATAATTTCACAGCCTTTCTAGTCAAATGTCTGGGGACTATGAGTGAATTGTTTGTATAATCTAACCAGTTTTTACTAAGTACATACAACACGACTCAATTGAATTAATTTCTTATTGAACATCAACTGGAAGTTTTTAGGAGTAATCATTAAGTGAAGGAGTGTGTATTTTGGTAAGCAAATATTACAATAATGTAAGTTATATGAATTGAATATTTAATTAAAGAAAATGTTACAGATGTATCAGCCAATACATTGCATTAGGGATTGGATATTGCATCATGACTACTTGTCTTTAAATCAGCTTAACTGACGGAAAGAGTGGGTGGACAACAATATTAGCAAAAAATAAAGGGTGCAAGGGAAAATTTATTTCTACAATATGAGCCTCATTTTTGTGTTTTTGGCAACTCGCAGAAGCTGCTTATAAATTTATGAAGAGGACTAAATACCTGTGGCTGCAGGATTATTGATGGGCTACGAATTGATTGTGAACTACACCATTCTAAATACTGGAGAATAGCAGTCAAATAAAAATGGTTGTATGTCAGAATATTGGCAGCAAAAATGTTGTCTTTGTTTACAAATACATTATCCCATTTGGTGTAGATTGTCTCCTATTGACTTGAATGTGTCGCAGGGGCCGATTCACAGAACTAACTTAAGACAAAATCCTAAACGTACTACTTTTGGTATTCCCAAAAGTTAGGATTTTGTCTTAAGTTTGTTTTAAGACAACCTTAAGACAGACTTAAGACAAAATCCTAACTTAAATCTGTATTAAGTCTGTCTTAAATTTGTCTTAAGACAAACTTAAGACAAAATCCTAACTTCTGTGAATACCAAAAGTAGTAAGTTTAGGATTTTGTCTTACGTTAGTTCTGTGAATCGGGCCCGATGTTTTTATGGTAAAGGGGGCACCATTTTTATGTCAAACAGTGTTTTGGTTATGATAATCCGGTACCATATCCAAAATTACAGATGCAGGTACAACACCAAGGAGAAAAAATTGTAGTAACAGCTGCATTCTTGCAAGACATTTCCCCATGTGTAAAAGTACAGGATGCACATAGACACATGCAGAATGCCTCTGCATGTCCTAGACTGTAATACGGAAAGGCTTCCCATGAGCACCTTTGGGGACGTGCCGCAGCTACCCACGATACCCAGGGTATCTGAATTTGAAAGAAATTGGAAATATACTCTAAACTTAGGAGGAAAGCTACATGAGTAAACTTTCATTTTTTTGTGATTCAGGCTTAGGGGCCTATTAGGGCTGACAGGCGGACTTTGTCCGCCCGTCATCCTACCGGGGTTTGGGGACCACCCGCCATACAGGCGGGGGTCCCGTGGGGGGTAATATGATGTGCCCGCCACAGTGGCGGGCACATCCTGCATTTTTAGCATTGTGGCGGGCGGTGCTCTCAGCACCGCCCGCCACAATGCTAAAAATGCATTAATGCATTTGCGTAGACAAAGCGGCAGGCACCGCGCAGTGCCTGTCACTTTGTTTATGCAAATGCAGGGGGTACCACAGGTACCCCCCCCGTGTGCACCCCCCACCTCTCCTTCACTCTGGGGGCCTGCAGGGGGCCCCCAGAGTGAAGACCGCATGCCTTTCCGTCCGCCGGGGTCCCCCCGTCATCCTAATATGGCGGGAGGAATTTAGGTGCGGATGGCGGGTGGATTGCCCCCGCCATGCTGGCGGTGGCTACCGCCAGCCTGGCTGTAGCCCCTAAGTGTCTATGCCCTAAATGTATGTGAATATTATGCATTCTCCTTTGTACACTGGGCAAGTAACAGGGCGCTTTTAAAAAAAAATAGATTCCTGATTCTATTTTATTCTCAATGTTTTCTAGGAGCGCTCCTGGAAAGTTCAAACTGTTGTATTACTTCTGAAATCCTTTTGTGGATTCCACTATAATATTGGCACGTCCCCCCTCACCCACCCACCACCCGAGCTGTATTCCGAGCCGCACTAGTGCCCACCCAGGGCACCCAAAAAACATACATTGGGTGCCACAGGAGAGCCCCAGAGCCCCCGCTGTCCAAGCCGGTTCCCCACATGCATTGCTCCCACCCACAGGGTTATGCTGTTCATACCGGGAGAGGGCAGTAACTTGATCTGTGAAACAAATCAAATGCCTGCTCCCAACTGACAGGAGCATTTTTGAAGCTCCCGCCCACTGGCAGCTGACTTTGTGTTTGCTCCTATTTGGCAGGAGTTTTAGAAATGTATCCGCCAGGCAATAGCAAACTGTTGTAATCTTACTCTTCTCCCATTCCCCGCTTTCCCCCTCCTCTTGCTGCCCACTTGGTATGGTCCGCGCTACCTCCGGGAGCGCGGGTTAGAATGTTGTGGAAAGAGATTATGCCGCCAAGCTGGGAGCACCGATTGGAACAAGACTGAATAAAGTACTTACTTTGAAACCTCATTTGGAGTAGTGAGTCATTACTACATTTATGGCGACGAGGACGGGATGCTGAGCCAGGGTCAGTGTGGTGCCTCCCCCCTGGATAAACTTGATGCTTGAGCGGAGATAAGTTTACAAGGAAGACTCACCAAGAGAAGGAATGAAATTCGGCTTAATGAGTTGCCGGTAACGAGCGTGCGACAAGAAGTGAAACTGTCGAAGTCGATGGGAGGTGACGACTCTTGGCAGCTGTGTTCCGCTTCTGGTTCTGAGGAGGTGTCCCTTAGCACCATGCTTAGTCCCCTCCGTGGTTTGTGAGGACTGTCATGCTGTTTAAGAAAAACAGGGAACTCTCGTGAGAAGAAGACGGAGCGGGTCTTGGCACGAATAAACACAGAGTTGTCGATGGGAAGTCCGGCCCTGTAAACGTGGACCTCGCAGCCTAAACCATTTCCGGTGTGAATTTTTTTTGAAGTAAAGACGGAAAGGTGGAAGCATTCCCTGCGGTTCCCGAGGGAGTTGCACAAGTTTATGAGGTGAGCCCTTTGAAGCTGCGTGAGGACCGGGAGCTGAGCTGGGGTCAGTGAGGTGCTTTCCCCCCCCCGGGATGAACTTGATGCCTGTGCGGACTTAGCGGATCGTGTGAACTGTGGATTTTCCAGCACCAGACTGAATCAACCGAAGAGCGTCCTTGTAGGACGTTAGGCTTTCGCTTCTAAAACGTCGGAAGTGGTTTTAGCCTGGGAGTCGGTGAGCTGGTGCTGAGGGGAGGAGTGGAATCTTGCCTCCTCGTTTGAAGTCACAGGCGTTGGTGGAGCCGGTGGTTACAGTCCCGTAGGTGTGACCTGTGGAGGGGAAAGGGACGTACGAAGAAGCAGCGGCATGCTGAGCGGAAGCTGCCGGGCACAACGCGTTATTTTATGAAAGGTCCTGAAGAGGTGTAAGGAGCTGTAATTAAGCAGCGGCATGTTGATCTGAGGCTGCCGGGCACAACGCGTAAATGTTGTGAGTGAACCTGAAGAGGTGCTAGGATCTGCCATTAAAGTGAGTGAAGACGTTGAGGGGCAGTGCGTGTGGAGGAGAGATTGCTGCTGACGTAAGCAAGGAATCGAGCTCAACTGTCGGAGCTGTGTTGAGGAGCGTCGTCATTCTTTGGCGCTCATTAAGTAGAAGACAGGACCTGTCAGCAACAGTGTTCAACAAATCTACAGTTTAGTGACAAGATTGGCCAGTTTCAAGCAGCACTAGTGCTGATGAATAGCAGGAGCTGTTGTCAGGAACTGTCAAAGCCATCTAAGTGGTAAACCTAACCGAGGGACAATCTATCCTGGAAGTATTTGAAGTATTACCTCGTCGACTCTGTATAAGGGAAACCCCAGTGAGTCATTTAGATATCCCTCTGAACTGTGATATTATATGATACGAGGAATAAAAGTTTCACCCAAGAGGATGTGCAGTGAAACGGCAATGTGGTCAGAAGTGCGCACTTAAATTGAATGTGAGGAGGACCGGAGAGAGGAAAAGGATATTTTCCCAATTTTGTAGAATCATTCATTCCCTCAGCACGTATTGTAAGCAAGCGACCTACTCCACTGCCACCTGAGGGTCCCAGTTCCATTCACGCTAGGTGTCAGACGAGTCCGGAGTATAGGTATCAGCAAGTTCTGACTAATGAGGTGAGGGGAGGTACTTAAAGTGTTAGGATCTTCTCCCATTGTTTTTGCTCATTTTAAGGTCATGTTTCGTTCTGTAATTTCAGAGGTGGGAAAGTGTGAATATTGTTGTTTAAGGAAGACAATTTTCATTTAACTGTGCTATTCGGAACGCTCCCCACGTAGAATTTCCCACAAGACTAGGTCGGATGGTCAAAGCATACCCAGTATAGACAGCACTGTAAATATCATACAACACAGTGGAGGCGGAATGGGGTTATTCTTTTAAAGTGTACGCTATAGCTTTATTCACTCCGCTGAACTTCGGTGTCATTAACCATACTATCCCACACCAGCTAACCAGTCAGGGTTTCCCCAGTCACTTTTCTGAAGGGATACCCATTAAACGTAAGTGTTTAATACCCTTGAGGTGTACACTGGGCAACATACTTAATTTTAAATGGTCGGTGTCTGAAGACTCCAGTTTGGGTACCCTTGCGCTGTCTTTCTGTGGGTGGTTGCATCTTCCTGTGTTTATTCTTGAGCATTGCAACACACTAAACATGGAGTGGGGCCGAAGGTATAATCTCCCTCCACCAGTGCCGTTCATGGAGGAGGCTAATAATAATAATATTGCAAATTGGAGGGAGTGGAAAGTGTATTTTGAAAACTATCTGTCCGTCGTTGAGGAAGAGGAAGCATCTCTTTCACCTGAAGTAAAGGCGGAAATATTACTTCACAGCTTAGGTACGGGAGGAAGGAAAATGCATAAAAATATGGAAAAAGTATTCATGAAAGGAACTGATAGGAATATGTATGAGAACCTCTTGAATGTGTTGGATGAACATTATATACAAGCCAGAAGTGGAAAGGTACAAAGGGAAGAAGTGTTCAAGGAAGGAATGGATGGCAAAGAGGAAGTTAATGCTAGTATGATAATCCAAAGAGGTACCATCTTTATAGGCGGAATTGAGATAGAAATAATCACAGACTCCGGTTCAAGATGTAGTGTGGTAAGCAACAGTGATTGGAACAGAAAATTAAAAAAAAAGAATGGTGATGAATTTAAAGAAGCCAACATAGCCCTAAAAACGTATGCAGGAAAGGAAATACAGGCCATTGGCTACATAGTCATGGACTTAGTTTATGAGGAAAACAATACTAGGAGTACTATACACATAATGGAAGGGGGTCTCACCATGCTAGGGTGGAGAGATCAAAAGAAGTTGAGGATGAGTGAGCAGGCATGGATTCAAAGCATACAAATAAATAGGTGTGAAACTGTTGATGTTGGCATGCAGCCATTGAAGGGTTTGACAGTATTTGAAAGAGCTGCAAGCAATAAAGAATGGGATAAAGAAGCTAACATTGACGAGCATAACAAGAAACTAAACACTTATCAAAGTCTGGTGGAGGACAGAGAAATACGTAAGAAACTAGAGAGAAAGGACAGAAGGAAACAAAAAATTGAGAAAGATGGAGAATTTGAAAAGGAGGTGGAGTGTTTAAATGCCACTGCCAAAGGGCGAAGATGGGAGATGCATAAGAGTAACCAGTCCCATTGCAAGGAGATGCGGCAAAGAAATACATTGGCTGAGTTCAGGACCAAGATGTCTGAAGAGAATGTGGACGATTTTGATCTAGAAAGAGTGAGGGGTCCAAGTCACTTTGAGTCGAAGGGAGAGAACCTAGAATTATACTTTCAAGGGTTCGATTGTGGTAAGAAGGAGAGTGAGAGTGAGAAAACGCAGGAAAAAACTAAAAGATTCTCCATTAAAGTCATAACAAGGAAGATGGGTCCATTCAATGATCATTGGAAGAAGCCAAAGAGTAATGGTCCTGAAAACATAAATAAGTTCTTTTATGGCAAGCCCAAGAGGGAAAAGGAGGGTATACTGAGGGCCGATGAAGCTCATGCCATTGATCTGGGGCTGTTGGAAATGAAATTCGGTATAAGTTGTGTTACAGATTATGATCAAGGAAATGAGGGCAGAAGAAGGCCTAGTCCAAACATGGATATGGACATGGATAAAGAGACACATTGCGCCAGAGGAAGTCTTCGGGGTGTGTCCTGTCCCAAGCTACAGACTAAGGAAAAGAACATTACAGCCAGTATCAATCTTCCGGAAGGGGAGGGTAATACAAGCAGGAGAAGTTCGGAATCCAAGGGAGAAAAGGTTGTGATTCATAAACCTGTGTCTTGCCCATGACAGGATGGCCTAAGCACACACTCGTGAATCCCTTGATTTGTACTGCCCACATCATAGAGGTGCACATCCCTGGTGCACCAGACTATCACAAATGTTATTTGCGTTGGTTGATTTCAAGGGTGAAAAGGATGTGATACTAATACCTGTGTTCTACCCATGTCAGGACGCCCAAGCACGTACCCGTGCATCCATTGAATTGTACAGCCCATATCATAACTGGGCACACTCTTGTTGCACCAGACAGTTACAGTTGTTTATGCGTTGGTTGATTTAATCTTATAACTTTACTTGCTGCAACCTGAACTTTTAAGAGCTTTATCCTGCTTTCTGCAGACAAATATTTGGACAGGGGCCACTCATGTAATCCCATCGGGATATGCCAGGGGATCACATAGTATATCCACAGTCACGTCAAGTAAAATCAAACTCTTCATATCTTATGTACCATAGTCAACAGTAAAGTCTCATGAGTTTTTCCATTTAGACTTTGGCATGGGGTCCCCTGTTCCCGACCCCATTGTTTTTGTGCTATATATATATATATATATCTCTCTCTCTCTCTCTCTCTTCCTATCTTTTCCGCACCTTTTTTTTTTGCTGGGAGTTCTTATGTTTCCCCTTCCTCTATTTTCCTTAGGGAGGAAGGTGTGTTGTAATCTTACTCTTCTCCCATTCCCCGCTTTCCCCCTCCTCTTGCTGCCCACTTGGTATGGTCCGCGCTACCTCCGGGAGCGCGGGTTAGAATGTTGTGGAAAGAGATTATGCCGCCAAGCTGGGAGCACCGATTGGAACAAGACTGAATAAAGTACTTACTTTGAAACCTCATTTGGAGTAGTGAGTCATTACTACACAAACACAAGCTTCCCTGCCCATGCTAGTGTGGGCACAGAAACTGCTGTGGGCTCCCAGGAAACAGCTGGAGGGCCGGCCCGAGCGATGGGGCCCTTAGAGCAATAGAAGGCTGAGAGAGGGGGGCACTTGTTCATCGCCCTTTTTATAAATAGTAGCAGCCCTGGAGGATTGTGCCCCTGAGCCTTTTTTTAAAACTCAGGGAAGGACGACACGTGGTCCCACTCCCCTTCAAAAATGACGGTGGGTCTGGGGAATATGGTCCCTGGGGTCAAAAGTGGTTCAGAGAGGGGGGTGTCTAGGCCCAAAAACAACCTGGGTGTGGGGCTGCATGCCCCTCTCACCTTAAAATTACTTTTGGCCCCAGGATATGGTGTCTCGGGCTGAAATAACCTAAGGAAGGGATGGGGCATGTGCCCCTTTCCCAAGTAAAAATAAAGCTGTGTCATTCCCCGGCCCACCCCAAGGGGTTTTAATAAAGAAGTGTGGGAGCTCAGGCTTCTTTCTTAAAAGAATTTGGCACCAAATTTGCCGATCCTTTGTGACTTAGTGGAACATTTTCAATTTTTTGAGATAGCACCACTAGGTTTATGGGGTGAGGATATCGCTACCTTGCAACCTTATGTCATTTTTTAAAATTTTAATTAGGAAATGCTGAACATGACCAAAGGCCCTACATGGCTTGGTGTTGGCTCACTCGGGGTGGCTGCCTATGAGGAGTTGGATAAAGGGCCTGTTTGCAAGTGGAACTTACCAACAGTGGGAGTTTAAAAATGACATGCAGGTGTTTCACTATATGGCCGCTACCTCGTTATGCAATGCCTGTGAGCAAGGGCGGTGTGAGTGCCCAAAACGCGTCATTTGGAGGTGTTTCCCGTTGTTTGATATTCTGACCAGGAAATATTATATAGATAGATAGATAGATAGATAGATAGATAGATAGATAGATAGATAGATAGATAGATAGATAGATAGATAGATAGATAGATAGATAGATAGATAGATAGATAGATAGAATATTTCCCTGGTCAGAAATCTCAAATCTTCCCCCCCTCCAATTTTAGAATTCATCCCTGCCCACTCTCATCTTGGAAAGAGATGTCCTCTTGTCCCTAACAAGAGTAAATCTAGGACTTGCCTATAGTACTGATAAGTCATGTAAAATTAGTGAATACCCAGAAACACGTTTGTTTACTTCAGTGGGGGTAACTGAAAATGATGGGGTGACTGCAGCAGGTGATGATGGGCCCTGAGACTTCCACATCTCACCACTATCGACAGACCTTAGACTGAATTGGAGCCCCTCTAAAGGATGCCCCTCTTCCCTGTGCCAAAGGGACTGTGGGGCCTCAATATGGCCAAGGTTTGCAAATGTGCCTAAGCATCTTGGACATACCTTGAAAAGCCTTCTTCTGGCCCTAGCAGTAGATTTACTCACACACATTTTTTTGAGAATGTCAAAAGTGGTTCTGCACTTGTAAAAAGGCCACTTGCATGTGCAGAAAGGAAGCCCACAAGACGTTTGTCAATAGTGTAAACAGTTGTTAACCTGCATCTAGGGAGTTACAAGCCGCTTTTGCATTTGGCCTTGTGTGCTCAGTGCCTCTTGGCTTCCCAGGGAGCATCCGTCTGCTGTACAGAAATTTAAAATGTCATCGCGTTAGAAAAAGAACTAAAACCTCCTGCTTGAAAAAGAGGAACTGTCACCACTGCCAGCAGTGAGCGTCAGGATCTCTTCATTAAAAACCCATCACCTTATTAATAATGCATAGGGTGAAATGTTTTATAATCTATTCAAAATGGTTCGTTTACTCAGTAATAAAGTCTAATTTAAGGCAGGGGTTTGGAAGTATTTGAAATAGGCTGTGTAGTGCGCTGTTTTTATATTTGGAATTCACTTTCTTACAGAATAAGCAACGTTTACAAAAGAAGAATTTACAATTTCAAGTTAATTTCAGATCATGGAACTCCCTCGCCTTGTTATATGCTGGTATTCTGTGTCCCCTTATCACTGTATTTCTCCACTAACCATTGTTGGCCCTCAAAAACACGGTTGTTTTGAATTCTATACCACCCAAGGAAAAACAGCATATACAACGGGGCACTAGCCATGCGTGCCATTACATCACAACCATTACAACAAATGTGTCTTTACCACACATATCATTACAACTAAATGCCTTAACCATGGCGGCAATTCCGCCACTATGCGGGTCGTTCCATTAAATGGGCGGGGCCGCATCATCCAACGGACGTGCTCAGCACTACAGATTTAGTGCTCACGATGGCCGTTGGCCGACGGGCGCATCAAGGGGTTAAGGAAAGTGGTGTTGGACTTCAAAGTCCAACGCTTTCCCTACGGATGTACGCAGTTACAACAATTGCTTTTACAATGCATGCCTTTACGACGCAACTTTTACAACGCAAGTCGTTACAACGACTTGCGTTGGGGGGTGCTGGATAGTGAATAGTTTAATTTACTATTCCAACTCCAGTCCCCGTGGATAGTAGAGAAGATGTTGGATAGTAAATTAAAACTATTCCCTATCCTAGAGCGCCCCCCAGCGCAAGTCGTTGTAATGACTTGCGTTGTAATGGTTGCGTCGTAAAGGTACTGCGTTGTAAAAGTTGCGTTGTAAACGCTGTTCCCCTTCCCTATTGTTGGACAGACAGGAGTTTGAATACTAAATGATACCTCTCCAAAGTCCAGTGCTTTTCCTAAGGCAAGTCCTTGTAACATATGTGTGGTGAAGGAATGCTTGATAAAGACGCATTTGTTGTAATGCCCGCGATGTAACAGCATGCGTGGTAAAGGAAGGTGTGGTTCCGACATACAACCACCATCCAAAGTTCAAATCAATGTTAACGGGAGCAGAAGACATCAAAGTTCCAGTGGGCCCCCGGCAGGCAGGGCCACTTGAGGTAGGAAGAAATGGGGGATCAAATTATGAGGCATCAGGGCCGGACTGAGAACCAAAACCGGCCCTGGCAAAGTGCTCGGCCGGCCCCCTGGGGGTGCGACCGAGCTCTTTGTTGCGCCGGTTTTCGGCCGATTTTGTTACAGGGCCGCTTTTGCTTTCTGCTGCAAAAACGGCCCTGTAACAAAAACGGCCCCCTGGGCCCAAAACCAGCCCCCACCCTTGCGGCACACCGGGGGACTGCCCGGTAACCGCAACGGCCAGTCCGGGCCTGGCAGTGACTAAATTATACTGCATGAAAATGCAACTGTAATGGCAGCATTAGTTTGCCATTTTGTCATTTTATCACACATCAACACTGTCTGAACAAATTGTTCACTTTTTACCAGTTTAACAGTCTAATACAGTAATCAGCGGCTGAAAGGTGACCAAGTAACCTTTGTAAAGGTTCTGCCCCTCCGGGGCACCTAGTGTGGCACATTTTTGTAACTGTTGATCCATTTGAGCTGGGAACCCTGGGCTCGATTTAACAATAAAATGCAAACATTCTAGCAGAGATTCACAGACATTTCCAGATGTTTGCCTGGAGTGCTGAGCCTGGCACAGGTTTCTAAGCTGTGGGGCATATTTAACAAATGATCACTTTGCTGAGCTGTATGATAGGGAAAGGTCAGGAATGAGCCATACTTAACAATTTACATCCTAATCCTGTCATAGCCCAGCGCTGGAACGCAATGTGCAGAATCTTTGCCGTATAGGAGAGTTTGCTGCAGAACCACAAAACTTGTGTGGAACATACTAGACACAAGTCATCAACTGTGATCTGCACACAGAGTTACTCTTCAATACATAGATTTATAACGTGTTCATTACCTCTGCACACCTCTGATGCATTAGAAGCACAACTGTTTTGCAAGCACATTAGCTGGACACAGGCTGTTGACAATTAGGTAGGAATGAGATATGGAAGTTACCCGCCATTATGTAAACTATGAAACAAACTAATAATCTCATTGAATTATGACATCAAGATGTCATAGAACATGTCATGAGTGATGTAATATGTGAGGTCATGAGCAGTGCATAGCGGGGGTGCGAGTTATAGTTAGCACAACTAACTATAACTGGTGAATTTCTGTATATTTTTTGTTCAAAATGTTAATGATGTCACTGACAACGTTTAAAACGTTACTTTAAACTTTGTGTGTGATGTGCACTGAATATGACAATAGGCCTCAAGTCACCCATATTTCAGAAATATTCATTGACCTTGGGCTGAATGGCCCCACTGAACTTTTGGGGGCACTTGGAGGGCTGGGCCCTCCCCCTGTGACTCAGGGGCTGAAGGGGCCTGTGTTATGCCAGTGGTACAGCCCAATCTTTAGGTGTATAGCTGCTCCTCCTCCCTTTTATTGGGCTTATCTGAGCAACTCTCGAAATATGCCCACCTCAAATGTTTGTAACAGAAGTGTAAGCATAGGGTTAGTTAGCGCTATGCATCTCCCTTGTGGTCTCCTGTCGAATTCCCTCCCCCCCCCCATCCCCCCCTTCCCCGTAAGCTGTAACCTGCATGGGCCATGTCTGGCTCTTGGTCATTTCAATATCCGGCAGCAGCAGCTAAACATGCTGTTACTGACCTTGTTACAGTAAACAACCCGGTCCTAAAGTATGTGGGAAGTGAGTTTGTCCGGGTGTGGGATTTAAATACAGGCAATCATATTTGTAGGCAGATAATTATGCTATTGACTTTTTTAGCAATCTTTATTTTGGAGTCTAGTGTATGCAGACAGACTTGTTACAGTTTACACATGGAAAGTTTTTTAAACTTACTTGATAGGCATTCACGAATTCGCCAAACAAATGAGGAAACATGCTAATGGCAGAGCACAGGCATGAGTGTTGGCAGGCAAGAGAACATGAGGGCTTTTTCAAGCATCATGTCTCATTAAGGAGGGCCTTGAACACTGATACACTCTCTGGAAGCAGCTTGCAGGCACATTATCTTCACCCGCTTGTAATTCTGCATTTGACACAATTTCAGAACCAGGCAAAACATTTGCAGCGTTTCATGGTGCATCACGTGCCTCAGGGCACATTCAGATAGGGCTGCAGCTAATGTAATCTGAAATATGGCCAAAACATGTTTCTGAGAAACAAAGGGAATGATTTAAAATGATGCCAAATGCCTCGCTTTGCCAGAACCGTTTCTGATCGATGGCATGGCGAGCAGATCAATTCATCCACTGTGCCGTGGAAGCATCTGTTCTGCACCACACCGCTTTAAACAGGACAGGGCACGGCTTTCTTCTGGTTGTTGTGCATCTTTGAGAGACGAATGCCTCTGATAGACAAAGCTGGACTGAAACTATCATGGTGCCATGCTGTGGAGAAGTGTGGCTCAAGGGTTAGAGGCGGCAGACCTGGAGCTTGAGTTCGGCCCGGGACCAGGGTTCAATTCCCCGTCGCGGTGGGTCTTGGGCTCAATAATTCCGCGGACTCGATAATTTTCGCTCCGGTGCCTACTCGACTCACGGGTTCACACTCTGTGACTTTGGGCAATAGCTTGCTTAATCTCCACAACGGCCCCTTGTGGCGGGATGCCTGGCTTTCACCTTGTGGATACCCTGCCGGGGTTATCTCACAGGGGAATACCAGGACGGGTTCCCTAAGCAAGCGCTTAGATGCCTGCGATGTTGGTGATTTGCGCTATATAAATACATGTACATTTACATTTGCCCATAATTCATAATACCCCTTCAACAGCACAACACAACATAACGTATCATAAAATGTCACAATTCAGTGGAACATACTGCAGCAGGACTCAACATATCCTGGTAAACTAAAGACATTTCTTGTGGAGTCACCTTGCATGCTTTGCCATCCAGCCTCAGCAGAGGGTCTTCACTCAGTATTGAAGATCATTTCCAATGACTGAAGGGTCTGTGTGGATAGATTCTCTAGTTAAATGTAAATTTTTCTGGCAATTGTTGCGTAACTTCGAGATGTGTGAGTGAAAGTAACATACATCGTCTTTGATGACAATGAAGCCGCCATTTTGTGCCAAGTTCATCTGTCAGACTCCATGACTGCTTCTGCTAAAGGAAGCGTTTAGGAGCCGCCACCTATTGTTGTATACATTCCCCTGAACAAATAAGCCTGCGTACGCATCATTTTGTGGATGACATTTTACAAATAGTTATGGTGAAGACAGGGTATGCTAGACCGGTCAGCCTTAGGGTGGTCTTCCCCCAAAGTTTTTGCCTTCCTCTTCCATTTTTACTGACGTCGTTTTTTCTGGCCTTAGGATTCTGCACACTTTACAACTGCTAACCAGTGCTATAGTGCCTGTGCTCTCTCCACTAAAAAATGTTAATGGAAGGGAATTTGTATAGCGTGAGCTAATCACCTGTATGGGTCTCTAGGTGATGAGTAGGTGCAGAGGGCCATGAGCTGCGGGCAATGAGCCACGTTTTCATATTCTTGCTGAATGTTGTGAGCTTGGTGGCTATTCTGATGTCCTGGGAGAGGGTGTTCAACGTCTTTGCTGCCAGGTAGGAGAATGATCGGCCTACTGCTCTGCTTCTGCAAATGCAAGGAGTGTGTGCCGATTAGAGGTTGTGTGTTGGTTGGTGGAAGTGCAGATGGCGGTTAAGGTAGGCAGGTGCTTTCTAGTGTAGACTTTGTAGACGATGGTGAGTATTTAGAAGTGACAGCGTTTCTGCATGGGTGGCCAGTGGAGATCCCTTAGGTGAGGCATTGTGTGGGTGTGGCGGGGACGATTAGGGACAAGTCTTGCAGCAGCCTTTTGGATGGTTTGGAGCTTGCGCATGCGATGGGTGGGTATTCTGCTGGAGAGGACGTTGCTGCCGTCTAACCTGCTTGTGATCAGGGCCTGGGGTGACAGTCTTTTAAGTGTTCAGCAGGAGCCCTTTGAAGATTTCCTGAGTATGTGGAGGATATCAAAACAGGCGAATGCAGCAGCATTGATTTGGGGTCTCATGGAGAGTCAAGTGTCCAAGATGATGCCTAGGTTGCGAGCTGGTTGCTGGGGGTCAGCGTGGGTCCCGGTTCAGTGTGCCACCAGGTGGTGTCTCAGGGGACGTTCCTCGGAATTTCCATTTTCCCTCTGTTGAGTTTCAGGCAGTTGGTGCGCATTCAGGTGGGATTTCCTTCATATAGTGTTTGAAGTTGTTTTTGGTGTTGATGGGGTCTTCTGAGAGAGACAGAATGAGTTGAGTGTCATTGGCATACAAGATGATGCTGAGTCCGTGGGAGTGGGTGATCTTCACCAGGGACACGAGGCAGATGTCGAAGAGGGTGGAGCTCAGCGATGACCCCTGTGGGACTCCGCAGATTACCCTTTGGGGTTCGGAGGTGAAAGGCAGCAGCCGAACGCATTGCATTCTACCGGACAGCAAAAGGCATATCTATTGGTGGGCTGGTCTTTGGAATATGGTGATGAGTGTTTTTAGGAAACAGTGTCAAAAGCTGCAGAGAAGTCGAGCAGAAGTAGGTTCTCTGGAGTGTCTTTGGTCAATAATGGTGCAAATGTTGTCCATTGCAGTGATGATGGCCATCTCAATATTATGTTTTTTTTTGTTTTGTTTTACGGAGTTTTATATAGCGCAAACTTGACCCAAAGGTATCAGGTATCAGAGAGCTTTACACGAGCACCAGTTGCATTACATGAGGACACATTTTTTTTTTTTTTTGGTAGGCACAGTGAGATTAAATGATTGTCCAGAATCACAGGATGTTGCGTGTCCTTGACGAGACTCGAACCTGGTTCCCCAGATTTGAGGTCAACCGCCCCCACCGTTAGGCCAACCCCTCTCTCAATGGTTGCCGCTAAATCCCGATTGTGAGTTGTCAAGGAGTTTGTGTTGTTCAATGAAGCGGAAGATCTGGCAATTGATGGCTTTTTCCAGGGAAGGAAAGCAAAGAGATGACGGTAGTTGCTGAGGACTTCTGGGTCTACTGATGGTTTCTCGAGTAAAGGGCTGACCTCAGTTTGTTTCCACGAGTCTAGAAATGTCGATAGCAAGAATATCGTGGTCAAGAATATCGACTTAAGGTAAGTAATATTGATTTTAAAAATATCAAAGTGTTTAATGTCGTTTGCAAGAATATAGTTGTTAAAAATATCATTTTTATTAATGATATGTATTTTAGTATATATTTTATATGTATGTGATGTATGTTTTTTGTATAAGAATTGTTTGTATTTTTAATATATGTATAACATTTTTAGTAGTTATTAATTTTTTTCAATTTGAATGTTGCCCTTTTAGTTCCGTAGAGGATGGTGGGTTTATAGGCGAATAGGGTGGGAAGTAATTGAATTATATTAAATTAAATAATTAGTTTTTTATTTGAATTTGGCGATTTTAGTTCCATAGCGGGTTGTGGGTTTATTGGGGAATACAGTGGGAAGTAGTTTATTTATATTAAATGTATTGATTAATTTTTATTTATTAATATTTGTTTAATGGAGATGTTGTATTGTTAAATCTGTAAAGTAATTTTGTATTAATTATTTAACAATTGGTTGTTAATTAATTTTAATTAATTAATTGGTCATTAATGATGGTAATTGTGTTAAAGTGTGTGTAGTCAATTAATGTGTACTCATTGTTTTATTAATTTTTTAACGATTATTAATTATCTTAATTATGAAAATAAACATAATTAAAAATGTTGAAGTGTTTTGTTATTGGTGTGGTGTGGTGAGGGTAGGAAATAAAATAAATAGATTTATGTTTTAATAAATTGTTTAGTTTGTAAATATTTTCTAGGTTAAAAGAATTATTTTATTGTAAATGTATGCACTATTTTATTTTATATAATATTTGTAGGTTTTAGTTATATGTAAATAATATTATAATATGTGTTCTTTTTATATATATATATATATATATATATATATTTATATATATATATATATATATATATATATTTTTTTTTTAAATATTCTTTATTAATATGTATTATTATTTTACATTTGTAAAAAAAAATGAAAGTGTTTGAGTGTGAATAGTAATTTTCGTTTTCTCCGGTATCCAACACTTTTCCTGCTGTTGCATTTACTAGAGTAGGAATAGTAATTTTTACCCCTGTGCGATCCAGCACTTTCCCTACTGTAGCAGTCACCGGAATGAGAATATTAATTTGATCTCTCCTCTATCCTGCGCTTTCCCTACTGTTGTACTCACTAGAGTTGGAATAGCAATTTTTGCCTCTCCACTATCCTGCACTTTCCCTACTGTTGCAATCTCTGGAGTGGGAATAGTAATTATTACCCCTCCGCTCTCCAACACTTTCCCTACTGTTACACTCACTGGAGTTGGTATAGTAATTTTTACCCCTCCTCTATCAAGCACTTTCCCTACTGTTGCACTCACAGGAGTGAGAAAAGTAATTTTTACCTATCCGCTTTCCAACACTTTCCCTACTGTTACACTCTCTGGTGTGGGAATAGTAATTTATACCCCTCCGCTATTCAACACTTTCCCAACTGTTGCACTGACTTTTTCTATTGTTGCATTCAGATGAGTGGGTATACTAATTTTTACCCCTTCGCTATCCAACATTTTCCCTACTGTTACACTCACTAGAGTGGGAATAGTAATTTTTTTCCCCTCCTCTATCCAACACTTTCTCTACTGATGCTCCCACTGGAGTAGAAATAGTAATTTTTACCCCTCCGCTGGCCAACACTTTATCTACTCTTGCAATGTGTGGAGTGGGAATAATAATTTTTTACCCCTCCGCTATTAAACACTTTTCCTACTGCTGCACTCACTGGATTTGGAATAGTACATTTAACTATTTTGCTATCCAACACTTTTCCTACTGTTGCACTATTTGTATTGGGCAATTTAAGTTTAAATATTTTTTCAAACTTTAATGATTTCATTTATTCTAGATTTTTTTTTCTATTTTGAATTATTTATATAAATATATATTTTATTTGTATATAATTTAAAAATTTACAAAATTAATTAAAGATTTAGTTGTAATATGTTGTAAAGATGTATATTAAATTGTATTTATTTTGTTAAAATTAATATTAATATTTAATATATTTTATATATATATATATAATATATATATATATATTTTTTTAATCAACATTTTTTATATCTATATCTTTTACATCTATATTTTTTCTTCAATATTTTTTTACTTCGTTGTGTAGGCATGGGAGTGGATATTTTTGTAGTCTATATTTTTTTCGATATTTGGAACATCAATATTTTTAACATCGATAATTTATCAGTGAACACATGGATCCATGGGGGCACCTGAGTGAATGGATGCCATGAGCTTTGTGGTTTCTTCTGTGGTCAGCGGGGTCCAGTTGGAAAGGCTTGGTGCTCCTGAAGGGAGGGCCTTAAGTTCAGGTAGGTGGAACACTGTTGTTGCTGTTTTCGATTCTCTGGGACAATCCCCTTTTCTTGGCCTCTATCAGCTCGTTTTTGTAGGATCTAAGTGCAACCTTATAATTGCTCCTGTCAGATGGTTCTTGAGAGGAATGCCACTTCCTCTACAGCTGTCTACAGTGTCTCTTAAAGTTTCGGAGGGTGCCTGTGTACCAGTTTGTTTGTTTTCGGGTTTTGCTGGGTTTTGTTGTCTTTGAAGGTACACTTAGTGAGCAAATCATTGAGGCATTGGGTGTTCTGTCAGCGTCGTCAGAGAGAGTGGGGGGCGTAGGCTGAGGGGGGTCATCCATGCTTATTAGGAGATGTTTTTCCAATTGCGGTTCAGGGAGGGGAAAGTTGCTGTCGTCCTACTCGCAGGGGTGCTGATGTTGAAGTGGATGAATAAGTGGTCTGTCCAGGTGAGTGGTTGGGCGTGGTTGATTTTGGCTATGTTGTAGGTGGAGAAGATGGGGCTCAATGTGTGGCCTACCATGCGTGTGGGGATCGGTCACAAGCTGCGTGATGCCGATGATGAGGACACTGTCCAGCAGGTCGGTGGTGTTGGGGTCATCTAGAGTGAAGTTGAAGTCACGAGGAGAAGAAAGTTCCCGGAGTTGAGGACAGCGGGCATGATGAGGTCAGCGATGAGGTTGCTGAAATTCCACAGTGGTCCCGATGGTTGGTGGAGAGTATTCCCTTGGTAATTGATTTGCCGTCCATTGTCTTTGTGGATTTCGGCTGAATCCTCCTCCGGATTTAGAAGTAATGTCTTGGTGCAGGATCTTGTAGGCAGTTAGGATGTGTTGCTGATTTCTTCGGTGGATAACAGGTTGAGCCATGTTTCTGTGTGGAAGGCAAGGTCGGGGTGTATGTCGGGTGTGCGAGCTTCCAAACCTCTGAGGCATGTTTATGGAGGGAGCAGGTGTTGAGTTATATGAGTGCCAGTGGTTGATGGTGGGTGTAAGGTGCGTTTGTGGGATGGACGTGAGTGGGGCTGGGTGCTTGCTGGAGGCTGGGGTGTGGAAGAGATGAGAAGTGTCAGTGTGAGCATGAGAAAGGTCCTAACGTGGTGTTAGGTGCATCATGTAAGCAGTGGTCAGCTCTTCATCCAGGGTTCAGGTGATGGAGTTCTTCGGAGGAATACCTGCAGGTGGTGAGGAAAGCAGGGTCTCTTTCGCTGGGCACGGTCCAGGCGTAGACGGGTGCAAACGGGCTTGCCTTCGGCAAACATTCTGTGGCCAGCCGCTATTAAATATGTCCTGGTGGCGGCGGGGTCAGGAGGCAGGTTCAAGAAACGAAGGGAAGATACAGCAGCGTGGAGGCAGCACCCGATGCCAAAAGTGACAATGTAAGTGCTGAACAAATAAAATAATGTAAAATAAATAAAAGTAATGTAAAGCAGTGCAAATAACGACAATCAACAGTAAATAAGGCAAGGAAAACAGCACGGAAACAGCTGAGCAGAAGCGCTTGGATTCAGTAGCAATGAGACATCAGCTACAAGTGGCAGGAGAGCAGCCCCGAAGAGGCTGGGATGCCAGGCACCTACTCAATGGGGTTGTGCTGCGGCTGCGATTAAGTAAGTCCTGGTTGGGATGAGGATAGGAGACAGGGTACAGAAATGGCTGGAAGCCGACGGCAAAAGTGAGAATGTAAGTGAAGATCAAACAAAGTCCTCTAAAGTAAATTAAGTTAATGTCAGGCAGTGCAAATAATGAATACCGACCGTAAAAAGGCAAGGAAAAACAACATGGAAACAGGGTAGCAGGAGCGCTAGGGGTCAACTGTATGAGGCATCAGCTGTGAGTGGCAGGAAAGCAGCCCTGAGGTGGTTGGGCCAGGTAATATTAGCTTACCGCCCAATTGGCATATTTAATTTACCTATACGTCCATAGTAAAGTGGAACTGCATGTACTCAGGGCCTGTAAATTAAATGCTACTGATGGGCCTGCAGCACTGATTGTGCTTTTAGCGCTAGGCAGTTACCTGGCCTACATTGGCAGAACAGGCCATCGCTTCTAATCTTTCCAGCATCCAGAAGCTGGCCCTGGTTCTGGGGGGAGCAACATGCTCCCAGGATCAGAGCAGGAACTGTCTGCTGTGAAAAGAACAATCTCATGAACCAATTTGTTGCCTGCATCCCTACCAGTCCCCAAGGGTGTTGCATTCAGTTATCTGTTACTACGGCTCATTGCAGGTCCAGGATGAGGGAGAGGGGCTATGTGACTCCCTACACTGAACAGCCGCTGCGGGTTGAGGAAAACCTTGCTATGGTGAGCAACTGATTTTAGAGGGTCCCTGTCTCTCGATGAGGTCTTTTCAAAGGGTACATTCGATGTTAAACTCTATCTACAAGTCAACATTTGTTCTGTAAAGTTTCACCTAGCAGCCATTTTGACGCACTTTAATCTTTGGTCCCTACAAGTCCTCAAATTAGGAAAGATGTGCTTGGAGCAATGGCGTAACACAAATTGATGGGTCCCCCTTGCAGAATATGATGAGGGGGCTCTAAGTCTCCCATATCTCACAAATATTCATTGGCTTTGGGCTGAATGGGGCCCCTTTGAAGGGTTGAGGCCTCCATAGAGGGATGCCCACCCCTCCCCCGCTCTCAGGGGCTGCAGGGGCCTGCGTTACACTATTGACCAGGACCCTGGTGATAATGCAGCGGGGACTGTGGGTGCTGAAATCAGCTCATAGAAATCTGTTACATGTACTACATAATTCTCTGTATCCCCCGCGAGTGCACAGCCGCCTCCACGTGCCACAACCGAATGCTCAGTGTGGATTAACGACACTGGATGCACAGCACACCTGGTGCCCGTCTCCATCTCCCAGACATTTGTGCATTAAACTGTTTTGAGATGGATTCCCCAGTGTGTGTAAATCAAGATGACAAACAGGCCTCCATCACATGTTGTTTACCATCATAATTCACTTCCATTAGGGAAACTGCATCAGACCGCGGCGCGTACGGGTAGCAGGTGGAGCCAGCGGTTGTCACGCGCGTTGACAGACACAGCTGAGCACCAGATGCAAATATATGGCAGAGGTTCCATGGCACTTTTATAACTGTCCATGCATTCATAGTGGCTGGCGACACGTTTATACCTAGTGGGCGCAATCCACAAAGCCATTGGTGGCCCTAAAGTTGTTTGTGGAAGGAAAAGGCTCCAGTTGCACTCTGACAGCATACTTGTTAGGTGTACATTCTTTTTATTATAGTGTAATTCTATGCTCTTTGTGGAAAGTTATGAATTAGTAAAACACACCCAGGGGCTGGGTTGTAAGTGGTTGGCCTTGTCAGTTTGTGAACACCTACAACATGTCTGCATGTTTGTGAGCAATCACAAACTCTATCTCACTTTCCCCATCCTAGATATAGTCAGAGTTTTCCTCTAGTAAAGGGCTGCAATAATGCCATTTGCAAGGAGGGAAGGGAAATGCATCAACACAAACTTGCTGTTTCGGGGTGATCCCTGTGAAAAATGCTTTCCTTATGGAGAAAAAAAGATATGTTCATTTGCACATTGTCTTTCAAGAGTGTGTAACTAAAATGATAAGTCGTCGAAATTTTACATGACATTCCCTCCACCCCACTTGGACTAAATATTGGAAACACAAACATTGTGGGACAGAATATTGTGTCAAAAATTTCGAGGAAAAGAATATTGTGTAGGTCATTTTGTATGGGTAAGTAAAGTTTTAATATATATATATAACTCCACATATATGTACCTTGACAATATATATATATATATATATATATATATATATATATATATATATATATATATATATATATATATATATATATATATATATATATATATATATATATATATATATATATATATATATATATATATATATATATATATATATATATATATATATATATATATCTTCAAGGTACGTAGATATGGAGTTAAGAATAATACATTTATACTTACCTATTTGCAATTGCCTTCTCGATATTTTTGCCCTCAAACTTTTTGTCCACACGATATATGTGTTTCTGATATTCTGTCACTGATCCCCTGTCATGTGCCAGCTCTATACGCAGTGCTTAAATTGAGCCAGTGGTTTCCGGTGCTTGCCACCAGCAGGAAATTGCCGGCACAGGAACTTAATTGCCAGAACCTGCACTTATGACAGCTGCCACATGTTGGCACTGTTTGTTTAATTTAAAGATGAGCAGAAAAACAGTTGTTTGTTAATTCAATATGCATTAAAAACAAACAATACCTTCCACCCAAGCCATTCTTAAACCTTTGGCGGACTCAAACAGTCTGAATTGTCACACTTGTAGCAGTGGGATGGTCAGTAGTTGTGTAAGTATAGTGACAATGTGTGGTGCAAACTGCGGTGACCTCCTGACAGGGCGCCAGCACTTATTTTTTACAAATTAAGCATTGTCTAAAAGTGGCCATTAGGAGGGACATAATTTCACCAAAATTTATGAGGAACAGGAATGAGATCACACAGTCTTTGAACCCTAATTGCATCCCTGGGTTGGCTCTGGCTTATGACCTTGGCCTAGCCCCTCAGCAGCCTCCGATTTGCTCTGCAGGGGTAGGTGAAGAGTTCAGTAAATGGAAACTTCATAAACTAATACTGGATCATAAAACTCTCCTTCTGGTATCTAGAGGATATATCTCCAGCACATCGTATGTGTTGATTTGCATGAGAGCCACATTGTATGCACTACATCATCTTACAACTGCATCAAATCAATTACATCACAAAGGAGGCAAAGGGAAGTATAATCAGTAAATATATTAATTACTATCATAGTTAATATGGCTAGGTAGAAAATGACAAGATGAAAATAATAAATAATACACATATTAGAACAATGTAGGACTAAGGGATGCACTGAAAACAATATAGCTGTAGGTCGATATAATGGACGTTGATATGGTGTCCTACTGCCCCCCAGAGACAGGGGTGGAAAGGGAAGTACCAGCGATACCAGAGGGCAGGTCAGTGGTGACCATTGTTGTGACCCCATCTTGCAGCATTGCCTCCATGCTGGAGTGAAAACTCAAGCACTAGGAGGGGAAAAGAGGGGAGTAAGTTGTGATTGGTTGCTTCCTGTTATGAGAGTGTTGCTGTACCTACCTGCCTGAATGAGTGAAGCTACACATGTGCAATCAGCTAGCCTGAATGCGCAAAGTGAAATAACCTTCGCCCGCCCATCTGGTCTTACCACCGTCCTTCGGATGCGCAAGCTCAGGCCTGGAGGAAGCACCTTTTTCTACCTCGCTGCCAGAACCTGGAACACCCTGCCCCTCCGCCTCAGGCTATCCCCGTCGCTGACCCATTTCAGGAAGGATCTCAAGACCTGGCTCTTCGACTAAACCTCAGCACCCAGTCCGACTTGTAGCCCCCCTCCCCTTCTGCCTTGACACCCTCATGGGTGAGTAGACGCCCTTAACAAGTATTGATTGCAGTAAGGGCTGGTCCTACAGGGTCCCACACCTTAATGACGATTTCACTCACAATTTGCACTGTACATATGGGTCAGCCATGGCCATAGAGGATTGATAAAGCAAACGTCTGTTTTTGGGAGGAAGTGTCATGTTTTGGAGTCAATTAGCTAGCGGTACACATGGTAGCCTATAGTGTACTGCTATTGCCTCCTCCACCCCCCAAAATGCCAGTGCAATTAGCAAGGGATTCTGGGAGAAAATAAGTTTTGAAGTTTGCAGTGTATAAGATGGTACTTTTCATAGTTGACCAGAACACCCACAAATGTGTATTGAAATAGTTGCTACCACCACTGCAGGTTTGATAGTATTGAAGAGTGAACCAATTTAGGCACCTCATTGCATCCCTGAACGTTAATGAACACAGGTCTTTTTTACACTTGTCTACCCAGAGTACACCATCCAACTGGGTGCCCCTATCAAGTTTGAAATTTCCATACACTCATCTTGGGCACCACTGATATAGAATCAACCAGAGGAAGACAAGAGGAGCATGGGACAGAATGAACAAGAGAGCAGTAGCATAGAGAATCTAGTTCTGGTTTGTGACTGCCATACTGCCAGCAAGTTCCACATGCCTTGTGATGTAAAACCAGTAACTGTGTGTGAGGAACAGAGTTGTTGGATGAGGGGGGTGTGAGCCCTTCTCAAGCAATAGCCACAATCCTTGTCAAGGCGAACCCTAAAAGTTACTAAATTAACCTGTGCTTAACCCGCTGGTAGATTGGCACACAAGCAGTCAGGCTTAACTTAGAGGCAATGTGTAAAATACTTATGCTGCAAACAAACAGTGCTAAAATGAAAACAGAACACAAGAAAAATCCCACACCACTTTAGAAAAATAGAGTAACGTATATACTATTTGTCACTAAAACAACATAAAATCAGTCAGTAGAACATGAGATATCCAATTTCAAAGTTTTAAGGTAAAAGTGACAACTGTGATTATTTGGTCATGCCGGACTGGGGCAAAGTTACAAGTTCAGGCTGACAGCGATGGAGCACGGGCCGGATACAGGTACCTGGGGAGTCCCATTCAAGGTTGTACTTTATGTCCTTGATGCAGAGCGTTACATTGCTCTGTGTTGGTTCCTATGAGGAGCTGCAAGGGCTGAGATTCAAGGTGCTGCATCGAGTTGTGCCATGCTCTGTTGGTTCCAATGAGGAGCTGTGGATCACAGGCTGTGAGGTGTTGTGATGCAAAGTCCTGCGTCACACTACATTGAGTTGCATATGTCGAGTTGCATCTTGTGCGTTGGTTCTGAGGAAACCCACAGTTGGACCAGGAGGAGTCAAATTCGATGTCAGCCAATGGTCCAGGACATAGAGGGGACCTCTTGGGGAATAGGACTCCCTCCAGCAGAGAACAGCAGCAGGGCACAGGCCGATCCAGTTGATTGGGGGCAACCAGGCAGTTGCTGCCCAGATTTGTGGAGCTTATGTCCTTATAGCTCAGAACAGGAGGCCAGTCAGCTCCTACTTCGAGTCACTCTGGTGGTTCTGGGTTCAAGGAGCAGGTCCAGTCTTTCTTCCTCAGGCAGGAGGCCAGCAGGGTAGATCTTTTTGCTTGCAGCAGAGCAGCAGTCCTTCCAGCAGCAGGGGATCAGAACAGTCCTTCTTCTGAGTCTTCCTCAGGTCCAGAAGTGATCTGAAGAGTGCGTCTGAGGGTCCCATTTTCATACCTGATACTAGCTTTGAAATGGGAGAAGTTTCTGGAGTTTTCCCTCCACAGAGGCGTTTGGAATTGCCTGACTCCCTGTCTTGGTCCCAGTCTGTCTGCAGTCACAATAGGCTAGTGTGAAGTTCTTTGTGTGTGAGCTGAAGCGGTGTCTTTGAAGTGCAAGTACGGCTATGCTCAGTCCCACCCCCCACCCACAACCTGCCTTGGACGGCCCATCCTGCCATCACCTAGGCCCTCTATTGTGTGTGCGTGGCTGTCTGGGAGGAATACTCGAAGGCTAACTGCCAACTACACCGAGTCATGTGACCTAGAATACAGGCGGCAAACACCAAATGGTTAGGACAAAAAATGCCAACTTTCTAAAGTGGCATTTTCCGAATTGTGACTTAAAATTCACCTTTATCATTAAGGAGGGCTTTAAATTACAATTCCTCAGACATCAACATGACCTTTTTATCTGCTCTAAAAAAAAGTTACTTATTAGACATGATAATGTAAGCCAATGTTCCCCTATGGGAGAGGGTGGCCTTATAAATTAGAAATAAAGACATTTGTAAGTTTTTCACAAACAGAACTTGTAAAACTTAAAAGTGCAGGTCCACCTTTTTTAATGCAATGCACCCTAACCTAAGGGCTGTTTAGGGTCTACCCTAGGGGTGACATATGTATTAAAAAGGGAGTTGTAGGCTTAGCAAATAGCTTATTTGATCTGACAGACCAGAGACATGTTTAGTGGGTCGCACAATAAGTGCTGCAGGCCCACTAGTAGATTTAATTTACAGGCACTGCTACATGTAGTACCACTTTACAAGGGGCTTATAGGCAAAATAAATATGCCATTTGGGTGTAAGCCAATTTTACCATGTTTAGAGGAAAGAGCACAAGCGCTTTAGTGTTGCTTAACAGTAAGTGCAGCGAGTTCTAAGGCCAACAAAAAGGAATTCAGCAAACCAGGAGGCGAGAAGGCAAAAGGTTTGAGGGAACCTACGCCAAGGATATCAGGTCTAACAGAGTGGTTCAAGGTGACCCCCACAAAGCACATTCCAGACTCAGAAGTAAATGTAAGTGTACTTGTAAAGCGCACTGTGACTCCAAGGAGTATCCTGGCGCTGAAGACCGCTGGGGAACCCGTCCTGGTTTTCCCTGTGAGATGGTCCCTTTCTGGGTATCTCCAAGGTGAAACCAGGAATCCCCGGGTCTGTGGGGGGCCGTTGTAGAGATGAGGCAAGCTTAATGCCCAGAGTTGCGGAGAGTGTTCCCTGGTTTAGAGTAGGCACCTAGGCGAGAATTATCGAGTCCGTTTGACCCTGGTCCACGACCCTGCCGCGTCGGGAATTGAACCCTGGTCCCGGGCCGTTCTCTGCTTACGGGTATGCCGCCTCTAACCAGTGAGCCACACCACTCCACTGGAAGTAACATACCAGCCAGCAAGAAATTCAGCGGGTCTGAACTCTTGAACACAGAAGCATTCCCTACTCCCTGGATTTGTAATACTTTCAATAGGAGGAAGATGGTGGTCTGAACTCGGCTGTGGATAGCAGTTTTTAGGTCCTAAGAGCTTCAGTGGAAATCCCAGGTAGGATCTGATGTCCTGAGTGACCACCACTGGCTCCTTGAACAGAAGCTGTGAAGCCTGGATGACTAACTCAGTCACCCTCCAGCTGCTTACAAAACCAACTAAGACCTATCTTAGACCCTGCATTTAAGTGATGTTCAATGTGTCATGAGTCTTATGGTGAGAATGGGAAAAACAAATTTGTGGGACATTTCGGGCTGTCTAATTTTGATTGTTGGTCTAGGGATGTCTTTGAACAAGAGGAAAGATGTTGTGTAGCGTACACTCGAAAGGTGATAGACCCTGTAAGCAGGTATTTTACCACAGTACTGAAGACTTATTTTAATGCTCACTTATTCTGAGTACATCATATTAACTACACACATAACGTCAGATAAGTAGATGTGGAGTTGAGAATAATACATATATACTTCCGTATGCACTGTGGAATCGTGATATGTGCAGGGCAGCATTTGTGACTTATATTTTGTGCCATGCAACCTGCAAGAAATGCACTTGTCTCAGTGGTTTTACATTCCTTTAATATCATATGTCGGACTGCAGTATACACGTAAAGAGAATTCATGTGCTGATGTGTAGATCCAACCCAACACTTGAGCGAATTACCTATCTCTTTGCAGCAGTAATGCCCCATTTCCCAGACCACGTTACAAAAGGGGGTGGTGATGGACGGGGCATCTGAATCAATCAAACACTCACACCCAGTCAAAAGATCTGGGTTTAATCCATCACCGTTCTTTAGCCCACTCTGCCACCCCAGTTCAGACATGGCTATATGCAAATCAGTCTGACCCTTTCCTCATGGGAACAGTCCAGCCCGAACTGCCAAGCCATGTCCTCCCTGGACCGGAAACAAGCTTCCGGGGACCGGTTTCTGGCAAACCAGCCGTCTTCAGCCCGGCTTGCTTGAATCCAGTGACAAAGTGAGCAAGGGACTCACGTCTGAGCATACCCTGCCACACTTATGGCGGCCAAAAGCGGTACAAAAGGGGGTGGTGATGGACGGAGCATCTGAATCAATCAAGCACTCACACCCAGTCAAAAGATCTGGGTTTAATCCATCATCGTTCTTTAGCCCACTCTGCCACCCCAGTTCTGACATGGCTATATGCAAATCAGTCTGACCCTGTGCCTCATGGGAACAGTCCAGCCCGAACTGCCAAGCCATGTCTTCCCTGGACCGGAATCAAGCTTCCGAGGACCGGTTTCTGGCATTCCAGCCGTCTTCAGCCTGGCTTGCTTGAATCCAGTGGCAAAGTGAGCAAGGGACTCACGTCTGAGCATACCCTGCCACACTTATGGCGGCCAAAAGCGGTACAAAAGGAGGTGGTGATGGATGGTCCTCGGAAGCTTGTTTCCGGTCCAGGGAAGACATGGCTTGGCAGTTCGGGCTGGACTGTTCCCATGAGGCACAGGGTCAGACTGATTTGCATATAGCCATGTCTGAACTGGGGTGGCAGAGTGTGCTAAAGAACGGTGATGGATTAAACCCAGATCTGTTGACTGGGTGTGAGTGTTTGGTTGATTCAGATGCTCCGTCCATCACCACCCCCTTTTATACCATTTCCCAGACCTTTCACAATGAGGACTAAGGGACAGATTTATGAAAAGGTCACCTTGCTGTGCTGCACTGCATGACAGGGAAAGGGCAGGAATTTGCTGTATTTAAGGCAATATGGCACACTCCTGCCTTTTCCTCTGTGCTGGTGCCAATGCAGGCACCCTTGTGCAAGGGGCCTCTGTTGCATGCAGGATTGCTTATGTGCAGGAAGGGACACCAGCTGCACAAAAACAATCCTAAAAGGCAAATTCTTCTTTCTATATGTGCTGCAAAATGTTGCACAAATAGAACGAGGAAGTAATGAGGAGATTTAAATGCATTTTTCCTTGTTGTGCATCTCTTGGAAGGTATATATTTTGGCACATTCCCCGGTTGACCAGTTCTGGTACATCTGGAAGTTGCATGGGAACGCCCACGCAACGCACATGGAACGCCTTCCTAGTGCAGAGTAAGGCAACACAGTGATATGAGCTGCTTTACTCCAGATGTATGGAGCCACTCGGAGCCACACCAAGCGGCCTTGCGCGGCTTCATAAATCTCAATTAGGAATGGCATCGCTCTTCACTACCTTCCGTGGTTGCAAGAGCGACACAAAACCACTCGTAAATATGCCTCTAAGTGTGCATCGAGTATGAACAGAGACTTGCAGGTTCATGTTCTCTGATTGGCTGTGTGACGAATCCGCATGGCTGCAGAGAATGCCAATTTTGTGGCATCATTGTCAGGGAGGCACATTTCACGGAATTAGCGAATGGAGGTTCATTCCAAAGTAAGCAGTGAAGCAAAACTTCCACTCCATGTTCATTGTAAAATTATTTTGATTTACATTTTTCTGTTTAACATACAATATGAGCAACCAGTAGCATCAGGATATATAGTATATTATGTATGCACTCAAGAGATTTTAGCTGTGGTACTCAACAAGGGCTTCATTTACAAGGCCCTTAGCGACACTTTAGCGCCGTGGAACATCACTTTTTTGATACTCCAGTGGCACAATGTGCCACAGCATATTTACAAGGCCACACAAAGCAACTTTTTGTGGCTTTTAATGGCCTTGAAAATATGTACGCCTTTTAAACAGAACACTGCCGAAAAGCGGTGTTCCATGGGTGTTGCTGTGGGAACATCCATGGAATCCAACGTATTCCCAGCTTTACGCTGAATCGAGGGAGGCGCAACGAGGAGAAATATCCTTATTTCCCTAGTTTTTGCCCCTTTCTATGGGTGTTGCATCCTGCAGCACCCGTAGAAAGAGGAAAACACCTCTTGTGATTGTTTTTGTGGAGGAAGGTGTCCCTTCCTGTGTAAAAACAATCAACTCTACCACGCACCCTTTCACCATGGCACCAGGGTGCCTGCGTTGGCACATGGCAGACCATTGTTTGCTAGCACAATGGAAAAGGACAGGAATGCACAGTATCTCATAGATATGGCGCTTTACTGCCCTTTCCTTTTGATAGAAGGCAGTGCAGCAAAGATTCCTGGTGCCTCTTCCCTGCACCAAAACCTCGTAAATGAGCTCCTTAATGTTAACGTAAAATGATCTTCTTTCTAGAGAACTGTTACAATGGCTTTGGATCAAACTGATTTAATTAATTCCGAGGGCTTCACTTTCCGCCTAAATGACACTGGGTTCGTTCAATCAAGGGAGCTCAGCTGTGCAAAATGCCTTATCGCAGCATGGGTGGGAAGGTGAGGGGGGTGGGTAGTTAAAGCATGGAGCCCCCTCTCCCCCCAGCCCCCCCCCCGTTGACAAGCATCTAAATGGATACACAGTGGATGTTTTACTAAGTATTATTTTGAGTAGAATATCTGACGTTCTTAAATCCCACTGCATAAGGGTCCTTCACTTTTGGACAGCTGGACTCTAATTTGACTTTTAAGTGTATTGCAACTTACCAACCTTCCCCAGTTTAAATTCAGAAAAAATAATAATGTTACAACTATGCAGCCTAGAGAGAAATGAATGCGACCAAATAAATCTGCTGTTAGCCCCCAGCTCCAGCAATACTGGTCTACTCTCCATAACAAGAATATGTTGTTGTTTTTTAACGCTCAGTGTTAGAAACTGAGGGGCAGATTTATGTCGGACTTGCGGCACTTTTGTGCCGCTATTGCATCACTTCTGTGACGCAGCAGCGGCATAAACCCTGCGCCACATTGTGACATACTTACATCTTGCCGCATCTATGGAGATGCGTCATGGTGTAAGGCTCTGCGCCACATGAAACCTGCGTCAGGTTTCATGACCTAGATGCGACACGCATCTGTTTATTCCTGCGCCATGGTGCGCCGAATCATAAATGCGACGCATCATGGGTGGCGCAAGGATAAACTTGCGTGCCGTATCTTTCCTGGCGCATCTCTGCCGATTTGCAGAGATGCGTCAGGCAACATAAATCTGCCCCTGATTGTCTGCAATTCTCAGCACCTCTAGCAAATGTGCTTGTGTAAGAATTTACCTACGTCATCCTTTTTCCAGTTCACCTATCTACTAGTCCATCCATCTGCCCACAAAGAATACTGGTATAGTTGGATGATAAGATTGCACAAACTCAAAAATCCTGAAGCTAACAAGGCAAGTTAAGTGTGATAAAAAGCGAAATGTTTTTACATAGTGCTTGCTACCACAGTTTTTTGCCATTTTGCAGCTCTGTAAATAACCACAGTTACTGCACTAGAATTAAAGGCATGCCTGCCAACTTGAAGAGCAATCTCACCATGTGAGGAGGGGGTGGAGCCTCGAAAGGGTGGGGTTCGATCCGAGAAGTACCTACGAGGCACTATTGAACCTCACCCGACCCCAAGCCCCTCACGCTCCCCCACAAAACAAGCCTGCTGAGGCTGGTACCATGTCCTTGTGTGTTTTCACACCCATCAATGGAATTTCGCAGTTCAAAGCTGTGAAAATGAGCAGGAAAACCACTATTTACAGTGGATTTCGGCTTGTTTTCCCTGCCACCGTGTGATATCGGCTCCTCACCCGGAGACCTGCGATGGGAGCCGATGTCAAGTGTCACACAGTGGCACCGTGTGAGTTGGCAGGTATATCAAGGTCTTCGTTTCATTGGTCTCAGAGGATAAAGGGCTGTGTTGGCCCAGACAAAATTCAAACTTGAGATGCACAGGTTGCAGTAAACACTTAACTGGGCCTGGTTCATAAATTGATTTGGGGAGTTAACACAGTTTGCAGGTCTGCAACTTTAAAGCCACTTTTGGCATTTAGAAAAAGTGTTTCATAGTGATGAAAAATGTGGTTACCAGGTAATATTGGGCTATGTTAGCATATGAAAGCTTGGTGGTAAGGGTTCTCTAGGTGGTGAGTTTAAAGTGCCAGGACTGGGATGCTCTGAAATTTATTTTTTATATCGACAAATGTGTTTTATGGGTATTCACAAACTTTTTCTCAGTCCACTGCCACCCTGAAAATGAGTAGTGAGTAACTTCTGTGAAGAGCAAGTGTACGCCTTTTTCCAGAGCGGGTGCTGGAGCGCAACACGCCTCAAAATGTTGGAAAAAGGGTTTGTCCACAGGGATAAAAAAGAAACAAAAAGTTAAATAGTGCAGTTACCCTCACCAAGGATATTTTCACACATAAAATGCAATGTACAACTACACATGCAGAAATGTATTTCTTTTGGGGTGGGCATAATTCCCAAAAATTGGTGTAGCCTAATTATGTGAAATGACAGCAATATTACTTTAGATGACACGGAATTATGTGAATAGCGTAACCCAGCATTTATCGCAAAATGAAAACTCACGTTCAAATTGGACCGTAGGATGCATTTGTCGCCTAAGAAATGGTGCTAAATCCAACAAACCATGAACAGCATCAGCCAGCAGCCGCTCACATTTTATTTCTGTGCATTTTTTTCACCCAAATTACTCTGAATTACCTGGGTGGGTGTAAATTTGTGTATCACAAAATCAACGCGAAATTGCTGAAATTACTCCAGTTATTCCATCAAAATAAAAATGTTGCCCCGGAAAAAAAGGAAAAATAACATGATAATAACACTAGGTTGCACAGCCAAGTGGAAAACAGACCCAGGCACCCAGTCCCTGTCTGAGCGGGGAACCAGGCCGCTCAGACCAACCACGACGGAGTCTGGGAGCCTGCGTGCTTCCGAACGTTGACCAAAGAGGAAGGAGGTGAGGCGGCGGCTGGCAGGTAAGTGAATGTTTTTTTCTACTACCCCACGGCCCTACCCGCACTATTCCATAGCAACTGCTACTGCACAAATTGTTCAGTTTGCATAGGAAGGGCTTGCTCCATGTGGAATAATGTTTCTCCTGCAAAGAAAAAAGTGGAGACTGCATTTCTGCTGTTTGCAATTCTCTACTATGATAGAACGCAGACAAGCCATTCACCACAACAATAGTGACACTCGACAGTGTACACCTGGTCTCCTGGCTATACCACCTTGTGCATACACTCAAGCCGGCGATAGGTGGGCGGGTGAGGGTGGCTTGGGAGAGGGATCTGGCGCACCCCTGACCGACAAGATGTGGGCCTACTGTTGTGAGCAGATCCTATAAGTATCGAAGAACTATAAGCACAAACTCTTGCACTTCAGGTATTTGCATAGGATATACGTTACCTCTATGTTGGTTTCCAAGATGGATCGGAATAGGCCAGATAGCTGCCTGAGGTGTACGATGGAACATGCTGATTTTATCCACCTAGCGTGGAATTGCCCGCTGTATTAACTTTCTGGAAGGGGGTCTTTGGCCATCTGGTGCGTCTGAACCAATGCCCCCTCCATTGCTGGCGCTGCTGGGGTTTGTCCTTCCTCTGCGAGTCGGCATTAGGGGATTTGCTGCAATAGCGCTGCTGATAACCAAACGGCAGGCACCTTTGCATTGGGGTAGGTCGTCCTCACCATTGGTGAAGGCCAGGTTAAAGGACTTGGTTTACTGTGACACAACCAGTGATGTCTATGCGTCACTACTTCCCCCTACCACCCGACCCAAAAACATAAACCAGCCACTTCCTTCATACCTACTGCTCCATCCAGAACTTACTGATCGATGCAACATTCAAATCTGTTAATGGTTGGGATAGGGGCTATCCTATTGGGATGGAATGTGTGCTACGAATTACCAGTCTATGGCCCTGTACTGCAATGTTAATTAATATTGTCTTTATTTACTTTTTTTCCTTAATTGTTTTAAGTTTATTTTTTTGAACGCTCTTCCTACGGAGATGAGAACCAATCCCTCCACTGCCTATTTCAAGAAACAGGCCAAATGGCTTTTCCTGAGTGGACACTAACAGCATCATTTCTCTAGTTCCCTTGTTGACAGATTTGACATTTATCCCAAAGTATCTTTCGCTACATCTTTTTGATTGGATGTAAACTGTTATTTTGCTGTAGAGCCCTTTCGGAACTATAATAGAAGGCTACTTCTTGGACCGATTACAGATTTGTCATTTACTCTACTATGCTGTGACGACCCACTATATGATTGTTTCACTGAATGTTACGGGAAATATTTTGCACTATATGAGAAATGGAGCTAGTTGGGCCTTCTACTTGATATCTGACTCTGATTGGTAACTCCTTGTTGTTTTACAAGGTTGACCTGTTCTGAGTTCATGCATGCTTCTCAGTGTACAGTGCTCTGATACCCGCAAGAGTCATGTTCGCGCTTTATAAAACTTTTCAAATAAATAAATAAATATGTATGCCATAATCATATTACTCATTATAAGCCCAGCTATATTTTGAGCTATGGACCTGTGACTAGCATTATGTGTACTATGGCTGCCGCCGTTTATGTTGAACAATTCTCAATGATAGAAATCAGCAAAGGTGGAAGGCCTTTTTTGGGAGAAATCGTTTGACAGTCCAGGAAATACAGCTGAAAACCTACTTCCCACACAGGTTTCCAGTCACACTTCTAGGAATGTTTGTGAATCCCAAAAAAGTGTAAAAGAATTTTCAGGTGGAAACATCATTCTCTGCTTTTACTTTTATGGATTTTTTTACTTTTATCAATAGGCCCTCAGTTTTTTGTTTGTGTTTTCACACTGACTTTTAAAGGCTAACAGTAAAAAAGTATTCAGTAGCACAGAATCTAGCAAATGCTCCAATCTTGAATCTGTAAATGAACTGTTACTATACATCGATCGTATTCAGGAGATTTTGCTCCGAGTGGAATTTTGATATTTTCAGTCCAGCACAGAGTTAAGAGCAAGCTCAGACTTAATCCCTTGCACCCTATTTTTAAAACACCGTTTTTGATTGCAGAAGCCAAGTTTGGAAAGATTTTTAATGTCTGCCACAACCTTGCATTTGTTTGTGGTAAAACTCGGGGGCATCTTTATGAAGCTTTCACGCAGGACAGCAAGCCACCTTGCTGTGCTATGCTGATCAAAAGGGCAGGAATACGCTGTATTTAACATTATACAACACATTTCTGTCTTTTCCTTGCACTGGCACCTTTTTGGCTGCCTCCCACCAATAAAACACCTCTGCGCCTTGGTGTAAGGGTGCCCACGTTGCAGACAGGATTGTTTTGAAGCAGGAAGGGACACCTCCCTTCACAAAAACAGTACTCTAAATGCAGCACACATAGAAAGAAGAATAGGTAGGAGAAATAAAGATATCTCTCTTTGTTATGCCTCCCATGGGGAGGTGTAGCATTTGGACACATTCGCAGGCTTACTAGTGTTGTGAAATCTAGGAAGGCGACAAAACCCATGGACGGATGCGTGGGAACACCCACGCTGGTGAACAACCTTTACAACGCGGTCGAAACACCGCAGTGCCATCACAACGCAGATTTTAAAACGCAAGTCGTTACCACGACTTGCACTGGAGGGCGCTCTAGACTAAGGAATAGTAGATTTACTATTCCAACACCTTCCCTACTGTATGTAGGCTGGAGTTGGAATAGTATATTATACTATTCCTAAATCCAGCACCCTTCAGCGCAAGTCGTGGTAACGACTTGCGTTGTAAAAGCTGCTTTGTGATGTACTGTGATCATTTTGATCGCGTGGTAACATCATACATCACCCACGCTTCATCCATGGGACACCTTCCTGTAGCAGATTAACACAAGGCATCAATTTGCACTGCATTGCATTAATCTGGATTTATTGAGCCATGCAGGTTCACGCAAGGTGGCCTTGCTTGGTTTGATAAATCCAATTTAGGATTTGCATTGCCCTTGACTTGAACCTGTTTACGTGGGGCAAGGGCGGAACAAAACCTTCAAAAATATGCCCCAAAATGTTTGTGTACTGATATGAAGAACAAAAGTGCCCCTCCCTTTAAAAACTTTAAATGGCATGAAATGGCAATATTTTGATATGTTGAAGATTTATCAAAGTGTGCTCATTTTAGGCTAGACGCTGCCATCATATACTGTCATTTTATAGACAGAAACTGGATGCCCCATTAGCAGGACCACTGGAATTAGGCAGCAGGAGAGGAAAAAGGAATTCTGCAGGATTGACTAAATTATACTGGAACAAAAGGCAAATTATGCAGAAATTATACTGCAGGACTGACTAAAGTATGCTGGAACAAAAGGAAAATTATGCAGAATAATTTTACTCATCAATATTACCTCAGCAATGGTTTTAATTCATTAGTACCAGTATAACACCTCAAACTTTTGATCTGTTAGAGCTAGAAACATTTTCTTTGTTATAACCTGTAAATTATTCTGCAGATGATGGATTATCTGACAAATTCATAATTATGCGGAAAACACAGCTGTTGCAAGATCACATAATTTAAGTGATCCTGCCCATGAGGTCATTTTATTTCAAGTTTCTACTAGTAGACATTCTGAATGTCTTATTTTATGATGCATACATATTGCACTTACTGTTTTTGCAACAACAAAAAAAAATATTTTAACTACCTACTATTAGAGTCAAAACTTTCAAACGTGTGATGCATAGTGTAAGCTGAAATTCTTCTACTTTTGGAAGGGGGAGCTAGAAAATCCCAGGTAAGTAGCAGAAAATATGAAACACCTCAGATAGGTAGCTTGAGAAAATAACAGAAATGTCAGCAATTTACAATTTATATATGACGGGGAGTGCCTGGATGCAGGGACTGGTGAGTCAGTGAACTATTGAATTTATTACATCGATCTGTATTTGGCCTCATAGTCCCAAGTTTGAATCCTGGCAAGGCTGTGCAGTCTTTCATCCTCAAGGTCAACAGTAAGAGGACTATTGAGGAGGGGTAGGTGGAACTCACGGAATTTCACTCAACAGGATTTCGTGAAGTTACAGAAAAACTCAGCGGAATTCCGCCATTGAGCAACAAATATGCAGATTGCGCTGCAATTTAGTACGAGTAGTGCAGCTCGCGCAGAAAATCAGTGCGAACAGCGCCATGCGTTGCACAAGAGCATGCGGCCCTTCAAGTAGAAAATCTACACAATTGGCAGCAAATCTACTCGAATAGCAGCGCTCTGACTGCAATTGCTCACAAACACCAGAAAATCATGCTCGGGACGTCAAATCTCACTTGCGCTCGCCAGCTTGCATATTCTGAAGCATCACAGGAGAAAGATTCTGCCATGCTGCGATCTGCAGGATTTGGCCAGAACTCCATGATAAAGACTGGCGCAGAGTGGCCAAAATTTCATGGGCAGAACGTAATATTTCGTCCACCCCTACTTCTGAGTTGAAAACGTGCGTTTTACAAAATACACATTATGAAATGGAAGCAATCATGCAAAACAGTGAGGAACAGAAGCAAGAAAAGGTAGTCCTCATGGATGATAGCCGGGGCATAGCGACCACTGGTGCAGCTGGTGCAGTGCACCGGGAACCAGAGGTGGGAGGGGCCCAGTTTGGCCTGCACCAAGTAATGATACTTCAAAGGCTGCCTGTGCCCAGGATGTGTAAATCTGGTCTCATCTGTGCCCCTGAGGCTGCAGCCTAGTTTAGGAACCTACACAGCACTGGTAAATAAATGTTGAAAGGCCTAGCTGAGCTCTGCTGATACACTTCATGCCTGCCTCCAGCTCTCCCTGACTGCCACAAATGGTATCCTGGCACAGCACACTAGAGCTACACATGTATTCTGATAATTCCAGAGCATCAGTGCATCCTCAAGTCTCTGCCAGTGCTGCTCTTTCCAGATCCATAGTTCTCATTGGCTGGACCTTCACGCACAGCTCTGCTGAGCCACCTCGGCCCTGACCTTGATCTTTTATTGATCTAGGCACAATGCGACATACACACCGTTCCTCTAATGGACATCATTTAGATCTAGTCACATCAAACCATCCACACAGCTCTGCCGATGCTTCTCTATCATGACCGGCATGGTCCTTTGACCTATTCATCTAGTGACCTCCACACAATTTCCCAGATGCACATTTGTCCTGCATATCAGGCCTCTATGGAATTCTTCACATCACTCCACACAGTTCCACTGATATACCTCTGTCCTGCAGGACATTGCCACCATTCCCTACCATTCGCATCCAGATCTGCAAACAGCTCCCTCGAAGCACATCACTTATGCAGATAAGCACTTCCTGATGCTCGGGCCCTTTAGCACTAAAGGGCTTATTCATGAGCCCTTGCGTCACTTTTGCGCCGCCAGTGCTTCACTTTTTGTGGCGCACCAGCAGGGTAAAAAATGTGCCATGTTGCGTCATATTTACAAAGTGACGCATCTATGTAGATGCGTCACTTTGTAAACTCCTGCACCACATTATACCTGCGCCAGGTATAATGTATGCAGGGGGGGCCTTCTGACAAAAGTAACCCTTGTAGAAGTGATACTGTGAAATATATGATATTTCACAGCGTCACTTCTAGGACACAAATGCGTCAATATGTTACGCCTGCCTCATGGCAGGCGTAAGACTGACGCAGGCATATTTCACATAGGACTTGCCCATGCGTAATGACCCATTGCTAGATTTGCGTCACTTTTGTGACGTACACCAGCAATGAGTCATTTTTGCGCCTACAGATATGTAAGAAATACTGACGTATCTGTAACTCCTTGCGACATATTGCGTCATACTGTAAATATGACGCATCCAGCATGCCGCAAGGAGGGCGCAATAACAAGTGGCGCATCGCTGTTTCACACACAGCGATGCGTCACTTTTCATAAATGAGGACCTAAGTACACAGACACAGCTCTGCCATTGAACCGCAGTCTTACTATGTAGGTCGTGGGTGTGGGTGGTAGGAGGCCTCACTGGTATGGTAGTTTTGAGCAGTTTGCATACATGACTCAGCCAGTGCACCTCAATCTTACTGCTTTTATCAGATTTTTACACTAAATGGAGGCAGCTCCAGTTCGCTGATGCTTCTCTGACCCAACAACCCAACATGCAAGCTCGACTGCCATTTCCATACTGAGCCGTTGCCGCCATCTCCACCAATGTTCCTCTTTCCTGTCCTACAAAGCTCCCTAAGATACCCACGTTAGACCATGCGTCCCTCCTTCTGGGCTTGCAGCTCCTCCTGTACATGGCCGGCTACTATAAACTTGTACCCAGTGCTTAATTTAAAAAACTTTTTTAAATTAAAGTGCCAGGTCCCTCGCCAGAAGGCCTCTGCTGCATGCACCACCCATTGCCTCTGCCAGCGATGCAATTACAGCATCAACAGAACTACTACCACTCACACTCCTACAAGTGTGACAATTCAGACTATTCCAGGCCCCCAAAACTATAAGAATTGCTTGGCTGGCAGGTAAAATTAATTTAAAAATGTATTTGAATTAATAAACAACAGTTGATGTGTCCATCTTTAAATTAGACAAACAGCACCACCATGCGCTGACTGTCATATGTGCCAGTGTTGACAATTAAGTGCCAGTGCCTAGCACTGGAAACAACCTGCTCAAATTAAGCAGTGCTTGTGCCAGAGGGGCACGCTGAGCAAACCTGCAAACAGAGCTCAGTGTGAAGACTCCAGGTCTGTCCCAGGCCTCTGGAATTCTGAGGAATCGTGGCTGTGGATTGATTCATTACAGAGAACTTGGAAGACTTCCTGAGAAGCCAGTGTCTGTAAAAGGCAAGAAGGCCCAGGATAAAGTCACTTACTACTCAAGCTATGCTTCTACATTAACTTGGGGTGGGAGGGGTATCATACCCTGGGCACAGCAACAAGTAGAGCATCCTGCCTTTAATTTACATGCCTTTTCTATGTGAATAGTAAAAATTACCCTGTTCAGATGTCAATGTAGGTATTTTCTTAGTGTACACTGCGGGGGGCCTATACCTTCTGTGGTCCTCTGCATGCACTGCTGCTATGGATCGCAAAAAGCCGTATTGAGCACCCCAAACATTCTGTGACTCTCAGCGGAGCTGGGGGGTGTCACAGTGTATTAGTGAAGGAGGTGTAGTAGCACCAGGGCCTAAGAGTGTAAGAGTCCCAATCAGTGGCTGCTCGCCGAGGGAGTGCTGCGGGGTGATGGAGTGGGGCGGGGGAGTGGCATGGTGGGGGTAGTGGATTCGGGCATACGATGGACTGGAGTAAAGTAAGTAATTAAATAATAAAACAATTTACCTTGCATTCGCTGAATTGCCAACTCCGTAAATAGTTTTATTTATTTAATTACTTGCTTTAATCCTGTCTGTCGTATGTCCGAATCCACTACCCCCCCACCCACCCTGCCCCTCCCTCGGCGAGCCGCCACTGGGCCCAATGAACTTCAATTAGGGTTTCATTTACTCACTAGTCAATGGGTGGTGGATGCAGTTTCCCCTATTGTATTAGGACCGCTGGCACCCTGGCAACATTACAATTTAACACTAACTGAGTGTTTTTCATAGGTGGCCCTTGACCCTCTAGGCAGATTTTGGTGCAAGGGGCACCTCCAACCATTTCCAGATTGTCCTAGAGACTAAATCTTTCTCTAATCATCAATAGCCACAGCTAGGCATCCTGGCAATAGGGGATGAGTAGAAAATAGGATATGCGGGTCGTCCGGATAGAATCCTCTTGAGGATAGCGCCAATAGTGAGAGAGGTTCCCAGCATCCCATTTATTAATCATCACTAAGGCTCAAATTGATCTTGATTGATAACTTTGCACACAGAGCGAGGCATAGAGCGTGAGAGCAGTGAGGAGAGAAACTGAACCCACATTTGAAAATAAAACTATAATATCTCAAATAAAATCTTCAAGACAACGACGTTGCGTGCCATCACACTTGATAAACAGGGGTAAGTTTATTGGGGCTAAATTAAGATGACATCTTCTAGGTGATGCTGTGAGGTGCATCTGAGGTTACAAATAGGCATTCCAAATAGCCATGTTTGCCTCCTATAGATGTATGCTAAATTTCAACTTGCTCAGGCTGTTTAGTTCCCCATTTTCTATACCACCGAAACAGCATTTCTCCAAATGTAAACAATGTCTGAATCCCTTGGACCTTTGCCTGGTTGGCAGGCACTTGCTACTTCTCTCCTATGGATGGAAGAGAGAGTTCAAGGGCAGTTCAAGGAGCATGCTGCTTTACCATCCACTTAGGTACCTGAGTGTCTCCTAAACAGACTCCTTCATTTTGTCACGATTTACCAAACTGGATAACCTTTGTATGCCTTTTATTCGTTAGTAAAAATAAAGGGACGCACCCCCCCCCCCCACTCTGAGGGTTGGGGGTGCCGCCGAGCTCTTTGCCAGGGCCGATTTTCGGCCGATTTAGTTACAGGGCCGATTTTGCAGCTATGCTGCAAAAACGGCAGCAGGGGCCCAAAACCGGCCCCCCACCCGTGCGGCGTACCTGGGGATTGCCAGGTGCCCGCTGCGGCCAGTCCGGGCCTGGTAAAAAGATTTTAGCAAGCAGTGTTTCCAATATGAAGAGTCTACGAGCATGTAGCACCAAGAGACCTTCTGGTGAATGGGCGCTGTATAAATAACCCATAACATAACATAACAAGATGTGCTCAATTTGCCTTGCATAGGCTCCCAAGAAAATAAAATGGATAAAAATACCTTTGCTTAAATTATCAGCAATTTGATAGAGACTGACATACACAATATATAGACCTTGTGAATACATGTTGTTCTAAAAAACCTTTGCAGCAAATGGAATGTACCAGCTTTACTTCCCTCCAGTGGAAACTCCCAACAGGCCCACATCAGTTCTCACTCCTCTCCGTGCTCAATTTGTACTAAAAAATGTGCCAGGGCCACATACGTTTTTAAGGACTCTCTTGTAGCTGGTACTGCCCCCAGCTCTTGCCAGTGCTGTCAGAATGCCAGTGCCAACATTACCTACAAACATCAACTTGTACAAATTACTAGCCTTGAAGTTCTTGTTCAATCATTTTTAAGTACACTAAATTGTTAAATGGTCTACTGATGTGCTCTAGTCAAAACTAGACAGATTGCACCACCATGTGGTACACTGTCATAAATAAGTACCAGTTTTAGAAATTAGTGCCGGATGCCCGGTACTGTTAAACCCCGGCACAAATTAAGCACTGCTCCATCCACTTACATTCCACTCCTTACTACTGGTTGACTATGGGTGAGGTCTCTGTGAGGAAGAAGCTAAAGAAATGCCAAAGTGAGCGGATGAAAAATTAAGCGAATGGTTTTGCAGAGACATCATGCTGTTGAATGGTGAAAATGGGGAGGGTGGAGCATTGTAAAGGATGTGATTGGGTTATCTATCCTTCACACAGAAGAAAAATACAATGAAGCAATAAAGTCTAAACATACAATGCATCAATTTAAAAGAGAAAGAGAAAAATAATTGTGATAAATGAATTAACAAAACAGCATGGAAGATATAAAATGGAATATTCTAGGACTGAAAAGGAAATTGCAATAATACCAGGGGTGTAGCTGTAGGTGGTGCAGCAGGTGTAGTTGCACTGTGGCCCAGATGCCTGATGAGCCCACTAAACCCTGATGACTTCAGTATTGTACCACCCAACAAGTATTCACAGGGCTCAATTTCCTTACTTGCACTAGGGCCCAGGTCACCCTTGCTATTCCACTGGATAATAGACTTTTCAGTTAGGTGAAATATCACATGATTAATGACACATGGTAGAAAGGTTTCTAATATTGTTGAGATTGAGGTTGGATTAAATTTTCTCATATTTAACACCAATCAAGATGTAGGAACAGAGTGGAATTTAAGAAAATCTAGTCTGGGCTTTTTGGCCGGAAAAGGTAGCAGTGCTGCTGTCTTTTGAGCTTGTTATAAATTATACTTCACATTAACTGTTTTACTATGTGGATCTATATGACAGGTTATATTGGCTAAGTTGTAAAATACTGATCATGAGGACTGAAGGCAATAAGAAAAAAAAATAATTCAAAAGTAGAAGAGACAACATTTTCAACCATTTATCTACAGTGACTATGCTGGGCATTGAATTCCGTGGGGGTCCATCTAGCTTGGCACCGATGATGCAGCTTTGTGGAGCTTGATGAGTTCTGATAGTTGTTTAGCTTCTTTGTTGTGCAGGTCTTCAAGGATCATGACCACAACATTGAATTTGCATTAGTGTTGTACTGTGAATCAATAGGGCTCTTTCAGGATTGTTTTTATGAAGTCCACAGGATTGGCATATGTGACGTCAAAGACTCTTAACATACATGCCTTCCAGAACATTATATGGTTTCCTTCTTGTTGCTCCGTCAGCGCCAGGATACCCATCAGTGGCACAGTGTATTCTAGAAATCTTATATAATTACTAATGACTAGTGGAGAAGTGTGGCTCACCGGTTAGAGGAGGCAGACCCGGACGCAGAGGTCAGACCCGGGACCAGGGTTTAATTTCCGAAGCGGCAGGGTCTTGAGCTCAAAATGTCCACAGACTCAATAATTCTCACCTCGGTGCCTACTCGAATCATGGGTTCACACTCTGCAACTCTGGGCAATAGCTTGCTTAATCTCCACTACGGCCCCACCGAGATGAGATGCCTGGCTTTCACCTTGGAGATACCCAGTAGGGGTTATCTCGCAGGGAAAAGCCAGGACGGGTTCCCAAAGCAAGCGCCTTGAGACCTTACGGTGAAAGGCGCTATATAAGAACGTATGATTTACGATTTATTTTATTTATTACTATTCGTCAGGCTGCTTCATTCTGGAGCCTCTGGAGTTTCTTTAATTGTTATGTGCTTTTGCCTTTGAAGAAGGTGATGCAATAGCACACTTTAGAAGTAGAGTGTCGTAGAGTGGTGAGGTGTACAGTTTGCAGGATAACCACCAGAAGTTAGGTGAGAACATTGAATATGGCAGACTGTGCAGCAGACACCGCATGAGACAACTTCAGGAAGGACATTGAAAGCCTCTGGGCACACTCACCTTGAAAATCAGAATCAGCTTAAAGATTGGAGGTTCCAAGGTGCTGCACAAAGACAGTCAATGATCAATTTGTATTCTAGTGTATTGTTAGATGGAGCCAATTAGGTCATGTGAACTAGCAGAGTACGTGATTTGATTTTTTTAAGTCGCTTACTTGCCAGTTACTTGGAAAGGGCAGACTCTATTTGAAATTGGTCCAAACTGTGGTAAATGATATTGGATTTTTTACTTGGACAATAAAAAGGATTCAATGGAAGGCATCTAGAGAATGCGATGAGGGGTCAGTGGTTAGCAACCAGGGAGGTCTTTAACTGGAGGGTTATGAGGGATTTAGTGGTTGATGTCTGGGGATGTTTGGTGGTGAGGATTTAAGATTTTTTGCATCTATAGCATTTAGGAAGGTCTATAGTTGGGCAGCAATTAAGGCTTCAGTGATTGGGATCGATTGAGGTGAATAGTTGGCTAGCCATGAGGGATTCAATGGTGGGTGTCCAAGGATTTCTATAGTTGGAAGGAAATGAAGGATTCTGTGATTGGCATCCTTGAAGACCTATATTTGGATGGTAACAAGATGTTCTTTGTTTGTATGTAGATATGAATGTATATTGTATTTCCATAATGCAAGCCTAGCCATAAAGCAGCAAGGTGCCTTACAGGGTCAAAGAAAAGCAGAAAATCAAAGAGTGATAGAACGTTAGCTGGGTTGTGGACGGTTAAAGCACTATGACGTAGTGTTCTTTAAAAAGGAGACCCTTGAACTTTTTTCTAAATTGGAGCTTGATGGGACATTCCTGAGGAATACAGGGATGTTTGTCTAGATCATGGGTGTATAAATGGAAAAGGCCTGCTGCCTTGTTTTTTCTTTCTTACACTTCTTAGTCTGTAGTATAATGGTGTGTCCAGGCTGCGTGTGTTCCGAGAACCGCCACAGACGGTGAGCTCGAGTGAAAGCTGGTCCTGATGGGTTTGTAAATTATACTGCTAGAGTTTAATATAGTGCGGGGATACAATGGCGTTCCATCAGGATGGGGGTGATATGATCATATTTCTTCTGGTCTTGGATGAGACATGCCACAGTGTGCAGAATGCAGTTAACGGTTGCCAGAGTGGATTTTGGAGCCCACGGTGCAGGGTGTTACCACAATCCAGATTCAAGAGTATGGGGGCTTGAAGAGCAGTTCTAGAGTTTTAGTGAAGTAGTGTGGCTCACTGGTTAGAGGCGGCAGACCCGAGAGCGGAGGACGGCCCGGGACCAGGGTTCGATTCCCGACGCGGCAGGTTTCTGGACCAGGGTCAGCGGACTCGATAATTCTCTTGCCTCGGTGCCCACTCTGATCAGCGATCACACTCGGCAACTCTGGGCACTAGCTTGCCTCATCTTCACTAATGGCCCCATCAGACCGCCGGGGATGCCTGGTCTCACCCTGGAGATACCCATTAAGGGACCATCTCTCAGGGAAGCCAGGAAGGGTTTCGCAGCGGTCGAAGCGCAGGGACACGCCGGTGCGCGTAAAAACCCAGCGCTATATAAATGCCCCTATTATTATTATTAGAGTCACTTTCTGGAAGAACCAGTTTTACTTCCTTCAGCAGAGAGCTCGTACCAGACTGTCTTTGTTTTTTTCAATCGATGTGTTCCTTGTCTTGTGGTTGGTGTCCAGGGTGGTGTTCCGTGAAAGTTGGGATTCAGAGCCATCAGAGGACATGTCATTGATTGTACTGTTTCTTGTTTGTTGTTCTTGCCAAATAACAGGAATTCTGTCTTGGTTGGGTGTTGCTTCAGGTAGACACTGGATATTCAAGTCTGGATGATGTGCAGGCAGGGTTTGAGGCATTGGACATCTGAAACAGAGAAGACTTTCTAGTAGAGTTGGTTATCACTGGCATTTTGGTGATGTCACTATTTGTGAGTAGAGCACCAAGCGGCTCCATGTAGGGGTTGTAGAAGACAGGAGAGAGTATGAACCCAGGAGATGACAGGGATCTTTTGCAACCTGGAGATGCCCATGTGAACAAACTGGTGTTTGTTACAAAGTTAGTTGAAGAGCCAGTGAAGGATATTGCTGGTGAATCCCAGTTGAGACTCCAGGGTGCAAGTGAGGGTGGAATGGACCTATGTGTTGAAGGCTGTTGAGAGGTCCGGCACTATAATGTTGTCATTCGGGGAGGTCTATAAAGGGTTGTATCAAGGGATTCACTGGTTGGCATCTTGGTAGGTCTATAGTAGGACCTTGACAAAGGATTCACTGGTTGGCATCCAGGGAAGGTTATAGCTGGACGGCGACGAGAAATTCAGTGGTCAACCATTTTAATAGGCTGGTGATGCTCTCCTCAGATTTAAAAAATATTCTGCAAATCTGGAAGTGATGCTCTGAATCCTTATAATCCAGAGGAACCTGCTTCAGGAAGAGACCACTGAGGGGGGGGGGCAGCGACCCTGAATCTTGGCGCGCTCAAGAGGAGGCTTCTGCTCTGCCCAATGCCAGGCGCCGCTCTTCATAAATATGTATAATTAAACCGTCTTCCTGGAGTGAGAAGCAGTAATTAATTCAGCGCTGAGCGTTTCAGCATATTGCTTGAACGCCATGGCAACCAGCCTCACAAATAGATCATATGAAATTTCAAAGCCTATTTTTAAATAAACAAGGACGTTTTTGAGGCAACATGTGCAAAATAAGGCTTTCCCTTCTCTCATACAAAGAACTGTAACAGATGTACTGTCGAACGGGCTGACTTTGCACATTAAGATGTAGAAAAACAAAGCTTTGCAGCAAAGAAAGCAATTCAGTGAACAAAATGAGGTGAACTCGGGGTCCCTCTCATTAAACAAGACGATAATTAGAGTAGCCCTTTCGCTCAAAAGGCGATTTGAGCAGATCAATTCCAGTTCTGGGAGGCCTGTGCTCACAAAAGATGCACCCCCCAATATTTCTGACATGCCAATCACACTGCTCCCAATTAGATCTTTCCTCGCCTCCTTTGCCATCAGCTCCAGTCTGCCACCTGCCAGGTGGCACTGCTGATTTCAACACCTACCAAGAAGAGCAAAGAAAATGTCATTTTGGCTTCCTTTCGAAATCACTGCGCTAACTCATCCCTCACCTGAATGTTTTTTTAAGTCCTATTGTCTCTTGTGCATATAAGCATTTTTGGAAATCAAAGGTGCACATATTTATTACTACACCCTAATACTATTCGTATCTTTATTCCTGGAAATACATTTCCCAGGTGTTTCCCTAAGGTCCATCCATTCTTCTTTGGATACACCTGGTACATGAGTAGGACATTTCTCAAGGGAGAAGACCAACCTTCATTTTCTAGGGCAATTGCAGTGATTACATTTTTCTTAAAGAGGTTTGTCTTAGTTTATTTAGAACCTATTAATGATTATAGCACAAATATATCAAACACAAAAAAACACCCATGCTCTGGGTTGCAATGATATCTGATGAAAAATATTGGTCGTTTTGATTCTATTCTTATCCAGAGATAAAGCTGAAGACATTAACATAGAATATTCAGGGTAATAAGCAGGTCGGCTCCTCAACTAGGGCGGAGGAGTGTGGCCCCACTGCTTTCTCGCAGTGCAAGGAGCAGAAACATAAAATGGTAAAACGACCATTTTATGTTTCTGCTTCTCGTACTGCGAGAAAGCAGAAGTGTTCGTTTGCAGGCGGGTGGGCGGGGCTGCTCTACGAGCAGGGCCGGGCAGGGATGGAGGGGTGTGCCCACTCCTGAGTGAGTATGACTTGTTTGGTCGGCCCTCTGGGGCCGCCCAAACCAGTCATGTGCACTCTGCCCTTTCTCCATGCAAGCTGCAATGTAGCCTACATTGAGAAAATGGCTTCCCCGTAGGCGCCTGGCTGGGCGGCGTCATCACCAATCACAATGAATCCATTGCAGTGTTGTGATTGGTTTAGGGGAGGGGAGGGAGGTTGCCTGTTTTCTGTTCCTGCCGGAGGCAGGAGAGGAGAGCAGGAGCTGGACCTGTGAAAACACGGGACCCGGCCCGGCTGGCGGACTGGTGCTTTTTTTTATTATTAATGATTAAATTTACCCCCACCCCGCGCAATCCTCCCCGCACGACCAACCGCCCCCTGCCCATGATTAATGCCGGCCGCAGCTGGTAATAAGTAACTCTGTAGCAGTGAGAGCAGCAGGAAAAGAAATAGGAAGAGAAGAGAAGGAACACGAGAGAAGAGAAAAAGTGAAGGCAAGTACCTTCCTGTATTAACCCGTTCCGTGCTGCCGTCGGCCGTTGGCCGATGGGAGCACTACCTCTCTAGTGCTGCCGTGGGCCAACGGCCGACGCAGCCCCGCCCACCATTTAGAACACCCGCACCGCGGCGGAAAAACCATTGCGGTTAAGGCGTTAATTACAAGATAATTTGTGGGTTTTTAAAGAGGTTGTCAAAGTTCATAACAGCACTGACAGGATACAGTCAGAAATAAACAAAGCACTTGTAGGGATGCGTGAAGTTGCAAACCTTTGCCTTGACAACTATGTGAAAGAACTCCATGATTTATAAAATTGTAAAAAATATAACTAGCTGCAAAACAAACCTTTCATAAGGGTATGCTTACAGGTTAAAAACATTACTTGTGTGGTAGCGGTACATTTTGCACTGCCATTCATAGCTGCAACTGGGTGGATGTCACTGCTTAGCAGCCACTCACTACCGTTCCCTCTCCCTGGAAGTCCCACCCTCTGAGGAGGGAGGTTTCCAGCGGTGGTGATGCAGAGGTGCGTGGCTCCTGAGAGGCGGCTGTTTGCTCATTGCTGCTCAGTCTAAGGGAAGTCTGAGTGGCAGCAGGTAAGCTGCCTCAGCTTGGGTGGCACTATTGTGTGCCACCTTTAGATTCACACCCAAAGACTTCCTGCAGCTGGAAGTCTTGCCATGCTTGGCAGGACCTCATGCTACAGGGAATCATCTCTTGCGGGACCTCGTAAACTGACTTATCCTCAGTCAACACAAGAAGAAGTCAGGAAAAACCACACTAAAAGGAAAGGCATGGTTCAAAGCTATTCTCGCTTACCATTGAGCATGCTGCTTGAAACTAGACAGATCACTACCCTTGATCCCCGTGCTTAATTTGTACCAGTGGTTTCCGGTGCTTACCACCAGCACTTATTTCTTAGGGCTGGGTCTACACACGTAAAATATTTAAATTTGAACCATGGGTGCCTGTCTCACACTGCCTGAATGAGGTCCCTGCCTCAGTGTAACAGCAATAATAACAATGCTAGTGAGCTACTAATGACAAGGGAAACATTGATTATTAGCCAGCCCTGTCCTTTCCTCCTTGGCATTGACTTGTCTTTCCTCTCGAGGAGCCAGACCAATGTAGATCAAACCAGTGTCCCCACTTTTCACCTGTCCCAGCATACTGGGCAGCCACAGCAGCGCTAGTCAGTCGAGCGACTCAAGAAGCAAGCCGCATGTGTTCCACTGACCCGCGCTGCAATAGGCCTCTAATTAAAACCAAAAGGCAAAATAAGTAATGATTTCATTTCAACATGCGCTTGTACTGTAGTGTAAAACAAGTATGTTGATTAATGATGGAGGTATGTGCTCAGAAAAGTGCACCTCTGGTTTTTATGTAAATGATGTGCCATACAATCCAGACTGCCTGGCCTCCCGGTTAATAATAATGTTTCTGCATTGGATAGAGCAAATGGGTGGAGCCGGTGGAGGAAGTGGGTGGAGCAGGGGGATGTGGGTGTGGACTTCTACAAACATTTGAGCACCTGGACTTAATATTTTACAAATTAAGCACTGCTTGATCCTACAAGTCCATATTGAAATAAATCCATTTAGTTCAGATTAGAGGTAGGGTTACATACTCCTGCACAAAACATCCATCTAAATACCACTGCCTATCGCTCATATATGTGGATGCAGACAATTGAGAGGGATTTGGAGGGATTTGGAGCTTCTAGTTGATCCTACTTTTTTATAAAGCACTTTTAGAATGTGAAAAAAGCCCTTCTTAAAAAGCGAGAAATGAAGCATTTTAGAAGAAATTGATGGTCTAGTGTTTTATGGTGACCCACCGCATTGACCATACATTATTAACTCACCACCGAAGAAATCTCCACAAAGAATAATGTGACTGTCCGTCTTCACCATATTTTGTACAGCCTGATGTAGAAATGACTCCCCTGCAAACTCAGAGGTTAGAATGGTCAAAGAGTCCCATTCTGGAAGGATACACACAGAAGTGCATATTTGACTCACAGATGTGGACACACACACCCTTCTCCTTGTCTTTCAATCTCACCATCCCCGCTTAGTCTCACATTACAAGTGGTCCAATAAAAGGCTGTAGAAATACTGCATCCCTAGTTACTGGTATTGGGGTTATCAGTGATAACAGGGACAAATATTGCTGGGATCACAAAACCATTCCCTATGCACACCTTTGCAATGTAGAACAACAGGCAGAAATGGGTGCTACTGCACTGGTTTCCACATGCACACTTGTAATCCCATTGCATTAACCAGGGAGAAAGTCCTCCAGGTATGAACTGGAGGTTTTCTCCTTGGTGATAATGCACCACTTGTGATTGCCGATGGGGCCAGTAACTCATTTTACCGGCCTCATAGGGAATTTCAGGCTACCTGTAATGATGGCTTTGCTGTCCTCCTAGCATCCGTAGTCTGAGGTGCTTTGTTGTCATTAACTGGTTACACCCATCAAGTTATCATGGTACAAACTATTTTTTAACATATTTGCAGTAGCAGGCAGTATTAGGGCAGAGTGGGATGGCAGGCGGGTGGGTAAGGTGACTGATGACGACAATACAAAAAAAAAAAACAGAACTTACCTGCTATCCCGCATCACAGCTCTTCTGCTCCTCAATGCAGCACAGGCTCACAGTCTCCCCTGCGGCTAACCCTGACGCTGCTCTCATGCATGACAGCATCAGGATTGGCCTGAGCACCCTCAATTTGCATTCTCAGAGATACTGGGAGCCTGTGCTTTGCTATCTCCAACCCTACAGTGCAGCTGGATTGGAGACGGCTCAGTGCGCATGTCGGTTTGGCCATCTTGAGACGGCTGCCCAACCCGGAATTTACACTGACAGCTGTGCACCTACCACTCCTTCTGGTGACTGCCCCCGCGATGGCCCCGCCCCCAAGACTTAGCCCAGCCTAGAACTTGAAAAAGAAAACAATAATAAACCTGTTTTATTATCGTTCTCTTTTTCAAGTTGAGGAGGCTACTGGCAGGGGGGTGACACTCTATATCGGAGCCCGGCGACTCCCGTTCTTGGGAACCGATCAAATCAGATACCAGACCACACAGATTCACAAAAGAGACAGTCCAAAGACTGCCCTGAGATCATCAGACAGGCGAACCACAAACCCTCTTACAGACCATCCCATAGACCTATAATGTTTGATGTGTAACAAAAGGTTAAAAGAAAGGGTTTGCAGCAGAACTGAAAATCACTCTCACAATTGTGTGTGTTCTTTCTCTCTCTTTCGCTCTAACCCTCCCCCTCTTTCCCTGTGCCTTCAAACTACACATTGAGTGCTTGAAGAGAGCAGCTATTAACAGCAGCGAGGGTGTGCAGGGAAACTAAAGCAAACAATTAATTACCAAGGTCAAATTAAATAGGTCTGGCTTTCACGTTCCAACACATATAAACACAGGTATTCACAAGTGCTGTTTACATGCACTGCTTCCATAAATGTTTCATACTGCCTTGACCCCTTCCATGCGGCTGACACGCAGCAGCTGTCTCATGCAAAAGTGCTCATATGTGTCGGGCGGCTCCTACACAGTCCTTCTGCTGCTCCTGGTAGGCAGATGCGGGCAATAGTCACTTATCTGCCCCCGGGGGATAAAGCCCACTAGGCACAATTATGCTTTTTTTATATTTAGGGGTGGGGGCGGCTCCGAATGGGCATGCCAATGCCCCCACCCTCAAAACAATTGGCTAAAACGTGTATAAAAACATATATAGTGCTTAGCGCTCTCTGTGCTATCCCATCAATCTCTATGTTTTTGGCCCTTCTCAGTCGCAGGCTCTGGCTCACCCACACAAGTGAGATATCATTTTACTCGGGAGTGTGAGGGGAACACTGGGTGGTAGGAAAGTAATGCAGGTGTGCTGAACCAACACAGAAATGTGAGAAAAATGCAATTCTTTTAGCTAAATTTGAGGTTTGCAGCTGATTCTGTGTAGGAAAATGTTGGGATATCCATGCAAGCTACACCTCTCTGGACTCTCCTGGGTGGTTAGTTTTCAGAAATATCTGAGTTTGATAGGTTTCCCCAGATGGGCGGCGAGCTGGGGACCAAAAACGCAGGTGACTCCCTCACCAAACCAGATAGCTTTACAATCCATAGTTTTGAAGTCTCCCCAGTACGTTTTGGCCCATATCCTGTCACGGGCACTGGGCCTACTCACACAAGTGAGGTACCATTTTTATCGGGAGACCTGGGAGAATGCTGGATGGTAGGAAATTTATGGCAGCCTTCCCAAACAGAAGTGTGTGGAAAACATGAAAACATGATTTTAGTAGTTAAATTTGAGGTTTACAGGGGATTCTGGGTAGCAAAATGTTGGGAGATCCACGTAAGTCACAGCTCCCTGGAGTCCCCTAGGTCTCTAGTTTTGAGAAATATCTGACTTTGGTATGTTTCCCTAGATGCCCGCCAAGATCAGGACCAAAAATCCAGGTGTCTCCCTCGCAAAACCAAGGGGCCCATTAGGATTGCGGACGGACTTGCGTCCGTCCGCGACCCCAGAGTAGGAGGGAACCTCCGCATGGCCTGCGGAGTTCCCTCCTGTGCAATTAGGATGTGACCGCCACCCTGGCGGTCACATCCTCTATTTTTACCATTGCGGCGGGTGCAGCTTCAAGCTGCACCCGCCGCAATGGTAAAAATGCATACATTGCATTTGTATGCAGAAAGCGGCAGGCACTGTGCAGTGCCTGCCGATTTCTGCATACAAATGCAGGGGGGTACCATAGGTACCCCCCATGTGCACCCCCCAGCCCCCCTTCACCCAGGGGCCCCGCAACAGGCCCCTGCAGTGAAGTTCCACATTGTTTTCCACGGCGGAAAACCCGCCGCGGAAAAGCATGTTTTGAAACCCATCCTAATATGGCTGGCGGTGTCTGAGAGACACCGCCTCCATATTAGAGCTTTTCCGCCGCGGTTGTAAGCCAACCGCGGCGGAAAAGCAGCGGACTGAAACCAGGACCCACCAGCCATCCTAATGTGGCGGTGGGTCTTTGGTGGGTCCGCAGCGGTTTTTCCGCATCCTCCGGGCCGGCGGTGGCTTCCGCCGGCTCAGAGGATGTGGAAAATCCGCTATCCTAATAAGCCCCCAAGTCTTTTAGTGATAGATAATTTTAAAGTCTCCACAGTATGTTTTGGGGCATTTCCTGCCACGGGCACTGGGGCTACCCACACAAGTGAGGTACCATTTTTATCGGGAGAGTCGGAGGAATTGTTGGTGGGTGGAAGTTTGTGGCTCCATGCAGATTCCAAAACTTTCCATTACAGAATAGTGAGAAAATGTTGTTTTTTTTTTACAAAGTTTGAGGTTTGCAAAGGATTTTGGTAACAGAACCTGGTAAGAGCCACACAAGTCACCCCATCGTGGATTTCCCTGGTTGTCTAGTTTTCAAAAATGTACAGGTTTGCTATGTTTCCCTAGATGCCAGCTGAACGAGAGTCCAAAATCCATAGCTAGGCACATTGGAAAAAAAGGCTCCATTTTCACTGGAAAAATGTGATGTGCCCAAGTTGCATTGTGGGATGTTTCCTGCTGTGGGCAGTAGGCCGCCCCCTCACAAGTGAGGTACCATTTTTATCAAGAGACTTTGGGGAATGCTGGGTGGGTAGAAATTTGTGGCTCCCCACAGATTCCAAACCTTTCCATCTCAGAAATGTGAAAAAAATATGTTGTTTTTTTAACAAAGTTTGAGGTTTGCAGGTGATCCTGGGTAAAATAACCTGGAGAGACCCACACAAGTCACCCCACCCTGGATTCCCCTGGGTGTGTAGTTTTAAAAAATGTACAGGTATGCTAGGGTTCCCTAGGTGCCGGCAGAGCTAAGGTCAAAATCTACAGCTAGGCACAATGCAAAAAAACCCGTCAGTTTTCACTTGAAAAATGTGATGGGCCCACGTTGTGTTTTGGGCTGTTTCCTGTTGCGGGCAGTATGCCCACCCACACAAGTGAAGTACTGTTTTGATTCGGAGACTTGGGGGAGCACTAGGTGGGTGAAAGTTTATGGCTCCCTCTAGATTCCAGAACTAGCCATCACAGAAAACTGCGGAAAATGTGTTTTTTTACAAGCTTTGAGTTTTGCAAGGGATTCTGTGTAACATAACCTGGTGAGAGCCATGCAAGTCACCCCATCCTGGATTCCCCTGGGAGTCTAGTACTAAAACATTTCCAGGTTTTCTAGTGTTCTTTAGGTGCCGGCTGAGCTAATGTCCAAAATCTACAGCTAGGCACATTGCGAAAACAGAGTCTCTTTTCACTTGAAAAATGTGATGTGCCCACCTTCTATGTTGGGCTGTTTCCTGTCGCGGGCACTAGGCCTACCCACACAAGAGAGCTATCATTTTGACCGGGAGACTTGAAGAAATGCTGGGTGGGTGAAAGTTTATGGCTCTATGCAGATTCCAGAACTTTCCATCAAAGAAAAGTGAGAAATATTAGTTTTTTTACAAAGATTGAGGTTTGCAAAAGATTCTGGTAACAGAACCTGGTGAGAGCCACACAATTCACCCCCATCAAGGATTCACCTGGGTGTCTAGTTTAAAAAAATGTACAGGTTTGGTCGGTTTCCTTAGGTGCCGGCTGACCTAGGGTCAAAAATCCACAGCTAGGCACATTGTGAAAAAAGGGTCAGTTTTCACTGGAAAAATGTGTTGTGCCAACGTTGAATTTTGGGTCGCTTCCTGTCATAGGACCTAGGCCTACCCACAAAAGTGAGGCACCATTTTTATCAGGAAACTTGAGGGAATCCTGGGTGTGTGGAAGTTTGTGGCTCCCTAAAGATTCCAGAACTTTCCATGTGACGAAAATAGTTTTTTTTACAATGTTTGAGGTTTGCAAGGGATTCTGGGCATCGGAACCTGAGAGCCACACAAGTCACCTTATCCTGGATGCCCCTGTGTGTCTAGTTTTAAAATATGTACAGCTAGGTTTTCCTGGGTGCCAGCTCAACGATGGTCCAAAATCCACCGCAGTCACATTGCGAAAAATGGGCCAGTTTTCACTGTAAAAATATGACGGGTCCACAATGAGCTTTTGGCTGTTTCCTGTTGCGGGAACTAGGTCTACCCACACAAGTGAGGTACCATTTTTATCAGGAGACTTGGGGGAACACCGAACTTTGACTTTGTATATATGGAAACAGAATTTAGACAAGGTTCCATGTCATTTGGAAACTTTTTTTTTTTTTTTAAAGGGGAATATACTAACTTTATGCCCAGTATTGGAAAACAAGAAAAATTGGAAATATTCGAAACATCAGGAAGGTCACACTGGCTGGCACTTTGCATCAGCTCTAGAGGATGTCCTATAAACCCTCATTATCCCTAACTCCAGACTCACAATACTATCACCACATGCATCGCCGTATGGCCTACAGCCCCTGATATTCTGCAAACAGCCCTTAAACGTTACCGGTTGACATGTCTGGTTAAAAAAAGTCATCTAATTTAATACAGTATATGTTAAAAATATTTTGTCACTGCCCTTTCCTCCTGTTATTATTAGGGCTCACCTACTAAACAGTGCAAGCTGTGCAGTTGCATAAGACCGGTTGTCGGCTTGGCAGTAATGCACAGGGGTTTACAGCACCTTCTCCAGGACGATGATTGAAGAAAACAGCTCTTTTTTCATTGCATAGGCGAAACTGATGCATTACCAATGCTCTGTCCCTCGTGTGCTTCCCCCCAAATACGGCTGGGTCCAAACCAGGGTGGCGTAGTGGTGAAAAGAACGATAGATTTAACCCAGATCTCTTGACTGGGGAGAAGGTTTGCATTGTCAGCATTCCGTCCATTATTTATTTGCTGTAACACTTTTCCCCCCAAATACCAGCCTCCCTGCTACTTGTTGTGCTCATAGTGTGATACTCGCTCTCTCTTGTGTACTTCTCCACCTGCCCCCATGCTCTGTGTTAATGTTGCTCTTGTGTGCTTCTTACACTGCCCCAGTATGCTCTCACCCTTGTTTGCTCCTCCTGCACCAATGCTCCATGTTCTTCTCTCCTGCATGTGCTTCTTGCCCTATCCCCTGTGTTGCTCTCTCCCTTGTGTGCTGCTTTTCACCTCGTACCCTCATCCGCTTCCCCCAGCCGCTCTGCCATTGATTCCACCACCCCTGAGTTAGTTTTTTTATTTTGCACTTTTGTAATAAAAAAATATTCAATTTTTTATTTACTGATCCAAGTAGCATCCACCATCTTGGATTGGTAAATATAAAAAGTAAATGGTGCCATATCTTTTCACTGCTGCACGCATGTGTTCTGCCGCATGCATATGTCATTGCATTGTACGCCAATGGTGTGATGCAACCGAAAGCAGTGTTTAGATCATGGTGCCTTTTTCTTTTTTTTTAAAGTTTTTGGGGGATTCTGCACAGCATCTGGAAAAGGCATTTGTCTTATTCCTCTGTGCTGTACAGCATCACCTAAAGGCACTGACAAAGACATTGGCAAAACCAATAGTTCTCAAAGGTAAGACCTATTGGCTTTACCATCGCTTGTTGAGGTTTTATGAGCACCTTTATACTGTATCAAACGTGGGGGGGGTATGGTTGGAAAACATGTTTTTTTTTTTATAGAGACACATTTTTGTGATGGATTATACCTGCGAAAAGTGTGTTTTCTTTCAAGTCTTGCCACTACAACCCTTTCCTTTAACGGACGCTTTTCTACCGCTATTTGCATTTTTAAAAATCTGCCCGATGTGCACGAAAATTGTGAGCTTTTAAAAACCTTCACCTTTTCATCTTCATACACCCACACTTCCTGTCTCTGTTGGTTGCTTGGCAACCCTTATAATTTAATCAATCTGACTATTGATGCTTGTGACTTTTGCTGGTTTCAGTAACTGGCTGCAGTGGCGGCTGCCACCAAGTAGCTCGGGTGAAGCGGGGGTAGGGTGGGGATAGAAAAGTAACGTAGAAGGTTACTTACCTTGCTGCCAGACCGCTGACTCGCATCCATCCTCTTCTGTTCCTGCTTGAAGCAGAAAGCACACACGGGCCTCCTTAAACCAATCACAACACTACAATGCATGGTTCAGATTGGTCTGAGCGGTGTGGTTCGGCGCCCAGACAAGTACAGGGAGCCTGTGCATGTTCCTCACCAGGCTGTGTATTGTAGCCTAGTGGTGAACATGTAAAAGGCGCATGACTGTTTGGCCGCCCCAAGACGGCTGGCCAAACTGTCATGCGCACTTAAGTTCCCCAGCAACTCCTCTTCTGCTGGCTGTGATAACAGCCATGCCCCGCCCCGTAAACCTGCCTGACAACGGAAAAATAAAATGATAATAACATAGTGTTCTTTTATTTTCCCTTTTTCCTCTGCTCAAAATGCAGAGGGCAGCAATCCTCCGCCTCAGCAGGGGAGTCGCCACTGACTGGTTATTTGTTCTTGTTATCAATCACTGTTTATCTATTTTTGCGCACTAACCCTATTGGACCATCACCTGCTTAGAGGTACCAGAGCCATAGTAGGAAATAACTCTTCACGTAGTGAAATGCATTTCGCAAACACACTCTGAACCAGCAGTCTATTAAAATATAAATACAACATCTGCTGTGCCCACGTGACCATTGAAGTCCTCTAAGAGCAAAGGATCATCCCTTGGAGTGTGGCAAAATACAAAAAGCAGTGGCCCACAGCATTGATCAAATGTCTGTCTGCATTCTGCTTGCCTAGCGGTTCCCATTTAGAATCTTATAGTGGAACATTAGAACACTATAGCATTATACCCCACTGCCGAGGGTTTTACCTGTTGTTAAAGGCCCAGAACTTATGTTATAGGCCCTAGCTGCAGGAGCGGTCAATAATGATGGAAAGGGTCTTTAATAATCGGTATAGCCTGAGGCAGAAGGGTTATAAGGCTATTAGAACATCCCACCCACTGATAGTAGAATGTTCTAAATTAAAAAAGGAGAAACAGAAAGACAAACATTAGAACATACGAGGGGAAGGCCCATACCTCCCAGTACTGGCCCTGAGCCACTCCATTGTTGTCAATGGAACTCCCAACTTATAATGTTCTAATATAGACTTATAGCCTGCCGTAGCGAGCTATACCGACTATTAAAGGCCCGCCCCGAAGGCGAGGGACATTAACAAGGGACGGGACTTTAATAGCCGGCACAGCCCTGCTACGAAGACCTAAAAGTCTATTAGAACATTCTACCACTAGAGGGCAGAATGTTCCGACAAATAAAACAAAGGCTTCTCCAAGCTTGAGGGCATTTAAATCCCCTTGAGGTCTGCGAGGCCTTTGTAAAACATTGGAATGTTGCACTGCGGGCCTTTACCGCCCCGTAGAAGCAGGGAGCACTCCATTGTCTACAATGAAGCTCCCAACATTCCAATGTTCTAATGGACATGTATGTGACCCTAAGTACCTGTGACAACAACCAATTTTTCATAAAGTTAACCATGTCAAAAAGAATTATAGTGATGTTTTGGACAACAGTAATTGATATGTTAGGTAAACATAGACAATAAAGGTGTTGAAATGTGACATAACTCATGAACAAATTAAGCATTCATGGGGGTTTAAAGGGTTGAATGGCAGTGTTGAAGATTACATGCAGGATAAGTGACAAACCCTTAGCTTGTGAGAAGTGAGTGGTGGGTGGTAACTAAGGGAGATTATTGTTTACAACATTTACTCATTTGAGACCTGATGACAAAATTAAAAATTAAGAATAATGTTTGGGGTCGGATTTTTAATTTGCCTTGGCTCATGGAGTTCCCTCAAGAACCAACATCTGAGAAGAGGTAAGGTAATTTATTAATGTGAAAATGTCGAGAGCTGGCCATATCTTGGAGAGGTCGGGAGAGCTGAGCATCTGGGGTCATGCTTTGATGCCAGAAATTAGAATTAAAGTGACTGTGCACCACCATGTTTAAAAGTATATCACTGGACCATGTTTTCTGTTGCAGCAGTGCTTTCAGGACAATTAGTTCCATTAAGGCACGTGTATAAGGCAGCAACAATAGCCCCCTTCCCCCTGCTGTTGGTTCTAAAATATTACGAAATTCCCCCAAATCGCCCTTTTCCAGTGTGTTGGAGCGCTTTAGCTGGCAAAAGTCTACTCCCTGCCAGTGGCGGATCCTCCGCTGAGGCGGAGGAGCATTGCCCCACTGCTTTTTGACCAGTGCAAAATATAAAAACAATATTCTAATAAAAAGCTGTTGTTATCATTTTATTTTTCTGCAAAAGATCGGAGCCTGGGCGGGGCAGGGCTTAGCACAGTGAGGAGAGGTTTTTGCACTCTGAAAGTGCGCATGTTTGTTTAGCCTGCCCTCTGGAGCAAGTCAAACAATCATGCGCACTAAGCATGTTCTCCCCGTGGAGAACATCCCCAGCCTTCCAGGTACTGCCTGAGTGGCCAAAAAGGCTGCTCAGACTAATTGCATTGTGATTGGCTGAGAGAGTCCGGGCGCCTGGGTTCTTACGGTGCTGTCGAGGACGGAGGAGAGGCATGCCGCGGTGGTGGCGAAGAAGCTAAGTTTAAAAAATGTTTTAATCCAATTCCCCCTCCCCACCACCCCGTTCCGAAGCAGCCGCTACTGATCCCTGCAGCGCTAAAATCTACAGATCTCAAGTTTGGTACTAAAGTAATATGCATGATATTGAGACACAAAAGAAGGACTTTTCAATGATGGTCCCGCACGCTTCCGGTTTGATTCAAACATGAAAGCACTGAGCAGAATACACGTTAATGGAGGGGGTCCACTGTGTATTTATGGCGCTCACATCACATTGACAATTCTCTCATGGTCGAGGGAGCACACGATTGACCTCTTGATCTTTTGTTCTGAACTGATGGCGACAGGAGCTCAGGTGCCTGAAGATGAGAGCTGGACCCCAGCCGAAGGATGCTCGAGACATCCCAAGAAGGCCGGGGCATCCCAGAGAGAGAGAACAGCCTCTGAAATTAGCAGGTCGAAATCCAAGGGCAAATTACACAGGAATTTGAATGCTAGAACCTTGCTCCAAAGTGTAACCTTTAAGACCTCACTTTAACACCTCGTCATGGGTAGTAAGTGCTATATGAATGCAATTTGAATTTCAATACGTCAGTTTTTTTTATTTTTTAGCTGGAACATTAATAGAGCAATGGGCCACGACTGAAGCTTGAACTACGATAACGGAGTGTGTGGATACCAACAAAGTGAGGGAGCAGTATTGTAGGTGTCTACCTACTTTTGTTGGGAGTGCCTCCCTGGCGTGAAAGTCCACAGACCAACCCCATACTAAATTTCAGTGGCGTAACTAAACTTGAGGAACCGACGACGACTCCGCTTAGGCTCTGAACAGTGCAAAGGAAAAATAAAGTGATAATAGCACCTTATCACCATTTTGTTTTTAGTATGGAACCAGGTTTGGGCGGGGTGGGCTCTCGTCAATGGAAGGGAGAGTGGTTGGTGCACCATAATGAGTATGATAGTGTGGCCGGCCGTTTTGGGCCACCAAAACATCATGCGCACTTACCATTTCTCCACCTGGCTGTGTTGCACAGCCGGGTGGAGAACTGTCCCAAGGCTCCCAGACACTGCCTGAGCAGCCAAAAAGGCCCAGATGCCAATTCACGATGCTGCCGTCATTCCAGTGACTGCAGTGTTCTGCCTAAGTGAAGTGAAGGAGCCTGGGTGCTGCTGAGAGCCGGGAACAGAGGGAGGACGGAGAAGAGGCGTGGGCTGGCGACCTGCAGGTACGCCGTCTTTTTTTTTGTTTTAACCTTCCCCGCCAATGTTCCCTGTCAGCTACTACTGCTTGAGGGGGGACCCCACGTACATAACCCAGTCGGAAGCTTTAACACCTTCGCTGCGGCAGCTATTCCGCCGCAGCGGCGCGCCCATGCTGGTGACGGAACCGCTCCATCACCAGCCTGCTCAATGGAACGCCCAGCGCAGGTGCGGAATCCGCTCTGTGCAGGCGCGGCAAGCGGGCCATGATGGAACCGCTCCGTCATCAGCATAGCACTACCGCGGCTGATGACGGAGTGGTTCCGTCATCAGCATCGAAGTAGTTAAGGACAGAGGTCCTAACACTTGTGAACAGTGCCGGAGGAGACCCCCTGGATCTCGGGCCCCTCCCCGCATCACAGGCACTGCGTGGGCTAATTTTACACCACTGCTACATTTGCATACGTAAATTCCTTTATATATGCACCAGAATGTACCTTAGTTGCAAAACTAGCATTTTGAATCAGACCCGGAAAAATAGATAAATAAAATAACTGTGATGATGGTAAATGACCACAGCAGCAGCCCAGAGCCTCAGCATTCTTCGTTCCAAGTAGCATTCATGCCGCGAGACGGTGTTATTCCTTTTCCCTGTTTGTGCAGTTAGTCAAGGGGAACCCTATGGACTTCTCAAAGGCACCTGCTTCAAACGCATTGTGCTGAGTCACGAATCCATTGCTCAGCAAAGGAGCCTGTATTCCACTGCAGGCACGTGATGCTGTCATGCTGATTCCACTGTAGGCTAATAGGACCATGAAAAGGCCAGAGGTCACCGGGTCATTAGGTCTTGCTATTGGCATGTTGTTCAAGGGTGGATGATGACTCTTTCCACGAAGCATAGCCTGCTCGTCACCTTGTTTGCTGCTCCAGGTATATTCCCTCGGTAAAGAGTGTTTGCTTTGTTCTGTAATTGCTGGTTTGATATTTTGCAGTCATGCTCAGATAAACAACTCTGTGGTGAGGACTCTAGAACAACAGACACTGCCAAAGCCCATGGATCTTAACACATGTAAGTGCATGTGTTTTGTATTAGGTTGTGATGACCCCTGTCGTATGCTATGTGTGATGTCTTTCTTTTCTTGATTGTATGAATTGATATGTAGGAAACACCTGTGCATTCACCAATAAATACAGAGCACATACATGCAATCACTCAAGAACACACAAGTGGGTGGATGGTTTGTGACCTGCTGCAGCATGTGTTTGGGTCGATGGATACATGGGTGCAGCTGTATACATGGATGTATAGATAGATGAATGCTGTTGGTGGATAGGTGATGGGTGAAGGTGTCTGGAAAGATGGATGGATGCATGTTGGTGTCATGAAGGATAGATGACTGCAAGACTGTATGTGGATGAAGGAATGCATGGCTGTGGATGAATCAGTGAAAGCGCTGTTGAGGGTGGTGGATGAATGTGTAGTTGGAGGATACATGAGTGCCTTTCTGCAAAGATGTCGATTTTGGCGTATGGGTGCCTGGTTGAGTACGGATGCCATGTTTTTCAGTGCTTAATTTGAGGTGGTGGTTTCCGGTGCTCAGTATCGGCTTGCTAAAAAAAGCGACTTTGTGGCTTTAACAACGACTACACAAACAAGACCACATGTCGAACACTAAACTACCAAGAAAGTCCAACATGATTTTTTAAGTCTCCATTTACAACAAACAATACATGAAAGCTCGTTCACCTGTAACATTGCATTCCCCAGGTTCTCCTTCTCTACTGTCAGCTTGACTGGTAAACAGATGTGTTTGGGTATTTATATTATTTTTGGTACAGACTCCTGAGTGTGATTGTTGCAGCAATCTGTCTGCATTCATTATCCACAGCGACTAAATCTTATTTTAACAGCGTGGCAGTGTATAACGTGAGATAAATACAGCAAGCAATCAGAAAACATGAGTCATCCATTCAATTTATTTCCCATCAGCATGCCAAGATTGGAAGTTGTTGGATGGCAAATAAGGCACAGTGAATGATAATGTATTTCATTTTTAAGATATGTTTTCTATTTGTTTATAAAGAAAACATACATGAGATGTTAAAACTGTATTTGCCAATATGTGTGTGTTACAGTAAAATGAGGCCATGATAGAACTTTGAGAATAATATGGGGTTTTATAGTCCCTCATAGTGTAATACAATATGTGTGGATTCTGGTTTTGTTTGACCCCTTTTGCATTACAGGCAAAATACCTGATAAAGGGAGTATAAAGCATCCAGGTAAGAAGCAAAAGCAAAATAATTTGCTTCTCAGCTCTACATATCAACCAGTTCCCTCGAGCCAATATTTTGGAGTTGTTGAGGAGTGCTCTGAACACGCTCTATTGGCTTCCTCTTACATTTTCTCTCAGGTCTAATGGCACAAGCTAGCCACTCACATGCAATAAAAAATCATCTACATTTGATGTTATAATGAACAAGAAACGTCACATGTCTATATCATCAGTTGGTTCGCATGCCCGACCCCTTCCAGCTTGACTCACCATTGGCCACATTGCTGCAGACTTCCTGTGGCCTAAACATGGCCCTCATCCTGCTAAGAATCATCATGTTGATCTGAAGGTTTTTAATCCTGTTTCTGAAGAATTGCTTCACCTCCACTCCCCTTACCTTATTTTACCCAAGAAACTCCACTTTGGCCTGATGGAGCAATACTATCTCACCTCAGAATATAATCACATTGCATGCATCACAACGCATGCGATTACAAAGCGGTCATTACAACAACCACATTGTTACATCGCAACACCATTACAACGCAAATCTTTACATCGACTTGCTGTAGGGGGCGCTCTGGACTTTGGAAAAGTATAATTTATTATTCCAACTCCTGTGTGCGCAACAGTAGTGATGGTGTTGGAATTGTAAATTATACTATTCCTTAGGTTAGCTCGGCCCCTACAGCAAGTCGATGTAACGCATGCATTGTAATGCATGCGATGTGATGGTTGTTGGCCCTCACCGCATGACGGCAGCAGCTGATCGAGCTGAATTACCTAGAGTATCGAAAAGCATCATCCTCTCTGAAGTTGTCCAGTATGTTTTTAAAAAGCTGAATGTATGTATATTTGCATACATGTATGTATGTATTTGCAGTGCGCAAACCTCACCAAAAGACAGCAGGATGCTGTAGAGGCGTAGAGACAAGGATACCGCTAACTAGCTGGTAGGACCCACGTCTCCCAATTAATTAATTTTTATCAAGGCGCTCGCCACACATATACAGAAGAGGTGGCTCTCAGTTGGCAATGCTTTATTCAAATGAAGGATCATCGAATAGGGGTCAACAGAAGAGGCCTTTTTTAGGACAGGGCCCACCGCAACAGCGGACCAAATTCAAACCACCACAATGGGAAATGTCAACGCGAAAACGGAATTACAAGTCCTAGAAGATTCCTCCATCATTAACATCTCCAAGAAAGTCCTGACTAAGGCAGAAGAGGAACTACTGCAATTGGGACTTTCATTTGTACCTGGCACACATATCGACTTCACGAAAGTTAAATTAGAGGTGATCCAATTCTTTCGTAAAATCCGCCTCAGATGGTTCTTCAAAGACTCGACATACGAACCACAAACTGAGGTATCCGGTCTTAGAAATAAATCTTTCTTCTGTCCGCCGAATAACAATATGGCAAAGAATATCATTACCTTCGAGCAGAAAGTGTTATCTTCTTTGAATGAGCTGGAAAAGAAAAGAAGATTCATACCGAACAACCTTACCAAAGACCAAAGACAGGCCATAACATCCTTGAAGAACCAGCAGGAAGCCGTGATCAGACCAGCAGACAAGGGAGGTGCGGTGGTCCTCTGGTCTAAAGACCTCTACAAAATCGAAGGAAGGAAACACGTGTATAACACCGACTGGTACCGCCTCATTACACAGGACCCTACAGCTGAGATCACCTACGAAATCTCACGGATTGTCAAAGATGCGAGAGACAATGGAATTATTGGCCCCAAGGAAGCTGAGTACCTTGTCAAACGTTTTCCACGCACCCCCCATCTGTATTTCCTTCCAGAGGTACACAAAGATCCAAGTGCCCCACCTGGCCGCCCGATAGTCTCTGGTTGCGACTCGGTGTTGGAACCAATTTCGAAGTTTGTGGATGTTTTCCTGAAAGAGTTCACCATCAAAGTACCATCCTTCCTTCGAGAAACCATGGATTTCCTGACTAAAGTTGAGGGAGTTGAGTTTGATCCAAACACCCAACTCCTAGTCACAATGGACGTGTCCTCTCTATACACCCAAATCCCGCAGCAGGATGGAGTTGATGTGATAGAATTGTATCTCAACTCAAGACCACGGCCACACAGAGTGCCCACTGAACTCATCGTGAATCTGGCGTCCCTAGCCCTTAAAAAGAATTTCTTCATCTTTGAGGACGAGATGTTCCTACAGATTAAGGGATCGGCGATGGGGTGTCCGTTCGCCCCAGAAATGGCCATACTGTATATGGCACAATACGAGGACAGATTTGTCTATAACAACAACCCGTATGCAGCACATATTGGGCAGTGGCTCAGGTACATAGATGACGTTTGGTGCATCTGGAACGGCACACCTGAGTCCCTCGAGGAGTTCCACCAGTGGCTGAACAACCGCAGTCCAGACATAAAATTCAGTCTGGCATACAACTGCAGATCCATGCCATTCCTGGACGTGGAGATAAAATCTACACCAGAGGGCCTTAAGTCCACACTCTTTCAGAAGAAAACAGACAGGAATAATGCGTTACATTACGCAAGTTTCCACCCGAAAAGCCTGAAGAACAACCTCCCATATGGCCAATACCTCCGGGTAAGACGAAATTGTTCAAGAACAGAAGATTTCACCACCCATGGGGATGCCCTGACGAACAAGCTGAGGGCACGAGGCTATCCAGCAAAACTTCTAAAACAGTCCATGAAGAGAGCAAGATGGACCCCACGGGAACATCTCCTGCAAAAAAGAGAAAAATCTACCGTTGAGAGAATGGTCTGCGTCTCCACCTTTGGTCCCCACACCAACCCGGTGCAGAAAATAATTCGCAGTAATTGGCACTTGATTGAAGAAATTCTACCTCACGTCGGCAAACCTCTGTTTGCTCTCAAAAAAAACAGAAGCATTGGCCAACAAATCTCGTCCACAAGAGGTGTCACAAAAAAAGAATCACAAGGTACCCTCTTCAACATGGGCCCGGTCATGGGTCACCGCAAATGTGGCACATGCTCAGTGTGCAATCTGACGACAGAAGGAACCCTCTTTACCGACGGTCAAAAATTTTGGCGCCATAATAATTTCACCAACTGCAAGACCAAGTACGCAGTATATGCTATAACGTGCCCCTGTGGAAAGGTTTACATCGGTAAAACAACCCAGGAGGTGCGCCAACGCATTATCCAGCACAGATCTAGGATAAACAATAAAGTTCTGACTGCGCCCCTGGTATCCCACTTCCTGCGTAAAGAACATTCATCTAACGATCTAAAGTGGACAATCCTATCAAACATCAAGAACACCCCGGGAGCGGGAGGGGACCCCGATGTCCGCCTCGCTCAGAAAGAGGCCTACCTCATTCTGAGGTTCAACACTGCTATGGTGGGACTGAATGATCTCAATGAATTGAGTAATCTCTAGATAGCCTGCCTGCATCCGTTGTCTGCTTTTGCTGCCAGTCGCTCATGTGCCTATAAATATTCTTAGTCCCGAACGTATTGATGTACCCACAACGCCTGCCTCCTCCTACATGATCATACAGGGGCCAGATTGCCATAAACATATGACACCTTGGAGTGACAATTCAGTAGATATACAATGCTCCAGCTGCCCTCCTCCCGAATCATTTCCTTCTTAGTTTTATAATTACACTTGTGGGTGTCAGGGTTCCAGCGGCCCACATGCTAACGCATCATGCGTCAAAACATTGGGACACGCCCCCTACTCACTCGCGTCATAGTGGACTACAAGTCCCATCACACCTTTGCTAACGCATTACGCGTTTAAAAGATCGGGACACGCCCCCAACTCACTCGCGCTACCTGTCCAGTGCAGCTCGGGTGTTTGATGTGAAGACCGATCGAATCGCGAAAAATGTAAGTCCCGCTCCATCACAGCGTTACTAATAGAGAGCCAGTAAACGCCTCTCCGGCCCTTTACTGATCACCGCTTCCCTTTGTCCCCACAGTTTTCGAACTACAGCGGCGGCTGCCGCTCGAGTTCGTGCACAGTAACGAACGTCTCCCTAAAAAGGTAGGAGCCTCCTTTACCTTTGTGGCAGCGATAGCTACATGCGCAAAAAACTAACTAGGGCGCTTGGAGTTTGGTTTTTGATACTTAGTGTTGTTTATCTCCCCAGGCATAATCCCCGTAATTCCTGATTTTACGCACATCGGCACCCCTTACACTTTGTAGTGTTGTATCCATCAAGGTACGTGTCCACCTTCCCTTGATCATTTGGAGGCCTACGTGTTGTATATGGCAAAGTGATTAATTAGGGTTCATATCATCTTACCCACAGGAAAACCCACAGAGAGTTTCCTGACATTACAAGTATAAGGTACCCATACGTGTATGTACAGTGTGTCAGTTTCAGTGAGGTGGTAGTCAACATCCTATTGATACCATTTTTTTTAAATTCACAGCAACAACGACCCCCAATCCTTGTCCTGAGGAGAACCCTCAACTTATTCTATGGGTTCGAAACGCGTCGGCGTCCTGCTCCACCCAGATACTACAAATATTAGGGCACAATAGGAACAGAATTCGCACAAATTCTACACTTTTGCTTAGTTTTTGTGTGTTCCTATTTCGTTGTACCACATGTCAAAATTAACACGTATCTAGTGGTGGTGGAAACAAGTAGGCTAGTATTCCATTTCTCTGTCCACTTGTTCATTTTTTATTTAGGATTGGTGCCTCAGCACAACGTTATATTTTGAGGCATAGCACAGTTGTTTATTGTAATCACAATTATTATATGTGTACATTGTAATTTTATGTATTGTTTTTTGGTTTCAATGCATTTGTGTACTTTTGTGAATGTGGTGTGTATCCTTTGATGCCAAAAACGTTTCAAAAAAAACTTTTCTATAAAAATATAAGTGATCAATCACAAATGGGTTGTCCGCCTAGCAATTACTTATACTAGGTGTGCATTTGTTTGCATTTATTCAGACTGTCCGGCACTTTCTTGTGTTTGGTTTATTCAAATGATGGCATAACCCACGTAAAAAAATAAACATGAAAAACAGACTTTAACTTGTAAAGTTCCATGAATGTTTTCAAAAAATGTTTTAACAGTTACAAAACCATACTTCAAGGAAATAATAAATGATATTGATTCATTATCACACCCAAGTGAGCAGAGAAGTAATAATATGAAGCAACTCACACATTCAAAAATTACATTAAGCCCATGTGGGTGATTTGCATGTTAATTAACTGATAATAAAGTAGATCATCTGACATGATTTCTTAATAATGCAGTGTTATGGTAGAAAAGGTTTGCTTCACATCTTTATGACATGCCATACTTAAAAGATAATATAACACACATTAACCCCTTTAAAAAGAGCAAGCCTTAAAAAGTTGCTTTTCATTGAGTGAGGTTATCAAAAAAACAATATTTCACTGCTTCATAAGAGCACTCACTGTTCTTTTTCCATACGGAATCTCACCAGATCTAGACACTTTATCTCCATTATTTATTTATATTCCACTCAATGTAAAGCTAATTTTCTATATCCATCTCTAATATTCTTAGGGCGACACTCTATCACAAAGTGATTTAATAGCTGTTTATTCCCACTATATTCCTTCTCAAAATATCTGGAAGCAGGACAGTTTGCATCTGTATTGCATTTAGTCCTTAGGTGATCAAGAATTCTTATGTATGTGGGAAAGCGTATACCTTCAACATAATTACTAATGCATGGACAGCACAAAACATATGTCACCACATCTGTTTCACAAGTGAGCGTCTTACACATCCTCCTTGGAGATCGAAAAGAAGTGGTTAAGTATGATTTCCTGCTTATCCCATTCTTAGAATCGTTGAGGCAGATTTACAAGCCCCTTGCGCCACTTTTGCGCCACTTTTTCCATGTTAAAAGTGATGCAAAAGTGGCGCGAGGGGCTTGTAAATCTGCCCCCTTGCATTTCCTGCATCTTGTGAAACCCACTCCTCATTGTAACCAACCCTTAGTTTTGGTTTTTCGGGCAATATTTTTTTATTAACATTTTGCCAATCATACGGAATTCCATAAACAGCGAGGGTTTTTGATAGCATATAGTTTCGGCATAAGCTTTGATTCAGTCGCGAGAGTGATATTTTCACGAATGCAGTATTTATGCAGTCTACAGTAGTTCACCTTACATGGTTCAGTTCAAACATTTAAGAAAAGAAATTGCATTCGCCTGACTCACATTTCAAAAGATATTCCAAACATTAACTGTGTGAAGGAAGGAACCGTGATTTCTAAGTGGGTTGCTGTGAATTATCACTGGATGTGTGTGGTGCAGCGGAGAGACTTCGGGGCATTTGTATCAAAGAACAGTTTTGCGATTCTCAAATAGCGATTTTTAGAGAATCGCTATTTGAAAATCGCACAACGAGATGTAATTAAAAATTAGCAAATAATTTGCGTTTCCTTGGCATTCCTTAATTGCGACTCGCAAATTGTGAGTCGCAATTAAGTAATGGCTTCCCATTCATTTCTATATAGGAATGAATGGTAATTGCATTGCATGTCAAAAGGACACCCTGTTGTACCCCTGAAATATGTATGTGTGCACAAGTGGTGCACATACATGCCCTAGGGGCATGTATGTGCGCCACATGGCACTTTAAAAAATGCAAAAAAATACATTTTTCAAAGAAATTGCAAATTACCACCAACTTGAAGTTATCCAAAATCGCACAACTTGAGTGCTTTCCTGCATCACATTTAAGGAATTGCAATTTGCGATTCCTTAGATGCAATCGCAAAATAGGGAATCACAACTTTTCCGATTACTCTTTTTTGCGATGCCCTTTGGGGATGATACATCCCAAAAGCCTTTTTCCCATTCACAAACGGGCCAATTCTGAGAATCAGCTCGTTTGCAAACGGGAAAAGGGTTTGATACATGTGCCCCTTGATGAGTACTATAACACTAGCGACTAGCGGTGTCGCCATTGGTGGAGGTGGGGCGCAGGAGGTGGGATGAGGAGGACAGTAGGACAGCGCGCTGTCTTTAAGCGGTCTGGGATTACTATCCATTACTACTTCCACGAGAACCTCATAATTCATATAGTGGTGCCCATTAATCTATCCTCAATTACAGCGAGGTACGTCTTACAATCAGGGGGATTAGGTGTGACCGAGCGACTAGGTATGTCCCCGTGGGAAATCTGAAGCTCAGCTTTAATAACTGTACGCAAGTCGGTTAGCCACAATTTATTGGGAAGGGATATTGGTGACTTTGTTTTAGCACTTGTTAAATTATTGGAAAACAGACCATCCCCTGAAGTGTGTAGATGTAATGGTTGGCATATTGGAGCTCATATTGCAGTCATTAGATCAGATTTCAGAATATCCCAATGTTTATAACAATCTTATATATATCAGTGGGCTCTGTGCTACATGTTGTTACAAACATATCTCGTTTGTTAGATTTAGGTCAAATGCCAAGATGAGCAACAATTCTTTCCTCTTTTTGAAACTTGTGTTTTTGACTTTTCAGTGAAGGATATTCTCTTTGTATCTCAATAGCTCTGAAGAATTGTCTTTTTTCAAATTAATAGGACTGTTTTGTATTGACGTTTCTGTACTCCTTTAATAGCTCCCCGTATGGTATTCTTTGTATCATTAGAATTGGATGCAAATTAGTCACATGTAATGGACAGTTACTCACTGTAGGTTTTCTGTACAATAAGGAATGGCTCCTTCCTGACTTGATAGATACTGTCACTCCCCAAAATTCAATGTCTGATCTACTTAAATTGCTTGTAAATCTCAAATTTAACTCAGTGTCATTTAATACAATTATAAATTCCTGTGCTTTTTCAGTACTTTTCTGCCACATTACAGAAAGGTCATCTAAAAAATGCCTCGTTAATCCCCATCTGGAAGATGGTACCATCCTGCTCTGTGCCTCCCAGACTCCACACTGACACCCCATATGGGCATCATACATGCCGCGTAATGTCTCATACAGGGCCAGAAGAAAAATGAATCACATCACCCCCTTCCTGATAGAACTCTACTGACTAGGAAAAATTCCCTCACGACCTACCTACTTTTTATTTACCGACATTGTTTGTATATTTCATATTGCATATTATTCAAACACAACAACATCAGGACTAATTCATGTCATTTCTTCAGTATATTTTTATTTCATCATCATTTCTATTTATTTTTTTCCGTATTTATATTATAAAATATTTTTCTCCATTGTATCTATGATACATACATTACTTTATAGAAAAATTCATATTACAAAAAGTGCAGTTATAATTTCATAACGCATATCCCCTTGGCTATAAAAACACATCAATGCTCACCAAAACCCCACTCACTCAATATCATTCATTCCAATTCATAACCTTCCACACACACTAAATATCTGAGCAAATCTTGGTTTATAGGGCAGAAACTTGTCTGCCAAATTATGAACCATGAGTTGTAAAATTTGGTTCCACGCAAGGTCTGATCTACTTTAATTGCTTGTAAATCTCAAATTTAACTCATTGTTATTTAATACATTTATAAATTCCTGTGCTTTTTCAGTACTGTTCTGCCACATCACAGAAAGGTCATCTATATACGCCTCGTAATCCTGAATCTGGAAGATGGTACTATCCTACTCTATGCCTCCCAGACTCCACACTGACACCCCATTTGAGCATCATACATGCCGCATCATGTCTCATACAGGGCCAGAAGAAATGTGAATCACATGACCACCCTTCCTGATTGAACTCTACTGACTGCCCATGTCGACCTGCACCATCGTCAAAACCAGCTCCATCATTTACAAAGCCGTCACGACCAGCACCCCCTCTTATTTTGTGGACAAGCTCGCCATCTCTAGGAGCTCTTACCATATCCACAGCCAGGGCAGCAGGCTATTTCCCACCCAGGGTCTCGAACAACATCCCCATATCCATTAGGACTGCCCAAATGAGCTCCGATTTAGGAAAGAGTTGAAGACACACCTCTTCAAAGACTATTACAGCATGCTGCAGAAACAATCCATTACATGAGTGGTGAGGAGACAATCTTAGATTATATCTTTTCAGTGGGGACTACACAAATACTTTTTTACTCATTTCATGTCACATTTTTAGGTACAAGGAGATTAAGTGATTTGCCAAGAATCACACCATGTTGAGTCAAGCGCTGAGGCCGGATTCAAACCTGGATCCGTCCATTCCAAAGGCAGCAGCTCTAGCCACTCGGCCACAGTTCCTCCCATGTACAGGTTACCACAATATTACACTGATAGTACATTCCACTATGGAACTGGACCAGACCACCTGCTCCTCCCACCAGCCCCTACACACACTTGTAATAGTTTTCGTGCCCTTTATTCTAACACCTGTCTCTGGATGGAGCCAGCATCCCTTTGTCTTCACCCTCTCTCTTTGTTTAGTTCCTCTCTCCATCACTGAAAATAAAGCTTCCATAATATGACACGGATAGTGAACTGCAGGCTGATTTCGCCACAGTTCTGCCACAATAAGCCCTTGTTGCTATGGAAATATAAATTATTGAATTCATAGAGTCTCGCGGATTTTCAATATCCAATGTGTTTTGACTTTGTATCAGTTTGTGTTCACGAGGTCATCCTTTATTTTATTTTCTATAGACACAAAGCGGCATTTGCAAGAAAACCTATGAATCCCCGTTCTGGGAAGCTGTGTGGGAGGTTATGTGAGGTGTGTGTCGTCGTGAGCAGTTGTGAGTGTGTTTGGGCTTGTGTTTTTAAATAGGAAATAATTGATGCTGGTATAAAACCACAACTCATCAGAGAAACAGAAAATCACCAGGAAGGATTTGTGTTTTTCCTCTCTGCCCTCACACACAAAAGCATTTTATAAATACGTTTGCCGGTTCGTGTCTTTTACGACTCGGCCTTGATGTGAAAGTGATCCGAGTCAATCTAATTTTTACAAGTCCCCCCCCCCCCCTCCCCCCCACTGTCTTTCTCCACTTGCTGGTCCCTCTGACACTTCCTCCTCTTTCTTCCAGTTTCTGTGTCCCTTCAGCATCCATCACTACTTTCTACTGTCACTTCTCCATCTTTATAGCTGCCTGCTCCGACCTGCTCCAAGACCACTCTCTGCGCCACTTCCTTCTCCCCGATGGGAGGCTGCTGTTATAAGCACAGCCTGTGTGAACTTTCTGAGAATGGAGAGAGCATGGTGTGAGCTGATTTTTAAAAGGATATTGTGTCTTGAGATGGTGATGTGTGAGGATGCTGAAGTCACTTTGGGCAGTGAGTGTGAAGTTTGCCTTAATGGACTCACAAGCCACTGCCAGGATCATGGGCAAACACTGGGGGCCATATGTATCAAGGCCAAATGGGTTCGCAAACGCCGAAATTCGCAGAATTTCGGCGTTTGCGAACCCATTTTCGCAAAATGATATGTATCAAACAATTTGTGTGCAAAATAAGGAATCGCAAAATTTGCCATTCCTTAAATGCAATGTATCAAGGAAAAAAAAATGCCCTTAAGGAATCGCAAATTACCACCAACTTCTAGTTGGTGGTAAGTTGCGAATTCTTTTAAAAAAGCATTTTTTTGAAAATCCAATGGTGCCATGTGACGCTAAGGGCATGTATGTGCGCCATATGTGCACACATGTCATTTTCAGGGGTGCAGCAGGGTGTTTTTGAGACACCCCTTCACCCTTGGAATTCTTCTCAATTTGCGATTTGCAAATTGCGAATCACAAATTTCCCATTCCTTCCTATGGGCCTCCTGGCCCATAGAAATGAAAGGGAAATTATTCCTTAATTGCGAATTCGCAATTTGCGAATTCGCAAATAAGGAATATTAGGAAATCGCTAATAAAATGCGATTTTCTTGATACATACCAATTTGCGATTCTGAAATAGCGATTTCTTAGAAATCGCTATTACAGAATCGCAACTTGGTACCTTGATACATATGGCCCTGGTTTCCTTCTTATTTATTGCCATCCCACTGCAGATCAGAGAAATATTGGTGAACAAAGCAGTGCCACATGGACAGCAGCTTAAATCAGGGATATCAGTGAAGCCCGCGGTGAGAGGTTTGTTCACGATGTCAAAGCGCCCACTGGTTCTAAACACATATTTATTGATCTATTCACGCTTCTTGAGCCCTGGAACTCTGGTTGGTACTTCAAATGTTTAATGTAGATGAAGTGGACTGCAGCTGTTCCCAGTACAATCAGTGTGCCCTTACCACGCCGTGCCCCTGTCTCTAAGGGACGCAACAGTAGCGAGGTTCAGTGTTGCGTTGGACCAAACAATATGGGTATGGGTATCTTGCTACCGGAAGAGGTGTCTGGCAATGGTAGACCATGCACTGAACCCTTGATCTGTCCTTAAGGCCACGGGTGAACCCTGCCAGGTCATTCGTGAATGCCTAGGCTATTTGATGTTTTACTTGCTTTTCCTTCATTTCAAATTATTTTATTGGGTTTTTCCAATAAATCGTTAACTGTATTACACTTTTACACTGTTCAAAATAAAGCCTCACTCCACAACGGACATATAATAATAATATTTGTTTTACAAATGCAACACAAGTATACCACAGATGGTAAATATGCTGTATTTTAAACCTTTCAGTCTGCCATATAATTTTAGATACTTGCTTTATAATAATAGGGAATTACAACTTGAAAAGGGGAAACACAGAGGAGTGCACCATTCCTTATTTCTGTCTTTCCAGTGTAATGCCTGGTTTTGTAGCCACTCGCCTCTTAGTTCACAACAGCATCCTTTGCTGTCCTTCATTCAGTCCACGCAAGGTCCTCCAGTATTATCCTCTCCACAGCCAATGACACTTTACAGGGCAACCAGTTGGGGTAAACACTACTGCCAACTTCTGAGCTCATTAATAGCCACTCTCGCAGCTCCACATTCAGCCTGAGTGAAGCTTCTACCCATGGCTGTAAAGTCAGACTTAGAAGAGAAACTTTCCTTTAGCAAAGTTTTTCAAATTTTCGTATGAGGAGTAATTTACCTGGCACGACTTCTGTCCAACATACTAGCGAGTGCTGGATAGCCTTCGAGTGGGACAGTGTGTGCAGGATACGCAGAAGGTGGCAGGATGTGGTGGGGGAAACTGGCAGCATTAGGGTGGAAGGGTTATCCAGCAGGCACAAGACGGCTCGGCTAGCAGTGTAAGAGAAGGGGAGTCTTGGTAAGATGTGATGAGTGCAGGACGGGTGGACCCAATGGGTGGTGGCTTGGATCGGGTGGACCCAATGGGTGGTGGCTTGGATCGGGACGGGGTTCGGCAGCAAAGGAATGCTGACTCCATCCCTATTTTTCTTTAAAACTTTGCACACTCCACAACTTTACAAAATTGTACTCAATAGACTTTACAGTTTTGCAACCATTACCACCCACTGCAACTGTTTTGCTGAGGTCATCACGCTCTATTTTAAGACATCTAGTGGTTATTCAAGTCATTGCACCAGGCTATATGTCACCTTTTGTTTCAGTTTTATATAACGCAAACTCGACCTGAAGGTATTGGAGTGCTTTATATGAGCACCAATTACATTACACATGGACACATTCATTTTTGGTAGGCACAGGGGGATTAAGTGATTTGCCCAGAATCACAGCATATTGAGCTGATGCCGAGACTCGAACCTGGTTCCCCAGCTCCTAAGTCGGCAGCTCTAAGAAACCAGGGGTCCTTACCAGATAAACAGTATTTGCACATGGCTTAAGAACCCAAATCGCACAAATTTTCTGCGAACAACAGAAATGTTCCTGCGCAAAGTTACCAGGGACAGCCAGAAAAGAGTTAAAAGGCTAGGCTTCCTGCTGTCAGACAGCTGTCAATGAGACCACAACTCAATCCGACAGACAAATCACTGTACCTGACTGAAAGCACCTGTACCCAACTATTTACCAGAAAATACATTTATAAGGGGAGCTGTAACATCCCAAACACCTCCCTTGAAGCTTTGCCCCTGCTGATTGGCTGAGCACAGTTGGCATAGTCAATATGAGAACAAACACTGTCAACCGTGGATCAGAGACAAGCCATTTCTATGCGAAATCACCACTTTAATGAGCGCTAATTGAAGCAAACAGACTGGTTATTTGTGTTTGTTATTAGGACTTTAATGCACATCATTACGCTGGAAATAATGGCTTCAGTGGAACGGTGTTGTTATCTGGTTCAATGGCTACAGGTCTGAATTCAATTACAGGACAGAAGATTGTCTTCCTTCCAGTTTGGCGCAACAAGAAAGCGCAGAAAGCAGGAGAGTGGACTGATGCATTACAGTAGTATGTACTGGAGATGGGAGTGTAATGAAAGGTAATGAAAAGTAACACATAGGAGTAAAAAAGGCAAAAAGGTACTCCATTGCTGTAGAAAAAAAACATGAAAATGAAAACATCACATGCAAATCTTACACCCTGCCTAACATTTATGAGATAGACAGACAGGCAAATGAAAGATAGATAGATAGATAGATAGATAGATAGATAGATAGATAGATAGATAGATAGATAGATAGATAGATAGATAGAGAGAGAGAGAGAGAGAGACAGACAGACAGACAGACAGACAGACAGACAGACAGACAGACAGACAGACAGACAGATAGATAGATAGATAGATAGATAGATAGATAGATAGATAGATAGATAGATAGATAGATAGATAGATCTTCAAGTAGTGATACTGAATGCACTGATGAACTGCCTACACTTTGTTTCAGGACACTAATACCCTCTGCAACCCGTTGTTATTCTCCAAATATTAATCTCCTCTCCCCCACCCCCATCTCCTTAACATTCTCCTTTCTTTGCTCCTGGCACCCTCCTGTAGCCAACCCTCCCACTCCACTTCATTTTGTGCTGAGCTGGTGACCTTACTGTGTCCTTGGCCGGATGCGGTCCTCTTTTTGGTCCAAGACATTGCTCATTTCTGAGCCTGGCATGCAGTCCTTTAACAATGCATAGATTTTAAGAAGGGCTTGCCTTAAAAAAATTATTTATTCTAACCTTTTCTTCCCTACGTCACTGTTTTTGTTAACTCTTCATGAGTTTCTGCATTTTTTTAATATACAACCTGAATTCTCGTTTTTCAGCTCATTATTTTTTGTACAGTTTTTTTGTTGTACGATTTTTGTTATTCATTTTTTTATGACAATCTTATATCTTACCACGAATGGAAGAACCACATCTGATGCAAATGGGTCCCGCACCTACAATAGGGTGGGACACACCTCTAGAATTGATTATATATTTCTTAATTTTAACCTTTGGGCCCATCTAGTTGACATGATGGTTGTTGCATCTACCGACAGCGACCACAACCCCCTCTCCCTATCCCTGACCCCCTTGTGGAGGTCTAATGGACCTACTGTAGCTGTACCATCAACAATCACCATAAGAGAAACCGGGGAAGTGGTACCAGCAAACTGCCTTAGACGCTTAAAATGGGATAAGGTGGTTGTTGACCCCGAAAAGGTTAGCAGCATTGGGGCGATTATGGCCAATGATATGCTAAAGTTAGAACATGGGAAACTGTGTCCAGAGGATATCTCTTCCCTATTTTGTGAGACCTTAAGGTCCATAGGGGATATGTTCACTGTAATGAGCAACCAGAGAAGGGCGCATGGGCAAGTTCGCGCAAAAAAGAAATTGGGCTGGTATCCTCCTGCATGCCGGACAGCTAAGAGAGCAGTCATTATGGCTGTCAAGCGTGGGGACGGGGCCGAGGTCTCATCCAAGCGCAAACTCTATAAGGCTGCCCTAATTTCTGCAAAAAAGGACTGAGAGGACATCTTTTGGAATGAGTTAAAAGCAGCCAGTGGGGATAGGAATTCTCGAGGTTTCTGGAATCTCATTAGAGAGAAACATAGACCCATTGATACCCTCTTTACTTGTAACATTCCTGAGGCAGCCTGGTACAATCATTTCTCTAATTTGTACAATGTAGCAGCGGAGGAGGAGGGGGATTTTGCCCTCTCGCCATCCACTTTGGCCCTTTACTTGGTGTGGGCACTATCTTCACCCCAAAAGAAGTTGAGAATGTAGTGAATAGTCTTGTGCCACGAAAAGCTGCTGGACCTGACGGCTTGCCGGGGGACCTGCTCCGCATGAATCCCAAGGAGTGGGGAACTATGATTGCCTCCCTGCTCAATGCATCCGCTGAGGGCGCCGCCCTACCGGATTCCTGGATGGGCGCCGAGGTTGTTCCAATCTATAAAAAAGGTAGCCGGGACGACCCAGCCAACTACCGGCCTATTAGTCTAATTGACTCTTCCCAAAAAGTGGCTGGTAAGGTTGTACTGGGTCGGGTCTTAGACTGGGTTGAAGATAACAATATTTTATTTGACTTTCAAGCCGGGTTTAGGGCAGGAACTGGAACAATCGAGCAGTCATTGCGACTACTCATGATATACTGGAAAGTTGTACTGTTGGGGAAAGGCAGCTTGTATCTAGCATTCATTGATCTCCGAACTGCTTTTGATCTTGTGCCCCGGAATCATTTGTGGAGGGTTTTATTAGAATTGGGAATGCCCGAATATCTGTTGTCCCTGATTATGAGGCTCCACGAATCCAACTATGCGCAAGTGCGCTGGGGGACCCAGGGGCAAAAGACAGGTCGCATCGAGGTTAACAGAGGAGTCCGCCAGGGGTGTGTACTAGCCCCCACCCTTTTCTCACTCTATGTAAACGGGGTAGTCGATCACCTTTTGTCATCTCCCGCTGACGCTCCCCATTTGGCAGGGCGGCTAGTACCCACACTCTTATTTGCGGACGACACCCTGTTACTCTCGAAATCTCCTGTGGGTCTCCAGCGCCTGTTAACTAGCTTTGAGCAATTCTGTGCATCCAGGGGTCTCAAGATCAACACAGATAAAACTAAATACCTCATCTTGAACCCCCCCAAAAAACTTGGTCCACCTCCCTTGCTGGGCACTGTCCCCTTAGAGAGAACGAGGGAGTTTGACTACTTGGGTATTCGACTTGTGGACACAATGAGCTGGGACAGTCATCTGAATAAAATGCTCCTGAGCCACAAAAGGGTAACGGGGGCTTTGTTGAAGGAGCAGAGAGCCTCGTCAATGAAGCCAATAGCGACGGTGCTTGAGATCTACAATGCCAGAGGCGTCAGCGCTGCGCTTTATGGTGCGGAGCTCTGGGGTGCATTGAATATGAGTCAGCTGACCATCTCTGAAAACCCTTTCCCCAGAAACCTCATGTGTCTCCAAGCTTCCATTCCTATCATTCCCCTCCAATTGGACATGGGCTGTCGTTCTATAGAAGATCACGCGAGGCTCCGCCCCCTCCTCCTATGGGCTCGCATTTGGAGGATGAAGGAACTTAGTAGCTATGCGGAGGGCTTGCGAGAAATCCTGGATTCCCCAAGTTGGGCGAGAATGAAATGGGTTAGAGACATTAAAGCTCTATTGTTGAACTTAGGGCTGGGAGAGGCTTGGCACCAGCGGACTGCCCCTCCCAAGATAGCACTCAAAAAACTTTATTGGTCCTGGATTACGGCCAAAAGGAACACCAACACCAACTTGTGTAGTACAGGGTTGTGGTGGTAGTGTTTCTCAAAATGAGAAAACGTCCGCACATAGATCTAGTACCTTTGAATAGTCTTGTATAACATTATCATGTCATTTAGCAATCATATTCTCAAATTCATGCTCTACGTGTGAGTTCATTGATGATACCATTTCCATATCATAAATATATGTTGTTCACTGGCTTAATGTTATAAGTGGAATAAGAGGATATATGATAATAATTGTAAACATCAACCAATTATGCTATAGTATTATAATAAGGAGAACTTTATGTTTGGATATTTACATGCTTGCTGGTTTCTTTTCTTTTCTCTTTCCTGTGGTTTCTCCATAAGGTGTGATACACCTTCAGACAATATATGCTTTTTTTTTTTTTTTTTTTTTGTCCTCATTAATCACTATTGATTCCAGATGTGACCACCTACAAGAACACAACAGTCCGTCTCAGGTTAAAAATCAGGCAGGGTATAGATTGTAACAACACAAGGTTGAACACTACCCTGAGAAAGATATGCCTTCAGGGGCCACATAATGAGGAATCAAGATAGGAAGGGGTAAGTGCCACCACCACCATGCCCGGCTGATGGGGCTGATATAAACCAAGGACACCAAACAAGAGAGTCCGGGTATTCAGGTTCGGAAGCCCCAACAGTGAATAATCATTGGACGGGGGAAAAAAAAAAAAAAAAAAAACCCGGGCTTCAGTTTACCCATACCAAACGGTGCCAAAAGGCTCTCTTAGCCTGGTTACCAGATCTTTCTAGATCTATTCTTGAAACATGTAAAACCGAGATCTGCCAATCTAAAAATGCAGGTGGTGTAACCTCTTTCCACTTTTTGCAGATCTCTCTCCGGGCAAGCAAAGCAGCATAGAACAAAATAATTTTTGCCTGTCCTTGGACCTCAGGCGAGAGCCCATAGATAACCATAGCCAAATCAAAAGTAATTATAGTTCCAAGAGCATCTGAGAGAAAACGGGCAATATCTTCCCAAAAAGGTTTTAGAGAGGGGCATTCGAAGAACATATGGGCATCTGACGCCAACGGTGATCCACATTTTGGGCACATTACAGGGTTTCCGGGATTGAATTTCGAGAGCCTGAGTGGGGAGTAGTAGGCCCTATGCAACGTATATAGGTGGTTCCTACGTAACCAAGCTGGTTTTACAAACTCCCACAATGTTTTAAATGAAATGGACCACAACTCAGTCACCTTATGACCCGGTAGCGTAGAACCCCAAAGATGTTCTGGTAACAAAAAGTCGCCATCAAGTTCATCCAGCATCAAGTTGTACCACAAGGAAACTTCTTTCTTAGACGGTGGAGTGTCGACTAGCTGTGAGACCAGATAACTATAGCCTCCAATAGGAAACCTATTCAATAAAGATGGCCGCGCTAAGAAGGCTTGCGTCCAACCTGATATCTGAAGATATTTAAATCTTGAGAAGTTAGGACCCACTTTCTCTCTCAAGCACTCCCATGGGAGCAGGATGCCCTCAGAGAACAAGTCCCCCCAAACCAGCAACCCTGCATCTTTAATCGGAATCGCCAAGCTATCGCCCAGCCACTCCGGACTTTCCGGCAATCCCCATAAGGGAGTCTTATCGCAATAATAACCTATTTTTAATGTGCCCATCAGTTTGACCCATGTTTTGGATACACCCTGTAGGATTTTTAACTTAATTTTCTTAAAAAAGCGTTGATTTCCAAATTTAAATAATAAACCTGAATTACCTAAACCCTCCCCATCAATCAAGGCAGACAACAAGGCACCCACCCCCGAATCTAATGGCATCTTTAAAAGCATTCTAACATGCGATAATTGAAAAGCCCAGGCGTAGAGCTGGAGGTCCGGAGCCACCAACCCCCCTTTCTCTCTACGCCTCCTAAGTTTTTTTCAGGAGATCCGTGATTGTTTCCTGTTCCAGATAAAAGATGTAATGTCTGACTGTAACTTCGCAATCATGGCAGGTTCAAAGTATAATGGTATTGTATTAAATAAAAAAGAAATTTTAGGTAGGATGGTCATTTTAACTAAATTAACCCTTCCTAAAAGAGTTAATGGAAGCATTTCCCAAGAACGCATTAACTGGCGGCAATGCTTTGCTACAGCAGAAAAATTAGATGTAACTAGATTGTTTATATCCTTCGGGATATTTAAGCCCAAGTATCGCATTGAAGACCCTGGCAAGATGTTAGTATCGCCGATGTCATCATTCCAAACCAGGACTTCCGTTTTTGCAGCGTTCACCTCATAGCCCGCTATATCCCCAAACTCCTGAGCTATTAAAAGAGCTTCTGGGAGTGCGGATTGTGCATTAGATGTCAAAATAAGCACATCGTCCGCATAGAGTGCAACTTTACGCTCCCAGCCATGATATACAAAAGGCTTAATATTTAGGGCATCCCTCAAGCGTTGTGCTAGGGGCTCGATGTATAAATCAAAAAGTAAAGGGGAAAGGGGACAGTTCTGCCTTGTCCCTCTAGAGATATTAAACGGATCCGAAAGTACCCCATTAACCAGGACTCGAGCAAAGGGCCTTTTGTACAAAAGTTCAATAGTGCGCCGAAAATCCTCCCCGATGTTAAATTTCACCAAGGCCTCCGCAAGGTAGATCCAATTTACCATATCGAAGGCCTTGGTGGCATCCAATGTTATAGCTGCCAGGGGGAGGGACGCAGTCGTGGCCATATCAATGGCCCCAATAAGATCGTAGGTTAACTCGTACAGCTGTCGTCCTTTTACGAACCCCTTCTGGTCCTGATGTAACAACTCAGGAGCAACCCCTGCCAACCGCCTGGCCAATATTGTAGTAAATATCTTATAGTCTACATTAAGTATAGAAATTGGCCTATAGGACCCGCATGATGTGGCGGGCTTGCCCGATTTCAAAATTAGCGTAATGGAGGCACCATTCCATGACTCAGGGGGAGAATGACCCTCTATCAAGATGTAGTTAAATAGAGCAACCAACAGAGGTGTTATCTCTTGCTCCAGAAGTTTAAACATTTCGGCCGGGAGACCATCCGGTCCTGAAGCTCTGCCTTTTTTACTGCTCCTAATGGCAGTCCTGACCTCCTCCTCTGAAATGTTTCTATCTAGAAGCATACTTTTCTCGGCAGATAGGGCAGGAAGAGCGATTTTACTAAGCCACTGTTTGGCTAAAGCAGGGTTAATGGATTTATCTTCATGATATATCCCGTTAAAAAAATCTCTAAAGGCAGATCTAATACCTTCGTCTGAGGAGATTATAGAACCTCCAGAAGCTATTTTGGCAATGTTGTTCCGAGCCTGCTCTGTTTTGGCCTTCCATGCCAATAGCTTGCCCGCGCCCTCCCCATACTCAAAATGCGCCAGCCTACTGGCCTCCCATCTCTGCTGAATTCTCCTACCAAGAACTGTCCCCAGAGATGATTTTAAACTCAACAATTTCTCTCTAAGCGGCTTGTATACAGCCTCAGACGGGGTTGACAGTAAATCGATATCAGCTTGGATCTTAACTATCTCTGCCTCGATGGTAGCGACCTCCTCCCTGTATTGTTTAGCACGGAAAGACACTTTCCCTGTGATCAGACCTCTCAAACATGCTTTTAGGGAGTCCCAAACAACATCCAAGGCAGCTGAGCCAACATTAATGCTAATAAAGCTTTGGACCTCAGCTTTGAGATAGGAGACATCCTCAGAGTTCGTAAGGAGAGAGCGATCAAAGGACCAACATCTTGGAACTATTCTAGATGATCCTTTATACACCAAAAAAATCGCTGAGTGATCTGACAGGTGTAGGGGAAGGTAAATAATAGATTTTACAGCATCCGTCAAACTTTGGCTTATCAGCACAAAGTCGATCCTAGACTTGTGGTGGTACTTATAGTTCCTAAAAGAAACACCCTGCTGCTTTCCTGATCTTAATCTCCAGATATCTACATAGGCATATTGCCTCATAGATGCAAGAAGAAATAACCTGGATTTGGAAGGAACCAAGGGGCGGCTGCTAGGAGATTTGTCCAAACAAGGATCCAAGACAATGTTAAAATCTCCTGCCCATATGATAGGATTTGGACATGACAAAAGATGGAACACAATAGTCTCCAAAAAGGAGGGATCGTCTATATTAGGGCCATAATAGCCGACTAGAGTGTACTGGGCATCGGCAATACAGACCGTAACAATTGCCCATCTGCCACACGGGTCGACAATCTGCTTTACCATCCTCGCTTTAAGTTGTTTTTTAAAGATAATCGATACTCCTCTGATATTAAGATTTTGCGAAGTGGAGACTGCAAAGTCAATCCACCTCTTTTTATTAATGTCTGCCGTAGATTCAGCAATGGTCAAGTGGGTTTCCTGGAGTATTATTATCTGAGCCTCGGAGTCACGCAGATATTGCCAGATTTTATTAGCTCTTGGCTTAGAACGCAAACCATTAACGTTCCAGGAAATGATTTTAATATCTCCCATGAAGAAAAACCATCCGCCTTACCCCTATGACCATTCTATATTTAAACCAGCACAATGAAGATGCCAGAACGGACCACCATAAATACAAATGAACTAAGACTTGAAAAATGAGGATTTTTTGTTTCTTTTCTACCACCCACCCCACCCACAAACCCCTGTGCCCTCTTCCCTCACCTCCCCCCTCCCCATGGAGAACCCTTGCTATATCTAACTGGAAAATTCCAGTAGAATAGCACCCCTCCCTGCGCTCCTGCAAGAGCCCCCCTACCTCTCTATTTGTGCCTAAAAACAAAACGGAGACCAAAATTTAAAGATGTCAGCACCATATATAAAGAGTGAAATACACACTCTAATTTGTGTTTTTCCTAAACCCATTTCTTATTTTCCTTCTGTCGTTTATGTTTTTTACACAGAAATTTATTATTATTTTTTTCTCTTTTTTTTTTTTTTCTTCTACCAAAGCTATTTTACTACTGACCCTATTCTGTGTATTGATGCTTACCCATACCCTACTCCTGATACACAAGAACTTACTCGGGATCTCCTAGGATTTGCTACCCAATGATAGTAAGAGCTCATCGGCCGCCTGCACAGATCTTAAATTAAACATTTTATTATTGTGCATAACTTTCAAAGCTGCCGGGAACATCAATTGCGCTGTTGCCCCCAGCCCCCTAAAGGCATCCAAGCGCCTCCCAAATTCCCATTGTTTTTCAAGTGTGGTGCATGATAAATCGGATCTTATTAGGAAGGCAAATCCTTTACCTTTCAGTGAACGCTGTTTCAGGGCAAGATTTAGAATATGCTCCTTCAAAGCGTACGTATGGAAATTCACTAGAATTTTGCGTGGTTTAGTCCTTTGAGGGTTACGTCGAAAGGGGTCCCTATGGACTCGTTGGATATCAAGGGCAAGATCCTCCACTGAGTGGGTTAGGGACAAAGACTCCTTTAACAGAAGGACAATAAATTGCTTAATTTCGGACCCTTCAGAGCCCTCCGGGACATTAAGAATGCGGATATTACTTCGCCTCGAGTTGTTTTCCAACGATTCCATTCTATCAGCTAAATCCATATCCATTTTTTTTAGTTTAGAGATGTCATCTTTAGCCTGATCCAAGTGAACTGTTAAAACTGCTACCGTCTCTTCCAGGGCTCCGGTTCTGGCAGTAAGACCATCTATCTTATTGCCCAGCAGCTCACAATAGTTCCTAATCTCCAGCTGATTAGCCGAAGACTCCTCAAAACCCTTTTTTATGTCTTGAGACAAAGAAGAAAACATTACTGCCAGGGGATCTAAAATAGCAGCCTGCCCGTCTGTTGCAGAGGTAGATATCTGCACTGAGGGCCCTGGATGTACATTTCCAGGTAGACCAACCCTACTAGGGCCCCCCGCGGGTATAGCCAGTGTTTGCTGATCAGGAAAATCATCCTGCAGACCCACCTGAGAATCAGGGCTAATAGGATTAAGGACTGAGACAGATGAGCCAGGCAAGAGGGCTAACGCCATGACTGTTGACACTGGGCCCAAAGCTCCCTCGGAGGAGGACAGACAAATTTGATTAGGAGAGAGGGCAACATCAGATGGAGGGGTCACAGTCTTACACCCAGGCAATGCAGAAAATGCAGGCAATGTAGCAGGTAGTGTAGCCATCTTAAGAGTATCCTCCCCTAAGTCAAGCACCTGTGGGACAACCTTAAAATAGGAACGGAGCGAAGGCGTAACTTTTAAGCCCGTGCCCAGGTTACCCCCAAGAATTCTAGAGGATTTAGAAGATCTTAGACTCTTTGCTTTGACTTTTGTGGACAAATAGGATGAGGCCTTCTTTTTCACCAACTCCGACCTGCCTGGGAGAGTAGGAAGATCATCCACCTCAACTTCCACAATTACTTCCTTAGGCACTTCTTTTTTCCTTCGCCCTCGACTGCCTTTTACTTTATGAGGCTTAGGAGAGGAGAGGGGTAAAGCTAAATGTTGCACACTTTTTTTAGCCCCTTCATCACAACCCCTCCCGGGAGACACCTCAGTACCACCTTCCGCCGTGATTTCAGGCAAAGAGACAGGCACAACCTCAAACACAGTTTCTTTGAAGCTGCTATCTCGCCCCTGCGCCACACCGGACTTGCCCCCAACTGCTGGAATCAAATTTCGCACTCTCCTACCCCTCCGCAACTCCAGGGCGGCCACCACCCACTTCTGCAGCCCCGGAGAAACCCGGGGGCGCACTGGCTCAGGTCGGCAAAACAAACTGAAGTCAAACCTCCCTTGGGACTCCAGACGATCAATGCAGCCTCCTCCGTTTCTCTGCGTTGAATCCGGCATGGAAATCAGACTCCGCCCCGCCTCCTCGAGCACTCCGAGCTAGGAAACACCTGGGAAGCTCGAGACACTGCAAGAGCCAGCCCGCACTCGGGACCCTCAATCTGCCGTCTCCTCACCGGCACCTCTCCGACAGGAACTCCGTGTTGGCCAGAAACACAGTAAAATCGGCACTTTCAGTAAGTGGTGTCACGTCTGTGACAGGGAAGGCTCAATTACAGGAGCGCAGGTCACGGAGTACTGCGGCGAGTCAGCCGACCGCCGCCATGTTCTCCCTCCTATCCTTCCCCAGACAATATATGCTTTTGTTAGACTTCTTTGTGTACATTCTTCCATGATGTTGTATATGTATAGTGAATACTGTGTAAATATTGATTTTAGCTTTTTTATACTTCCAGCCTTGAAAAAGTCTCCATGAGACGAAACACGTGTCGGCAGGACAAGCTGGAAATATTTTTAATGTTTATGAAATAAAGATTTGAAGTCTATCGCTTGGTCTGGATCCGTATTTTGGAAGTCCATTTCCTGTCAATGAGCTTTAATCCTAAAACTTATGATTGAGAACAATAATCATTTGGATCATTACATAATTTGTGAGAGTGCTTGACAATGCCTGTTTTCTCCATGGTACCAACTTGTGTAGATCATCCAGGTCTTTTTTGTTGATTAAAGACGTCCCACTGCGCGAGATCTACTTGGACATTATCACAACCCCTTGGGACAGAGCCCTCTTTTTTAAATTTAGAACTGGCATGCTCCCGGTAAGGGAGTTCACTTCCCGGTGGAAACCACCACACCAAATTGTTTCCTCTTGTCCCTTTTGCCCCACCAGGCCTGAATCCATTCCTCATCTGCTCTTCGAATGCCCTGCCTACAAGACACCTCGTGGACGCTGGATTAAACCCGTGTGGCTGGTTTTGGGCACTAGGCAGTGTTGTGTTGCCCTAAGAATTCTACAGACGGACACTCGTTCGATATATGTATGTGCCATAGCCAAGTTTTTAGGCTGGGCTTGGCACATAAGGTCAAACTGGCTTCGCCAAATTGTTTAATTAAGGCCTGTATACACAGACCGTCTTAGTTAATTTATTACCCCACCGTACTGCAGTTAGGATTGTGCTATTATGCATACCGTGGGTTTCTTAACTCTTTATATGTGCGGGATGGTTCTTTTTTAACAATGTTTTTTTAACAATGTTTTTATGCTGTATGCTTTTTAAGATATTTTGTATATCAAAATAAAGCCTCTTTGACTTGACTTGACTTGACTTACCACCAGCAGCAGTATCATCCTATTGTTAATTTGAAAATTGTACCTTTCCAATCGACCATTCTTACCGTAGATTCATAAAATAATGAATTATATTTTTTCAGACCTTTAGCTTCCAATAAAAATGTAATTTTACCGTTTGAGTTCATATTCTTTTCATCCAGAATTAGCTCAAATGAAAGAGAAACTTTGACACCTGGAAATTCTGGAGATTGCAGTTCTTTAGCCATCTCTGTATGTTCTTTCTGGTGGGGGAACACTCCACCACAGCCTTGCATCATCAATACTGGAAACTGTCCAAGCCTAACACAAAACCCTACCTTAGACATATTGTCCTGCAGTGGATGTAGATGTATCATGATCACATCATTTAAACACCTTAGTTCAGGTGCATAAATATTGGCTCACACTTGTGGTTTTAAAAAATATTTGCATGCAATTTATGATCAACTATCTCACAACAATTTTAATGAAAACCCAATCTGGCTACCATGTGTGGGCACAAATTTATCAATACCGTCTGCAAGGTTGACCAGATGCTTAGGAAAAGTCTGTGTTGGGATGACAATACCGAGAGGTACCACGCACAAAACAGACCCAGACTGGTTAGACAAAGCTTATCCTAATTGGATCATGTCTGTAGAGTTGATTGACTCAACCCTAAAAACATTTTTGGAAAAGGAACATTCCAACAGAGTCGCAGGTCTTTAATCACCTTAATCGCAGGAGCTATATTTAACAAAGTTGAAAAACTCTTTACCGGCTAAATCTTAATGTTAATGATGAGACTTAAGAAAATGCCACCAAGAATGAGGCTGTAACATGTTACCATCAAGTCCATCGGATCACACACTTAAAGTTTTTTTTTTAAAAGAACATATTGGCATTAAAGCAAAACTATTGTCAATAGCCACATCTATATAGACAATGACATTATCACCAGCCTTCTCTTTGAATTTAGACCATTCTTCCCTCAGTCTCCTTATTTGAAGTTTCTCATATTTGACATAAATTGCAGTGACTCCACAATAATTAAATAATTTTAATAAGGTTTATTTTACCCCAAGATCTGTTCATTTATTTATTTATTCATTCATTCATTTGCAATTTCTGAGTAGTGTTACATGTTGCTTAGCCTCTTCTTAAGCCTGATCTCTTAACGAATTAAAAAGGAACCTCTTCATTGTCTCTTGCAGGGAAGCAATGAAGCTATATTAAACTAATTGTTTATAAGCCATCAGACATGAATAAAAAAAAATCAGGACTTCCTAGAATTAATTAACAGAAAGCGCATTAGGCTTGAATCAGAATTTTCCATGCCTAAATTAAAGCAACGATAAACAGATCTAATTGAAAAGAAAATTGAACAGAAGGAACAGAAGCAATGGCTTTAGATACAATCCATTACCAGGTCAAATATTTATTTCCCAAAAGAGCCGAATTCACAAAAACAGAAGTAACTTATGCAATGCAATGCAAACGAACGATATTTTACAAAAAAAAACCTCCCTTACATTTGTTTTCCTGAAACATACATGTGGGAAATCTGTACTTTACGTGTAATAAACATGATTAGCGATGTGTGCAACTTTTTAATTTTTTTAAGTCTTTCTTATCCATAAACCCTCTTTTCTCACATGAATCTGATTCCTAAACCCATCTGCCCCTCCCCTTGAACGTCTTTCGCACTCTTCTCGCATATTCAGTAGCACTTAAATTTGGTTAGAGTTTCACTTACCACACTTTTGAAGAAGAACTTGGGAGTCCAGTTAGTGAAGGGAGGCCCCCACTCTGATATTGCCACTACCCTTGTTTATATGGAGTTGAATTTTAGGCGTGTCCTGAAGCATGCATAGTTTGGTTCAGCCCTCAGGTCTGGGTCAGTGCAGTTGGCCTAGAGTCCAGTTATAGGCAAAGTGGAAGAGTTCAGTTTTGGGATTTTCCTGGAACACACCTGTGGCCAGATGTACAAAGCACTGGTCGTAAAATGCTGGTCAAAATTTGCAACCCGTGAACTTTTTTTTTAACAATGCAGTATTTTGCAATTCGACCCATGTACTAATAGATCTCTTCCCAAAATACCATGTCATACCGGGTCCCAATTCGATCTATCTCATGAATATTAATGAGCTAGATCACAATTTGCAGCCCACTATGATTCATAGTCATCAGAGGGATGGTGGCCTGTTGGGGTCAACAGACCACCATGTCTGTTATTGATTTTTAATAAAGCAAATACAAATACTGCTCATTTTCCTTAAAGGAATTGGGCTGTGTTTAAAAAGAAAAGTTCTTTTTTTCTCTTTTTTGTTTGTCTAAGAGGAGGCACTGGTCCTCTCTGGACCACAGCCTCCTCCTAAACAATCATTGGTTTTGTATTTTCACAAAGGGGAAAGTAAAACATAAATGTTTTGCGCCCAGATTTCGGTTGCAATTTTTTTTACATATGGTACTGATTCTGTATATTCAGAAGGGGGTCTACAGCACGGCCCTTCCATACACCGAATCGGTATCCATTTCTAAACACATTTGGCTATTCAGAAAAACAGTCTGCATTCAGCTTACAGGGCTAAGACTCGGACTTCAGTTCTGGGCCTTTCTAAAGGACGGGTAGTTCAGGTCTTCCCTTGTACTAGGTTCAGTGCAGTTTACATACAGTTTAGTGTTAGGTGAGATGGAATTGTTCAGTTGTGTGATTTCCCTGAAGCACACATACTTCAGTTCTGCCCTCCATCCTGTTTACAGTGCAGTTTACACTCAGCTCACGAACGTATGACGTTACAACGCATGCATTAACAACGCATGCCTTTACAACGCAGTCATTACATTGCAACATCCTTTACAATGCATACATTTACATCGCATACAACAACAATTTTTTTAAACTACATTTACAACGCATTCCATTACATCTCATTATAACTTTACAATGCATACCATTACAACGCATACCATTACATTGCATTAAGGTACGTGTTGGATAGAGTAGGGGTAAAAAATACTATTCAAACTCCAGGAGGTGCAACAGAAGGGTAAGTGTTGGATAGTGTAGGGGTACTATGCATTGTAATGGTATGCGTTGTGATGACACGCGAAGTAATGGATGCGTTGTAGTGACATGCGTTGTAGTGTCATGCATTGTAGTGATATGCAATGTAATGGGTGCGTTGTAGTGACATGCGTTGTAAAGGATGTTGCGATGTAATGACTGCGTTGTAAATGTAGTGCGATGTAATGACTGCGTTGCAAAGGTTGTTTCCCTCAGCTCACCAGCCCGTAAGGCGCAGTGCAGTCCAGAACCATTCCTTAAGTACTGGTAGTTAAGTTCTGCCCTGAAGTTTGGTTCTCGGTGCATTTTGCACAGATTTTAGATTTAAGTGAGATGTAACTCTTCACTTTTGGGATGTTCCTAAACTCAGGTAGTTATGGTCTGCCCTCACCTTGGCTCAGAGTATTTTACGCTCAGATCATCACCCCCTGAGCTGGAGCAGTTCAGTTTCGGGCCTTATCTGAAGCACATGAAGTGTTGCATGAGATGCTAATGAGGATTCCAATGGCCGTAATTATGCATTTAATTAAATGGTATTATCACTTTAGGAACCTTAGCAGCAATTGTTGCACTAGTTGCCTTTTACAAGTTACGAAAGGTTTATGTCAACAAAAAATGCAAAAAGATGTACAATTGTAAAGATTTAACGTTCATACAAAATAAGACTGATAATAACTAGTTGTCTTTTCAGTGCTGCATGTCCCTGTCTGCTCAATTAACCAATCGATCAATAAGTGGATTTATATAGCACAATCAATCACCCGGGAGGGTATCAAGGCGCTTGGGGGTCATGATGGTTCAGGTGACTCAATCGAAGTGGCAGGTCTTAAGTGCTCTCCGCCTGCTCTATTAGAGGGACGTTGCACACCCTTTGTATATGTGGGACAGAATTGAAACCTAATACTAGCTTTTCCATTTAACCAATAGATTGTGTTAAAACCACTTCCTCACTGCGTCTCACTGTACGAATGGCCAGGTGTGCTTTCCTGTACTGTCCCAATTGCCTTTTTGTTTACCTCGTTAGCCATTAGAGCTTGGGTTCTGTAGTCTAGTCTCAACCTGATCTCAGACACCACACTTCTGTAAGTGTTGCTTCTCGAGTTCAAGATACTCCTGCTACAACAAAAATGTTCCCTGCACTGAACTCCGTTGACCCTTGGAAATAAGTCTGTGCAGGATCAAACACTTGCTATAGTACAATAATCAATCTGTCATAATCAAACAAAGGCTTCTAGCAACCAAAATGAAGAATATTTTTGTAGGTATTGTTTAACACAAAGAAATTGCAACTACTTCATTTTATTGGCTTAAATAAAATAGAATCTCTCTGAGTCAAGCATGTGACTCAGTGGTAAGCGGTAGATTGCTGATGCTAATTGTTAGGCGCTGACATGGTGCCTGTTTCAATAAGCAGTGTGTGTAAAACATGCCAAAACAAGATTAGTCTGCGGTTGTGCAGCTCTTTGCCACCAGCAAACACTGGTATGGGATGCGGGTCCTTCAGAATGCTCGGCTGATGGGGTGTCTCAGAACCCATACTTGGAAGCCACAGAGGGAGAGTAACACTGCACATCTGATATAAAGCTGCTCCATCAGGCACCAAAAGGCGCAGGAACCTCCACTTGACTCATTTTGAGCACCTGGTCCTCTCCTCAGCAGCACTCATGGGGGTTGTATGACAGAGGCACGCATGGCTGAACCACGTGTGCCTCTACAACACCGTCCTAACCACGAAGGCGTCTAAACCACGCATTCCTTTACCACGCATGCCTTTACCACGCAGTTTTGTGGTAAAAGCATGATTGATAAAGGGATATGTGTGGTAAAGGTTTCCATTACCCCAACCTACTTCTCCCTGACCTAAGCTCTAACAGCCTGATTCATCATGCAGAATTGCGCTCGCAAAGGGCCAGATTCTGAAAATCTGGCCCTTTGCGAGTGCGATTTTTGCATTTGGGATTCATCATCCCAAATGCAAAAATCGGTAATAGCGATTTCGCTATTTTGCGAGGAATTACATTTAAGGAATCTCTATTTGAGATTCCTTAAATGCAATTCATCATCCATTTTTAAATAGCGAATTCGCAATTTCGGCCCGCTATTTACCGCGAGGTCAAACCTCGTGGTAAATAGCGAAAACTTAGAAAAATGCTTTTAAAAGCATTTTTCTAAGTTGCATGTTGCACGCACACATGTCCTTTGGACATGTGTGTGCGCAACACCTGTTTAAAGTTGCATTTAAGGGGTGCTACAGGGTGTCCTTTGGACACCCCTGGCACCCTTTAAATCGCTATCTTATTTGCGATTAGCAAATTGCTAATCGCAAATAAGGAATACTCCCCATTCATTCCTATGGGCCTTTGGGCCCATAGGAATGAATGGGGAGTTACTCCTCATTTGGCCCATAGGAATGAATGGGGAGTTATTCCTTATTTGCGATTAGCAATTTGCTAATCGCAAATAAGGAATATGTAGGAATCGCATTTTTTTTGTGATTCCTACATGAATCCCGTTTTGCGAGCCTGTAATAGCGATTCCTTATGAATCGCTATTATAGACTTGCAAAACTGGTCGTTGATGAATCAGGCTGTTAAATCCTCTCCTCCTACCTCGCACCGAAGCCTAAAGCCTGCCCTGCCCTTAAAACTACCCCTTCACCTCCCCCTGCCATGAGGCCTAAAACCCTGCCCTTTACCAAAAACGTCCCAGACCCCAGCCCCCTCGCCCTGAGCCCTAAAACCTACCATGAGCTGTACTTAACACTAACCCTTCCCCATCCACTGAGGCCCCGCCCCTCATTAAATAAATGACCTCGACCCCCTGCCCTAAAGCCGACCGCACCCCTAAAAACTCCCCCAAACCCTGCCCCAGTCCTTAAAACGACCTTGACCCCGTCCCCCCGACCCCGCCCTGAGCCCTAAAACCCTGCCCACCCTCCCAAAAACTATGCCGAGCCCCCCACCCTGAGCCCTAATACCGACCCTCACCCCTAAAAACGACCCCCCACCCAGCACCAGCTTCACCTACCTGTCTGTGTGCGGAGCTTCCTGTTCCGATGCTTCTTCTTTTTCTCCCCGCACAAAAATAATCACAAGAGGCTTTTTCCTCTTTCTATGCGCTGCAGAATGCAGCACACATAGAAAAGGATAAACGAGGAGAAATAAAGATATTTCTCCTCGTTGTGCCTCCCTTACACTTCCCCTGGGGAGGCGTAGGATTTTGGCACTGCCTCAGGTTTACGATTTCTCGTGAATCTGGGGCAGTGCCAAAAGGCCATTGATGTTGCTGGGAATGCCCCCAGCAACACCCATTGCATGCCCCTTTAACGCAGAACACTGCGTTAAAGGAACTGATATTTATCAGGCAGCATTAAGCCATAAAAAGTGGCTTAGTGCTGCCTGATAAATATCACACAGGCTTCTGCGCCACGGAACGTCACAAAAAGTGACGTTCCAAAGGCGCAAGGAGTCTCATAAATGAGACCTGGAGGTTTAGCATTCTCCAATAAACAAAGAGAGTCGGGAGGTCTGTTAGAAAACGTAGCTGAGTCTATGAGGTCCTAATGAAGTGACCCTTTTGGATTGCACTGAACCAGGCCCAGTGGTCACATGACACACATGTATATTACACTTGCATCCCGCAGCAAGAGACCCTTGAGTGCATAAGACAACTACTGGAATCTAAACCACCAGAGACCATCACTCCTATACCGTTCATCATGGAGTGTGCCAGACTGGCGATGATGGAGAATTTTTTCCAGTACCAGGACAACTTGTATCTCCAAGTCTCGGGGACATCAATGGGGAGTGTCTTCGCCCCTAGTTTGGCGAACCTCTATATGCATCAGTTCGAGCAAGACCATGTCCTGAACATCAGCAACCCTTACCTCTGTAAGGTGTTGCTTTGGCGCCGGTACATAGATGACATCATCGTCATATGGAGGGGCACTGGTGAGGAGATAACTGACTTCCATACATGGCTTAATTCACGGAATCAATATCTCCGTTTTACTGTGGAGTACAGTAAAGAGCAGCTACCATTTCTGGATCTCCTTATTTTTCCCAAAGAGGGTGGGCTTCAGAGCCGTTTGTACAAGAAACCCATGGCACGCAACTCCCTTTTATCATACCAGAGTTTCCACCCACAGTCACTACGTGACAATTTGCCAGTGGGTCAATTTCTCAGGGTGCGGAGAAACTGTTCCTCTAACCAGCTATATGAACAACATGCGAGTGAACTAGCATGCAATCTGAAGGAGCGGCACTATCCTAATCAATTGATACGTCGGGCTAACAAGAGAGCCTTCAATAATAATCGTGAGGCTTTGATCGAACATCGACATAAGAACACACCTTCCGACAGAATCACAATGGTACATACCTTCAGCACCAGATCCAATATGGTCAAGAGGATAGTCTTGAAACATTGGAAAATCTTGAACACGGTTTCTGGGACAATACCCAGGCCCCTGTTTGCGTTCAAACGTGGATCGAGCATCAGGGACACACTGGTCCACACTAGACCACGGATACAAAGGAAGGATGCTACCACTACCCTTGACACCATTTGGAATACAACTCCGGTTCAAGAGCACCATCCCTGTGGCAATTGTGCGTCATGTCCCCAGACCAGCAAGACACTCTCTGTTGACGTTGGAACTGCTAGACCATGGAAGTTGCTGCACCATACAAACTGCAACTCGGAGAGAGTGATCTATAAGATCACTTGCCCGTGTGGTCTTGCCTATATTGGACATACCACTAGGAAAGTGAAGTCCCGTATTAGTGAGCATAAGAGCACAATACGGTGCAACAAGCAATCCACCTGTCTAACAAACCACTTTTTGATTAAAAAGCACAAAGCTGAAGATCTAAGGTGGATTGTTTTGGAGCAACCATTCATCCCACCACATATCACCGACATCTCAAGGTTTCTCTTCATCAAGGAACAGCGCTGGATTTTCAAATTGAAAACTGACATCTCAGGTCTGAATGATAGTATACCCTGGATGTCCATTTGACCAGCTGTGTCCCTTCAGTACTTCATCTCCTACTGATAATTCGATATACCACTATGGGCTCCTTCTATACTTCACATGACACAGACCCATTGCGTCAAACAGATATTGAGGAAATTGGCCAATCCCATTTCCATTATGTTGAATTCCTTAAGTTGGCTTCACTTATAATTCACATTATGCAGACCCATTGCATCTACTTGACATAATGTAGAATCAGTCGGTGAATTGTCAACCTCACTTCCAATATGACAATTACATTTGGACAGACGCTGATGGCGCCATTCTATATGTCTCTGGCAACATCTACCCTATTACATAGCCAAAGATCATTGTTTCATGTCAGCACACTATTGCCTTACTATGATCGCGTCTACCGACCCCTCCCGCTATCTGCGGGCGTTGATCCTGGCATTTTATACACCTAACATCTAGGGTCTTCATAATTACGATGTTCATTGCCATTATAGGCATGGCATGCCGATGAACACAGGCCCCTGGGATGCATAGTTTCGTCTCAGGGACTTTAACACATTGGGTTCCACTGTACCGTGTTGATCCTGGTTTTCTACACACCTAACACCTAGTGTCTTTATAACCACTGTGTTCTGTGCTAACTATATTATGCAGATGTACACAGGCCCCCAGGATGCATTGCTTCATTTCAGGGACTTTAATTACATCGGGTTCCACCGCGCCATTCATGTGGCTGCCAGCTGTCAGGCCCTCGTTTAAAGGTTGCAAGCGGAAGGGTTATCCTAGATGAGTGTTGCTATGCCCGCCGTGTGTAGTCCTTGACAACCGGCGTTTGTTTTAGCATAACGGAGCATGCGCGCTAACGCGGTGATTCCGAGTCTCCCTCGTAATCACCTAAGGCTTCTATTGCGCATGCGCTGCTCCTTTACCGGCGCTCGCAACCAGCAGCTGGCATTACTTCATTGCGCGTGCCTGGTACTGTGTACACAGCGTTGGGCAGCGGTACCTTACCGCGCATGCGCAAAGGGAGTGTTATCGGAACATCGGGAGCGGCGATAGGCACGCAGCTGCTCCTGTTTACCCAATCACAGGGGGTATAAATACTTTAGCCTCACCTCTCCTCGTCGCCTCCCCTTCGGCTTAGGTGTCTGCCTAGGGGTACCGACGGAGAGGTGAGTAGCTTCGATCGTTAGGCGCAGCGCTTAGTCCTGTCGTCCTGATGTGGCCCCCGTCCTTTTTTCATGTTTAGCTAATCTGCAGGTGATTTTCCCTCTAAACAGATGCTAGCTTGAGCTCTTACTCCTTCTTTGAGCTCCTGTAATTCCTCCACACCAATAGAATAAAGGGTAGGTCTAGGTCCATGTTACTGTATGTAACCTTCCATATGGACATAGGACAAAGGGGTTTGTCTTAACCTAAGACCCACGAGTCTAAACTAGTCAATTCTAGAGCCATATTGTTTACATCTAGGTATTGGTTCAGATTTCACAACTGACTGCACAACCATAGATCGGGCACTAGTCAGATACAGGTGCTCATTCCAGCTTGACAGTGCATGTCACCCACTAGGCACTAGTTTTTGTCCACTAGCCAGGCCTCTCCTGGTCCCCCATTGGACAGCGTTCGGTTGGGATAGCTACACAACCAGTTTTATGCACAGATTGTACAACCTAACACTGACTACAGTTCCCTGAGTCAACACAGGTTGATAAGTTTTATCTTTTTGTTCTGTGTATAGAGCGGGGCCTCAATCTCCGAGCCGTTGCCGGGTGAGGTGAGGCTCGACTCCCACATATTGCTGGGTAAGTCCTTTTACATCCTGTTTGAAATTCATGTTCAGCAATGACTGATGGTTTACCTTAATATGAAACCTTTATATCATCTGGCCGTCCTAGTAGGACTTGCCTAGCTGAGTTTAATTGTTGGTCCTGATATTGTGAATAGTCTATTTTTGACTGTATAATGTACAACATTTGTTGTTCCTTTTGTTTTTTCAATTTTAGGATTACTTCCTCTATCAACTTCTGATCCGGAGGATATGGTAGGATGGTCTATATGACCACACCAGTAGTTTGGACAGGTCTTTAACAAATTTTTGGTCTGTTCCTTTTTGTGTCTCACTTTGTATAATTTGTCGGAGTGTACCTTTGCAGTAGCAAGTTCTTTTTGTAGTTGGCCCTGAAGAATGCCGGTGTAGTTCCACCTTCGGCAGAAACATGTTGGCCTGATTTACAACACAGCAAAGCATCACAGTGATATTTTCACACTGTTCAACACTTCTTTTTAATCTGGCGTCCTGGTGAATATCTCTAATAAAAATATTTTTTCTTTGCCTTGACCGCCATTTTAGATCACTTATTCTTTATCCCCTGTTTTGCACTGCACTTTTTCAGCACCACTCTGTGGCACGGACACTTCTCACAAGATGAACCAGTAGTGTGTGCTGTCTGGCCAATTCATCTGGGCTTGGACACACCACTCTGGTTTGAGGTCCTACATGACGAGGCTCCGCCAGATGGGTGGGCTGATAGGATTTCTAATATACATGTGTGTCATGTGACCACTGGGCCTGGTTCAGTGCAATCCAAAAGGGTCACTTCATTAGGACCTCATAGACTCAGCTACGTTTTCTAACAGACCTCCCGACTCTCTTTGTTTATTGTAGTTTGACTTAGGGGTTTAGAGCTTGGTAGGTCTTTAAACATAGTCCCCTTGACCCTCCTTAACTTTTGTTTTCCAGTTCTGAGCAGCTTCCACTGCGGGTCTTTTATACTTTTTTTGACGACACGTAACTGTGTTGTCTAATCTCGCTCACTGTTTGCTTGTTTTGTCCCACTCCGAACGTACACCATGGCCGACTTTGGGGGTTTGGCTTTTGACGACGAAGATCTCAACACACTCCTTACTGACAACCCTAGTATTCTAGAGAGTTTGGCCTCAACATCCACTACTACCACTACTACAACAGAGGATGATTGGGTAACTTTATTAAACATGAAGAAAAACCATTCCCGCACCACAATACATGGCATAATCATGAATTAATATTTGCATGGTAAGTGTGCACCCTCTGGCTTAATAGTGACCAATACACCACGTCTCTTTCTAACAGACAAGGGTTTCCTCAGGGATTGGGCACTCATAGCGTGGCGCAGCACACGTGATTGGCTCATCCTGATTATCAAAACTGCCAAGAAGACAGCTGACGCTCTTTTGGTTGAAATCCAGGTCCTTGAAGGCCAAATTAATGCAGCTATTAGGTCTGTACCATTCAAAAAGACCTTGGATGAAACCAATAAAACAAATAAGGAGTACTATGATAACATCCTTGCTACTAAAGTTGAGAAGTTTAAGAAAGACCTTGCTCGCTTCTCAATGGAAACTACGTACCCTTACATGAGTGATTCCTATGTAGCCCCTGTGTACAACTCTAGAGGCAAGAGATATGGATCTAACTACTCTTCCTCAGGCTCTGAATCAGGGTCTAGTGACCAAGGAGAGTCAAATAGAGGCTCAACTAACAGAGGGCGAGGGAAGGGTCCACAGAGAAGATTTAACAGGGGTCACACGGCTCAATACTATCCGAGTCCAGGGCCCTGGTGGCCCCCTGCACCCTGGGGATATCACCAACCCCCGATGGGACCCCCCATGGGTCAGCAAATGCCCAATTACCCACCCAACCCTAACTTCTGCTACGACCAGTCTTTTTTATGGCAGGGCCGAGGGAGGAGTCGAGGGAGAAAGAGAGGTCAACAATCAGTGAACTGGGCACCAGACCCCGCAAACAACAGAGGGGACCAAGCTCAGAAGTAAACAGTGATTTGGTAGTGAATCTCAGTAGTCGCTCACTTACGCCTATTGAGACCTCAGTATTGAATAAAGGACTTGGATTTGTCCCTACAAATGAAGGAGACCCCTTTAATTTGAGGTGTGAGTTGGAATCCTTCTATAGGAAGGTCCGCTTACACTTTTTCTTCAAACTAACCAATGAAAACAATGATCCGGTTGATCTGTTGGATCAGAATACTGGCCTAAAACCTAAATCTACATTTACACCTCTCAGTCATCAGGTTCCAGCGAAGGTCATTGCCTTCGAGCAGGCTGTCACTCATGACGTCATGAATGCAGAGCGTGTAAACAACAAGTCGTTTTCTAACTTGACTAGAGCAGAGAAATTGGCACTTACTACCCTGTCCAAGGACACCAGCATTACCATCAAACCCGCTGACAAAGGCGGTGCTATTGTCATACAGGACACAGACACCTACCACAGAGAGTGCCTACAACAACTGAGCAATGTGAAGGCTTATCGTCAACTCACTGAAGATCCGACCACGAGGCTTTCCAACGATATTAAGAGTCTCGTTGAAGAAGCATCCTGTGAGGGATGGATCACATCTCAAGAAGCAAGGTATTTGACCACGGTCCATCCGGTGGTCCCTTGCTTCTATTGCCTCCCTAAGATACACAAGGAGAAGAGACCACCCCCGGGTCGCCCCATTATTTCGGGAATTGGTTCTCTACTTGAGCCGCTCTCGACATTTGTGGATGTCTTTTTGAAACCTTTGGTCAAAGAGACTCCGACGTTTCTGCAAGACACTGGTGATGTCCTTCGTCTTCTTGCGGATACTGAGTTCAACGTCGAGACCGACCTCTTGGTAAGTTTCGACGTTGAGTCTCTGTACACTTGCATCCCGCAGCAAGAGACCCTTGAGTGCATAAGACAACTACTGGAATCTAAACCACCAGAGACCATCACTCCTATACCGTTCATCATGGAGTGTGCCAGACTGGCGATGATGGAGAATTTTTTCCAGTACCAGGACAACTTGTATCTCCAAGTCTCGGGGACATCAATGGGGAGTGTCTTCGCCCCTAGTTTGGCGAACCTCTATATGCATCAGTTCGAGCAAGACCATGTCCTGGACATCAGCAACCCTTACCTCTGTAAGGTGTTGCTTTGGCGCCGGTACATAGATGACATCATCGTCATATGGAGGGGCACTGGTGAGGAGATAACTGACTTCCATACATGGCTTAATTCACGGAATCAATATCTCCGTTTTACTGTGGAGTACAGTAAAGAGCAGCTACCATTTCTGGATCTCCTTATTTTTCCCAAAGAGGGTGGGCTTCAGAGCCGTTTGTACAAGAAACCCATGGCACGCAACTCCCTTTTATCATACCAGAGTTTCCACCCACAGTCACTACGTGACAATTTGCCAGTGGGTCAATTTCTCAGGGTGCGGAGAAACTGTTCCTCTAACCAGCTATATGAACAACATGCGAGTGAACTAGCATGCAATCTGAAGGAGCGGCACTATCCTAATCAATTGATACGTCGGGCTAACAAGAGAGCCTTCAATAATAATCATGAGGCTTTGATCGAACATCGACATAAGAACACACCTTCCGACAGAATCACAATGGTACATACCTTCAGCACCAGATCCAATATGGTCAAGAGGATAGTCTTGAAACATTGGAAAATCTTGAACACGGTTTCTGGGACAATACCCAGGCCCCTGTTTGCGTTCAAACGTGGATCGAGCATCAGGGACACACTGGTCCACACTAGACCACGGATACAAAGGAAGGATGCTACCACTACCCTTGACACCATTTGGAATACAACTCCGGTTCAAGGGCACCATCCCTGTGGCAATTGTGCGTCATGTCCCCAGACCAGCAAGACACTCTCTGTTGACATTGGAACTGCTAGACCATGGAAGTTGCTGCACCATACAAACTGCAACTCGGAGAGAGTGATCTATAAGATCACTTGCCCGTGTGGTCTTGCCTATATTGGACATACCACTAGGAAAGTGAAGTCCCGTATTAGTGAGCATAAGAGCACAATACGGTGCAACAAGCAATCCACCTGTCTAACAAACCACTTTTTGATTAAAAAGCACAAAGCTGAAGATCTAAGGTGGATTGTTTTGGAGCAACCATTCATCCCACCACATATCACCGACATCTCAAGGTTTCTCTTCATCAAGGAACAGCGCTGGATTTTCAAATTGAAAACTGACATCTCAGGTCTGAATGATAGTATACCCTGGATGTCCATTTGACCAGCTGTGTCCCTTCAGTACTTCATCTCCTACTGATAATTCGATATACCACTATGGGCTCCTTCTATACTTCACATGACACAGACCCATTGCGTCAAACAGATATTGAGGAAATTGGCCAATCCCATTTCCATTATGTTGAATTCCTTAAGTTGGCTTCACTTATAATTCACATTATGCAGACCCATTGCATCTACTTGACATAATGTAGAATCAGTCGGTGAATTGTCAACCTCACTTCCAATATGACAATTACATTTGGACAGACGCTGATGGCGCCATTCTATATGTCTCTGGCAACATCTACCCTATTACATAGCCAAAGATCATTGTTTCATGTCAGCCCACTATTGCCTTACTATGATCGCGTCTACCGACCCCTCCCGCTATCTGCGGGCGTTGATCCTGGCATTTTATACACCTAACATCTAGGGTCTTCATAATTACGATGTTCATTGCCATTATAGGCATGGCATGCCGATGAACACAGGCCCCTGGGATGCATAGTTTCGTCTCAGGGACTTTAACACATTGGGTTCCACTGTACCGTGTTGATCCTGGTTTTCTACACACCTAACACCTAGTGTCTTTATAACCACTGTGTTCTGTGCTAACTATATTATGCAGATGTACACAGGCCCCCAGGATGCATTGCTTCATTTCAGGGACTTTAATTACATCGGGTTCCACCGCGCCATTCATGTGGCCGCCAGCTGTCAGGCCCTCGTTTAAAGGTTGCAAGCGGAAGGATTATCCTAGATGAGTGTTGCTATGCCCGCCGTGTGTAGTCCTTGACAACCGGCGTTTGTTTTAGCATAACGGAGCATGCGCGCTAACGCGGTGATTCCGAGTCTCCCTCGTAATCACCTAAGGCTTCTATTGCGCATGCGCTGCTCCTTTACCGGCGCTCGCAACCAGCAGCTGGCATTACTTCATTGCGCGTGCCTGGTACTGTGTACACAGCGTTGGGCAGCGGTACCTTACCGCGCATGCGCAAAGGGAGTGTTATCGGAACATCGGGAGCGGCGATAGGCACGCAGCTGCTCCTGTTTACCCAATCACAGGGGGTATAAATACTTTAGCCTCACCTCTCCTCGTCGCCTCCCCTTCGGCTTAGGTGTCTGCCTAGGGGTACCGACGGAGAGGTGAGTAGCTTCGATCGTTAGGCGCAGCGCTTAGTCCTGTCGTCCTGATGTGGCCCCCGTCCTTTTTTCATGTTTAGCTAATCTGCAGGTGATTTTCCCTCTAAACAGATGCTAGCTTGAGCTCTTACTCCTTCTTTGAGCTCCTGTAATTCCTCCACACCAATAGAATAAAGGGTAGGTCTAGGTCCATGTTACTGTATGTAACCTTCCATATGGACATAGGACAAAGGGGTTTGTCTTAACCTAAGACCCACGAGTCTAAACTAGTCAATTCTAGAGCCATATTGTTTACATCTAGGTATTGGTTCAGATTTCACAACTGACTGCACAACCATAGATCGGGCACTAGTCAGATACAGGTGCTCATTCCAGCTTGACAGTGCATGTCACCCACTAGGCACTAGTTTTTGTCCACTAGCCAGGCCTCTCCTGGTCCCCCATTGGACAGCGTTCGGTTGGGATAGCTACACAACCAGTTTTATGCACAGATTGTACAACCTAACACTGACTACAGTTCCCTGAGTCAACACAGGTTGATAAGTTTTATCTTTTTGTTCTGTGTATAGAGCGGGGCCTCAATCTCCGAGCCGTTGCCGGGTGAGGTGAGGCTCGACTCCCACATATTGCTGGGTAAGTCCTTTTACATCCTGTTTGAAATTCATGTTCAGCAATGACTGATGGTTTACCTTAATATGAAACCTTTATATCATCTGGCCGTCCTAGTAGGACTTGCCTAGCTGAGTTTAATTGTTGGTCCTGATATTGTGAATAGTCTATTTTTGACTGTATAATGTACAACATTTGTTGTTCCTTTTGTTTTTTCAATTTTAGGATTACTTCCTCTATCAACTTCTGATCCGGAGGATATGGTAGGATGGTCTATATGACCACACCAGTAGTTTGGACAGGTCTTTAACAAATTTTTGGTCTGTTCCTTTTTGTGTCTCACTTTGTATAATTTGTCGGAGTGTACCTTTGCAGTAGCAAGTTCTTTTTGTAGTTGGCCCTGAAGAATGCCGGTGTAGTTCCACCTTCGGCAGAAACATGTTGGCCTGATTTACAACACAGCAAAGCATCACAGTGATATTTTCACACTGTTCAACACTTCTTTTTAATCTGGCGTCCTGGTGAATATCTCTAATAAAAATATTTTTTCTTTGCCTTGACCGCCATTTTAGATCACTTATTCTTTATCCCCTGTTTTGCACTGCACTTTTTCAGCACCACTCTGTGGCACGGACACTTCTCACAAGATGAACCAGTAGTGTGTGCTGTCTGGCCAATTCATCTGGGCTTGGACACACCACTCTGGTTTGAGGTCCTACATGACGAGGCTCCGCCAGATGGGTGGGCTGATAGGATTTCTAATATACATGTGTGTCATGTGACCACTGGGCCTGGTTCAGTGCAATCCAAAAGGGTCACTTCATTAGGACCTCATAGACTCAGCTACGTTTTCTAACAGACCTCCCGACTCTCTTTGTTTATTGTAGTTTGACTTAGGGGTTTAGAGCTTGGTAGGTCTTTAAACATAGTCCCCTTGACCCTCCTTAACTTTTGTTTTCCAGGTTTAGCATTCTCCCCTTCCACCACACATATATGCACTGTCGCTCAGTGATGTAGGAAACAAGAGTGATAAAGCTGATGGCTGTCACTTTTATTCTCCATTTTTGGCCCAAAGGTCAGATACATCCTGGTATATTATAGCCCTCCTTTTGAGTTTTGCAGGGTAATAATTCTGCAAACTTTTGGTGGATCTGCCCTCCCACACATTTTTAAGTTTTACTGAGTAAACAATTGGCCCTGCCAAAACCACTTAGCTTTCTGCTCATATTTTATGCTACATGTCAGTATTAAGCATGCTGTATGTCAGTATTACGCATGCTGTGTCAGTAATAAATATGGTGTAGATCACTATCAAGCATGTTGTAAGCTGGTGTTAAGCATGATGTATATCAGTATCAAACATGCTGTAAGACAGAGTTAGCAATCACAACGAGATGATGGATGGAGCGCTGAAAACTTTTCAACCACCAGTCTCAGATCTGGGTTTAATCCATCGTTCTCTTGTTCACCATGCCAATCCAGTTTGGACCCAGCCATATACAGATCAGTCGAGGCCGATCTGCCAGGCGATGTCCTCCCTGGATCGGAAACAAGCATTCTGGGACCAGTTGGGGTATTACCCCTCAACGACCAGGCTTGCTTGAATCCAGTGGCACAGCGAGTGAGGGACCCACATCTGGGCATACACATGGACACTTTGGGCAACCATAGCAAGCACAACAAGATGATGGATGTTCTTTTGCGCACTTTACCACGCCAGTTTGAACCCAGCCATATGCAAACCAGTCCTGACCCCGTTCCTCACGGGAACAGTCCAGCCCGAACTGCCAGACAAGGTCCTCATGGATTGGAATCAAGCATCCTCTGACCGGTTTCAAGGTATTACCCCTCATCAGCCAGGCTAGCTTGAATCCAGTGGCACAGGGAGCAAGGGAACCACGTCTGGGCATACCCTTGGCCACTTATGGCGTACACTGCAAACACAACAAGTTGGTGGACGAAGTGCTTAAAATTTTCAACCACTCACCCCCAGTCACAGATCTGAGTTTAATCCAACATTCTTTTGCTCACTATGCCACCCTAGTTTGGACCCAGCCCTTGAGGAACAGTGTCAAGACTGATTTGCATATGGCTAGGTCTGAACAGAGGTGGCAAAGTTAGCTAAATAACGATGATGGATTTAATCGAGATATATTAGTGACTGTGGGTGAGCGTCAGAAAGGTTTCTGCTCTCCGTTCATCATCTTATTGTGTTTGCATTGTTCGCCCTAAATTGACAGGGTACGCCCAGACGTGGGTCCCTTGCTCACTTTGCAACTGGATTTCAAGCTAGCCTGTTGTTACCCCGATACCGGTCCTAGGATACTTGTATCCGGTCCAGGGAAGACCTGGCATGACATTTTGGGCTGGACTGTTCCCTAGGGAACTGTTCCCCTGTGGTCAAGACTGATTTGCACATGGCTGGGTCTGACCTGGGGTGGCAAAGTGAGCTAAAGAACGATGATGGATTCAACCCAGACTGCATGTCTGTATTAAGCATGCTGTATGTTAGCATTAAGCAGGTTGCATGTCAGTATTAAGCATGCTGTATGCCAGTGTTAAGTATCTTGTATGTCAGTATTAAGCATGTTGCATGTCATTGTTAAGAATGCAGTATGTCAGAGTTAAAGATGCTGTGTGTCACTATTAGACATGGTGCTTGTCAGTGTTAAGGATGATATATGTTAGTATTAAACATTCTCATGCCAGTGTTAAACATGCTGTATATGAGTATTTAATTTAACATGCTGTGTGTCACTATTAGACATGGTGTATGTCAGTGTTAAGGATGATATATGTTAGTCCTAAATGTGCTGTATTCCAGCATTAAACAAGCTGTATATGGGTATTTACCAAGCTGCAAGGCAATATTAAGCATGCTGTATGTCAGTATTAAGCATGCTATACGTCAGTGTTAAACATGCTGTATGTCAGTATTAAACATGCTGTACGTCAGTGTTAAGCATGCTGTATGTCAGTATTAAGCATGCTGTATGTCAGTATTAAACATGCTGTACGTCAGTGTTAAACATGCTGTATGTCAGTATTAAACATGCTGTACGTCAGTGTTAAGCATGCTGTATGTCAGTATTAAGCATGCTGTACTGTAGTATTAAACATGCTGTACGTCAGTGTTAAGCATGCTGTATGTCAGTATTAAGCATGCTGTACTGTAGTATTAAACATGCTGTACGTCAGTGTTAAGCATGCTGTATGTCAGTATTAAACATGCTGTACGTCAGTGTTAAGCATGCTGTATGTCAGTATTAAACATGCTGTACGTCAGTGTTAAGGATGCTGTATGTTAGTATTAAACATGGTGTACTGTAGTATTAAACATGCTGTACGTCAGTGTTAAGCATGCTGTATGTCAGTATTAAGCATGCTGTACTGTAGTATTAAACATGCTGTACGTCAGTGTTAAGCATGCTGTATGTCAGTATTAAACATGCTGTACGTCAGTGTTAAGCATGCTGTATGTCAGTATTAAACATGCTGTACGTCAGTGTTAAGGATGCTGTATGTCAGTATTAGACATGCTATACGTCAGTGTTAAGGATGCTGTATGTCAGTATTAAACATGCTGTACGTCAGTGTTAAGCATGCTGTATGTCAGTATTAGACATGCTATACGTCAGTGTTAAGGATGCTGTATGTTAGTATTAAACATGGTTTATGTCAGTGTTAATGTTGTAAATAGATGATCCTTGAGCCAGGTGTATAAAACAGGATAGGTTTATTTAGCTTAGTTCCAGGTTAAGTTAATCAGGATAAGATAGATGGAAATGTAAACCCCACCAGGCGCGACCTCCCTATCGCTCAGCGTGCCTGCCATCATCTGCCGCTCTACACACAAGCCAGGCACCAAACATTCCATGATGTCACCAGGCATTCTACCACCCACACTATCTGAGCAACAGGGAAATCCCAGCCAGGGAAAGGAGAGGCACAAGTCAATTATAACAGTTAAGCATGCTGTATGTTAGTATTAAACATGGTGTATGTCAGTGTTAATAGTAATCATTGGTAGGAGTAGGTCCTCGTTGGCCATATGGTCACCCGGGATGGGACCACGTGGCTAATGTTTCTGTTGTGGGGAGACCTGAAACTCAGATCTAGGTGCCCTCACACACCTGATAGGATGTCATGCTTTATCATTGGGTACTCCTCGTCTGGCCGGCACTGCAATGACTGACTGGCCTGGGGGCTCTTTATCTGAGATCTTTTGATCTGGTAACGCCGTGAAGGTGAATGCATGGAGGGCTATTTGAAAAAGTGATGAGTGTGAAGTGAAGGGTATCTAAAATAACCTCTGTTATTCCTAGAACAAGTTTAATAATGGAAAGGTAACAGAGCTAAGTAAAAACAGTGGTGCTACTGTGAGGTCACAATGTACTAAGATAGCGATTAACAGGGTGAGGTCAACATGTTTCATGTCTAAAGAGCCCTGGGATCGGACAGCACATCATCAGGACCATGAATTATGACTAAACGGCCCCTTAGGGGCAAGCGACCTCCCTTCTAATAAAGGATAGTCACTTAATATTAGTGAAGCTACACCAGGATGGTTGCAGCACTTTAAAACCACCCGAGGTAGGTGGACACGTGCTCCTTAGGCAAAATGGAGCGTCCCATGCAGTTGAAGGCACACTTGAACAGTTTACGGAACACTGCCGCTAACCTACTCGCCTCCACAGGCCTGGAACGAATATCAGTGTTAAACATGCTGTATGTACGTGTTAATTGCAAAAAACACAGTTGATGGACAGAATGCAGAACAATGTCTTAACATTCACCCCAGTACAAAGATCTGGGCCTAAATCCATTGTTTTTTTGCACTCCACACCACCCTAGGTCAGACACTGGCTATATGCAAATCAGCCTTGACCCTGTTCCTCATGGGAACAGTCCAGCCCAAACTACCAAGCCATGTCTTTCCTAGACCGGAATCAAGCATCCAAGGACCGGTTTCTGGCTATCAGCCTTCTTCAGCCTGGATAGCTTGACTCCAGTGATGTGGAGAGCCTGGGACTCACGTCTGAGCATGCCCAGCCCACTCGGGGTGAAAATTGCAAAAAACACAGTTGATGGACAGAATTCAGAACAATGTCTTACATTCATCCCAGTACAAAGATCTGGGCCTAAATCCATCGTTTTTTGCACTGCACACCACCCTAGGTCAGACACTGGCTATATGCAAATCAGCCTTGACCCTGTGCCTCATGGGAACAGTCCAGCCCCAACTACCAAGCCATGTCTTTCCTAGACCGGAATCAAGCATCCAAGGACCGGTTTCTGCCTATCAGCCTTCTTCAGCCTGGATAGCTTGACTCCAGTGATGTGGAGATCCTAGGACTCACGTCTGAGCATGCCCAGCCCACTCGGTGTGAAAATTGCAAAAAACACAGTTGATGGACAGAATGCAGAACAATGTCTTACATTCACCCCAGTACAAAGATCTGGGCCTAAATCCATCGTTTTTTTGCACTCCACACCATCCTAGGTCAGACACTGGCTATATGCAAATCAGCCTTGAACCTGTGCCTCATGGGAACAGTCCAGTCCGAACTACCAAGCCATGTCTTTCCTAGACCGTAATCAAGCATCCAAGGACCGGTTTCTGGCTATCAGCCTTCTTCAGCCTGGATAGCTTGCCTCCAGTGATGTGGAGAGCCTGGGACTCACGTCTGAGCATGCCCAGTCCACTCAGGGTAAAAATTGCAAAAAACACAGTTGATGGACAGAATGCAGAACAATGTCTTACATTCATCCCAGTACAAAGATCTTGGCCTAAATCCATCGTTTTTTTGCACTCCACACCACCCTAGGTCAGACACTGGCTATATGCAAATCAGCCTTGACCCTGTGCCTCATGGGAACAGTCCAGCCCGAGTATGCTCAGACGTGAGTCCCTTGCTCACTTTGCCACTGGATTCAAGCAAGCCGGGCTGAAAACGGCTGAAATGCCAGAAACCGGTCTTCAGTAGCTTGTTTCCGGTCCAGGGAAGGCATGGCTCGGCAGTTCGGGCTGGACTGTTCCCATGAGGCACAGGGTCAGACTGATTTGCATATGGCCATGTCTGAACTGGGGTGGCAGAGTGGGCTAAAGAACGGTGATGCATTAAACCCAGATCAGTGGACTGGGGGTGAGTGCTTGTATTGTCAACGCTCCGTCCATCATTTCCTTTGTTTTTTTTTGTATGCACGTGTTAAGCATGGTGTATGTCAGTGTTAAACCTGCTTTATGTCAGTGTTACGCAGCTGTGTTTCAGTATTAGACATGTTATGTGTCAGTGTTAAGCATGCTGTATGTTAGTATGAAATATGCTGTAGGTCACTGCTTGGGTATTGTTAAACCCTCTGAATGTCAGGTTCTATAACCTGCTGCCAGTGTTAGACTGTTTCAGATCAGAGCTAAACTGGCTGCATGGTGTGTTTATCTTGCTATATGTGGGTGCTGAATGTGTCAATTGTCATTGTGACACCTGTTGAGTGGGTCTAGTACCAGAATATTGCTGTCAGATTATCGTCCTACATTCACAAAAATATCACTCTATTGGAGTTATTAATAGAAAACCTACACTCAATTGAGGTAATATTTTGGTAAATTATATTTAAGACAGAATATTTATGCCTGTAAAAATTGATATAGGTGATATTCTGACATTCAACCTGTTAACTGTCACTACTAAACAATCTGCATGACATTGTTAAAAATGTTATGTGTAGGGTTGGGCAGAACTTGTGGAGTTTCACTCTGCGGAATTCCACAGAGTTACATAAAATCTCTGTGTGATTCCATGGAGTTCGACAAGCGGGCGGAATCGCCACGTCGTGCTGATTTTTAGTACCGGGAGCTTGTTCCGCGCAGCAAAATCAGTGCAAACGGCACCACATGACGCTCCAGAGGGTGCTGCTTCTATGCTGTTGCTCGAGTAGAAATTGTTCTCAAGCAGTAGCTTTCTCACCACGAACGGTCACGACTGCTTGCATTGAGAAAATCTTGCCGTGCGCCACCCTAGCACCCAAAAGTCGCGCTAGAGGACACAAATTCTTGCTCATACTCGCCAACTTAATGTTGGCAAACTGGGCGCAAGAAGAAACTCCACCACACGGCGGTTGGCGGAGTTTTGCCAGAACTCATAGCACGGAGTGGGTAAAACACCGTAGTTATATGTCAGTTTAATTTCTGCTGTGTGTCAATGTGGAACATGTAGTTTGCCATGCTGTGCCTGTCTGCATGGCAGTGTTATACCTGATGCGGGTAAGTGTTGACTGCGCTGTACATCAGTGTTACTCCTATTACACTAGTTTTCAACTTGTTGTATATTAGATTAGTTGGAATTAAAGCATTGGAGTGGTAAATTCACTGCATGTCAGCAGTCGCAAGGGAACTAGACGTGTGTATGGTGCTGCTGCACTCACAAATAAACTTGAAGACGTCAGATAGGCACTGAGCAATTACGAGACCATGTATGCCTTTTTCTACTACCAGCATTTTTTTGTTTTTCAAGTAGCTTCTTCTGCAAAATATTCTGATGTGGAATTCTGTGTTGTATTTGCCCTTTCACTGACTGCAAAATAGTGCTGGCATTTCAATGAAAGAAAAGAGTAGAGGTGAGATACTGTAATCGACAATCACTAACTCTCTTGTCATGTTCTGGCTGGGAGTAGGTGTAAAGGGATGGCCTGAAAAGAACCTTCAACATAAAAGATTATACTGTGGACGCTTTTAAAAGCGATAACTGAGCATAACTGCAAAGTTCGAATTGTTAGATATGATCAAAGCTTTCAAGAGGTCCTATTTCTTGCGAAAAGCTTCAGCAAGTCCTGGTATTTTTGCCAACAATTCATTGCAATTGGGAGATGCAGTTAACTATTTGACACTACAAGGCTTGGCAACGCCAGTCTATGAATTACATTTGGATAAATAGCCCACGCTGGCCTGTTGGCAGTCAGGCATCAGAAGGTTTACAAAAAAGGCAATAATGAAAAACATTTTTTGTCAATATTTGTTTAACAGCCTCTAAAATCTCTTAGAGGTTCTGTCTTCGTTACCGTACTTACAACATTTTTCAATTTCACAAAGGGCATTTATTATAGGGTAAATGTAAGAATGGCTGTTGGTTCTCAGCAATTCTTTTAATGTGTGTCTCTGTACCTCACCCTCTCTCTTGCAATATTTGCCTGGCTTGCTGTGCTTTTTTTTTAACCTTTCTTTCAAAGAAGGAAAACTCCCTCAGCAATGGAAAGAGGCAGTAGTGAATCCTATACTAAAAACTCAGCCTCACCTTGGACGGAACTCTCAAATCTCCGCCCTATCTCTCTTTTGCCCCTCCTGAGCAAACTGGCCGAGAAACATGTCAACACCCATGTTTCCAGTTTAATAGAGGCAACAGGGGGCCTGGACCACTCGCAATCTGTGTTCAGGCCCAACTGCAGCACCGAATCAGCACTCCTCTCCGTGACCGATAACATCAAAATGTCACAGGATAGAGGAGGTTCGATGATTCTGGTGCTGTTAGACCTGTCGGCCGCTTTTGATACTGTGTCCCACAAAATTCTTCTGGGCCGTTTGCAGGGAGTGGGCATTGGAGGACAGGCCCTGTCCTGGTTAGACAGCTTCCTTTCCGGGCGATCACAATCTGTCAGCTTGGGCCCCTATCGTTCCATCTCAAGGGCCCACACGAATGGGGTGCTACAGGGCTCATGCCTAAGCCCCACATTGTTTAATGTGTACGTGGCCCCACTTGCTGAAATTGTGAGGAAGTATGGATTCACACCGGTGTCCTACGCCGACGACACCCAACTTCTCTACCCTTTCCACTCCCTTAACTCTAATGTTAGGGAAAATTTTGCTGAAGGTATGAGGGCAGTTTCCAATTGGATGGCTTCCAACTGCCTCCAATGCAATGTCGGGAAGACGGAGGTAATGCTCTTTGGGAAAGCTACTATACTCTGGTCCCCCGACTGGTGGCCTCTGGACTTAGGACCAGTCCCCTCCCCAAAATTGACTGTTAAAAATCTGGGTGTGAAGTTAGACCAAAATCTAACTTTAAAGGAGCACGCAAATGTGATCGCTGGAGCATGTTTCCGTACCATTGGCCTGCTGAGGCGAGTTTTTCCTCTCTTGACTGATATGTATAGAAAGACTCTTGTACAGGCCCTGGTGATAAGTCGATTAGACTATTGTAACGGGCTCCTGATATTAGCCAATGAGGATGCCATAAATCGGCTACAGGTAGTTCAGAATACAGCGGCAAGACTGATTCTGAACGCTCCCACAAGAACCCCTTCCAGGCCCCTATTGAGAGAACTCCACTGGCTTCCAATACGGCAACGTGCTAAGTTTAAAATCTGTTGTACCGTTCATAAGTGTCTTTTTGGAAATGGCCCCAAATACCTGGCCCAAAAGTTACAACTCTGTAAACCAGATCGCTCTCTGCGTTCAAGCAATCAATTGCTATTAAAACCCCCACTTATTAAGAAGACCAGACAAGGCAGCCACGCCCTTTCCCTTGTGGGGCCGACCCTGTGGAATAACCTGCCCTTTAGTCTTAGACAAATCGCCAACCATCTATCCTTCAGGAAAATGCTTAAAACTAACCTGTTCCTAGAAGAATAATTGGCCTTAGTTTATTTACTAAGACTTTAGCCCATCTGCAAAGGTACACCCTTCACCATCTTGGTGAGCAAAGCGCGGAGATACCCCGACTGGGGTCGATTCTGGCGCGATATAAGAAACTAAATAAATAAATAAAATAAATTTATATTTAGTGAGACAAATTGAAAACCAGTACTGCACATCCATTTCGTCTATATTTCTTTGAGTCTCTGCCCTCAGGCTCTGAGCTTGCTTGTTGTATTTACCATTTTGGGGAATAATTGCTAGAAAATACATTTGACAGGTAGTCATGAATGATTGTACAGAAGGCCAGGTTGGTAAAATATGTATTGTGTTGTATTATAATTGCATTTATATAGAGCCTACCCCTGAAGAGGCGTTGAAGTGCTTTTTTGGAGAATAGCATGTACTCCGGAACACATAAAGGATTAGTGGTGAATTAATATAGTGAAATATGAAAGTAATATGAGTAGTGGAGAGTTAGTTAGTTATTTGGATTGAGAAGGATAGTGGAGGGATAGAAGAGGGAAAAAGGTTTGCTTTTAAATAGCGCTTGCTACCCAGGATAAGGTGTTGAAGTGCTTTTTCCACGAGTAGCACTCTACTCCTGTTTACTCGCAGTCCCATTCCATGTGATCACTGGAATGAGAGGGGTGTGGGGGCAAGGGAACTGTAGTACCCTCACACATGGAGGGCTCCCACCATCAGAAGTTCCTCCATGTGTACCACGCTCAATAGGAGCCCTTCTCTGAGGGGCATATCCTGCCCTCAGGAAAGTGAGTGGTCCCCCCACATGACAGGATCTCCAGCTGACATGAGCCCACCTCTCTCACTGCCCAGTTACCGTCAAAGGGTGGCAGCTATCGCCCCACAGTGTAGCATATTTCTTTTGCAAATGACGTCCTATACCCATTCTTCGTTATCCTTCTGTTCCTATTCCAGTAACTTTGGGTTGTTCCAGTTTCCAATTCTAGCTGCCTCCAAAGAACAATTTTCCCATCATTTTTTTAAAGGCACTCAGAGCAAGAAGCCTGCGTTGAAACTAGCAAAAATGAAAGGATTTAAGCTTCCCCAAGCCCTTTCTCTTGGGACAGTAGGAGAAAATTAGGTTTTCCCTCTCCCAGCTAAGCAGAATGTTAATCACTCCTGGGATGAATACATTTACTAGAAGGCTGCTAAGATATTTACACAAATTTCCCTGTCCCTCTTTGGAGAGCATGTCTTCATTTCTCACTCGGCGCGTGCTGTGGGTGGGTCTTATTGCTAGGGTCAGCAAAAAAACTAGATCTGCAATTTAAGGCTTAGTTGCAGCTTATGTAGATTTAACATCGTTTTCTTTGGGGAATCTGTTTTTAATTAACATGGCTCATGCTGCCCCTCCCCTGCCTCAACAAGCTAATAACTAGCATATTGCTCCATGCACATGTTATTTGGACCAGGTGTACTGATACACATACATTCAGTTGTTTAGTACTACAATACACAATTGAAAATCCATAATATTACCATTGCTGAGGAAGGGGAGGGGTCATGTCTCATTCAAGGCTTCACCCATCGTCAGCCATGACCAATCTCCATCCACAAAATTGGTAATAAAATTTATTTTACACTCTTTGCTTCTACATATAAACTATATGATTAATGTGCCCTTCCTTAAGACTTATGCAAACATATTCCAGTCTTTCTTTGCTGCCAAAAACATCAAGCACTTGATCCAAAATGCCCCTTTTGTTGACAAAATAAGGGGCCTACTTCTCAATTGTTCAAGTGTACATTAATACAAGTGTTTGATTTTATCTACAATTCAGCTAATTTCGAATCAAACTGACATTCCTATTTGTACCTATTAGATTTCCACAGGTAAGTTTCAACTCAATATTCAACCCCTTAACTTTTTCACAAAATACCCTTTTAAAATTGCCCAAACTGCCTCCATTAATTTTTTTGAACGCCACCTTAAATGTGTTTTAAATGTCCTTTGTTTGCCACAGACTATAACATTAACCTCACACCTACTGAAATATTTAATTAAACGTGTTAAAATGTCTGCTTGTATTCCAGAAGAGACCTTACTTGACAGAATACTCCATCTTGTAGTCATTTATTTGCTACAGTACCCTCCTTTTCTCCAATCCTTCTGATTGAAGCCTTGTCAGCCTCTCAGACTCTTCTCCGGTCTACCTTCTTCCCATCTGCATTTTCTCAGCCCCCCGCAGGGTTCAACAACTTCCACCACGTCATCAGGGAGTTTGTGACTGTAATTCCTGACTGGCTTCTAAGACTCCTTCTCTGTCTCTAATCTGAGACCAGGTTTTTCCTCTGTTATAATTCAGGGATTTTGGTACTCTGAAGAGGTAGTGAGTCATCTTTTTCAAGGGATACTGGGGAGACTATTCTTGGTGGTTCTGAGTGACTACTTATCATAGACAGCCTTCCAAACAGACATGGCGTTCTCTCTCTAGGAACAGAACTAAGAGTGGTTATTCCGGTATCTCATTTGCTTCTGTCCTATGCCGCGTCAACCATGGCCAATCAAAACCTTAGCTTAACCACAATCCTTGAAAAAGATTAGCCGAACAATACTACATCCCTTAATAGTAGTGACAAAATCGAAAACCGAGAACATCTTTGGCTAACCCACAACTCATAACTCTACTGGAAGGTTTTAGATGTTAATGTTTTGTCGGCGAATTTGAGATCTCTGCTTTCAATGTTGTGGGGACAGATAGAACATGTTCCACATTTGTAGTTGCCACTTGCTACCTTTCCAGTTAAAGTTAATTGTGATTCTCTGGGGGTTTTGTAAGTGTGAACTAAACAGTTTTTATTTGTTTTATTCCTTCTAAAGGAAAATAGGGGTTTATTTAATTCGTTCTCCGATTCGTAGTTTAAAATCTTCCAGTTCCTATTTACAATGTTTTTAATTTGATTACTTACATGTGAGTATTGGGTCACAAATACAATTCTATCCAATGAAACATTATTTTTAGATTTACTCTGATCTAACAAACTGTCCCTGTCATAAAACCGTGCTCGTTTTAACGATTGTTTATTAGTTAATTGGGATAACCCCTTGCTTTCAACTTTTTTGTAGTATTTTCTGCGTGGTGGTAAAAATCCTTTAAATCTGTACAATTCCTTCTCAGCCTGAGAAATTCTCCCAAAGGGATATTGTTTTATTGTGCTTTGGGATGGTTACTTGTATATAAGAGCCGAGAGTGTTTGTCCATAGGTTTTGTATATAACTCTACTTTGAGAACTCCTTCCTCGCCTTTACTTATAATGTCAAATAATTCAACCTTGTCATTACTATAGTGCCCTGTAAATTTTAAATTAGGGTCTCCCAAGTTAAGCCACTCAGGTAGGCTCACTTTAGCTGGTTACCTTTGAGTGACAGTGTGCCGATGTGAAAATACTTGCATGATTTAGGAATCTTGGGGGTCGGTGCCCCAGAGAGTAACAGAATTCTTTAATTATCCTCCCCAGGACAAAGAAAAGGTCCTAGAGCACGAAGTTTCTTAAATATCGTCGTGATTAGCGTAAGGAGTGAAATAGCCACAGAAGATCTGAAAAATTTTACAGGGTAAGAGACCAGATCCTAATAAAGAGGAATAAAGGGGCAGAAATATGCGATATGAATAGAAAAGAGTTCCATCATAAATAAGCAAACCAGGATGGAAAGAGAAACACTCACCACTAGAATATTATTCAAGAGAGAGGATTGGTGAGAGAGTAGTGATAACTCTGATAAAGGGGTAATAGGGATAATTATATGTAATAGTGTCACAATAGATGGTTAAATCCAGGACATTAAATGTTTAATGATAAAATAGAATGGTAAATATTTATAGGAACTGTTTTATGTGCAATGTATCACACTAATTGTATGTATGTTTATTATAGGGCAACATTACTGTCCTTCTTGACATGACAGAGCATTGCAAAGTTTTGATAAAGATGGTTTTTATCAGCTGAACCCATCGAAACGTGTCAACGCTTCATCACAGTATAATTCAAGCTTCCGGCCTTTGTGTTGACACACAGATTAGATTGTGGCATAGCATAGAGGGCAATTATAAGGATAACTGAATGTACACCATGTATTGAACAATTGAATGTTTTTACAACTGTTTTCTGTCTGTTATTGCAGTTATGCAGGTCATATTTGATTGTTTTAATTTATGAGTTCTGTTTTGGTAATTTACAGCCAGATTCATGAAGGTTAATTGCGCTCGCAAAGGGCCAGATTCTCAGAATCTGGCCCTTTGCGGGCGCAATTTTTGCATTTGGGATTCATCATCCCAAATGCAAAACTCGGTATTAGCGAATTCGCAAATTTGCGAGGAATTACATTTAAGGAATCTCTATTTGAGATTCCTTAAATGCAATTTATCATCCATTTTCAAATTGCGAGATCGCAATTTCGGGCCGCTATTTACCGCGAGGTCGAACCTCGTGGTAAATAGCGAAAACTCAGAAAAATGCTTTTAAAAGCATTTTTCTAAGTTGCATGTTGCACACACACATGTCCTTTGGACATGTGTGTGCGCAACACCTGTTTAAATTAGCATTTAAGGGGTGCTACAGGGTGTCCTCTGGACACCCCTGGCACCCTTAAAATCGCTATCTTGTTTGCGATTAGCTAATTGCTAATCGCAAATAAGGAATACTCCCCATTCATTCCTATGGGCCTTTTGGCCCATAGGAATGGATGGGGAGTTATTCCTTATTTGTGATTAGCAATTAGCTAATCGCAAGTAAGGAATCTGTAGGAATCGCAAAAAATATTGCTATTCCTACATGAATCCCGTTTTGCGAGTCTGGAATAGCGATTCCTTATGAATCGCTATTTCAGACTCGCAAAACTTCCCAATGATGAATCAGGCTGTTAGATCTTTGTCAGGAAGATTTTTATGTGTTAATTGCTTATGTATAATTTTATATGTGTAATAAAACAACGAAGAATCTACTTTGTTTTTAACCTAGTTGTACCTTATAGGTTGTTATTGCTGTAATCTTGACATTGTGAATTGGTTTTCAGGGGAATACAGTTACTTTAGGTTGTTGAACCTCAATTCCCTTGATGTGTTAAGGGGTACCTCTCTTTTTTGAAATAATATATCACAAATAATAACATTCCTGGCTTAACCACAAACTAACAGCAGTGGCTACACTATTAACAATGACAGAATTGGCTAAAATGCAACAAATAAGATCTCTGGCTAAATTTTGATCAGTAATAATATTAAGTATACAGCAGTTCAATAACATAAAAGCACTGTCTGCCACACAACATCCTTTGTAGTGCATGTCAGGTGATATCCATCCTTTGTAGTGCAAGCGAAGTGGTATCCGTAGTGCATGTGAGGTGGTATCCGTCCTTTTTAGTGCATGTGAGGTGGTATCCGTAGAGCATGTGAGGTGGGATCCGTAGTGCATGTGAGGTGGTCTCCGTCCTTTGTAGTTCATGTGAGGTGGTATCCGTAGTGCATGTGAGGTGGTATCCGTCCTTTGCAGTGCATATGAGGTGGTATCCGTCCTTTGTACTGCATGTGAGGTGATATCCGTCCTTTGTAGTGCAAGTGAGGTGGTATCTGTAGTGTATGTGAGGTGGTAACCCTCCTTTGTACTGCATGTGGGGTGCTATCTGTCCGTTGTAGCACATGCAAGGTGGTATCCATCCTTTGTAGAGCATGTGAGGTGGTATCCGTCCTTTGTAGTGCAAGCGAGGTGGTATCAGTTCTTTGTAGTACATATGAGGTGGTATCTGTCCTTTGTAGTGCATGTGAGGTGATATCTGTCGTTTGTAGTGCAAGTGAGGTGGTATCCATAGTGCATGTGAGGTGGTATCCGTCCTTTGTAGTGTACTTGAGGTGATCTCCGTCCTTTGCAGTGCACATGAGGTGGTATCCGTAGTTTGTAGTGCATTTGAGGTGATATCCATCTTTTGTAGTGCACATGAGGTGGTATCCGTCCTTTGTAGCACATGCAAGGTAGTATCCATCCTTTGTAGAGCATGTGAGGTGGTATTTCTCCTTTGTAGCAAAAACAACAAGTGATGGACCGAATGTGGATCAATGTCACACATTCCCCCAGTCAAAAGATCTGGGCCCGAATCCATCGTTTTTTTGCACTCCACACCACCCTGGGTTAGACAATGGCAATATGCAAATCAGATCTGACCCTGTTGCCCCATGGGAACAGTCCAGTCCGAACTACAAAAGCCATGTCCTTCCCAGAACGGAATCAAGCATCCGAGGACCGGACCGGTTTCGAGGTAACACCTCTCATCAGCCCGGCTAGCTTGACTCCAAGTGGTGTGGAGTGCCTGGGACCCACGTCTGGGCATCCCCAGCGCACTTAGGGCGGCAATTGCAAAAACAACAAGTGATGGACCGAATGTGGATCAATGTCACACATTCCCCCAGTCAAAAGATCTGGGCCCGAATCCATCGTTTTTTTGCACTCCACACCACCCTGGGTTAGACAATGGCGATATGCAAATCAGATCTGACCCTGTTGCCCCATGGGAACAGTCCAGTCCGAACTACAAAAGCCATGTCCTTCCCAGAACGGAATCAAGCATCCGAGGACCGGACCGGTTTCGAGGTAACACCTCTCATCAGCCCGGCTAGCTTGACTCCAAGTGGTGTGGAGTGCCTGGGACCCACGTCTGGGCATCCCCAGCGCACTTAGGGCGGCAATTGCAAAAACAACAAGTGATGGACCGAATGTGGATCAATGTCACACATTCCCCCAGTCAAAAGATCTGGGCCCGAATCCATCGTTTTTTTGCACTCCACACCACCCTGGGTTAGACAATGGCGATATGCAAATCAGATCTGACCCTGTTGCCCCATGGGAACAGTCCAGTCCGAACTACAAAAGCCATGACTCCACACCACTGGAGTCAAGCTAGCCGGGCTGATGAGAGGTGTTACCTCGAAACCGGTCCGGTCCTCGGATGCTTGATTCCGTTCTGGGAAGGACATTGCTTTTGTAGTTCGGACTGGACTGTTCCCATGGGGCACAGGGTCAGAGCTGATTTGCATATCGCCATTGTCTAACCCAGGGTGGTGTGGAGTGCAAAAAAACGATGGATTTGGGCCCAGATCTTTGGACTGGGGTGAGTGTGTGACATTGATCCACATTCGGTCCATCACCTGTTGTGTTTGCATATTCCGCCCTAGGTGCGCTGGGGATGCCCAGACGTGGGTCCCAGGCACTCCACACCACTGGAGTCAAGCTAGCCGGGCTGATGAGAGGTGTTACCTCGAAACCGGTCCGGTCCTCGGATGCTTGATTCCGTTCTGGGAAGGACATTGCTTTTGTAGTTCGGACTGGACTGTTCCCATGGGGCACAGGGTCAGAGCTGATTTGCATATCGCCATTGTCTAACCTAGGGTGGTGTGGAGTGCAAAAAAACGATGGATTTGGGCCCAGATCTTTGGACTGGTGTGAGTGTGTGACATTGATCCACATTCGGTCCATCACCTGTTGTGTTTGCATATTCCGCCCTAGGTGCGCTGGGGATGCCCAGACGTGGGTCCCAGGCACTCCACACCACTGGAGTCAAGCTAGCCGGGCTGATGAGAGGTGTTACCTCGAAACCGGTCCGGTCCTCGGATGCTTGATTCCGTTCTGGGAAGGACATTGCTTTTGTAGTTCGGACTGGACTGTTCCCATGGGGCACAGGGTCAGAGCTGATTTGCATATCGCCATTGTCTAACCCAGGGTGGTGTGGAGTGCAAAAAAACGATGGATTTGGGCCCAGATCTTTGGACTGGGGTGAGTGTGTGACATTGATCCACATTCGGTCCATCACCTGTTGTGTTTGCATATTCCGCCCTAGGTGCGCTGGGGATGCCCAGACGTGGGTCCCAGGCACTCCACACCACTGGAGTCAAGCTAGCCGGGCTGATGAGAGGTGTTACCTCGAAACCGGTCCGGTCCTCGGATGCTTGATTCCGTTCTGGGAAGGACATTGCTTTTGTAGTTCGGACTGGACTGTTCCCATGGGGCACAGGGTCAGAGCTGATTTGCATATCGCCATTGTCTAACCCAGGGTGGTGTGGAGTGCAAAATAACGATGGATTTGGGCCCAGATCTTTGGACTGGGGTGAGTGTGTGACATTGATCCACATTCGGTCCATCACCTGTTGTGTTTGCATATTCCGCCCTAGGTGCGCTGGGGATGCCCAGACGTGGGTCCCAGGCACTCCACACCACTGGAGTCAAGCTAGCCAGGCTGATGAGAGGTGTTACCTCGAAACCGGTCCGGTCCTCGGATGCTTGATTCCGTTCTGGGAAGGACATTGCTTTTGTAGTTCGGACTGGACTGTTCCCATGGGGCACAGGGTCAGAGCTGATTTGCATATCGCCATTGTCTAACCCAGGGTGGTGTGGAGTGCAAAAAAACGATGGATTTGGGCCCAGATCTTTGGACTGGGGTGAGTGTGTGACATTGATCCACATTCGGTCCATCACCTGTTGTGTTTGCATTTCTCCTTTGTAGAGCATGTGAGGTGGTATTCCTACTTTGTAGCACATGCGAGGTGGTATCCATCCTTTGTAGAGCATGTGAGGTGGTATTCCTCCTTTGTAGAGCATGTGAGGTGTTATTTCTCCTTTGTAGCGCATGCAAGGTGGTATCCATCCTTTGTAGTGCATGTGAGGTGATATCAGTCTTTTGTAGTGCATGTGAGGTGATATCCGTCCTTTATAGTGCACATGAGGTGGTATCCGTCCTTTGAAGTGCATGTGAGGTGGTATCCGTCCTTTGCAGTGCACATTAGGTGGTATCCGTCTTTTGTAGTGCATGTGAGGTGATATCCGTCCTTTGCAGTGCATGTGAGGTGGTATCCATCATTTGTAGTGCATGTGAGGTGGTATCTGTCTTTTGTAGTGCATATGAGGTGATATCCGTCCTTTGTAGGGCACATGAGGTGGTATCCGTCTTTTTTGGAGTGCATGTGAGGTTGTATCCATAGTGCATGTGAGGTGATATCCGTCCTTTGTAGTGCACATGAGGTGGTATCCATCCTTTGTAGTGCATTTGAGGTGGTATCCGTCCTTTGCAGTGCACATGAGGTGGTATCTGTCTTTTGCAGAGCATGTGAGGTGATATCCGTCCTTTGTAGTGCAAGCGAGGTGGTATCCGTAGTTCATGTGAGGGGGTATCTGTCTTTTGTAGTGCGTCTGTGGTGAGAACCATCCTTTGTAGTGCAAGCGAGGTGGTATCCGTAGAGCATGCGAGGTGGTATCCATCCTTTGTAGAGCATGTGAGGTGGTATTCCTCCTTGGTAGTGCATGTGAGGTGATATCCATCCTTTGCATGCACATGAGGTGGTATCCATCTTTTGTAGTGCATGTGAGGTGATATCCGTCCTTTGCAGTGCATGTGAGGTGGTATCCGTCCTTTGTAGTGCATGTGAGGTGGTATCCATCTTTTGTAGTGCATATGAGGTGATATCCGTTCTTTGTAGGGCACATGAGGTGGTATCCGTCATTTGTAGTGCATGGAGGTGGTATCCGTAGTGCATGTGAGGTGGTATCCGCCCTTTGTAGTGCACATGAGGTGGTATCCGTCTTTTGTAGTGCATGTGAGGTGATATCCGTCCTTTTTAGTGCATGTGAGGTGGTATCCGTAGTGCACTTGAGGTGGTATTTGTCCGTTGTAGTGCATGTGAGGTGGTATGTGTCCTTTATTGTGCATGTGAGGTTGAATCCGTAGTGCATTTGAGGTGGTATTCGTCCTTTGCAGTGCACATGAGGTGGCAGCCGTCCTTTGTGTTCATGGAACAGGAAACCTTTGACACCCTCTTCCGTCTTGATCTCCTCTCCGTCATTTCTTTTGTCCTTCACCTTCCTAGGACGACCGGCCAAGTGCGCATGTGCACATATGAATGCACAGTACTGCTCCCTGCCTCCGCCCTGCTCCTCCCTATACGTATTGTATTGCGGGACTCAGCATAAACTAAAGGATAATATTATTATTATATTATTATTATTTTATTGTCTGCTGGCACGGGCTGTGGGGCAACGCTCCTCCTCCATCAGTTGCGGACCGTGCTGGTAGCAGCGTTGAGGAGGTGGGGCCGGGTGAGAGGTGATTTCAATGGACGATGACGGGGGAAATTAAATAAATATTTTGTTTACCCTCGTCATCATCTGTCTAAATCCCCCAGCACCCAATCCCACCGGCTCACCGCTCTTATCTGCACAGGCCGCGCCTGTCCACCTTTATGGAGAAGCCGCCCTGTAGCTGACCTCTTCTCTAAAGCTGCTGCAGCCTAGCGGGTTGAGCGCCTGTGGCCAAGCTGGTCCAGACAAATGTGAGGTTATTTACAGCCGATAGTAACGGCCCACCTGCTGGCCTTTGTCGTAGGCCCCTGGGCAATGGCGGACTGCCCGCCCTGCCAATCCGACCCTGATGATTGATGCTGCTGTGTGCTGAGGCGACTTGCTGAAGATCACAGGGAGTGACAGTGGAAAGCAGAGAATGGATGACTTCGGGCCACAATTCCCAACAAAATCGCCCCGGCCCCATTGCGCGCAATTAAAATAAAATCCGAGAACAATACCAAGAACTGGTTAAAATGTGTCACCGACCCGGAGAATGAAAACTCCATCAGCAAGGAGAGAAACAGCTTGCAGCAGAAGGGGGTTTTGTTAATGTGGTCATTTCATGTCGCTGAACATAATATTTTGGTGTGCGCGGCAGCTAAAAAACAATTACCCAGTTAATTACAGCTGCAGCGCGCGCCGCCATGTTCGGTGCCCCGGGGGGGCCTGGGATGGCGCGCGGCTCTTCCCGCCCCCAGCGCGGCGGGCCTCGATGGAGCGCTCGAGCTGACACAACATCTGAGGCTCGTTCATAATCTCGGCAAAGTGCTCGTTTTTTGTGAGGATCCATCGCCCTGCCGAGATGTCGTCTGTGGCATCTGTTGCCAGTCACTGCGCTCACTGGTGAACAGCCGTTCCGTAAAGCTCCATTTAAGATGCAATAGTCATGTTGCCCGTGGTGATTCTGTGCGTGTTTGATAGCATCCCGGAAATGTCCGTGGGCGACCTTTCGAGAGATCCCGAAGCACATAATTGGCGGAGAGTCTAATATACAAGCACACAGCCAGGATGCTGTTTCTCTCATACGTGGCATGCAGGTTTCAGCTAAAATCAGACCCAATTCACAGACGTTTTAATGCAAGGGCAAAGTGGGCTGTGGCCCAGGGCCCCTGCCTTTCAGGGGCGTGCCGTGATAGAGCCAGCTCTGTTCTGCAGAGTCTTGCATAATTACTTTACATTTGTTTTGAATACGTTTTCCTTTATTATATTTTTAATGCGGATGATGTGTGAGCGTCTATTACAGATTTTTTGCTCTGAAAGTTTGTGCTTATGTTCAAAGCAACATCCGTAAATAAAGTTTCTTTTAGATTAAAAGAGGACTTCACTTATGAGAAATGAGAGGGTGTCACAGAGATTATTTGGGGTAATGTTAATGAGCTGCTGTTGTATTACAATATTTATAATACATGCCGGCACACCTGAATATTAGATTTATTTTATTTTGAAAGTTTTATTGAGCGCGAACAAGATCCTTACGGATATCAGAGCGCTTTACAGACAGAGTGAGAATAAGCATGCAAATGACTAATGATTAACCACATGCGTGCGGGGGTTATTTTTGCGCTACGCGGCTTTTTTGCAAAAGCCGCGTTACATGACGAGCTGAGCTCGTCATCAGCATCGAAGGGGTTAAGCAAAAACGTTTGAGAAAATAGATGAAAATGGTTACAAAGACAAACAATGTAAGGAGGTAACGATGCAAGGAGGTCAATATACATACAGAATACAATATAAATAGTCTCAAGCTGAAAAGTATTGAGTTACTAGATTACATACAAAAATACAATATAAATAGTCTCAGAAGGAAAGGTATTGAATTATCAGAATACAATAGTCAGAGTTCATGGAAATTTGGCTATTTATTACTTTTCCTCTAATTCAGCTTATACAATGTACTACCCTATTTTCACCCCATACCGCAGAATTTGGACGAGTGCGTCTGTGCACTGTCAGTGACCTGGCCAAGGAGGGCATGAAAGAGCTGAAATTAGACCTTATATCCAAAGCTGTACTGGCCATGGGCCCACAAAATACATTTGGCCCAGGGCCCCAAAAATCCTTGAGATTTGTGGATTGCTATATACATTCGCTCTTTTTAGTACAGAGAAGGATCCACAAACTGTCCTAGTGTAAAAATGCTTAAGTGAGAGAAAACCTGGTCCCCAGGATCTGAATATGTCCATTTGTGGCCTACAGTAGGTGTCGCCGGCAGTAGTACATGGAGCATTTTTCTGCCGATTTTGGAGCCGGGGATCCAGATTCTGGGAAATCACTTAAGTCCCCTGTGCCTAGCAACAGCGCCTAGAGACTCTCAAGGGTGATTAGCCATGCTATACATATCTGAATATTATTATTATTGTTTTTATGAGTAAAAGGCTTCCCCTTGCCGAACATTTTTCGAATGTGTGTGGAGAGATGCTTGCATGCTCTCACATAGACAAAAACAGATGGTCCCCATAGATTAAGTCAATGTAGCTGCATCTCAAAAAATGAATTCAACTACAATTGGTGAGTGCAGGGTGCTGATGGTGGGAGACACATTTGAACCACAGCTTTAAAAAGTGGGAAACAAGCACTGTGCAGAAACACTATCGTTTCACTGGTGGAAATGAAACTGTTGTGGCCTGTACGTGGTCATACTTGGAAAATGTTTTGGAAAGATAAATGACGTTTTTGAAAACATATTTATAAGTAAAAAACAACATCCCCAAATGCAGCTATTTCTAAATGCATCATTAATTCTATTTCAATGTCAGTATAGGAAACCAATCCGTGGTCTACGTTTTGGATATGATATAACACTGCCAACACAAACAAAAGTAGCAAACACATTCAAACACCGTCGAGATGGCCCCCATGTTTGTAAAGTAAAACAAGCAGCCTGAACACGCTTGATCGTCAGACAGGTTACAGGGCTTCTTCAGGGAGTTGGAGAGACTTGGGAGCAGTGCTTAATTTGAGCCAGTGGTTTCCAGTGCTGTGCACCAGCACTTGATTGTCAAGACCAGTGCTTGTTAAAGTCTGCCACAAGGTGGCACTGTCAGGCTAATTTACAGATTAACACAAAAAAAGTTAATTACAAATTCAATATACATTACAAAGGACTATTACCTGCTGCCCAAGCCATCTTTATTGCTTTACAGGCCTGAAATAGTCCGAACTGTGACATTTGTAGGAGTCTGATGGTTAGCAGTTGTGTGGTTGTGGAATGGCAGGGGCAATGTGTGGAGGAAGCTGCAGTGGCGTCCTGACAAGAGCCATGGCATTTATTTTTTTTTAAAATCAAGCACTGCTTGGGAGAGAATGGAAGACAGGCGTACATTGCTCAGCAGCTAAGATCCTTATGTCATATATGTATGTATGTTTGTTTGCATGTATGTATGTATGTATGTACATACATATGTATGCATAGTAGCATATGTATTAATGTAATGTTGTGCTATGGAGATGTGCTTTCCATACCTACTGCCATAAGTATAGCTTTGCAGTTCTAAATAGAATTTACATAGCAAACAAAGCAACAAAGCAACACATGCTGTACATGATGTATATCATGGGAGTGTCTAATGAGGATATCGGGTGCGGAGGGTGGATGAAGTTACACTCAGAGAAGGGAGTGTGAAGTCATTTACAAGTGGTGTCGGTAGTGTCAACGTAACATCAGAGGCAACCACTATACATGCCAGGTTTTCACTTGTTGATTATTGCCCTACGCCTTTCAAATGTGAGCTCCATCTGGGTTCTATTCTGGATACATTAAGCACCCACATCATTCATTGACTTGTCCCACTTTATATTGTTGTCACTACGCATCCCCCAGTGAAGGAGTGTTCCAGCCTGGAGTTACCCCCGCCCCTCCTTCCTTTACTTGCCTTGCATTCCACTGCCCTTCTCCAAATGGAATAACTTTTCAATTGTTTCTCTAAGTTACAACTACACTGTACCATTCAGAGTCCATTAGTCCCAAGGCACCCATGTACTGGTTGCCGCACACTACCATATAAGTCACCATGCTAGTACCCACTAGTGAGCAACACTCCCCTTTGCCTTTTAAGCCTTGTATTTTAGTGTTTTTTTTTCTCAGGCACACTATTATCTCTATGGTCTGATTGTCGCATCCTTTAGCTAGTTCCCTCCTCCAGGACAATCTGTGGATGCTGAGCCAAGACAGGCCAGTCACCTCTAAGGAGAGAGGACTCTTCCCTTTCGAGACAAGATGAACTATTTTGAGCATGGTGGAAAAAAGAAGGGCCCAGATGGGGAGAAAGAGAAGAGCTTTGTGTCTTATCATTGGCCCTGGAGGTCATGTGACTCTTACCTGACCATGAGAAGAATGACATTTATTTTGCAAGATGGAAACTCTAGTTGACCACTTTAAAAAAGTATATTGACTGTATTCATTTATTGTCACCAGTGTTTTAAATATGAAGTGATGCAATGGATAATAGTCCAGAGGGTTTTCCTTGATCTTTGAACGGGTTATTGGTGTTGACTAAAATTCATTGATTTCACCTGGTATTTGTATTTTACAAATAGACTTTCCTTGTTTGTTCCGCTGCACATTTAATATTCACGGCAGACTAATCCATACCAGACAAATTAATCTAACAGAAACTATTTGAAAAGGGTCACCTGACATTTCCACCAAGGATTTGAAATGGGAAATACAGTTAAGGAGGAGAGTTAGTGCCCATTAGGACTTTTATGTAGGTACGTAAACTATATTGTAACGTGGTGCATGAAGGTGGACTGCCTCCAACAGCTTATCGGCGGCTGACAGACAATTGGAGGATGGTGTCATAGCCTCCTTGTGCTTTAAGAGTGTATAGGATACGAAGATTGAGCATACAAAAGTCTTGCTAGAGAAGCATGTATTTTCTAGGCAGACAGAGGCAGGCATAGGCCGAACCCGAGTAAAGTCTTAGGGCCTGATTATGAGTTTGCCAGTCCGATGGACCGCCAAGCCCACGGCGGTGGTGAAGTAACTACTTCACCGGCGGTTGGAGTGCCGTATTATGATTCTGGCGGTCATACCACCATAGAACTGCCAAAGATCTGCAATCCCGCAGTTGGAGGAAACAATATGCTGGCGGTGCAGCTGCTGCACCGCCAAGCATATTATGAATTTCTTCACTTCTCCCATTTTCATGGCGGTGAGCCTACCATGAAAAGGGTAGCGGTGAGGAGTCTGTAGGGTCCCCTGGTGCCTCTGTGCACTGGGGTGCATGCAGGGGGCACGTGGTGTGCCCCCATGTCTTTCTACATCCCCAGTTCTTGAATGGCAGAGTTCTCAGTCCATGCAATGCAGGAACGTGCTGTGGCGGTCCCATGGTGCTGCCTTCTGAGGCTCATAAATGAGCGTTTGAAAGGCGGCACCGTGGGCCAGCCGCTGCAAGGCCGACCGAGGATTACAACTTGCAATCCGGCAGGCAGTGGGCTGTCGACTTTGGCGGTGTGGGAGCGGTGCAGAGGCGTGCTGTCCGACTCTCACATCACAACAGTCATAATCAGGCCCTTAGTCTGGCATAGGGTGGATTGACTATGCAGCAGCAAATTCACAGGAAAGGGAGGCACACAGATCTAGCAGGGTTAGAAGCTGAATGCCAACTTGCCTGATGACACCAAAACTGTGGCTGAAGGGAGTCAGGCAATGTCCACAGTGTTGTGTGCAAAAATACTTCTTCTCAGGCTGCTAAAGAGAGAAGCCAGCAGCATTCAATTACAACAGGATGTACCAGCTGGTTGGGACTAGGAGTTTCCTCTGGCTGTGGTTGCAGGTCAGACATCATCTGGCGCCAGTCTTCTTGTGTAAATGATCTCTTGCTGGATGGGACATAGACATAGACACATTCAAGTGAACTATGGAACGGCTGCTTCAAGGCCGCTTTGTGTTTTGCAGTGCACACATTAACCCTGACTGCTCTTTCAAGAGAGCAGAGAGATCCCCTTGCAGGTGGGTGCAGTGAGTGACTGCACCCCCCCCCTGCAATGGAATATGTGTGTGGCAGAGGTCCATGGGACCTACTAGAACCCCCCAGAGGGCTGTCTTTAGGAAGCGCACTGAAAGTCAGCCTCCTTTTTGTGGTGCACTGAAGAAAAGAATTCTTGCATCTGTGCCCACGTCCGTAATATGCCCCCATTCAAATGAGGCAATGCCCTCTGATAATAGAACTGGCACTACATGTGCACAAGCGGTATCTCTATAACAGACGGGTCTGCACAAGCGTCACCAGCCCCTTCTGTAATACCAAAGTGCCCCGGGGTGCACAAAGCAGGTGGACATACCCGTTGCACCCCCAGGGCACTCTCTGTAATACAGCCCCCGGCCATCTCATGCTATCCTCACAAGGCCCTCAGGCTGAAAGGATTAGTTGATTGCAGGGAAAGGATCGGGACGTGTGTGCCAGTTGGAGCCAAGTGTCGCTGCTCACTGGGGTGGTGCGGCTGGATTCAGGCCTGCAGGTACCCCAGTCATGAATAGAGCAGAATTGACTGCTAAATTACCATTGGAAGGCAGTGACTGGGATTGGTATGGCCAGACCAGCTCAGTGCTTTCAGTGTGCATGTTACAAAAAGGCAGGGCAATTGTGACTTCTGCTGGACCCTCTTAAAGTAAGTTTGTGGCTGGGCCAAGATTTGGAACATCCTATTAGCCCCAACTAATGGTGTGATGCAGCACAACCACAGACGTACGCAGCCACAGGGAGGGTTTTATCTTCAGAACATGCCGAAGGACCTTCCACGTATAAGGGAACAAGAGGATTATCCATCATTGGAAATGTGGCACAAGGTGCATCCATGCATGACCTTGTCTTCCTCTACATGTCTAGCAAAATAATGACAAAAAGGAGCTTTTACCTGTAGAAGTCTGCTCCCTGTTTAAGGCTACTAAATAGAAACACTTCTATTCTGCACTAGCATGCAGTGGCAGTGCCCCACCCCCGGCACTGCAATACAGCCATGCAGTGTCACGCCCTCCCTGCAGTTGTTAAATATCCACTGCTAATGCCCACATGATACTCATCCAACGTGGCAATCGTTTCACTGGGACCACAAAATCCAGCGCCCCTAAAGTTCAGCAATGTTGGAGTTCAGTCGAACAAGTGTGCGCAGTCTGAATTAAACTTATTTCTTAGATTCTTTGCCTTTAGTGATGGGATCATGATGGCTTTGTGAGAGTAATGTGCTGGCTGATCTGCTCCAAACTAGGAGTCCTCCTGTTTTTATCCCATCCAGACATACAAAGACCATTTATCTAACTTTTATGTGCCAAAAGCACAGCCAGATTTAGACTGGTTCTCTGAGCATTTGCCCGCTCTGGTCAAGAATGGATTCAGGTCAATGACCTTGGCCGGATGGTACATGTATGCATTCATATGAAACAACAAGAGAGTAAGGGTATGTCAAAGAACACTCTTTTACCCCTTCTGAAATATATAATAATAATCAACAGAAGAGTGTCAAAGTAACTCATATCACACGAAACAAGACTCAAAACTCATTGATGTCAGGTAGACAGAAAAGGAAATACCACCATCTAAAGAAACAAAGAATTAAGTCAAGAAATCAGGAATGAGGTGCATGTGCTCAGTGATGAAAAAGAACCCTCAGGCACTGCCTATAAAGGTCAGTAGCCAGTTGTCTTCATTGGGTTCAAAAAAGTAGGAAAAACGAAATAGTGATAAGGTAGTGCATTAAAAAGAGCGTGGGCTACTCATCACACATTACGTTTTATTAAGAGGGTAGCTCTAACTCTAGTAAAAACAGTGCGAATTCAAGGACTAGTAGATGGTTGGGTTAGTTTGAACCAACAAGTCCTTACTAAAGTGACAGAAAAACAAAAATGGTCAACATGTTTCTGCTTTAAAGCCAGTGATCGGCTCAGCATTCGTCAGGACCAGGAAACTCTATCTTGTACCTAGAAGGGCCCTCACTAGAGTGTCCAAAACTAAGGTGTAGAGAAACAAGTATACAAGACTAATACAACCTGATTAGTGCAGACTTCCTATATTGGGTAAGTCTTCCAGCAGTCTCACCCCTAAGGGGGAGACAGAAAATCTGGAAATAAAACAAAAACAAGTTTGTTTTAAAACATGACTGATATGGCGTTTTCACAGAAGTCATACGTTTACATCCAACATGCACCAAATTTTGACCGGGAAAAATTATTCTTAAATCAAGTAGTCTTAAAGAACTTGAAGAACTAAGACCAGGAAAAAAGCCATCACAATACATCAATGTCATTACAGTACATGAATGGTTGAACAGAGCTCCTAATTACAGGAGCCTGATATAAATGGCGAGCAGATGTTATTTATCTGCGTTCACAGGGTAAATATAAACTTTTGAAATGCTCGTCATCGTTTAAAACCAACCGGAGGTTGGGAATGAGGCGACTAGAGAAAGGGGCATATGAGTCTTGTTTCGTGTGATATGAGTTACTTTGACACTCTTCTGTTGATTATTATTATAACATGTATGCATTCAACATCAGTGAGCAGAGAAAGGCTTCACGAGCACGCCACAGTTGGCCATTTTGAAGCTGGCTTTGAAAAGCCTCTCTGGGCCTGTGGGTGGAAGGTCTCCGGGGCGGTCTCTGATCCACTGCAGAGCCACTTGGAAAATCCTCATCCCTACCTCATCTTGGAGTCCTATCTAGGACCTCAAGGCCTGGCTCTTCGACTGAACTGCAGCCTCTCTTCTCCCCCTTCTAGCCTCCCACCCCCCCCCGTCTCTTAAGACCCTAATGTGTGATTAGACGTGCTTTACAAAAACCCTTATTGATTAATTGATCTATCCATGAAGGTGAGTAATTAGTATCTGGTGATGCAAGGAGTCTTAAGCTGCTGAGTGGTCCAAGAGGATAGAGGATGCTGATTGGCTCACACCAAGAGCTGTGAGGACTGAGGAGGTCCTCTCCAGAGGGAGGCAGGGCCAGTTGCATTCCCCTACTGTTGTTTTTCAGAAGCCGTTTTCTCTCTATATTTTCTAAATCTTAGAGATCAAGAGTATGCTTAGGTTTTGAAGAATCACGGTCAAAAAAAGAATTTGCTCTGCCACTGTGCGCCCAGGGTCTTACAATATCTCTTTATTTTGGGTCTGTGTCAAGTAAGGATGACAGAAGATGCCATTTAAACACTTTATGGCTGTGTTTCGTCGTATGAGACAACTTTGCCACTTTTATCATTTTATTTTTCACAGCTCTACTCCTTTGAGGATAAATGCTTTGGAGTTCATGAAAGGAGGAGCGCCGTGGCAGTGTGTAATTAATCTGTTTGTTGAATGTGATGAGCGAAAGAGCTGCAGATCACAAAGAAGGAATTCTGCCTCCATGTCATCTGCATGCCCTTATCTTTGGGCATCAGTAGTTAGGTCTCGGCTAAAAGACGCGCGTAAGCGCGTCTCCGCCGAGATCTTATGTCAGGGACGATGCTTCCCAGGAGACAGCCTTGGTCACGCGCATTGCCTCAAGGAGGCGATTTCCGCTGGCCACGCGCTCGCGAACGCGCTCAGCTGCTGTCTCCTGGGAAGCAGCTACACCACACGCGCATGCGCAGAAACAGCGACAGACACACACGAGCGCTCATGCACGCACGCACCCACACATACAGCGAACCCAGCGTCGCATGCATACACACACACACACACACGTGCACCGAGCATCCCCCCCCACCCCTCCGTTGTCGCACCCCTCCCCTCCGCCGTCGCACCCCGCCCCCCACCCCTCCGCCGTCGCGCACACACACACGCAGACATACAGGCATTCTCTCCCCCCCCCCCCCGCTCCGCTCACCGGTCAAAGGCCCTCCGGACACGCAGACATACAGGCATTCTCTCTCCCCCCCCCCCCCCCCCCCTCCGCTCCGCTCACCGGTCAAAGGCCCTCCGACCGCGGGGCTCTCCCTCGGTGCTCCTCCAGGCACTCCGTGGGCGCGGGCTTCACAAAACGGAAGTCCCGCCCCACGATAGGTTTCGTTTTCTCAGTCCCGCCCCACGTTAGGTTTCGCTTGCAGCTCGTTGGGTATAAAAGCTTGTCGATCCAAGTGTGTGTGTATTGCAGATGTTATCCCTTTTTACAACAAACCTTGACCTCACCAGAGATTCGTAATTGTCCAAACATTCCTCTATCTTGGTTAGTTTTTGTGTAATAGGAGATAGCAAGGTAGTTAAAATACTCTCAAATGTCTTCCACTGTTCTAAATCACAGTTCGAGTTAATACCATTTCCCGCTGCATAATTGGTATCACCATCAACCAAATCGGCATTAATTATAGGACTGGCCTCCTCGGGTGAGACACTGTCACGGGTTTTGTTCGACCTTGCCACTTTTGCTCTACAAGGCTCTACAAGGCCTTTGTGGTCCTCCTCCCCGCTTCCTTTTTACTGCCGGTTCCAGAGTTAATCATTTGGTAGAGGTTTTTTTATTTGGGGATGTGGCAGATGCACGTGTAGAGACGCTGGCTGTAATGTTACTTTGGGTCAGTGGCGATTTTGGGGAATCCTCTAGTGTTCCAAGGGGATATGGAACTTCAACGCCAACCTCAATATTAGTCGATGGTATAATAATGATTACATCTTGATGAGCTGGCGAGCGAGCTGTAGCTATAGTCCCTAGGGAAGATCTCCTATTTAATAACTGGACCAGAGACAACAGATGCTCGGTACAGAGGTCCCCTAAGAATAAACTGATCAAGCGTCCCCACCACGCTGCCACCATGAGAAGTACCTAGGTATTTCCTTTCCTGTTTGCTCATCTTTAATAACTTAAGTGAACTTAAGCCAACTGGTAATGCAGAGTAGTGAGTAGTGAGTGCAGAGTGGTAATGCAGAGTAGTGAGTGCAGAGTAGTGAGTGCAGAGCAGTGAGTGCAGAGCAGTGAGACCAGAGCAGTGAGTGCAGAGCAGTGAGTGTAGAGTAGTGAGTGCAGAGTAGTGAGTGCAGAGTAGTGAGTGCAGAGTAGTGAGTGCAGAGTAGTGAGTGCAGAGTAGTGAGTGCAGAGTAGTGAGTGCAGAGTGGTAATGCAGAGTAGTGAGTGCAGAGTAGTGAGTGCAGAGTAGTGAGTGCAGAGTAGTGAGTGCAGAGTAGTGAGTGCAGAGTGCAGAGTAGTGAGTGCAGAGTGCAGAGTAGTGAGTGCAGAGTAGTGAGTGCAGAGTGCAGAGTAGTGAGTGCAGAGTGCAGAGTAGTGAGTGCAGAGTAGTGAGTGCAGAGTAGTGAGTGCAGAGTAGTGAGTGCAGAGTAGTGAGTGCAGAGTAGTGAGTGCAGAGTGGTAATGCAGAGTAGTGAGTGCAGAGTAGTGAGTGCAGAGTAGTGAGTGCAGAGTAGTGAGTGCAGAGTGCAGAGTAGTGAGTGCAGAGTGCAGAGTAGTGAGTGCAGAGTAGTGAGTGCAGAGTGCAGAGTAGTGAGTGCAGAGTGCAGAGTAGTGAGTGCAGAGTAGTGAGTGCAGAGTAGTGAGTGCAGAGTAGTGAGTGCAGAGTAGTGAGTGCAGAGTGCAGAGTAGTGAGTGCAGAGTGCAGAGTAGTGAGTGCAGAGTGCAGAGTAGTGAGTGCAGAGTGCAGACTAGTGAGTGCAGAGTAGTGAGTGCAGAGTAGTGAGTGCAGAGTAGTGAGTGCAGAGTAGTGAGTGCAGAGTAGTGAGTGCAGAGTAGTGAGTGCAGAGTGCAGAGTAGTGAGTGCAGAGTGCAGAGTAGTGAGTGCAGAGTGCAGAGTAGTGAGTGCAGAGTGCAGAGTAGTGAGTGCCGGGTGCAGAGTAGTGAGTGCAGAGTAGTGAGTGCAGAGTAGTGAGTGCAGAGTAGTGAGTGCAGAGTAGTGAGTGCAGAGTAGTGAGTGCAGAGTGCAGAGTAGTGAGTGCAGAGTAGTGAGTGCAGAGTGCAGAGTAGTGAGTGCAGAGTGCAGAGTAGTGAGTGCAGAGTAGTGAGTGCAGAGTAGTGAGTGCAGAGTAGTGAGTGCAGAGTAGTGAGTGCAGAGTAGTGAGTGCAGAGTAGTGAGTGCAGAGTGCAGAGTAGTGAGTGCAGAGTGCAGAGTAGTGAGTGCAGAGTGCAGAGTAGTGAGTGCAGAGTGCAGAGTAGTGAGTGCAGAGTAGTGAGTGCAGAGTAGTGACTGCAGAGTGCAGAGTAGTGACTGCAGAGTAGTGAGTGCAGAGTAGTGAGTGCAGAGTAGTGAGTGCAGAGTAGTGAGTGCAGAGTAGTGAGTGTGCAGAGTAGTGAGTGCAGAGTAGTGAGTGTGCAGAGTAGTGAGTGTGCAGAGCAGTGAGTGCAGGTGCAGAGTGGTGTGTATTGGCAATGTAAATGACAATGCCATTTATTTATGATTTAAAGAAAAAAAAGAAATGTCATGAGCAATGCCAATTGCTCTACCTTTAATGATGCCGAGACCATTGCATTGCAAATGCTTGTTTTTGACAAGCAGACACCCATGCGCGCCGCCGGGACACAGACAGGAGATGTTAGCAAGATGTCAGGAAGTGACAGCTCTGTGGCGAGTCCGCTCCAGGGCGCGCTCCTTGCGCGCTGCGGCTTTCACGGGGTCCAGCCCCGGAGATAAAAGAACACCTGCATTATTTAACCTTTCTTGGGGGCCCAGGGACGCCTTGCCTAATGCGAAGGCTTAGGAACAACAATAAGGCCATTCACGTGACAGCGTGTCAAGCCCGACAAGATCCGGTTCAGTGACAAGGGGACCTGACTGCTGGCGGAAACTATCCGCGACTTACCAATATGAATCCTTTCCTATCAAAAAGTATTTGTCTTTTGCTAATTTTAGAAGCGGTCCCTGTTTATTTGTATGTTTCAGATATATATATATTCAAAAGGGATTGTTACACAAAAGTAGCAACTTTTTTTAAAATTTTTTATTTTTTTTTAAATCAGACAGTATACTTCCAGAGAGGATTCTTCCAGTGATGCCTTCATGGTCAGAGTGTCACTTCCCCTAATTCTATAAATATTGGTGAAATTGCTTGGCTACTATTTATTTTACTGCCTCAACTGTTTGCAGAGATACACCTCAAACGCAGTCCACGCTAAATTTAGCATGACAGATTACATGTTTTAGAGAGTGGCAGAATAGAAGGTCTTGCAGACGTTGACTGTCACTGTGAGCTACTTTTTTAGGTCTCACCTACACAGCACATGCACTGTGCTGTGAGGCATATTGTTTACAATTCAGTGGGCTTACAACCCCTCCTCACTGCATACCTTTAGTTGTTTTCATTGTCACTCTCATTTGCAATCTTTCGATTGCTTACTTACCTAGGATTTCCCTCCTTTCTTATATTAGACCCTCCCTGGAGCATGGACCAAATAAATACATGTGCTCTTCCTCGCCTTTTTTGTAATACATTATTTCTTTTATTTTACCAGTGTTTTGGTATTATTCCTGGATGTGCAGCTTGCTTTCCTACACAGGCATACATCTTCTTATTTATGTTGCTCCACCCTATCTGCCGTCTTTATTGATAACTTAGTTACTTACATTCACAACTGTGGTACTCTATACCACTCTATTCAACCCTACTCTACTGTATGCCCCTACACTCCATTCTAAAGCACTCTACACCGCCCCAGTTGTACGCCATTCCACTCTATTCTATGCCACTCCATTCCACTCTTCTGTACGCCACTGTACCTCATATCACTTTACTCCATGCCTCTGTACTCTATGCCAGTCTACGCCACTTCATTCTGCTCTATGCTCTCTACTCCACTTGATGCCATTCTCCTCCAATCTTCTCCACTATCTTCTATGCCACTCTACTCTACATCACCCTACACCACTTTACTCTACACAACTCTACTCTACAGTATGCCACTCCATTCTACAGAATGCCACACTATTCTATTCCACTCTATGCCACTGTACTCTACGCCGCTCCACTCTACACCACTATACTCCACTCCACTGTAGTCCACTCCATCACGTTCTGTGCCTATCTACCCTATGCCATTCTACTCTGTGCCACTCAATTCTACATCACTCCATTCTACTATGTGCCACTCCAGTCAACTCTACAATACAGATTAATATACTGAGATGTCAATAATCATCTGTTTCCCCGTGTTGGGGGGAGGGATGATATGATCAGCTGTCTCGATGTGCAACTCGCCATCAAAATCAGTGAGAGAAACACTCTCCAAAAAAGCATTGAAAAAACTCAAAAAGTTTGTTTTCAAACAATACTTTGAATAATGGTTACTTTCAACCATGGCATCTCAACTCTTTCTCTCTACCACATCCAGGGTAAGATGAACCCCTTCCATTGCCAACTCGACGCGCTTTCCACTGCTCACTAATGTAAATGTAAATGTAAATGTGTAGGCATTTATATAGCGCACTACTTACCCGGAGGGTCCCAAGGCGCTTCGACCGCTGCGAAACCCTTCCTGGCTTCCCTGAGAGATGGTCCCTTAATGGGTATCTCCAGGGTGAGACCAGGCATCCCCGGCGGTCTGGTGGGGCCGTTAGTGAAGATGAGGCAAGCTAATGCCCAGAGTTGCCGAGTGTGATCGCTGATCAGAGTGGGCACCGAGGCGAGAGAATTATCGAGTCCGCTGACCCTGGTCCAGAAACCTGCCGCGCCGGGAATCGAACCCTGGTCCCGGGCCGTCCTCTGCTCTCGGGTCTGCCGCCTCTAACCAGTGAGCCACACTACTTCACTAATGGCTTCTTCCAATCGGCTTCCTTTGTACCCCCCTTATTTTTGTCATAATGCCACTTGCTTTAACAGATCTCATTGGTCTGTCTAAGATTTCTTTGGGTTCCTTTTTAATTGTTCCTTGTGTAGCACTTTCAAGAGGCCCCGTCCTTAAACGAGGGTGTTCCCATAGTGAGCCACCCCCCCCTCACTCTCCAGCCAACACATGTGCTCCTGTGTGTGTTGGCACCTCTGGTTCAGAACCGGTTGACAACCCAACCCACACAGGGTTCTGACTGGCTGGTGACTACCGACACTGAACTAGTATAGTAAGAAAGCATAAATCCTCATGGCAATGTACCCATGGTGACCACAATATACAGATATCCATTCTTTCCCAGTCCACCATGGTCACTGATATCCCTGTTCCAGTTTCCACTTGAGGACAATTACTTTACAATAAAATGTGGCTTCAACCATTTACAAATATCTGGACATACAGCTAGCTTGCCTTTTAGTGATAGCTGTGCAACTTGACTTCCTAATTTAGCATGCTGCCAAAGGCACTGGAATAAAGGGTAAGGGGTGCTGTAGCAACCCCAAAATTAGCCATTCTGGAGTTCAGAAGTTTAATGAGTAATTAAAGAGGCTATTACATTTTGTTTTTTATCTTGTCAGATTTGCTGTGCCTTCAAAGATAGAGTTCAATAATCACACTACATTTTCTGACAAATTACAGCTTATTATTTTAACATGGTGATTGGTATTTTCGTTTCTTCCTTTGACTGCAAAGTGGGAGGATTGTGAAAAGTGAACTATGTGGCCAGCTACCTGGGGATAAAGGGAGTGTGAAAGAAAAGACTGTAGGTTGTCATTTTTTTTAACACACAACAAACATATAAATACTTGTAAATGAATTGTACAAATATTTCAAAATATTTCAGCAGTTAGGGAAGCATACATGAGGCACATTTTTGGTAACTAAGTGTGATAGAAACTACGATTTTATTAGGATCATAACAAACTAAAGCACTTTACTTGGTGATGCACAAATGATAAATATTTGCTGAAAGCCAATTTCTACACATTACATTTGTGCGCTATATAGTTTTATCATGTCTCTGTAAATGTAGTGGCCATTTCAATTGAAAAGTGTGCTGTCTATGAACGACATTGTGCTACTCCACCATGCATTAGTAATATACTGGGACAGTGTGCTCCAAACTGCAACAACTGCCCACATGCCACACCCTTACCATTCTCTTGCTGAGTGGGCTCATTTGCTGCACTTGTTCTTTGTGTGACACTTGGGCATCCCCACTCTGAAAATTGTTCCAGCTCCAAAGCTTCTCTTCTGTATGGATTCTGTAATACACAACCGCTTCTATAGGGCTGTGCTAGAAGGTTGTAGACATTTCACGAACCTTCTCAGTGTTCGCTACCCTGTTTACTGTGTAATAGCAAGGGCAAGCCTAACAGAGGCCTTCTGTCCTAGTCTGCACTGTAACGAAAAAATCAATAAACATATTGCTTATAGATAGGGAAAAAGAAAGACAAGTTAATAGCCTCAACCTGTCATATGCCACATCTAATGGAAGGGAGGCTGGCTGATGCTTCCAGAACAATCTTAATTTTTTTTTAAATAACCTAAAACAGCACAGCCCCAATAGGTAGCCTGGACCACTTTCCCACTGTAGTGCTCAAAGGGTTGTTAGCCACTGTCCTTGCACAGGGACAGGCAGTGAGAATATTTGCCTACGTCCACTTGGAGTCCCCTCTGCTCTTTCCACGCCACTGAGAGAGAGTCACTTGTATGTAGCTGTTCGTGCTCAAGCATTTTTCTCTTGAAAGAACTGTGGTCTCAGGAGGGATGAGCCAAAGGCAAGTGCTCGAGGATTTCAAGCAGCAAACATTTTCAGAGACCACGGAGGGAGCTGCAGGGGGGGTTCACGACACGCCGCTGCACAGCCGCTCGCGGCTTAGCAATCAGTCACGCCGGCGGCCATTTTGCATTCCAAATTATCCTTTGGGAAAAAGGCAGTTGCAGAAAGTATTGGAATCAAAGAACAGAAGCCATTGAGTACCACTTCGTACTGTTCATTTATAGTACAATATGTTCTAAAGAGATGAAGCAAAGTAGGTACATGAATATCACTTTAATAATGCATGTAAGGTAGAGCAAAATAATGAGCGGTGTAATCTCTCTCGTTTTGCAGTCAATAATCTTGGAAGGATCAGCAGTCAGGTTTGTTTTTGGAGCTTAAGGCTGGGAGTAATGCCTTTCACGAGTCAAATTTATCCAACTATTTTGAGTCATAGATGACTGTGCTTACAGGGCCACACTACTGGGAGTTTTAGTCTGTCGGGTAGTGCTTTCATGCCTACTGCACAATTGCGTGTTTTAACTTTGTTTTTATTCCCTTTCCTTGCTCTGCTCAAGATGTAACGATTTTAATTAATTGGACATCAACAAACTAAACTTAGCATAAATTCCAACTTTTTCTGATAAGTAGGGCTGTTGGCAGTTTTTGTATATATTTGGGGTGCTGAAAATGGACAAATTACAGCAGCAGTGGTGAGCAAGGGGGGAGGGAGGCGGCCCTCCTCTTATTTTAGTTTGCTGTAGGGGCAACAAACACAGCAAATCTCACCAGCCACTCCCCTCCCCCACTCTTCAGCATTTCCGTGGGGCGGCAACGGCAGTGACCGCCAAGGGCGGCCAAGTGCCTAGCTACGCCACTCCACCGCTGCAAGAGTTTACCCTATTGCCTCTTCCTACACATGTGTGGCAACAAATTCTTCCCATTTCCTGCTTCAGGATGTGCTTGGATGGTAAGCGGGCTGCTGTGCTGTTCCCTCGTGCGATCATCGGAGGTCCCACGAAGGGTAGCCATTACATCGCAGTGGGCAAGTGGGCAGTTACGGGAGGTGTCCTGGGGCAGGGATGGGATGGATGACTGGCAAATGGTCACAGTGTCCTTACCACCACCAGCCCTTGCTGCCATGAGGGCCCCCAAAGTATTTTTTAATTTAAGAATTGCCATGTACTAACATCAGCCACCCAAAATTTCTAAAAACTAAATAAAAAAACAATTTATATAGAGTTGTATGCCATGAGATTTCACAATTTCCAAATATGGGATTTCAGGCTTAGGTGAGCATGGTCAAGTGCTGAAGCAAGATTAAAATTCAGGCTCTCGCTTTTTATTGCCGGCTGTATCTCCACTAGGCCACGCCTCCTTCTCATTTCTGCATGCATGAGGGGCATTCTGGGCCATGGTTAATGTCGAAGGTTTAGAACAAGTAGCATAGGTTCCAAGTGACAAATTGACATTCTGGCCTTGGAAAATATTAACCCCTTGCACGCTGATGACGGAACCGCTCCATCATCATCTGCGGGTGCGCTGAGCGTTCTATTGAGCAGGGCGGGCCATGACGGAACCGCTCCGTCATGAGCACAGCTCTACCGAGGCTGGTGACGGAGCGGTTCCGTCACCAGCATGCGGCCGCCGCGCGGCCGCCCCGCCCCATTAGCACTGCGGCGGAATAGCCGCCGCAGTGAAGGGGTTAAAGAAGAGAACAAGAAAGATGCCCATGGTCAATTGTCATCAAGCTGAGGATCAATCATAGAAATAACAGACTTAACATATTGCACCTCCTAGATCAACGTCAGCATTAAATTTTTTTAAATATATGTTTTCTCTAAAATCCTGTATGAAGAAGTATTCCCCATGTTGTTGGAGTATATAATAAATCAGTATTATCCAATGAGGAGGGGTCTCACTGGCAGGCTTTGACCGGGGTGGAGTCAGAGGGGCTGGAACAAACTCCAGGGCTCTCTTCCATCATTATATATAACTACCTGGTAACTCCCTGTCCTTGTATAATATTACTATGATAAACCGAGTCTTTAAAATATAGGGTGTATCTCACAGGTTTACGTGTTGTTACTTGTTAGACGTCATTCTTCATTGTACTAGATAGGTGGAAGCACAACTGCTCAATTCTTTCCATGCTAACGCTCCATCGTTTCTAATTTTTCCTAAAATTGTTTGAAGTGTATGCCTGTTTATGACAGCCATAACATGCAGCACATACAACATGTGATAAAAGATCTCAGTGACTGTTTAATTCATTTACTAGTGATGTTCTGTTAATTTTAGGAATTGTACATTTTAATGTGATTTTATCATGTGAAAAATATTGAGCCCGGGATGGGATTTGAACCCCCATCTTTGAGAGAAAACAGTTTTGTCTCATTGAAATTATGGCTAGTGTTCCAGAAAGCTAATGGGGACATGTTGTCTATGAATTCCTATTTGTCTGTAACAGGAACCATAGTTTGTTGGTTGCTACCCAGTATTCACTGTAGTTTCAGCACAGAGTTCTTCTGAACAACTAAAGAGTTGACCTTTCTTCTTGAATAAAATGTGGCAGACCTTAATTAAATTGTTGGAATAGGAACTGTTGAATTTAAATGTTTCCTACGGGGCAGACTATTGTTTACTGCTTTTTATTGGTGCAGAAATTAAACCAGCTTTAAAAAAAAATGCTACAATGGCCATAGTTTTTTTTTAACTTATGCATAATATATTTCAGAGGACCAATGTTATGTTGTGTTACGTTGTGTTATGTTGATTTGTATTGTGCACTAATCACCCAAGAGGGTATCCAGGCACTTGGGTGGTCCACATCAACCTACAAGGCCAGCATAAACAACGCCTCAACATACCTAGCCAAGAAGCCAACCACATCACCTGCAAGGCCAGAATAAACGATGCTTCAGTATACATAGCCAAGAAGCCAACCACATCACCTGCAAGGCCAGAATAAACGATCTTCAGTATACATAGCCAAGAAGCCAACCACATCACCTGCAAGGCCAGCATAAGCAATGCCCCAACATACCTATCCAAGAAGCTAACCACATCAACCTACAAGGCCAGCATAAAAAAGCTCCAACATACCGAGCCAAGAAGCCAGCCACATTAACCTAAAAAGCCACCATAAACAACGCCTCAACATACCGAGCCAACAGGTCAACCACATCAACCTACAAGGCCAGCATAAACAAAACCCCAACATACCAAGCCAAGAAGCCAACCACATCAACCTAAAAGGCCAGCATAAACAACGCCTCAACATACCTAGCCAAGAAGCCAATCGTATCAGGCACACAGTTCATGGCAGAGGCAGGATATTGTCAGGCTAGGGAGACAAAAGTGCGAGAAAAGAAGAAACCAGACAACAGCCCTTCTCTGGTTACACTCCCAGAATCTAGAACAACGTCCACATTGGTTTCAGAACTGCACCAGCCCTCCTGCAATTCAGAGCGAAGCTTAAGGTCCATTTCTTGAAGGAGAATTACCCTGTCACTGAAATACTTAGCTGTTACCTGCCTCATCGTAAGCGATCTGAAGGGTACTCTTGGGCCCGCCTCTGCCATTGTTTACAGTGAGGAACTATGTACCGTACACATACATACATATACCGTCGCAGGCATCTTATGAAAGTTTTAACAATGCATTACAGGTCAAAGAGGAAGACATATTTTCTCATTGCAGAAGGAGATGAGCTTGTAAAGCCCTCCTCCATGGTCATCTCAGGATGCTAGGAGTGATGCAAGGCAGCGGACCCTTACCTTTAGGCTTCTGTGGTCCCCCTCTGAATTACTACTGGAAGCAGTTACCCCTCGCTCCCCCGCCAAAGCAATTTCTACAGTTTCAATCTCAAAACAGTGCACAAAAATACTGAAAAAATACATCAGACACAAACTATGAAATATTTTATTGAATTCATAAAAACTATTCAAAAGTCGAAATTTTAATTTAATTTTCTTTCTAAAAGGCGAGACACTTTGGGCATGAATTATAGTTTGGCGGATGGACTCCGTAACAGCAGGACGACAGCCCATCTGGCTTATTAAACGAACCATAAAAAAACAATGCACATGTAATAAAGCAGACGGGATATCCACCATGTTTGCCACGGAGTAACCAATCCACCACCCTCTAAATCAGGCACTCTAATTTTTGCTTCCATTGCACGATCTCTTTTTGTGCGTGCATACCGGTCCTTCAATTGTGGCTATCAGTCGTCCATACTAGATTCTGTCTGCTGTACTTGCGCTGATCCCACAAATCATGGTTAGGATTCCAACTTAGGTGCAGATTTACGACTTCTGGAGCATCTCTGCTAATCAGCAGAGATGCGCCAGAAGAGTTGCGACGCATCTGCCCACCCGTGCGCCACTACTGATGCGCCGCATTGGCGCTCATATGGGTAGATGCGTGACGCATCCCCGGTGAAAATTCAGCGTATTGCTGGAGTTGCGTTGCAAGCGCGATGCAGCTTCAGAAAGGCTCGGGGGTGCCCTATCTGTAACATGCTGCATCAATTCTTACGCCTGCTTCAAGCAGGCACAGGATTTTGACGCAGCATGGCCCTAAAAGTGACTGAGTGAAATCTTGTAGATTTCACTCAGCCACTTTTAGGAGGTGTTCCTGCACCGGAACTCCCCCCCCTGCGCCAGAACGCCCACATGTGGCGCAGGGCTTTACAACGTGACGCATCTCCCAGATGCATCACGTTGTAAGTACCCCGCACCATGGCGCTGGATTTGCGCTACCGCTGCATCACAAAAGTGACGCAACGACGACGTAAAAGAGGAACAAGGGGCTTGTAAATCTGCCCTTCATTTTTAGCCCCCACTTTCAAAATCCTTGTAATTTACACAACATTTTAGAATTTCCACGTTTGCTTTTTTAAGCAGAGAAAGTTTATTATGTTGCTAATATTATTTAATTTTCTAAACGGTCATCGACCCACTGATTAGCCACAGGGAGCCCACGTTTAAGATCTACCAATGATGGCTTATAGAGGTAACATTGCCCTGGAGCAGTAAAAGTGGTTTGAAGTGGATGTCCTCAATCTCTTTACTCGTTTTCCTTTCTCCCTCTTTCTCACAGTCTTCAAATTCAATTACATCTTTGTTATCCCCAATCGTTCAGGCATCTGCTCACACATACCACACAATCATTTTGTCCAAGTTCTGTGCAGATGCCAGGAGCAACTTGATATTGGCAGCCATGTCTCCAAAAATCCATGAGCTTGATTAGCAAAGAATGGGAATCGATTTCCATGTGAATTTATTATCAGTTTACTGTGAAGTAAGTCCATAAAGGGAGCGGAAATCTATTTTGTCATGGCATGGCATGAGATAGTGACCCCTGGTGCTATGTGTGTTCTGTATGGATGAATGGTTTACTCTCCCACTGTGTAGATGTGAAGCCCAGTCTTATCTTACAAAAGTGACTGAAGTAAGGACATGTTCTTCTTCCCTTGTTTCCTTAGAAGCCACAGCATGTATTCCCAAGCTGCCATCAAAGAAAGAGCCGCATAATTCAATTTGTACAGAGGAAGGTACTGAACATGCATAAAACACTTCGCAAAAGGGCCCTTTCAGCTTGGAAGCAGGATCAAGAAGCCTTTTCAATCCCAAGAGATGGCCCCTGGTATTGGAGGCCCCTGCTCTTTTTATCCAGGATTTGTTCTCACGAAGGAGATGTTTCATTTGAGGACAGAGCGGTGTTTTCTTTGCAGACAGACATTAATGAGGCCCTGGAGGCATCCTGCTGGCTACTAGCCCACAAGTCTGTGGTCAAATAAATGATTTACTTTAAATAGTGACTACATCTTGTAGAGCCATTTCAAGTGAGCGAAAAAGCCTGAGCCATGTTCAGACAATGCATCTTTGAAGTGCATTGAAAATGCCACGTGAATCTCAAAACATCTTCATGCTAGGGGGACACCTTACATGCATCCTACTACACGAACAGCTCGATTCAGTGCAAGATTTATCTTAATGAATTAAACCTGTATAATGACAATTTCATCAGAACAATATGACACATTTATAATAAACTTTTTTTACATAAAAATAAAAAAAATATCATGAGGACCAATCTTTTTTCTGAAGTCCTTTTATTGATAAGAATTGGAGCGGACTAGTCAATACAAATGTAAAACAAACAGTCATACAATCATATATTTATTGGAAAAGAAGGCCAATAAACAACAACAACAACAGTAAAGAAAAGCAAAGCATAGGGGACAGTAGCCATCACTTTTATAGTTTCATACTATAGATTATGTTTCACATTTGCAACACACAGTGGCCAATCTAAATTAGAGTCTAATTTCTAAGAATAAGGAACTAGTAAATCCATACGACCATAATTTTAATACACCTTTTTTTCATAAATATATTAAAGTGAAAAAGATATAAGTGGTGAATCTAGATTACATTAAAATTTGAACCAGTAAGCAAGTGCCTCAGGTAACATTTGCTGAAATTTGCACAGAGAAAAGAAGTCAGAAAGAGAGAAAGTAGCCAGCTGCCATTATCAATATCTCTGCTAAGAAAGCTGCAGATAAATATGCAGCCTGGAAGAATAAGGCTTATGAATTCGCTGAAAGGGTCGGGCATTTGCTGGCTGTGCGTTCAGGGCAGAAGATATCAAAAGGAAAGATAAGGAAAATTTGAGAGCCTCTAAACTGAATGGTTTCTGACCCGGGTGGAATACGCTCTACTTTTCAAAGATTTTACCAGCAACTGAATACTGAGGAGGGGGAAATGAGAGTGATAATGTAAAAGGCTATCAGGATTTAATGATACATGAAGAATTATGTGCAGAGGATAGGGGGCTGTTAGATCAACCAATTACGTGTGAGGAAGAGATTACGGCCATCTCATCGGTACTGACAGGGAAAGCAGTAGGGACGGATATGATCCCTGGTAAATTTTATAACGTTTTTGCATCATGCATTCAAACTTTTATGTTGGAAGTATTTTTGCAGGCACAAGGGGGAGCTGATTTATCATGGATGATAAGCTCAGATACGAGGCACAGGTGTTTAAAGTAGTGTCCTCCTCATTTTATACCATTAGAACCTTGAGGAAAATCTTTCCTTTTATTCCCAGAAATACTAGGAAGACTAATGTCTCCTCACTAATTATGCCAAAGTTGGACTTTTGTAATGGCTTATGTATGAATCTCCAGGTAAAACTACTTGGTAAGCTCCAGGTGGTGCAGAACGCAGCAGCCAGACTGACTTTGGATTTTCCCAAATACCACTCGATAGACCCAGGCATTTGGGAGCTTCACTGTCTCCTGGTGCGACAGCTAGTCCAAATTTAAGGCACTCTGTGTGGCCCATAAAGCCCTGCACAGAGAAGGACCAACATTTCTCTGGGAGGCTTTTATCTGACATTCACCAAGGAGATACCCAAGATCAACCAATGTGAGATTGATTACCACCACAAGAATCAGGAAAGTGAACTGGGGAGGAAGGAGTTTCATTAACAGCACAGCTAGGCTGTGGAATTGTCTCCCTTTGCATCTTAGGACCACACCTACCATTCTCGCTTTCAGAAAGGAACTTGAGACCTGGCTGTTTGGAATCAGTGATACTCCAGATTAGTAGCTCACGTCTCCGTAAGCGCCAAGACAACTATGGGTAGGCGCGTGCTATAAAAGTCTCTATAACACAACATAACTCATGGTGTCTCCTAATATAATAGTATTTCCCAAAAAAGCAAACCTGGGCATGAATTAGGGTCCTATCTGCCAATCACTTTGGCCAATGGCTATGCAGAAATCGATGCTAAAATTCTGGCTATGAGATTAGCGGATCTTATAAAGATAGTCTCTCCAGTACCGCACAGGTTTATTCCTTGGCAGGGCACAATCGATCATATATGACAGGTGATCACATTATTTGATGTTGTTAAGGTATCAGGAGACCCTATGGCACTAATATTATTAGATGCAGAGAAAGCATTTGGCAGTGTCTCCTGTGTCCTATCTGTGGGTGGTCATAGAAAAAAAAGAAAAAGGTCTGGGACTTGGTTTTATATCTGCAGTTAAATCGCTATATCGAAATCCAGTGGATAGGATCTCATTGATGGGTGGTAAATCTGAGGTGATGATGATTCAGTAGGGTATGAGACAAATCTGCCCCTGTTCTCCCCTATTGTTTGCTATCTATATAGATCCCCTGATGAGGAGAATTAACAAAAAGAATTACAGGTATGCGTCCGGGGATGGGAAACCAACAACTATCTGGCAGTCGTTACCCCTGATCCAGAAGGCACAGTGAAAGAAATTGAGATAAAGTCAAGGAAAATTGGTCATCTTTCTGTTTATTTATTAAATCAAAACAAAACAAAAATTGTTATTAGTAGGGTACAACTGAAAAATAGGCGGGCGGTGGCAAAAGCGGTTTATCTCGGGGTTGATGTTTCATCAGACACTGAGAAATTTGTGGTAAAAAATGTGAACCTTTTGAGCACGAAAACGAAGCTTGACTTTGTGAGAATCAATAATCTCAGGCTTACCCTGATCGGGAGGAGTAATAATGTTAAAATGTTGTTCTTATCTAAAGTACTATATTTCTTTAGGGCTATTCCCTTGGAAGTTGAGGGCTATTGGTTTAAGGTTCTGGATCAGATGATGTAGAGGTTTTTGTGGGTCTATTCTCGTCCCAGAAGGGCTTTGAAGTTTTTGTCACTCCCTGAGGAACGTGGTGGATGGGCTGTGCAAACTTTCAATTATATTATTGGGCCACGGCCCTTCAAATAGATTACAGCACTTGTACGGCAAAGAGGAAAGGGGACTAGTTGTGGGCGGCTCTCCAATGATTTATGAGCATTTATTAGGGGATGAGACCATGGGCTGTCTTATGAGGCAACTAGATTTTGGATACTTTAAAAGAGTTAAGCTTAAAGCAATTAAGTGTGCCTACAGACTATGGTCCATAGTCTGGAACAAACTGGGAATAGGCGTTTGAATTTCTATATCCGTTTGGAAAAGAACCCACTCTTACCAGACATATTTAGGGATCCATATGTTCAGCGCTGGAAAGACATTTTGTCAGGGATGCAGGTGTTTATCCATTTGATGTTCTTAAAAAGCAAGTTTGGTGTCAAGCACAGGGAATTCTTTTAATATTTACCGATTAGGGATTTCTTGAGGAAGAAAGGAGGGGGGGATATGTGGATATTCCAGGGTGGATGTAGTAGATTTAATTTTCGAGCATAAACCTACAGTGGTTTACTATACAGGATGCTGAATGTCAGGATGGCTTATGATATAGATAAGCACACAAGACGGTGGCATGAGTCGCCTCAAGTGGAAAATGAGGAATGTGAAGATGCATTATGTTTTGCACATTCAATGTTACTCTCCGACAATCTGCAAGCTCAGCATTTAAAAAGGTGTTTTACTCTCTATATTATGCATGGGAAGATTGATAAAGGGGGAGGAGTAGCGGGGCACACATTGCCTTTGTTGCTAGAGCTATGAGATGGATCTTACACATATGTTTGCAAGCTACTTCCGCCTGGATGACTTAAAAAGATATTTTAGTAGAATTCTGGAGACAGGGTTGGGTTCGCGGATTAAAATTGCCCCCAATTAATTATGTTAGGGGTTCAAGAGAATGATATCCCCCCACATGCACATGCTTTTATGTTTATTGCAATGGCGGGACTAAGGCTTTGCTTGGCGACAGGCTGGCTAGATCCCGACCCTCTTTCAAGTCATCAATGGATGGCTCGAGGTCTATCCATGTACCACTCAGAAATTGCAGTTTATTCTCGGAAAGATAGAGTGGCTAGGAAAAGAGGCTAGCTAGTCTGGGCGTCGCTGAAGAATTGGATTACTGTAATGTCAGGGGGGGTCGGAATGTGGAGAAGTGTGGCTCAATTGTTAGAGCGGCAGACCCTGATGCAGAAGTCTGTCCCGGGACCAGGGTTCAATTCCTGCCTCGGTGGGTCTTGGGCTCAATTTCCTCGGACCTGATAATTCTCGCCTTGGTGCCTATCCTAATCATTGGTCCCACTCTGCAACTCTGGGCAATAGCTTGCTTAATCTCCACAATGGCCCCAACAACGCTAGGATGCCTGGCTTCACCTTGGGGGTACCCAGGCGTGGGCACCTCACAGGGAAATGCCAGGCAGGGTTCCTCAGCGGTATTCGTACAAGTGCTGAGATGCCTCCGGGAAGTCGTGCGCTATACAAGTGTGTAATTATCATTAATGTTGGAGGGGCCAGTAATGAATAGTGGGATTAACAGATAGGGGCATTTACCAGATTTGATGTAATGTATTATGATACTATTTTGGGGACTAAGGATATGATTTTGGGTTCCCTTTTTGTTTGGTTTATTTTTACCCCATTCCTGAGGATTGCACTGTATTTTGTATCTGTAACCAAGCCGTGTGTAGAAGACTTGATCTGCTTGGAATAGGAGTGGGGAGGGGCCTCCAGGGTCTGGGGTTGTCTATATAACATTGTGTTTGAAGATTGCAATAAAAAAAAAAACATGTATTAACATTGTTATCATGTTATTTACCAAGAAGCATCACAACGTTTCAAAGCAATATAACACTCAATCGAAAATGTTTCACAATGAAAGAGAAAAAATCTTAGAAAGAGAGCAGGTAGGAGGTAAGTGTGTGTGTGTGCATGTGCGTGTGTGTGTGTGTGTGTGTGTGTGCGTGTGCGTGTGTGTGTGGTTACTCTTATTTTGCACGAAATCCGTCTTTTTTGACCTCAGAAACTCGGAATCGGGGAATCAATTCTCTCTCAGGAAATACTGCAAGATGTGTTAGCTGATTTACATTGAGGCGAGATTATTGCACAATAATTCCTCTGAGGTGGTGATAGGGCCTATGGGTTTAATTGCATCTGAAGATTCAGGCCCACAAGTGCAAAGACCTGAGGAGCCAAAAGCCATTTTCCAGTATCCCCTGGAAGTTCTTTCCTGCAGTTTTATTCACACATCATACATGGCTTATCCGGGTTCGAGTCTCCGTGACTTGGAATTTGGACTGAAGGGTGTTCCTCAAGCAGAAATCCAACACACAACACAGCTGACTCGACATTTGCTCTATAAAGCAAGGCTGAACATTGTACAAATAAGGCTTTTTTTGTGTGACTTCCGTCAGTGGCACCATTGACGCACAAATCTGACGGCAGCAAATTTTCAAACTGCGATCTGTTGCCTGAAGAATAGTAAATCTAGGCCTTAGTTTCCCCAAATATTTATTTCCTGTCATGAATGCTTCATGTGTGCAGTGCTGTTGTTTTAAGTGCCTTGCATGCTTTAATTTTGTGTTTGAAGCTACACACATCTACTGGAGCCACAGATTCTGGTTGCGACAAGCACTCTTTGCCCGTCTTAAGCTCTCCACGCATTAGTCGCACTTTGGTTGAATTTTTTAATTCATTTTTATAATTTACACTCTATGGCAGCGGAATACTTTGCACACACAGTGAGTGAAGAAAAATTCTACGGCTCCATAAGCCAGACCCATAGTGTGTCCGCAATAGCAAACAGTGCAATCCGCTCTGCCAATAGCCGGCATCTGTCAAAGTGCAGCTCGCGCACCAGTTATGGGGGTGCCGCCCTCATGTCTGTTGCACAATCCTATTTCAGGGAACCACCCCTTAGCGTTTCATATCTTGAGATACTATGAACAACGCTACAGGCGATTTCGGTTTGCAGCGTGAGGCAAATAAATAATACAGGCTTATATATAAAAAATACATTCACTATTGAAGTGCTTCTGAAGGCAGAATCCTGGGAGCAAGTTGCAACATGGCGGCCACAAGAGAGCAAGACTTTAATTTCCTTACGTCAAGAGTGGTTCAGCAACAAGACCAGAAACACATTTGTAAGCCAAATTGTTCCTAGAAAAACTCATAACAGAAGACTGGAAAGAAATTTCAGAAGCCCTCGAGTAGAGAACTGGCCGTTTCTCTAAGATGTGGAGCGAGTTGATTAGCTATAAAAAAAAAAAAACTATTTTGCTAAACTATCTCGCCCAAGGGCGTGTGAAGGTGGGGGATCTCTGCAAAACCCAGAAATGTACAGATATAGGAAACAGTGAAGAAGGAGAAAGAGCAGTAGATTCACCCACCATACACTGCGCACTGGCTCACAAACCTGATGGGCGACCATGTTTGCAAAGAGCTCTCAAGTTTTGAAAAGTCTTAGGAGTACTTATTAACTTGTTTGATGACATCACAATACAAATATTTAAAAAACCAACAAATATATAACATTATTAAAATAACACCAACATCGTACTAAAACAAATGTCTGCCTTAAATTGCACTAAATGTATATTACATACAGGGCCACAGAATAAATATTGGATACATATTATCAAAAAAAAGTGCCTAAGGGATCTGATGTGTCCATGGCAGTGTGCAATTTGTGCTGGTGGTTGTAGGTGGTGGGCACTGTCGCTCATTTTTGGAACCCGGAATTTGTTTTTCATCTTCAGAATTTGTTGCAAACAAAGAAAGAGAAAGGCAGGAAAGGTAGCAAGAAGGAAGAAGAGGAAGTTAGGAATGCAGTGACAAAGAGAGTAAACAGGTGAGACAAGTCACCTTCAAAATTGAGGAGAGACAGAAGATACAGGGTGATGGAAGACAGGGACAGGAGGACGAATCAAGACAGGGCAGCCTTCAGCTTCTACACCTCTGGTATTTGGCAGTGCCAACGGGGGGCTCCTAAGAAACATTTTAGACAATTGCAATTATTTTGAATTTTTTTTACCAATTCTGCACCTGTCCAAGTGGTTCCTCCCATTAACTGAAGGTCTACTCGAGGACTTCCCTGTTGCTTGAGGAGTTCTGTCAGCCTCTGTAACTTCTAGGCGCTGCTCTACGCAGCAGCGCTCTGAACTGATCCACATTTATAAGTTGGGTTCTAGTCTCATCAACCATGTCACTGAGTTTTGTAGGAGGGAGAGCTAGACCTGACTCACTCACAAGGTGTCTGCGGGTACCTGCCCTCCTACCAGCACTTGGAGAGGTGCATACAAAGGGCCTGGTGTGAGCATGGAAATGCTGAAAGGGATGGGGTCCTGCCGTGCTGCATGTTATCTTCTTGCATGTATTATGGTAGGCAGGCATTGGTCAAAAGAACATGGCCGTCCCATCTGGAGGACTGGGCAAAATGTGAAAGACTAATGGGATAATGAATGGCCTAACCCACACATTTCTTGGTACACTAATGGGGTTAAAACTCTAGATACAGTTATCCTTGAGTTGACTAATAAGACCATTGGTAATCACAGTATGCTGAAACAAGCCTCTAGTAACACACGTTATACAAGAAACGTGGTTAGTGCCTCTCTATGTACCATTCTGTACCGCATTGTCCTCGGTGGAACCACAGTCTACTGGAACAAGGCCCGGCGCATATTTCCAAAACTGAAATAAATTGTCGTTGTCTTAATTCCATTGGCCACGCCCCTTTGAGAGACAACCCCCAGTTTTTTCATCCCACTTAAAGCCCTGGATCTGTGCATAGGTGAGATTCCCCACTTTTTCTAAATCAGGACCCGGCCCAGGTGTGCATCCTTATTTTACCAGGTGTGAGTTTGATGCCTTTTTCCATTTAGCTGACAAGCTGCAGTGCAGGCCAGAGAAGGAATACACCAATTAATCCATTGCTGTCCTGTTTGTGTTTAACACCTGTGCTGTCACAGATGTCTGGTGAAGATTGGCCATTATTGGCTGGGAAGTGGTACGCGTTTATCCGCAAGCCCTGTGGTTAAAGGCGTCCATCCCTCCCAGTCACGCGCCCGCATTGCATCAGTCGGACACGCACGGCGGATTAAAGGCTTGAATGCAGTTTCTCCGAAGTACCAGCGCCAGGCTCCATTTTACAGGCAGGGACCATTTGTTCCTAATTGCCTTTTAGCCGCTATATAAGTGTTTGGCACTTAAGACTACTATGAAACGCTCCTGGCTGTTTCAAACGAGCACTGGCTAAGACAGCTGTTTTGGACAAGGGGATGCGTTCCAATCCTGCACCCTTACACGTGCGCTGGTGCGTCACGCGAGGTTGATACTCTTCCTGTTACCACGCGCGGAAGAGCTGACGACACACTGGACAGTAAGAGGACCTGGAAGTCCTGATAAGGAGCAGATCCCCACCACGGCGTGGCGGGCCTGCACGGAACCATTCCAGTCAGGAGTTTCCAGTTCTCAAATACTCAAATACAGTCGCTTCTGCCATCCAAGGAGATGCGGGCTCGTGGTTAGAGCTGATGACCTTTGAACCTGGGGACCTAGCTTCGAATCCTGTCCTTGGTGCTCGGCCCAGTATTGTGTGATTCTGGGCAAATCACTTAATCTCCTTGTTCATAAAAAAATGTATGTTTGAAATTTACTGGTGTGATCCCCACTTGTTGTATATGATTAAATATCATCTCCCAGGACACCACCGCCCATGTTGTATCCGTGCTCTCTTGCTTATTAGCTAGGTTAGCGCTATATAAATACCCATACATGCATATTGTATGCATGCATTTCAATACATTTATACATATATTGCAATATGCATGCAATACATGCATATTGGCTGCCCAAGTATGTGAAATATGTATATTTAGGAGTTTGCTATATGTATAGCACAAACCTAGCCAAACAATAGGACAATGGAGCACTGCAGGTGGTCAGAGACAGTGAGTGGGGGAGTGGACTGTCACTGCATCAAGAAATAGATTTATTTAGGTTCTTTCCCAAAAATCACCAATGTTATAGCGGTCCTGATAGACAAGAGCATGTTGTTCCAGATACCCGTCACATAGACTGAGAAGGCCTGTTACTTAGTGTTTATTTTTTTCTTTTTACAGTTTTTCGTTTCTCGTCTTATATGGGCCTGGCTGTAGATGTGCTGAGAGCCCATGGAGATGGTAAGCTTGTAAGCCAGGTAGGCGGTGGTGCCAGTCATGAGGGTTTTGTAGATGATCCATCTGATTTTAAAGACAGTGCGGCCTGGCAAGAGGAACCAGTGAAGTACCTTTTATTTTTGCAGATTTATATAATGTGAACTCGACCCAAAGGTATCGGAGCACTTTACAAGAGCACCAGTTATATTACACACGGGCACATTCATTTTTTGGTAGGCACGGGAAGATTATGTGATTTGCCCAGAATCACAGGATGTTGTGCGGACGCCGAGACTCAAACCTGGTTCCCCAGCTCCAACGTCGGCAGCTCTGGCCGTTCGGCCACATCCTCTCCCCTTCAGACTGGGGGGTGATGTGGTCATGTTTCTTCAGGGCCATGATGAGGAGCTCTTTGAGACCTGCCCCATTCCAGCGCCCAGCCTCCTCCTAGACTTTGTTTCACCTCCAGTGCATCCTGAGGTAGAAATGGCAGCTCAGAGGTACTGTTTAACCAGTGGCATGTATCTGTCCTTCCAGAGGTCAAAGTACAGTAAAAAGAAGTATGGGAACTGAGATACTGCATGCAATGGGGGTGGGGTCAGTGAGCGTGGGGGCAGGGTCAAAGGTGTGACTATAAAAACTAAATATTCTCTACGGTTTTTGTCTTTCACCTTCAAGTAGCTACATATAAAATAACATGCAGCTTAAATGGAAAATAAATCTAAAATCTTAAATTAGTCAGTGGGAAATGTGCAGTAGTACATTATGAAACATCTATTAGTTAATGTACTGCAGATGTGTCTGTGTAACCAGAGAGTTATTAAAAAAATCTGAATATGCTGTTCCGCTGGGTTATCAAATGTTACTGTGAACGTAGGGTGTAACAGGTCCTGGAGATCGTTTAATAATTTAAGCTTGGGGAGACTGTGTGCTCGGCTGCATCAAATATCTTCTCCCCACCTCCTTTTTGGATTAAAAAATCTAACCAGAGAGCCACAGAATTAAATCTTGGGTGGTGAAGTGAACAATAGGGACTTGTGTATTTTTAGTGCTACGAGGTCCCAGCCTGTGACAGAAAGCACTGTGAATACGTAAGTAATTATTTAAAACTTAACATTACACACAGTCTAAGATAGAGTGCTACAAAATGAGTAAAAAGGATTAAGATAAAATGTGCTTCAAAAATATACATTTTAGTTATACCCTGACCGTATGTAATGCAATTTTTCAAAATAAAATTGTCCCTTAAAAGCACACACTTCACAGATCAGCTGGTAACTCCTTTGCAAAACGAATACATCTTTGTCATCACAAAGCTTCATGTGATTCCATCCATTAAAGTCAGAACTGGCCGCCAAGCCCCCTTCACAGTTACAGATTAGCCAGTTGCGCACATTTGCATTTCTTTTCGGCAAGCAGGCACCCTGGCAGGAAGGCTTGTTTATTGTCAAGCTGTCTGCCTGCCTTCGTTTTCACAGCACTGGAGGCTGGCTTTCTCAATGACACTTCAGTTGAAGCATGTAAAGTATCGGAATTAACCATCCTGGGTTGGTTGTCTTTTCACAAAAACGTAGGGAATCGTTTTTTCATAATTTAAATAAGTATGGGCAGGTCTTGCCCCTCTGATCCCGCCCACTTGGACCTCTGAGTCCATCCTGCCGCATTATACGTTTTTCTGGCGGTAGGTGTCAGGTGAGCCTCTAGACTGGGAGAGCGCTGCCTGCACCCCTTGAGCCCTTGCGAACAGTGTCCTCTAAGGGACTTTGGGGCTCCCAGGAAAGATTTACTATGCAGGCCTCTGAAGGAAACGCATTTGAATTTTATTCCATATTACAGCAACTAAACTTTGCTAAATTATATGTTGAAATTTGGTAGGATCACAAAAAAAATGATGAAATAGGTTTTGCCCAGGACCCCAAAAAGCTTTAAGATGATACTAGGTAAACAGACAAAAAATTAAGCATAAAGAAAGTTCACTTTCCAGGGGGCCCGTGGAAGGTGGGGGCCCTGGTCAATTTCCCACTTTCCCCGTGCCTTAAAGTGTCTCTGCTTGCGATGGCGCCAGCAGTGTAACTGCTTCCGGTTCCAAAGTGGCTGCACATTTACAGAAACAGTTCTGAATGTCATTTTGATTGTTATCTTTCCCTATAACTGTAAAGCGCTCTGATATCCTTCGGGATCAAGTTTGCGCTATATAAAACTTTATAAATAAATAAATGCTGCAAGACGATGAGACTCCACCACGCCTGAGGTTTTGTAGTGGATGAGGCCCTACAATTCACTATGCCTACGAATGGAGCGGGCAGAGGCGCCGCCCTATGCATCTACAGCAATGCAATGGCTAAAAGGAGGAATGGGAGAGGCAAGGGGCACTATGGTAATTCATCGCCTACTGTGCCATCTTCATCAAATACCACTGCACTACAATTATGAATCTAACAACAAATGTCGAAGTGCAGTTTTGTTGCAGTTGTCTGTTTAATAACTCTGCCGTGTGAAATCGACGTGTAAGGCTGCGTGCAAGTGAGCACAGTTTGCACAGAAGGCAAACTGCCTCTTGGCGCTAGGCTTCACTGCACTAGGTGTGAAGGAGTAGTGAGTAGGTGGGCACCAGATGGTCATAGAAGAGCTCCAGGTTTTTAACAACTGACATTCCAAGTCGGCCTGGAGGCTGGAATTCCCTATGTTTTACATATTAAAATAGAATGTACAAAGGGGAGAGGAGGCTTGGCCGTGAGTTCCTTCATGAATTAAGCACAACACTTTAAACTTAATTCCTCAACTGCAAGCCAATGAACTCCTTTGCATTTGGTGCTTCAGAATGTTTGCATGAGCACCAACGCACCTTCTGTCAGGCGGGTGTTGTGCACCTTATCAACTAAATCCATATGTGGATTGTAAACACAAGTCAAACATAAATGCTAAAGTTGCGCCAACCATGACACATTGGCATAGATGCTGCAAACCAGGGTATGTGCATTTACACAGCTGGGGCTGCATAGTGGCAAGCACATCCATAGGGCATAAAGCATGCAGGTGCAGCTGCACAGCACCAACCTTTCATTCTCCCGGGTACATCCCGATCAAATGCAAGGAAATGCACAGGGAAGACCGGGCTCCTACTTATGCCCTGCCTGCTCAGAGTACTGTACAAGTGGTGTGGTGAGCTCTAATGCAAGTAAGAAAATTAAGAGCCAATTGTCCCCTGGTTTCCACTAATTGTGGTTCAGTGGGTCCCGCACACCTCTGAGCCCGGTGCCCCTGCTGCACTATTGAGAGCTAATACCAGGGCCACTTGAATTTTGCAGCAGGGGAGGCACAAATTATGCAACACGGTTGAGTAAATTATGCATAAAGAAAACACAAATTAACATGCATTATGCATCACATTTTGTGATAGTTTTACTTCATTATTTTGTCATGTTTAGGCTTGTTAACGCTGTCTGAGCATTAGTTGTACCCCATTAGTACCAGTTCAACATCCAAATATTTCAATAAGCTACAGAAAGGTGACCAGTCAACCTTTGCCAAGGGCCTTCAACTGTGCGGCAACAGGTGTTGCTTCGTGTTTAATATCTTTTGAACCGTTAAAGCTAGAATTTGTTTGGGGGGTTAAAATCTTCAGATTATGCGGAGGATGATGGATTATGTGGCAAATGCAGCAAATCTACAAGTAGGCAACAATTGCGGCGACTGCACAAGCGCATAATTTCAACGGCACTGGCTATTACCCTCTGTTTATGGCAATGTGTGTCCACTGCATGATCACAGCTACACACTTCTCTGTTATCACTCCTCTATCAGAAATGGAGAAAGGACTGTCATGTGCAGAGTGCTCACACCACCCACGTGGGTGGATAGTCGGACCGACCACTCACGCTCCAATCACATGGGGGATGAGAACCAATGACCCATCTTCTGAATGCAGGGGCCGCTGACTCAGAAAAAGTACATCTGGCAAAAGGTTAATGTTTTAATGGAGAAACGAATCTGGGAAATTACTTAGGGGCGCTCAAATTTCCACTCTTGCCAACATCCTTTAATTCTCGTGAATACTGTGAATACCGACTGCAGTTCACAAGGTTTTCTGCATGTGGGGTTTCAAGTGAAAAATCAAGACTTTCTCCCCTCGTTTAAGTTGTTTGAAGTAAAAAAAAGGTCGCAAACATCCCTCCACTTTCAAACTTACACGGAAAACTGTTTTAAACTTAACCCATAAGAAAATAGCGTATTCAATGTCAGAACCAGCTGGCGCTAAGGAGAAATTATGACCAGTTTGTATGGAAAAGAGATGCCAGGGTGTAGATGTAGTTAATACTGGAATTTATGTGAACTACCAGAACACCCATAAATAGAATATATGCAACATTTCACTCTTGTAATAAAATATTCATACACCCCAAGAATGAAGACATCAGATCATTTATCAGTGAAACTGCTTAAGCCTGACAGTGGAAGAAAGAGTGAGGGATTGGATATTAGCATTAGTAATCACAGTTTATGCATATGTACAGTGCAGTTATGCAAATGTACAGTATTGTCTTAACGCAGGGGCACAATGGCTAGTATCCCCGGGGCTCCACGAAGGGAAACATCCTTTACAACGCAACTTTTACCATGCAGTGCCTTTACGACGCAACTTTTACAACGCAAACCATTACAACGCATTGCGCTGGGGGGCGCTCTAGGATAGGGAATAGGTTTAATTTACTATCCAACACCTTCCCTACTATCCACGGGGACTGGAGATGGCATAGTAAATTAAACTATTCACTATCCAGCGCCCCAAAGCACTATGCGTTGTAAAGGCATGCGTTGTAAAAACCGCGTTGTAAAGGCATGTGTGGTAAAAGCATGCGTTGTAACGTCATACATCCCTCCACGAGCATAGGGGCACCATGCAGACCAGAATTTAACACTCATTTTCCGTTAAATATTTTTACTTCTGTGAGTGGTTCTGTACGCAGGGCCCAGTGCTCTACTTTGCCCGGGGGCCTATAAACACATCCATGCTTATGACGAGCCCAGCTCGTCATGAGGCACAGTGGAGCTGGGCTCGTCATAACGGTCGCGGCACTCCCACGCGTGCAAATTCCCCACCTGTGCAGTGGTTCTATTGCAGTGGGCGGAGTCATGATGAGCCCAGCTCGTCAAGAGCACAGCTCCACTGTGCAGCATGACGAGCTGGACTCGTCATGAGTACCGCGGCGCCGCAGACCCCTCCCCCACCCCCCACGCCGCGGGGGAATTAGCCCCGCGGCAAACGGGATAATGCTGTTAAGACGGCCCTGCATAGGTATGCTGTATTTGTAAATATGAAGCATGCAAAGAGGCAGTAGCAGAGGGGATACAGGGTGAAAGGCAAAGATACAGTCAACGGGTGATAGAAGATTTAGCCAGGTTTTGGGATCTGAAGTGAACTGTCTGTTATCTGAGTGTAAAGTATGTCCTTTAAAGTTGTGAATCTTCGACTCTTCAAAATTAGAGCAGGGTTGGCAGCTCTTGGCAGATGCAGGGATGTCTTTTAAGATCCTAGGTGCATAAATGGAAAAGGCCAGTTGGCTTGATTGGAGGTTGAGCAATTCCATCTTGCCAGGTCACAGCTGAGTGCTGGCCATTCCCTTTTTGGTCATTTTAAAGCAACCTCCAAGATGCTGAGATGATTGTGGGGTCTGAGACGGTAACTGTTTGAATATGTATTTGTAAGGCACAGACTTCAAGGTTAATATAAAAAAATCTGCAAAAAGAAGTGGTAAAGGGTAGATGATCCACAGAGTCTCTGAATGCAGCCTCTGGTGGTACTTGTCCAAGTATGCCCTCAGGGGGGTTACAGTAGACGAGAAGACACTTCCTCAACAGCTCCTGGGCCTGATGAGCTTAAACATCCGAAGAGGTTTTGCAGATAGAGGTGGATAACTTTTGCCACCTCTGCAGATTCAGGTGGGTGGTGATTCCTCAGATAATTAATATGATCCATTCTGCCTAGTGTCTCGGTGGATCCAAAATGTTGGGAGGGCTGCTCAATGAACATTCTAAAGATGAAATAGGGGAACTTTTTCAAGATTGCCTCCATGAGTGCCCCAAATTGGGAACAGTGCATTGCTGAGCCCCTAAACGGGGTTCACTACCATGAACCTGATGGAAGGGTGGACAGTCACAATATCATGGTCAAAGTATGCACCTGAAAAATGTTAGGGTAAGCATATGTGGAGTTAAGAATAATACATCTATACATCCCTATTTAAACATACCGTGAGGACTCAAAATATGTTTTGGTCACCTGATGAAACTAGGTAGAGAAGCACTGAGACTTGTGCAAAGTTAATACCTGCTAAAAGGTCACTGGTAATACAAGTTAGTTCATTTCCTCTTGGAGCACAGAATATCAGTATCATCAAAACAGTTAATACATCAGCACAGAGGTACTCTATTTCAACCTAGACAATAGATATTTCATATGATTAAAATCCAGATTCTTGGCAACAGAGAGTACAAGTACATATGTAAACAAATACAAAATGTCAAGTTCATATTGTTAAATGAAAACAATGACAAAACAGCAAAGAAGAAAAAAACCAGCCAGTAGATCATTGGAACTATCCATCCAGTAAAACCAAAAGAAAAATCCTTTAACTACTCCAAAGCATCTACAGTCCCAAGGCAATACAAGCACTGGTAAAACTAACAGCGCTGGTCTCATTAGGCTGGTGCAGTGGTAAATTGTTTTACAAGTTTTTATTGCAATCATATGTCACAAAAACAAAAAGTAGAAAAAACAGATGCCACCACTTATACATAGCTGCCATATGGCTGTAATAAACATTTTACATTTAAAAGACATTCAGTGATAGGGCTGTTTTAATGGTGATATTTTTTAAATGAAGAGCCTTCCAGCTGCTAAACACAGTTTTTAGTGTTATTGTTTGTGAAAGAGACACAAATAAAACACAACCTAACTATGCACTCAAATTGTAGGCAGATACAATGTAACACTGTCACTTAAACACGTTATTACAACTTGCAAAATAATGATAATAAATGCACATCTAACTGAGCAGTTCGAAGTGCACGCAAAAAAAATCGCTTGTATTTAATGTTGAGATAATAAATAAACAAATAGGCATACTTTGCTAAGGAGAAAGGAACTATTTATAGGCAGATATGATCAATGTGCACATGCTCTGTGCAGTCACTTAAAGTGAAGGGAGCCCATGGGTCAAGTGGACTGACCTGGTGCCCCATGCTACATGCTGTGGTGGGCGGAAGCAAAATGTGAATGACAGTTTAATCAATCAATGGATAAAGCCTGATAACCAAAAGCCTCTTTAGATAAGAAAATTATTCATTAATTTTTGGGAAAAACAATAGGTAAGACAGCTAAAGCTTTCTCAACGGCCAGATCTAAAGACATTTCGCAACCGAAGGGGCCTACTCCTAAGCAGACCTTGTATGTCTTTATCCAGGTGGCATAAGCAGGCATGGTTAGGGATGTAAATTAATCACACACAGCCCTTGCAGCGCAGAGTGTACCTTTCTGAGGACCGCCCCACTCAGTCTAGGACCTTTGTATATCTTTCAGATGCTGGAGTCTCAGGGATCAGACCCACATTTTGCAGGAAGGCCTCATCGTTTGTGTTACGCTACAGACCATGGTGAGTGTGTGCAGAACCACTAGGCAATATGAAATGGTTGTGGAACTCTGAGCCTTCTCATGAAGTGCACCCGCTTGGGTGTCTTTACCAGGAAATTCACCCCCTGAAAAATAACCGTCCAGGACTCGGTCTGTAGACAGTGGCGGCTGGTATTTGAAGGTGATGGGGGTGGTCGCGGGGAGATGAAAAAAAAAAAAACATACCTGTCTACGCTACCACCCACCATCAATGCTGCTTCCTCCCGGTCCTCTTCCCAACTTCCAGGGCAGGAAGCAGGGTGCATCCGGCTCCCAGACTCCCAGTAGCCAATCACAATGCTGCTATACAACATTGTGATTGGTCTGAGTTCCATGGATTGGTGCTCAGCCAGAGAATGGGAGGCTGGGCATGTTCTCCATGCAGGCTGTAATGCAGCCTCCATGGAGAACATGAGAAGTGTGCATGAGTGTTTGGCCGGGCCCCAGAGGGCCAGCCAAGCATTCATGCACACTTGGTGTGGGCAAACCATTCCTCCCCTGCCCTACTCTGTCAGCAGAGCAGCCCCGCCCGCTGCAAAAATGAAAAAACAAAATGATAATAATTTAGAGTCTTATCACTTTCTTTCTCCTTTAGTGCCGCTGCTTAAAAGCAATGGGGCGACGCTCCTCCGCCTCAGCAGAAGAGCCGCCACTGTCTGTAGATGGACATGCTTGCCGCAGAGCTCACACTTAATCCATTAGACTTCCATTGGTGCATTAGTTTATATCATGGAAGCCTGTCATGAAGATAGAGGCTCCTTCACTGTTCCACTCATCTTTCTCCCCCTCCCCCTCTAATGTATCGTCTTACTTTTGAAGCCATATTTTATTTACATCAACAGTGTGTTGTTCATTTTTTTTTCATGATTTGAGTAAGAAGAGAGCATAAGGGAGTGCGTGCTTATATGTGTATTGATGGTTGTGTAGGGCAAATGAAGGGTCTTACACACCAATATGGCCATATGTATGATAAATTCCACATGATCCTCTTGGATAGAAATGCATGCCAAGCTTGAGTTTATGTGATGGGTGCAGTGGCCTCGCTATCTTCCCAATTCAAAGCGCCCATTTATTCATTTCAGAATCAATTTCGTACTATCAATCCGTAAAACTCCCATACAATTTAAAAGTAGTTTCAAGATTCCAAAAGCAGCTCACAGGTTAAAATAAACTTACGTAAAACAACAACGCTAATCGCCACACATGATCTGGAAAGCACCATTATATCAAAACATGCAAATACATGCAAATGACTGCAATACACACTAAAATAAAAAAAGTCCTGTCATGCATAAATATTGCAAGACTTCTGACCCCAGTAAAGTTAAAGATACAAGATTAGCCAACAACCACAGTCGCTGGGGGACATCATTAACTATCCCTCTTATTGCACAATATATATATCCGTCCCTAAGTTTTCAAGCTAAAAATACAATATCTGGATACGGCAAGCACCAGGGCAGTGGTATGTTGGGCACACTGCCCATATCTGTGCTGCAGTGCACCTTTAAATGGGTGTCACAGGCTCATACATGGTCAGAACTCGCGCCTGCCCTGGGGCAATGCGTTAGTGAAAGGTGGCCTGGCCGTTGAAGCAGCCAATCAGCCTTTCACAGTACAGGCAGCACCTGGCCTGCTTTTAAAAGGGGATGAGAGATTACGAGTGAGTGACTGCACCCGCCTGCAGGTGATGTCTGTGGGCAGGGGCGGCTCTAGGCTCATGGAGGCCCTGGGCAGGGAGCATAGGTAGGGGGCCCGGGAGAAGGGGGCCTGGACGGGGTGGAGCGCGGAGGCCAGTGAAGAGGGGGGGGGGGGGGTCAGGATGTTTGGAAGTGGAGCAGAGCCGGAGGCCACCAAATCCCTGCCATGTGCCGCCACGCAAATATGTGTCCATCCTCAGAGGATTATTATATTAAGGATATATATATTGGTGTGGTGGCCCCTGGGATTTGGTGGCCCTGTGCAGGTGCACAGCTTGCACATGCCTAGAGCCGACCCTGCTGTGGGGTCCTTTGTACCTCTTGTTCCTGCTTGCAGGCATTTGATCTCAAAGGGGGCATTGACCATGAAACAGCCCCTTTGCTTCTGCATCCAAATACCAAATGCAGTGCGGGCACAGAGACAAAGAGCTTCCCTCATTAGCATGGGGCTCTCGAAGCTGCCACGTGTTCAGAAAAACCTACAAAACAACAATGGTTTCAAACGTTTACTACTGGTTGCTGCAAGGGAGAAAAAAACATAAAACGGGCTTCAATTTCAAACATATTTGTACAATTTGGGCAGCATTTCAACAGACTCGGAGAGGAACTACAAACAAGCTAAACGAAGCAAAAAGTAGAGCACCAAAGCGATATGTTATACATGTATTTATTTTGTGCCTTTTACATAGAGCTTTCACCAAAGCATAGAACACTCGATTACGTGAAATGGTACAATTAATATATTAAACACTTACAAAGAATACAAGAATCTGTAAAGAAGGATGCTATAGTTCCTTGAGAAATTATTAAGGTGTCAAAACGAAAGCAAATAAGGTCACGTTTAAACAACAAACACGAAACAGTCCTATTCGAAAATGCTCGAAATCTTCAAAGTCAAGAATCCAATATCATATTTCAAGATATGACACCTGGGCCCTCATTACGAGTAGCTCAGAAAATGGACGGGATTCTACCCACCCATGGAGTTACCAGTACCACTGGTACCACTGATACCACTGGTATCGGTAACCCTGGGGTTGTGGAAAATCCAAGCCCTTGCAAGTTTGATCCTGAGGGTCACTTTTGAAATGAGGAATTACTTGGAGAATCCATGATTCAGGGTACAATTTTCTGGTGATTCCTCATTGTCTCACGGATTTTCACACTTGTAGCAGCCAAAATCTTAGTGTGAACATAAAGAGATCTACAGAAATGCACCCGATTACATAATTCTAGTAGGGTTTGTAAATGTAGTTGTCAGCCCCACTAGAATGAAGAGGCCTCTTGTAATGAGGGTCATGGTTGGGAAATATTCCAATAATCCGATTAAAGGAGACGTCCAACACATAGAATTGTGCTTTGATGAAATCTATGGTTTCAGAGAAATGGATCCAACCAAGTTGTTAAAACCCCTTCGATGCTCATGACGAGCCCAGCTCATCATGAGGTACACCTCTCGTGTGCTCATGACGAGCTGAGCTCGTCGTGAAAAATGACATTTTGTAAATTTCAGCACAGGAGGGAAATCTGTTTAGCAGCCAAGGTGTTAAAACCAGTCCATGAGCAACAGGTAGAGATGATGGAGCAGACAGACCAAACTCGAAAACCCTACATGGTCCTGGTACATAAAACCCATGTAATGATAACTAACTTATGTCCCTCTCGACCTGCTCCAATTCCCCAAAATTAAAAGAAGGCTGGAGCAACGGGAGGGTGGAGGACCTGTCCTACAACAAAGACTCACATCACAACAGCGATAAAAACGTTGGCGCTCCGGGCCAGGCTAGACCACATGGACCCAGAGGGCAACACAGGTGCCCGCAGCACTGCCCTTGAGTCCAGTCCAATCAGAAATGCAGACTGGAGGAGATGAAAGGAAAGAAAGTAAGAGATGTGGAATGGCAATGAATCCGTGTCAAGGACGGAAGTCAGTCGTCCACATTCTAACCACAGTATAATTCTGCCGGGCCACACATTTTAACCGCAACACACCACATGTCCTCCTTGTGAGGAGAGTTGCGGTGGACCCACGACCAGAACAGGTACTGCAAGAGGTGAGTCGGCTGATGCAAGACAGCTCTAGTAGTAAGCAGGTGAGTTTGCTGATATGAGATGATTTTGGGAGGTCAGGTGTGATGGCCAATGCAAGACAAGGCCACTCCAGCAACTGCCCCAGATGTCTTGGGTCTTACCGTAAACAGTGATTCTGGCATTTCCATTCCATGCCATGCAGGCAACTGTAGGACCACTGTGACCCATAGCACAGACTGTCTGGTTGTGAGACCTGGCAGTCTTTGCTACACACTTTTGTCCTTCAACTGAAGGTTTCACATTCCATCGCCACTGGTCAGCCGTCCGAAGCAATGCATGGTGTAGCAATACACATACAATTAAAGGAATGATTGAAGCTGAACTGTGCCTTCAACAGGAGCCTGGAAGCCTTCTCAGCTTCTCAAATTCCCGGATCAGCAGACACCAATCCTCAGGAGGCCATCAACGCAGTAAACCTCTGCTCCTTCGGGCAGGTCACCCAATTACATTCTATTGATCAGGAAAAATCCTTTGATCGGCTCTGCTGCCACGTGCTGAGTATGCTGCGGGCCATGGAGATTAGCGGCAGACAACGGCAGTTCTCCAGTTTCTTTCAATTATGAAAGGATCACTCCTGAGGGCTCCAGGATTGAACAGCTGCGTCAAAGGGGAAGGCACAATGCAGGGACTGTAGTCACTGTTGTGAGCAGGTCCTTGGATGTATTGGAAGATGTGCCCTACCTCGAGCCCGGTGTGCCGCCCTTACTGTACCTTTCTTCCCTGAATCCCTGCTCCGCTATCGACCTGTGATATTAATTGCACCTCTTGTCTGCCTCTGGCGATAGACCCTTTTGGGCTACATATACCTACTCTAGCACATGTCAAAGGTTATTCTTATTAGACATTGTGATTTCTCTACACTTTTTTTGTTTGCCATTTTTATATAGCACAAACTCGACCCTAAGGTATTGGAGCACCAGTTACATTACACAAGAACGCATTAATTTTTTGGGGTAGGCAAGGGGAGATTCATGATTTGCCCAGAATCACATGATGTTGAGCATTCGCCGAGATGCGGACCTGGTTCCCCAGCTTCAAAGTCGGCAGCTCTGCCCTTTACGCCACAATTAACCAAGTAGGGCTGATGCCTGCGGAGAATGAGCATGAAACTGTTCCAAAAATGATGCAGATCTGAATCTTGCGTTCAAACAGGAGTGTGGCCTTCAAGGGGTCGCATATTCTAAACCTGCTTCTCAGGTAACCTGCAAGTGGCACAAAGTGCCCGTTCAGTGCTGAATTTAATGCTTCTGATGTTGAACTGGTGAGTTGGTGAGAGGTGTTATTCTTCCAAACTTACCTCAGAAAGTCCAGTGTTGTCACATATGTACGCGCCTCTACCAGGGCGCTTTCGATGTATAAAATGTAGGGTTGCCAGGTGCCAGCCTGCTCCCCCATCCGTGAGCTGGAGGCTACTGCCCAGGACGCCAAAAAGGGCTTTCAACACCGTGTTTTGGGCGACAGTCTGGTCGCACCTGTTAGATTCCAGGTGTCAATGAGGTTGGGCAACAGTTTTCTACAAAGGTCTTTTCAGAACACATAAGACTGCAATAGGTCTAAACCTGGTTAGCACTGAAGGGTCTGGGCTAGACTTCTGGCAAGAGGTTGATTCAACTGTTTTTCAGTTGACATGGTACTTTTCCTTCGTGAATGGGGTATTGCCAGTTGGAGGATGAGGGCGAATGTCTCAATCACTTTGATTGTGATTGCTGCAGGGAGCGTGGACGAATTGTTTGAACAAGTTATGACGTTGTTTAGAGTAGAGGTAAAAAGTTCACAACCAGCTCCCTCCCCTCCATCTTAGGGCCTTGCACTTCCCCTACATGCAAGTCCACCTATGAATCAGGACCCCCATAAGAAAACATATGCAGTTGCACATTTGATGGGGGCATTTCGCCCCTCACAAACATTTGACCTTATTTCTATTTTTCGGACTCTTCAGTTGAAAACTAGAGCTCTCTGGGAGCGCATGCGCGTTAACAAAATGTAACCCACATGCTGCTGCCATCAACTGACCATGCCCTTATGTGCCTGGAGTGTTTCAGTTATCACTGAAGCACTATATGAGGCGCTGTGCCTACTCTTTCAATACGGATTCTTGCCATCAGTGAACATGGGCGAAGGTGAGGATAATGGAAGAACAATAGTCCAGAAAAAGAATCACAAGGGCTTGATAGAATCAAACTAAAATAATAATAAGGATAGAGAAAATGTGGGTAGAAAAGATTAATGCTAAGTCAAAGTTACCTGCCAGGTTGATGGAGAGTGGAAAAAAGGAGGCAGGAAAACAATAGATGGGGGAAGGGGTGCAGGTGTGTGGTGAAGATACAGGGGTAAATATATGTTGTATGCACATGCTTCACTATAACACCTGCTTTACATAAAAGAATGGAGGCTGGGTGGGGTTATCCACCCGACAGCGAACCAAGATACCACCATTCTGTGTGACGTCCTGTGTGTGCTGTGCGCGCGCGCTCCACCACAGGCCTGCTGAGCTAACAAAAGATGAGAGGAAGCCATCCCTCTAGAAGTGTCTGGATGGGCAAAAAGAAAAAATAAGCAAAGCACGGGAGCAGTGTGAATAGAAAGGAGGACCAAGGGTGGAACCTCGAAGCTACAGACTGAAGAGGAAGAGAAGAGAGTGGGATGGGTGGCCAGTCCGGGATACCCAGCGGGCATCCGTAGAACGCTGACAGACTGAAGATGGCTGTCATAGTCAGTCAGTGAGGTGTGGAAGGCGCTTCAGACACGCGGGCCCTATTAATCCCGTGACACTGTCGCAATTAAGATCTCCCTGCAGACGGGTCCGCGGACAGCTTCCTTGCCCTCGCCTCTGCCTCCGCTGGGCCCATTTTCCAATAATCATTAATGACCGACCAGAGCGGAGGTCAGCCGCCCCGAACCGGTGGATTCGTCAGCTTTTCCCCGAACTCCCTCGGGTTCCCGTCTCTTCAGAGCACGGTTAATTGCATTGCTAAATTGCTTACATTCATAATGTTGCGGAGTTATATTTGTAAACCCTTTCAGCCACTTGCCCTTAAGACCCTGTTACTAACTGGGTTTAGTTTAATTGAAGATGCTTGAGAGTGAGCGCGCCTGACTTTAAGAGATGGTCTTCCGGGCGCACCGAGAGTCCTGCTTGCAATTATCCAAGAATTCCAAGTTTTTTGTGACGCAATATATTTAAAAAGCAAGTGCCACGACTATGACAAAGCCAGCACTCTAATGCGCCCCAATGATTCGTTCGCACAGCCAGCAATGCCTTAACCCACTCAGTGCTTTAAATGGGCAGGTACTGTCCGGAACCGAGTGCCTACACCTCTTCAATTTGAAATGGAGAGTAGCTGCATCTCCTAGCACTGCGACAAAACACTTAGGGGTCAATTCCGATGTCGTTGGGAAGGGCTCCGAATCGGATTTGTGTTTGCCGAATCCCATCCAGAACCCTTGTTTCCGACCGAATTGGACTCACTTCCCAACGACCGATTCCGATGCCTAGAAACCATTAGGGCTGTCCAAATCAGTTCCGAAAGACATTCGGACAGGTCGCATCATCCCATCCGTAACCCTTGTTTCCGACCGAATTGGACACACGTCCCAACAACCGATTCCGATGCCTAGAAACCATTAGGGCTGTCCAAATCAGTTCCGAAAGACATTCGGACAGGTAGCATCATCCCATCCGTAACCCTTGTTTCCGACCGAATTGGACACACGTCCCAACCACCGATTCCGATGCCTAGAAACCATTAGGGCTGTCCAAATCAGTTCCGAAAGACATTCGGACTGGTCGCGTCTTTCAGAGCAGAATCGTATAGCTCTATGGACTCGGTTTGCAAGCTAGAGAGCACGTTGACCGATTCGGAGAGCTGTTCCAAATTAGTTTCTCCGGTACAAATAGGCTGCCGCAATCGGTCTTTGGGGCCCATAGCAGGCCCCCGTCACCCGGGGCCCTCTGAATCAGGCCCCTGGGGTACCCATGGGTCCCCACTCCCCCACCAGGCACAGTGTGGCAGGCACCCAGGGTGCCTGCCAAAGGGTGCACGCTTCTCCCCAGCCACCCCTTTCTTGAATGGAAGTCTGTGTTCTCGTTCAGAACGGAGGCTCCCATAGAAGTCAATGGGAGTCTGACTGGATGCATCCCAATCGCTCTGTCAGACACCCCCGATCCAAGTAGTCTGGAGAGCATTCCAGAACCGATTTGGTTGGAATGCTTTGCGAACGACATTGGAATCGGCCCCTTAATGGGAGAGTACCGGCATATTCTGGAGCAAACATCTACTCTAAATACTGAGTACCTGCACTTTTATATTTCCATTTGAAGCACTGAACCAGAGAATGTGAGATCCGCACATGCCATCTATTAACTTCCCCTCTTTCCTTCCTAGAATTATATGTACATATCTGAACACTGAAAGGCACTCAAACTGTAAATCAAACATCACTGTCCCACAGAGGTTAAATTATAGTTTTTTTAAAAATGCATACCTAAAAAATACTAAATAAGTGCAAGGGCCAGTGGCGTCGCCCCACTCACTGAACAAGACAAATAAAATGATACTACAAGAATTTTAATATTGTTTTATTTTTCTCTGACAGCTGATGCTGCTGAGTCAAGGGCGGGGTGGCCCGAGCATTCTGAGTGACAGCTAGTGGGAGGTGGAGTTGTTGGGCACTGGAAGTGTGCTTGATGGTTTGGCCGGCTCCCTTAGCCCTCCCACGCTGCCCCACCTGTTTATTTTGGCAGCAGTCTCCCCTGGCAAGGGTCCAAGGTTTTCGAAGGAGCCCACCTTTGTTGCTTTCAATGTCAAGGTTGCCAAATGCCAAGGGTGCCTAATCTTCGGTCTACCTCTTTTTCCACCACCCTGCATTTCCTTCAAGTCCTTTTTCTTCCCTGTTTCTCCAGTTATACCTATATTCTTATCTTTTTCTTCCTCCATCTTTCATCCATTTCTTCCTTCCGCTTTCTTGCTCCAGGTTACATTCTGAGTAGCAAACTTAGTCCCTGTCTCTAAAAAAAGAGTGCAGGCGCCCACCACCTGCAACCACCAGCACAAATTAAATGATGCTATCAGAGAAAAGTGTAAATGTAATAAGCAGCACACCAGAAACTTGACACAAGTGGCCCGATTCACAGCAACTGTGAGTATGTAAAGTAGTACTACAATACTACTAATACCTACCGCAAAATGCAATTCACAAACTTATGTGTGGAGACTACCCCAGCCTCTCTTTTCTGAATAGAAGTCTCTATCACAGTACCGAGGTAGACTGCAAACGTAGCTATGTGTTCTGTAGAAATGTGGGCAAACAAGGGGAGTGGAGGGGAAATGGGTAATAATTATTACAATATAAGTAGGGGTAAGAGAAAATTAGGGAGGATTTTAGGGAGGGACTTTCTAACACAAATAACACACTCTTAAAAGAGTAAGATAATTACAATTCACAAAAGACAGTTATAAATTTACTAGGGGCCTAATCATGAGTTTGTGGCGGTCCTGGGATGGGCCACCATGCCAGTGCCCCACTCCAAGACTGCCAAACTCGACCACTGGCTGCCCACCAGACTAGGAGTAATTCCCTGGTCCTTTGGAGCTTCCACGGTGGTGCCTATTAAAACGGCACCACAATGGGAACGCCAAAGCCCGTTCCTCCGTGGCATGGACTGCAAAGACCATGCCGTGCAGGAGCTGGTGTGCATGCACACAGGGGGCACAAAATGCACCCTCCTGCATGTGCACCGGGGCCCTGTGGCAACAGGGGACCCTGTAGGGCCCTGTTGTCTCCTCCCCGCCACAGTTTTCATGGCAGCCTCACCATTGCGGTGAATAAACTTTTAATATGCTTGGTGGTGCTGCAGCAGCACTGGCAAGCATCTTGCAGCCTCAAGACCATCGCAACACCGCCAGAGATCTCTGATCATTGGCAGTTGCGGAGGTCTCATGGTGGTCTGACCGCACAACTTGTAATAGGGCGGTCGGACCACTGGTGCGCCCCAGTCATAATTAGCTCTTAAATCCCTAACAGCCTAAATACACTCAAGTCCAGTCTGACAGTAAGTCATGCACCACACTGGTCAACCACTGGTACTGCAAAAGAGAAAACAATCGAGATGGGCAATTAAACTATCATTCCATCAATATTTATGTTAAATTAATCCTAAATTTAATATGGAACATAATTAATATTAATCTGCAAATAATAAAATCAAAAAGTTACAACACAATACCAATACAATTTAAGTTAGATTTTAAAAGCATTTACATATTAATATTTAATGTATACATTGAAATTGTTAAACAGTAAATGCTAAATAAAATCACTCACCCTCAATAACATATTTGATTTTAGTTGTAATACATTTTAAATTAGTTTCTATTGATTTTCCAAGCATTTATAGTTTTTTGAAATACTTTTACAATGTATTTTTAATTAAGTGCATTACATTTATAAACAATTAAAATCGATCAATAATTATACTTTATTTTGTATGACTAACAATTATATATGTATCTTTGAAAATATACATTGTATACAATCCACGAAAGCATAACTTTTAAATGTATTACAATTGAAATAAATAACTTTTACATTTTAATTTGAGGAGGTATTGTGCTGTAACATTATATTTTATTATTTCTAGATTCGTGCTAATTATTTACATTCAAATAATTGTACTTATTTATTGATTTTTAAAATAAACTTTAATAGTGTTCCCTATATTTTGCTATTCAGAGATTTTATATATAATTATTTGTAAGAGGAGGCGTGAAGACTCTTAAAGCTACACCTAGCTGAATATCTTTACTGGTGACTAGCACAATAGTGGAGATTTACACCTCTGTGCTGGACTATACAGCTGAGTAGTTCTACTTATGTAAATGTACCTTTGTGAATTGGTCTCAATGTATTTTCCTTTCGAAAACGAGTGTGATTGTTTTGCTCCAGAGAACAGTCCCCTCACCCTCTACAGAGTTAGCTGCAGATGATGCATTACTTCTTCCTAGTTAATTAACATTGCTTCTCCCCTTATGGGATAAGCCAGTGCTGCAGAGGCTGAGCTCTAGTGATTGGTAGATTAAATCAAATGAGGATCCCAAGAGCTGAATGGCAGCATTAGCATCCACACCTCCTCCTGGTGTCTTTAATCCATCAACTTTACAGGAGCAGACAGAAAGACCGCTGCATGCAATGTCAGCTCCAGCAAATTCACCTGTCACTCAGTGTTAGGAGCGCTCTGCTCTTGCTTTCACCGCTCCGGGCTACCCGAGTCCTGGGAGGTGATGCCCAACAAGCCTTGGACTAGCAAGAGGTGGCCATTGGATCCACTGAACTTTAAATCCACCACGAACCCTCTTATACTACTACTAGATTTATGGAAAAGCAAAACACGGGTATGGTCACATACACCATCTTTAAGAAGAGAAGCATTTGTGAAGACCAATAGAGAGCGAGGTGACATTAGGAGTGTATTAAACATTGGCAATCACTTCAACCATGCCTGGCTCCAGGTCTCCATCTTCAAAAGAGTTCCCATGAACCAAATATTTCCCTCAATGCTAAGGTCCAAATCTTTGACATATAAGGAAAAGCAAGAGATAAAAGATCAATGTCTGCAAAACGGATCCACATATACATTTCCAAACGTACCCACCTATAAATAAACACTATAAAAGCAGACATTTTTAAATACATCATCATATGCATAAAACCTTCCTCATAATTCAAATTTATTTTAATACAATAATAGAAAAATACAGTTAAAAATGACATCTATAATACCTAAAGCATATAGAATACAGAAATATTAATCTGTTCATTACCATGTCACCAAGAACTGAGATGGGTATCTTTTTTCATACACAATCGTAATTATTGTTAACCAAGCTTGCACCTATTTATATTCACAATGTCACATTCCATGTACATCTATCAGATCATGTCCACAGGTACAGCTGATGTTTCGGCATTTCCTGGTAGTGATGGCATCCTTCATCAGGACAAAAGCATTGGAAATAACTTAGTAGGATTCACTGGAATATCTCCAAAACAGTTCGAACGTAAGTAGAAGTGGAATTAATCGTCTTGCACTTGCTCCATGAAGTTGTGCAGCAAATTAGTTCCAGCTGATCTTATCAGCTAGGAAAGGAAACTAAGTAATGTGCAAAGCTCACTTAAGGGGCCAAGTGAGTTGAAGAGGAAAAGATAGATTTTGCACATGTAATTTCAAGGAGAACATTTCTGCCTGTGGATCCATCTTGAACTGTCACAAAATGTGCACCATGGGTTATGCAGTAACGTAGGAAGGGGGGTGCGGTGGGTGTGGACAGCCCCGGGTGTCATCACTGAGGTGGGTGACAAAATGGCAAATATATGTGTTTGAAACACATATTTGTGCCATTTGTGAAGCCGGGGTGACAAGAAATTTCCCGCACCGGGTGCCACCTGACCTTGCTACGCCACTGGGGGTATGTTGAGGGTGTGGGAGTTGCAGACTCCAGCACACCCCTTATTCACAGAGAGATACACAGTGGGGGAATATGTGTCTGGCAAACCTCCCATTACAGTAATGCTCGCTTATCTGGCAAGCCACTCATTCCCGTAGTGCATACCTGGAGCAAACTGTGGGCTCAATATCTGCTCCCACTTTTTTGGGGGGCTCTGGTTCCTCTTCCAGGATACCCTGCAACTGTGCATGGGCCGTTTTGTGTATCATGGCCTTCATCAATACATCACATTTCTTCTCGCATAAAAAAGAAAGCATTTTCAACCCTTTTTATACAGGTGCAAGGCTTTGCTCTCACCCTCCCTGTGCTTTCATTTCTTTCCTTTATCTGTCTTTTCTTTCTCTTTTATCAATAAAAGGACACTGTTTCTGTGACAGAAGAGTGGTTCACACTACTTTCCAGATCACTCTCGGCTTCACACATTCTCTTCCCTATTTGTATTTATTTTTAAAATTTTATATAGTGCGGACATGGCCCGAAGGCATCCGAGTGTTTTACAACTGTAGCATGATACAAGAGTACAGCCAGCTGAAGTTACAATACATATGTTCAGGCAGATTGCAACTGTAACTGCTACCAGGACAAAAGCAGCTGTTGGACAGGGCTGTACATGGTTCGAGCAGTAATTAAGATGTTGGGGACCACACAATGAAGGCAGTTCGTCTCCTGGATAGAGTACTTGGGTATGGTCGAGGGGGATTCACCCAGGTGTCTGTCAAATAAGAGTAGCTTGAGGTCGTGTTTGAAGGTGGCTATGCAGGTTGTTGGGCAAAGGGGGGGAGGTAAGGAGTTCCAGATCCCTGTGGCACTACCAGAGAACGACTGGCTCATGTACCGTTCTCGCCTGAAGGTGGGGGGTTCCAGGAGTAGGGATTGGGCATTTCTGGAACCCCTATTTGCCCCAGAGATTTTCAGTTTCCCACTTAGATAGTGGAGTGGTGTGGCTCACTGGTTAGAGGCGGCAGACCGGAAGCAGAGAACGGCCCGGGACAAGGGTTCAATTCCCGACGCGGCAGGGTCGTGGACCAGGGTCAGCGGACTCGATAATTCTCGCCTCGGTGCCTACTCTAACCAGGGATCACACTCGGCAACTCTAGGCATTAGCTTGCCTCATCTCTACAACGGCCCCCCACATTCGCCGGGGATGCCAGGTTTCACCTTGGAGATACCCAGTAGGGACCATCTCACAGGGATAGCCAGGATGGGTTCCCCAGCGGTCTACAGCGCCACAACGCACATACATTACATTACATTACAGATAGGGGGTGAAGAGGGGTGCAGCACTCTGCGGGTAGTGCAGGCGGTTTTGAATTGGGCCCAAGCTTCAATGGGAAGCCGTTGGAGGGCTTCAGTAAATTATTCACCATTATCAACAACTTGGCATGGTGCTTGCAGAGTAGATTCCTGTTCTGCACCAGAATTGCTCTACTGAGCAATGGAAAACACACACAGACGCCCACACAATGCCTGGTACTTGGTTGCAGCATTGAACACAATGAGAAATTGGTACTCAGCCATCATTTGTAGCTGCTGCATTTATCGCCTGGCCTTTCTGATGGTGATGTCATGTGCAGAGGGAGGCAAGGGGCGCAGCAGGGAGGCAAGCAGTTATGTTACCGGAATCAGTACACATAGAGCCTTTAATTATCTCCAAGTAGGTTATCACTCTGATGTGCGTTTTCCTACAAAGCACAATACATGCGCTCACCGGGGTACTCCCAGCCTGTCCTAGATACGGGACCCACTTTGTAATTAGGCGATGAAAGAATACGGTGGCCGAGGTGTGGGAGGAAGAGGGAGGTCTCAGTTCAGCATTCACAAGTTAATGACGTCTCCTAAGCTATAAACAGGGCAACTGAAATATGTGACAAGGGAGGAGCAAATTATGCAGCAGGGTTTACTAAATTAAGCAGCAAGAAAATACAAATGAGGTAGTATAATGCAGCACATTTGTACACATTTTAAAGCTGTCTAGACAAAGATGTTATCTTATTAGTAATAATTTGCAGTGCTTAATTTGAGCCTGTGGTTTCCGTTGCTCGGCACCAGCACTTTATTGTCAACACTGACTCTTATGACAGTCTGCCACAAGTTGGTGCTGTTTATTTTATTTTTTGAGGAGCACAACAGCTGTTGTTTAATAATTAAAATGACTAATAAGAATAGCTTGGTAAGCATGCATAAATCATTTTAATGTATATTTAAAGTCAGAATCATTACACTTGTATAAGTGTGATGGCTAGTAGTGACCGCACTGTCATTGGAAGCGCTAGTGAGAGCAATGGATGGCGCAAGCTGTAGTGGCCTCCGGACAAGGGCACGGGCACTTCTTTTTTTTAATTTTTACAAATTAAGCACTGCTGATTTAACAAACAAATACAGCAATATGCAATACAAAGGTGAACAGTAAACCTTTGCGAAATGCCTTCGGCTGCAAAGCAACATGAGTCACCAAATGTTTAGTCATTTTTTATACATTTGAGCTAGAAACATTTTTCTTTGTTATAAGCTGCAAATTATACATCAGATGATGGATTATGTGGCAAATGCGGCAAACCCCTAATCATGCGAAAAACACCACTGCAGCAGAATCGCATATTTCCAGTGCCCTGGCTGTAAAATGCTGGGTTTTATATTGTATAACTAATTTATTTATTTTGAATGTGTCTGCCTGCCGTCGTCCTCTTTACCCATCCAGGTGTTCCTTGATGCATAAGTAGAGACAGACAGTTGTTTAGGGTGGTAACGAAGTAGAGGTAAGTACTGAAACTCACACCCAATGAGAGGTTCATCTCTGTCTTCTTGTTTGTTTGTAAAGCGCATGTATCACAAACATATTGTTTCTAGGCACTCTGCATTTTACCCAAGGGGTAAATACTTTATTTGTTGATTGAATCATTACAAAAACAAAAATACATAACAAGCACATAATCTGATTGAACATATATGAATACAATGCCAAAATATAACATGCCCGACATCTGATTAACCATTTTCCAGTTTTGGAGGTAAAGTGCATAAGTGCATAAGTGCATGTGATAGCAGCTTATAATTTCTAGATAAAATGCAATGAGCTCACATGATAAAAAAATAAAAAATAAAAATAGGCACTCACAGAAAGACCACACTAACAGAGAGAGAAATGTAGAAAAAGGAGAAATGAGGAGGAAGAGAAATAGAAAAGCAGTACGAAAGGAAGACGGCAGGGATGAAAAGGAAACCACAAGCGACAGACAGCTTATTGGTGGAAGAAAGAGGCATGAGGCGGAATCAAGATGAGGTGTTATTGGTATTCAGCAACCCAGGTATACAGCAGCGTGGCAGTGGGTCCTTAAGAAAAACTTTAGGCCTCTACACTAATTGATTTTATTCTTTAAACAAATTAATCACTGGACTGAAAGGTTCTTGCGACCCACTGCTATGAGGCAGATGGTAGACAGGCAGTGGCGGCTGGCATGGCTAGCGGGTGGCGATGCTGACGTAGGGGTGGCACGGGGAATATAAAAAAGAAATAATTAAACTTACCTTGCCGCCGGGTCCCGCACCTCTGCTCCTGCTCTCCTTGTGGAACAGAAAGCACAGCAGCCCCCACTAACCAATCACAATGCTGCAATGCAGCGTTGTGATTGGTAAGCATCTAGGCACCCCTGACCAATCACAATGCTGCATTGCAGCATTGTGATTTGTCTGAGCATCCTGGTTGGACCGTCAGCCAGGGAATGGGTTCCTGAGCATGTTCTCCAGAACAGGGAAAGTGCGCATGACTTGTTTGGGTGGCCCGAGAGATCCGATCAAACAGTCATGGGGCATGTAGGAGTGGGCAAACCACTCCTCCCCTGCCCTGCTCTGAGAGCAGAGCAGACCCGCCCACCTGCCCTCCCTCAAAGCAGCACGAAGCATAAAATAACCTGGAATTATTATCATTTTATGTTTCTACTTGGCACTGCTTAAAAGCAGTGGAGCGACGCTCCTCTGCCACAGCAGATGAGCCGCCACAGTAAACAGGTCTACAGGTAGAGTAGTTACATTATAGGATGTTATTTTGTACATCGTTGGCAGAGTTAGTGCGTAATATGCTTGTCAGGTTGAAGGGGGTAGAATAGCGTTGTAGCGCTAGGTAAGCTGTTGTGGGAAATGCCATGCTAGAGGTTTGTATGGGAATGGGCAAGTCCTTCAGCGGTCACAGCATGTTACCAGCATGAGAAAGGGACAAACTAATACATGGAATGCATGGGACAGAAGCTGGGACTGGACTTTAAATTTATGTAAATTACGACACAGATTATTACTCATTGAGCAAAAAGATTACGTTAGTCAGACCATCCTGCATATCACAGATGTTAATTTATGGGTGCAGAAACAAGTACTCTGCGCAGAAGTGGGCGTGTCATATTGCGTAATCCTGCTAGTGTCCTAACCCTAGTGTCTTGTAAGGGTATTCATTGATTCATTGTCTCCAAAATGTGGAACTTTTCTTCTTTAGGACAGAGCCCCTTTATCACCATTTTGGTAGCATGTTTCACCATAGGGCACCTCCTCGCATCGGTCAGTAATGTTAAACCAATTGAGCCTACTACCCTTTTTAAGGGGAGCTCTTTATGACCCTTGACCCTACGTCCTGTTTTTTTGCCACTGAAGGATCCTGCCAGACACAGTAGGGGAAATGATGTAAAAGAGGATAAAACAACTTACTAATTAGCAATTATTTTATTTTTGTCACTAGCAAGTAGGGTTGAAAAGAAAAGAAATGCAGGAGAATAATTTGAGCCTGCAATGAGGTCAACATGTTTCAGCCAGCATGCAGATGACCAAGAACAGGTCAAGGGGCTTGCTTCAGGACAACAAACCCTTTCTGTTGGATTCTTCATGGATCACTGAAATAATATCGAGGGACAAAATATCGACTTGCAAAAATATCGTGGACAAAATATCGACAGTCAAAATATCGAGTTTGTATCTACAAACAGGTAAGTACAAAAATATCGAGTACAAAATATCGTTTACAGTAATATAGATGTAAAAAATATCGACTTTATTAAAAACAGTGTTAAATTAAATTAATATTAAAATTTAATTACTAAAATATACTTAAAAATACTTACATTAACTTATAATAATTAAATAATAAATGAAAATAATAAAAAAAAATTACAATCTTATTTGTTAAAACATATATATATAGTAACATACTATAATTAAATAAGATACTATTATATTACCGTACGATACCAGAAGTGTAAAAAATACTATTCCCACTCCAAAGAGTGCAAGCGTAGGGAAAGCGTTGGATAGCGTAGGGGTTAAAATTACTATTCCCACTCCAGTGGGTGCAACAGTAGGGAAAACTGACCCTGAACCCTAAAAATACCCCTTTACCCAAAAACCCAAAACTGACCCTGAACCCTAAAAATACCCTTTTACCCAAAAACTGAAAACTGACCCTGAACCCTAAAAATACCCCTTTACCCAAAAACTGAAAACTGACCCTGAACCCTAAAAATACCCCTTTACCCAAAAACTGAAAACTGACCCTGAACCCTAAAAATACCCCTTTACCCAAAAACTGAAAACTGACCCTGAACCCTAAAAATACTCCTTTACCCAAAATTAATTAATATTATTTAATTACCAATTAATTATTCATTAACAATAACAATAAAGTAAATATATTAGCACATTAGCTGTAATTAATTTAATTTAATAATTAATATAATTTTTTCCCAATTAATTAATTAACAATAACTACAAATTATATTTATAAATAAATTACTCTAATTAATGTAATTAACTAATTAATATTAATTAATTACCAATTAATTATTAATTAAAAATATTTACAAACATATATTAATTAATTAATTATTATTAAATTACTCCCCACCCTTATCCCCTATTAGCCCAACATCCCGCTCCTAAACATTACCTACAATTTATATTTCTATTAATAATTTTTTTAACCTTTTTTCTACATATTATTGAAATTTTTTACTTTGACTATTTATATATATTTTGTCGATATTTTTGTACTCGATATTTTTTTATCATTATTTTAATCGATATTTTGACCAACGATATTTTTGTTATCAATATTTTATTATTATCGATATTTTTAACTCGATATTTTGTCCATTCGATATTTTTGAGTCGATATTTTGTCTGTGCACCATTCTTCATATCTCATGACTAAACTCTCAACTAGTTGTATCTGTGATTCAATATTGTGTTATGCAAAGCCACTAACCTATCAAACCAGGTGGCTCCCCAGATGGGTGAGTGTATCCCCATTCTTTTTTAGAACCCTCTCTTGGTAGGTATTGCTACTGTCAAATGCATTTGGGGCTGGGGGGGGGGGGTGCTGCCCAGCTCAGTCAGCCATATAATGTCACATCAAATGCTACTAGTACCATTCCTCAGAGGTTGCAATAGTGACCCCTGGTGTTATCCTATGACCTTTGGAGCTACCCTTGTAACCCATGTTTTAAGAGATTACAGGGAGAAAACAACAAGTATTGACAAAGCCAATAGGTCTTGCACTTTATTATGTGAGTGCCAAGCTGTTGGCTTTGCCAATGTTTCTTCGTAAAGCAGTGTTAAATAAAGTAAACCCCCCCAAAAATATCAAAATACAGGAGGACAATCAAGCACAAATCTTATGGTAACTCAAAACTCTACTTTGAATCCATTGTTTTCATTTTATATAAATGACATGGTTTATTTTTTGAAATACTTTTCACTCAGAAAACTCTAAACATCATTTAAAACAAATAAGGATGTGTCACAATGTAAATGGAAACAGGTCCCAAGGCCTTTACTTTCTGTATGACTCAGCCATGTGCTCCTCTGTTAGCCCCAGGAGCAGATTTGTGGGCCCCAGGAGAAGTGTCATGCTAGGTACAGCTTCTGCCTCAGATGTCAGCTGAGTAAGTGCAGCAGATGGCCCATTCCCTAGCGCCATAAAAGCCTTTGTGTGCCAAAACGTCTGCTCTGTGTAATGCAGGAGATAAAACAAACCCTTGTAGTCTCATTTTCAGTCATATCCCAGCATTAATATCTCAGTTGATGTGCCTTTGCTGGCAAGTGTGGAGGGATGAGATGCAACACGGCACTTGGGTTGCATTTGAGGGGTGATGTAGCAAAATACAGAGAAATATAGCGAACTCATGCACTTTAATAGAGTGCTAAAAGAAAAGAAAAAAATTGTACCTTGAATGGGTACAGTGAAAGGATAAAAGTCAGCCAATCAAAAAGAATCATTAACCCCTTGGCCGCGGCAGTAATTCCGCTGCAGCGCTGGTGGGGAGGGGGGTCCGTGCGGCGCCGCCATGCTCGTGACGGAACCACTCTGTCAACAGCCACGGGCGCGCTGTGTTTGTGACGGAGTGGTTCCGTCACGGCCCGGCCCGCTCAATAGAACGCCCACGCAGGCGTGGAATTCCTGCAGCGTGGGCGGGGCTGCCGCGCCGTGACGGAACCACTCCGTCACCAGCACAGCGTGTCCGTGGCTCGTGACGGAGTGGTTCCGTCACCAGCACGGAACAGGTTAAGAGGCTGCCCTCCGGGGGATTTAAAACACACAAGAAGTGCAAGGCAAGTCATATAATAAGAAGCAAATAAATGAGAGTGACAATAAAAATAACCAATAGTAAGCACGAGGCGGGCTGTAGGCTCATTGTTAGGTCACGGTAGATCTGTCACAGCCAGACAGTTTGCACTGTCTGGTAGGCTCGACCTAAAAAAGGGGTTCTCTACTAGCCTTGCAAACATTTTGTATTCATTGCTCCTGCAAAGCATCAGGCCCCTCCATTCAAAACAGAGAGGCCTGACATGAAGGAGGGGAAAGCACTTTCAATCCATTCTTTTAGAAAAGTTGAGGTTTGGAGAGAAATAAAGCAGCCGAATTCTGTATCCTCTGACATGCAGTGGGGTTGCAGCCAGACTCTGCAAACAGGGAGAGGTGCTGCAAGTGGAGAGGCAGGGGCAGTAATTACAAAAACACCATTCAATGCAAAGAGTTATGCAGTTAATAAACCATGATTTCAGGACACTGCAGGAGTAACCCCACTCTCTTTCCTCTTGAGAGTTGAGACAGTACTATTTACACGCCACTTTTTACATTAAATGTCCCCCTCTTTCCTGAAACACACACAATCATACACGATAAACAGAAAAACTAAATAATGCTCCGCACCAATACACAATACAAAATGCTTGCATCTAAACATCCCTTTTTAAATGTTGGAAACTTAGTAAAGCAGTGTGTGTAACTGGAAATGAGAGGCGAGTTTTGAAATGTGGCACCCGCCTCTGCATACAAGCAACTGAAAAAGTTGTGAATATAGCACTTTAAAAGTGCCGAGGAAGGGAATGTTACGAAAACAACACACATAGCAGTGCACGTGCCCACAGCTACCGACTTACACATTGGCCTGTTGTCATTTCTCTAAAAAGGAAAACTGATAATGAAGCAACTGCATAGAGTGAGCAATTGATGGAATTCAGGTGGGGCTCTGTGAAAAGAGGAAGGACACTTATATGTTAATTAGAAATCTTTATTAGTCTGATTTAGTAGAACACATAGAATATGTTGCCAGGAGTTAGGTGAATTTGTTGCAGTTCACTATGTTAACCTATTTAATTTGAAATGTGATGGAGGCGGGATGTTAAGTTTTTGAAAATTCTTTTACAAGTCAAAAGGTATTTAATAGTGTATATTTGCCCAGTGCTTAATTTGAGCCAGTGGTTTCCGGTGCTCGGCACCAGCACTTATTGTCAACACCGGCTCTTATGACAGCCTCTCACATGGTGGCGCTGTTTGTCTTATTTTTTGAGGGGCACAACAGCTATTTTTTAATAATTAAATATACCTTAAAATCACTCATACCTGCCACCGACCTAAAGCTATAGGATTCGCTTGGTCAGCATTCATTAGTACCTTTACTGTATATTTGAAGTCTGAATTGTCACACTCGTATGAGTGAGATGGCTAGCAGTGCTGGTACTGTAATTGACCATGTGAACAGGAGCAATGGAGGGTGCAAGCTGCAGTAGCTGCTTGACAAGGGCCATGTCACTTCTTTCTTTTTTTTTTGTTTTACAAATGAAGCACTCTGGGGGGAACATTCAAAGGTGTGAGACTGTCCTCTCAAATGGGATGCATTGCAAATGTCCAAGCTGCAGTCTGTGAATGGCACCATGCTTTGGAGGAATATTTCCCACCTCTGCCCACATTAGCACTTCCTTGCAGGCTGCGTCGACCGGCCTGTCTGCATGGGCTGCAATGTGCCAGGAAGATCTGATGAGTGCCACAGAAATAGGACAGGAATCAACTGGCCCAGGAGACTTCAAGCTGGGCCTGAGCTGGTCAAAGGTCACATGAGTTCACTTTCTGTAAAGGTCAAAGGCTGGGTGATGTCAGTTACTCTGCTGTGATCCAGGAGTCAAAGGGTATGTGATGCCACTTTCGCCACCCATGGCACTTTGGTGAAACGACATCCATGCTTTACATTCACGCATGCAACAGATAACAGAGACATAGATTTTGGAATGGAGTGTCTCTTAACTAGCACAAAGGTTTCTAACCTTGCTTGATACTAGCATAGTTTTACTTCACCAGTCCAGGTGCAGTTGGATGTCCAGTCTGACATTGATCCAACATGAGGCTAGGGGGGGGGGGGGGGGGGGGGGGGGCGGGACATTGCTGTGTGGTTTGCTATATCCACTCCCCGAAGTCCCACCAGAAGAAGCACTGGCAAAGCCAATAAGTTTTGCTTTTGCATTGGCATTGTAAATGACAATGTCTTTCACCCATGTGTTATGGAGTGGAGTGGATGTATGTGGGTTGGATTGGATTTCTTGGCTGTTGAACTATGTGGTGTTGAATTTTGTGATGTGGAGTGGATTAATGTAGTGAAATTATCTGGCATGGTGTGCAGTGGAATTATGTGGATAGTAATTATGTGGTATTGAGTGTACTGGAATTATGTGGAATTATTTGTTGTGGGATTGTGTGTCATGGATTGAAATTATATGGAATAGTATTTTGTGTTGTGGAGTGGTATGTAGTGTGCTGTTGAATTTTGTCGCATGATGTGGAATTCTATGGTGTGACCTCCACTGGCTCCCCGTCAACAAAAGAATCAAGTTCCGTCTTCTCACCCACGCACACAAGGCCCTCTACAATCTAGGACCCGAATGCCTCAACACTCGACTGTCCTTCTACAAACCCACCCGCCAACTAAGATCGTCCAATAAAGCCCTCGCCGCAGTCCCGCGCATCCGAAAATCCACCATGGGTGGCAGATCCTTCTCCTTCCTGGCTGCCAAGACCTGGAACTCACTCCCCACTCACCTCCGCCTTATTCAAAACCACATCTCCTTCAGAAAAGAACTTAAAACCTGGCCATTCGACAAATAATGAACCCCCTCCCCAAGCGCCTTGAGACCCTCCGGGTGACTAGTGCGCTATATAAATGCCCGAACTTGAACTTGAACTTGAATGTATGTGGGGTTTTGTGTAATTGTGTTGTTGAGTTGAATTGTGTGGTTTAGTGTCTAGTTATGTGAAGTGAAATGGAAATGTGTGAAGTTAAGTGAAATTATGCTGATTGTAAATATGTAGCATGGTGTGGAGTGTATTTATGTGGAATGTTGCTATGCGGCATAGAGTGGTTTTATGTGGTGTGTATTTAAGTGGTAATGATTGGAGTGTAATTATGTGGAGTTGAATCATGTTGCATCGAATGGTATTATGTGGAGTGTAATTATGTTGAGTGGTGTTGAATTTTGTGGTGTGGAATTGTGTGGTGTTCTGTGTCACACTAAACATCCAGGTATTCTGCACAGAATTGGAAGCTTAGGATCAACCTTCGCAAAAATAGATAATAAGCAATCACTGAGAATTAAAGAAATATAATAAAGATCTGGCTGTTCCTCAACAAAACACTCAATGGGCCTCAACTAAAAATAATGAATAGTCTGTTTATATAGACAGTGACACCATCTCCCACGCTCTTTTGAGCCTCATCTCATGCAACAAAGCACTGCGACATGTATGTGGCAACATGAATTGCACACTCATCCAATAGCCGAATATATGACTTTACCACGAACACAAATACCCCGCATGGCATTACCACGCAAATTTTTCTTCGCAAGTGGCTGTACCACGCTGCTTTTCAGAACGCAAGTTCTTACCTCGCATTTCAAAAACGTTACGTTCACCAGCTCTTACTTCCATCCTCCATCGAAATATGCGTTAAAACACGTCTACTAAAACTAAAAAAGGACTTCAATTATGACGTACTCGCCACGTCTTCGGTGCGGCTCTTTTTTTTTTTTTTATTGACACTTTAGGCGTTTTTTTACTGTATGTAGCCTGCTCGGTTATTTTTTTTAAATGGGGGGGAGACCCCCCCAACCCCCCAAGACCACGCAGAACTTACATGCTGGACGACCAAAAGGAATACCACTTGCGTGGTGAAGACGGTCGTTGAAGGCTCCCTCGTTGAAGAGACGTTTGCGGGGTAAGTGGATCGTTAAAAACGTCAAGCGTGGAAAAGACATCGTTGTAAATGATGCTTCCCCCAATAGCCATGCCCCCAAACGTGGCCACTTATGGGTCACATCTCAACCAACATTCTTCCAATCAAGCTCTTTACTTTATGAATTTAAAAGCACTTAGGTGCTTAGAAGAGGTATGAAAGTGCAGTATAAATGCCAATATAATACTGCTTGTCCTCCAATGCTGAGCCACAAGTGAGTGCCTCTAAGCACTGCTCTTGCTGTAAATACTTGGCCGCTGTCTGACAAAAACCTTTATGGAGGTTGTCTCATCATCAACTCTAGCGCCACGTCCCATGGCTTCCATTCAAAAACCTCTATCTTGTCAAAGAAGTATGCAAAATCGGAACCTCTAAATGAAGAGTAAAACCTGCTGGATTCTCAAGTTATCCAAGCACATGCATAAGTAAACAAGCATTAAGTACATGGAATAGAGATCATCATTGCTGGAACAAAATGGCGATTCATACCGCAGTAGGGACATCATCTTTAGGGAACCAGAAGCCAGTGGTGGCTGGCAAGGATCGGGGGTGATGGAGCAGAGGGCAGGGGCGAGTGTGGTGGGGGGAAGGAAGTGAAGATAAAAGAATGAAACGCACCTCCCTTCCACGTCTCTCCTCGTCATCCCTCCGCTCCGGAACAAGAAGCACCCAGGCTTTCAGGCTCCCCTAAGCTAATCACAATGCTGCATTGCTGTGTGGTTATTGGTCTGGGCCGTGGTTCGGCACTCTGCCAGGGAATTGGAGCCTGGGCATGTTCTCCACCCAAGATGTTATGCAGCCAGAGTGGAGAACATGCATAGTACGCATAAAGGCAGGCCAATCAGTCATTGCGCATTTACAGAGTGCCCCGCCTCCCCAGCTCTGAGAGCAGACCAGCACCACCCCGCAAAGACTTTGCAGCAGGAACAAATAAAATGATAATAACAACAAGTAAATATTATAATTTTTCTCTTTATTTCCGCAGCTGAAAGCAGTGGGGCCACTGCAGGAAGCTAGAAGTAGAGTGTCACTTCGGAAACCATCCACAAAAGTATTGCAGCAAAAGCCGACAATTAAAACCATTTCAAAATATGCGTACAGCGGCAAAACAATGGATCGAAAAAACAAGCATTCAGCAAATGAGGTCTGAAAATACAAGCACACATGTTGGAGAGAACACGATTCAGGCTACAAGCATGCTTTCATGGAAGTATTTTAAAATATGAAACCTGATGTGAGAGCCTCATTACAGAGGAGAAAACTGAATAGGGGTGAACATGCGGAGATTGCGGCCCTGCTGTTACAGTGTTCTTATGACTAGCTTTAATGTGTAAAACTGAGTAGCCTGAGAAGAATTATGGCCCGATGAGGTAGACGAGACATAACCCATGCACTGTGTGTGGATGTTGTGAGGACTGGCAGGGAGGGGCGCCCGAAAGAGGGACTCAGAATCCGAGACGTTGTAAGTTTAAAGTGAAAGCGCTTGTTCTATTGCTGACGCGGATGCCTTGGCAACGTAACTAGATTTTTTACAGATTCAGGAATGTTTATGGAATTTATAAAGCGCATGGCTGCCCAAGGGCTTCCCAGTGCCACCGAGAAAAGGCAAGTGTGGAGGAAGAAATCATATTAAAGCAAGCAGAATTTATGAAGTTAGTACCTTACTGATACGCTCTGTATTTAGGGGAGCGCGCTCCTTGCTTTGGGGCCTTGAAATGGAGTAAAGTGCTATCCAAATCACATGCGGCTACCTCCTAACAGCACACTTCTGTGTAATGAAAGGAGCGCAGCAGTGGGAAGGCGCCATAACCGCTGCTCGCGTCCAAGGCGGTGAGCAGGATCAGCGAGCCAACACACCGGCATTCACTGTAAAGATGGAGATAAGCTTAAAAAAGGAAAGCCAGACCCCTCTAAAAGTGTAAAGCATGTACTAGAATCAGTAGACACCGCAAAAGCGTAAATATTAACCAATCATTAAAAAGTACATCAACTGACGTTGGCATTGGGTGAATTATTTGGGAACAGACTATTCTGCTGGCCACTCTTAACATCAATTGTTCTGCCTTGAAGTAGTATTCACACAAATAAAGAAACATTCATGAAACTGCACAATGAGAAACCTGACTTTCCATAGGAATCAACCATGCAAGACAGGTAAAGGTGGATTCAATTGGGTCATTACACCCAGAAACTTCGTCAATGACAAATTTCACATAATAAATTGCAAGAATACGTCGACGTGCCCATGGAACAGGAGTTCCAAGAACAGTTCTCACCCACCACCTAAACATAGCAGGACTATTTTATTCTACACAGCCATATAATGAGCCGCACCACCAAATTGTCTTGTAGGACGGGGGATTCCACAGACACGGGGCACTACCAGCTTGGGGAAGAGTCAGTCTGAAACGAGAACAGCACTGGATCAGGGACCACTTGCAACCACGCCCTGAGATGGTACAAGTGCATTCTTGCAGGGTGCGAAAAGTGACCTTATCATTTCCTGCTTCGCTAATTTAGTGGAAATCACTGGGTTGACCCGGAGTAGCAAACGCGAAACCCTATGCACATAGGAAGGTAGGTACTGTGGCTTCAAAAGGTAAAACGCCCCCACCAAACGTTCAGGGTATTTGGATATACCTCAAGAAATCCAGATGGTTGTTGTGTCCATTAATTAAAAAGAAAAGGACTGTGTGGATTTAGACTATCAGTTAAGCATCAATATTTTTTCATGTCAATGTTCAGGGAAACCCACAGAGTGAAATACACATGGACTCCAAGGCCCTACAAAAATTTGGGCACTCGAGGGGGAGCTTTTACCGGATATAATGGATGCCGACCCAACAGATTTGTTTCAAACAGCGACTGAGGGTGTCGAACTTTCTAGGATTTCAGCTTCAAGGCTACCTCCTGAAAGAGAAATAAGGAGTGGGATCAACCAAAGGCGAGAGTCCAGGGTAATCATTGATATCCCTAAAACAGGGCATTAAGGAGGCGGGCCAACTGGGAAGAGTCAGTCGAACACTAGGTACTGACTCACCCTACAGGAAAGCGTGTCTGGTTTTTCACATTTACCTCTCCATTTGTGATGTTTATGGCTAGGTAAATGTAGCTAAAGGAACCTGAGCCAATCTTCCATACTAGCTTGGTGCTTATTGCTTCTCTCTCACTCAGTAACATGTACCGCGCCACACTAGCACCCTCTCGAACACGCTCTATGTAACGCATCATGAAGCATGAAATGACGGCTGTACACGCTCGCTACACATACACTCTATACCATCGAGAGGCAGCCGTCCACAACGCTGTTGAGTATAAAACATTTGTTTTTTAAATGACTTGCTTGGAGAAATGCATGTTCATCTTAGGAATAAAAAAAATACATTAGTGGTAGCTTCATGAACGAGGTGGCTGTGTGCCTTTCTTTTATTAACCCAGCCACCGTGCTTCATGAAACATGAAGCGAGGAGGCTGTGAAGTGGCATTGTGCTGATAAAAGAAAGGCACATTGCCGCCATGCTTAAACTTGAAGCGCTTGGGCCATGAAGCGATTCGGCCATGAAGCAGGCGTTGCCTAATTAAGGAAAATGCTGAGTTGGAGCGATGCTGGGGTAGGTGGGGGTAGAGGAAGTGGTAGGGGCGAATGCCCCATTTATATATAAGAAGCTACAGCCTGAAGCTGAACACAGGCAAACATTCACACAAGCAGGAAAGAAATTAAAAAAATAGTCCCACAAACAAAAGATAACAACCAAAGCACAATAATAGAGTACTTGGTGTCTGCTCTGTGGGAGTAAATGAAAGACCGAAAGGAGGGACAAAGAAGAAAGATTGACAGCTAGCAAGCCAGGAGTTTTGAAGGACACTGAAACAAATAAATGAAAATCAGGAGAAAGACTTTAAGCCCACAAGAGAAGTATAAACTAAAGTTATACAAGAGGTCTTGAATGCTCGGCCTAAGAAAGGTAAGCCGGCTGCTAAGTGACGTGCTTTTGGCCACGTGCAGTATCAGGAATATTGCTGTTGCTGAAGGAGGCCCATTTTAGCCCTACATAAACTTAGTTTTTTCAAATCCTATCAAATTTAAGATGGTGCAGTTTAAAAAAATATTGTGTAGCAGTGGCATTCCAGGAATTTGTGGCCATCTCTTCTGTTAACAATGAAGCCCCACAAACCAGCTGGGAAGTGGTCTTAATACTCACTCAGACAACACAACATATTACAAGCATTGGCCCACATTTACTAACATGTTGCTCAGTTTGCATCACAAAAGAAACCCAAACCTGGCACAAAGGGTTGTGGTGGGAATCAAGATTTGCATTAGACAGATGCCTAAAGTAATGCAGAGTAGCCACATATACTACCTGCATTAAATGTGTGTAACAAAGGTGCCAAAAGGGTATCCCTGGGTTTTGACTCCCATATCTACCTCTTAATATTGGCAGACTTTGGTGTGCCAAAAATATACACATTGTCAAGGCAGGCATAACAGTGGAGCAACTGTTAAAAGTCCCCACATCTTTTCAAATTTGCATAGTGCTGCACTATACAGTACAAATGCAAAGTGGGAAAACAGTAAGGCATAGTTATAGTTCTGGAAAGATAACCTTCCAGTACAGAAACGATGCTTAACAGAACTCACTCACACCCTCGAACTAGGGCAAGGTTGTGTGCTTTTGCATATGACAGCCTGAAGTGCACCAGTGCTGGATAGGGGGAAAAGATCAGAATATCTTAGTAGATATGCACTGTTTCTCCTCTCACTCTTTGAAACAACACAGTACAACATCTTGCTTCCTGTGCAGTGGTGAGCCCAAACTTAACTCTTCCCCACTGCATGCATGCTGAGCAACAGCAGCACCATTCCAGTGGTATTTTCATCAAACCAGTATGAGCCATCACTGAACACTAAATAGAATGGACCCAGTGCTGTAAAGGCCAGGCACAATAGCTGCCCAACGTGACTCCAATCAGTGGAAAAACTCAGAAACATGTGTTGAGATACTTTCTGGACAGCCCTGAGGGATGTGAGACCATACAAATGGCATGGACATGCGCCATAAAAATGCTCCCTGCAAAGCATAAACACTCTGGCAGCTTTGTGGTAAGGTCCTTACTCTACAAACACCCTAAACTGATAGATATTCAGTGTCATGATCCTTAAAGGTGACAATATGAATATGGTTATATGGAAAGAAGGAGGTGTCTGACAACTCTGAGAAGCGCCCCTACGTTGAGAAAACCAGTCGATGCAACATGGTTCTAGAGTAGAGACATCATAGGAACAACAGAGTAAGATACCAACCTAACCTCCTAACCATCTCAGTAGCCTCAAGAGTGTTTTCTAAGTAGCTGGAAGCTGATAAAAACAGGAGGCATACAGCACTGTGGATTGCGGCACAAGAGAGAGTTGACCGTTCAATTTAAATCCTAGATTCTATACAATCTGAACAGAGGTGGGACAGACTGCCAGCCTCCCTGGCCAGAAGGGTAAGGATCCCTGGTCCCTCTAGTCTGCCTGGTAGCATCTCTTCTATTTCCGCTGAATTTAATTTCAACTGATTCTAGCCCATCCGCGTAATGATCCCACATATAAATTTACAGAAGCAGCCAGCGATCTCAACCTGACCAGCCTGTATTCAATGAATTAGCTTGAAGTCATCAACATATATTTATTGAAAAGTTGACCGGCATTGGAATCGCTGAGGCAATCGTGCCATGTAAACATTACACAGACTCGGTGGCAGGGTAGTGGCCTAGTGCTCAATTAATAAATGAATTGATTACCTAATGAGGTCTCTTTATTCATTTCCCGCAAGAGGGGAAGGTAATGCTCTAGAGGTCTCTACAATGGTCCTGTTATGAAAGTTAGTTGGACTAGGACCTCATCCGTGTGGTCATGAGGGTAAGCAAGTACTGCCCCAGTAGCACAGGTTGTCCTGAGAGCATTGGAAAATCAATGGCTTTTTACAAAGTTGTGTGAGATATCTTCAGTGGAACTTCAGAGTAGCACCAGAGTTTGAGCTTTCTCATGCTCGCATTGGGTCACGCCCAGTTGCAATATTTCGCATAATCATTAATAAACAAATAATGACCAACCATGAGCCTGGAATAATTAACTATAAATAAGGTGCAGATGAGATCACATTTGTGTTGACTGCAGTAAATCAGCTGGTGATCACAGTTCAGCTCTCCTTTCAGCAGGACAACCCTTCAATAAATAAAAACTTAACTCAATCATCTGCCAAATCCAGCAGAATGGCCAAAATTTGAGTGAGCTTAGTTCCCCGGCTCCGTTTTGCAGCTCTTGTTCCACAGAAGGGGCGAAACCCCCCTGGCGGGTACAGAAAGAGGCACTTTTCATTACTAGAGTTTGGTAGATTCAGTGTACACTACTTTCCATCAGGGTTATTTCATATGCACCAGGTGCATCCTTAAAATTCCCTTGAGCTCAAAATGCAATCAGTGAACAGAATCAGTCAGCACCTGTGCCACAAATGTTCATCTAATAATTAACTTTTTTACATAATGGTGGAAAGCTCCGTTATGGGGCCGCTTACTAGCCCTGTATAAATATACTAAATATTGGAGGACCAAGTGATGAAAGGTGTCTTGAACCCATTAGCTCTGATCTTACTGTCTAGACTCTCGGAGATGGAGGGTTTGTGAGTTCCTAATGGGTGATGGGTCCCAGACCCTCCTTATAGGGGAGTGTACATTATTCTGGACCATCTTAAGAGAAGGAAATATACCGGGCGCCCTTTGAGTGGGGGGCATATCTGAGTGGTGGCGTCTGACTGGGAAATGGAAGCCCTCTTGAACAATACTGGGTTCTGCGTCCTCCTAAAGGCCACCAGGTTGAGAAGGTCATTAGGTTGGGGCGTAAATGTACTTAAGAGCTCCGCATCAGGACCCTGATCGTTTTGACTCCATGATTCCGTCTCCTGAGTTTGTCTTGGCTCTACAGGCCGGCATTGCCTGTTCCAAGGTTCCTATCATGGATGCTGCTTGGTTTAGGGGCTTGGGGCTAGATGTTAGTAATTCCCATTTACAGACTCTTAACCCCTTCGATGCTGATGACGAGCTCAGCTCGTCATCAGCCACGGGTGACATGTGCGGATGACGAGCTGAGCTCATCATGTATCGCGGTAATTTAAAAAATGCCGCACAGCGCAAAAATCACCGCAGCAGCGATGCGGTTAAATACCAAATTTTACCGATTCGGTATTTAAGAGTCTGTAAATGGGAAGGGGCAGATGTAGGTAATTTTAAAATCTGAATTACCGAATCTGTAAAATTTTGTATTTACCGGTTCTGTAAATACAGAATCGGTATTTCCCATTGATTCCTATGGGCGAAGCCCATAGGAATCAATGGGAAATACAGATTCTGTATTTACAGAATCGGTAAATACCGAAACCTGCAAGGGTGCAGGGGGTGTCTCTTTGACACCCTCTAGCACCCCAAGTACAGGCTTGTGTGCAATGTGGCTCACATACATGCCCTAAGGGCATGTCTGTGTGTCACATTGCACAGGTGTGCATGCACAGATGAGCATGCACACCTGAATTCGGTATTTTACCACACAATAGAATTGTGTGGTAAAATACCGACTCTTAAGGGCCTGTGGCACTGTAAACTGTGCCACCTACATTTGTAATTACAGAATCGGTAAATATACCGATTCTGTATTTTTCAGCCCCCTACATCTGAAAACCCTAATATCGGTCGGAAACGGACGAAATCGGCCGTTTCCAACCGATATTAGGGCTCCTACATCTGGCCCTTGGAGATTGTGTAGATAACTCGGACCTTTACTTCAGGAGACATTGTTTACATTGCATGTGATACAACGCATGCCATTACAAAGCAGTTGCTACAACGACCGCATTGTTACATCGCAAACCATTACAACGCAAGTCGTTACAATGACTTGCTGTAGGGGGCAGAAAGAGTTGGGTTTAAAATCCAACACCTTCACTACTGTTGCACAGACTGGAGTTGGAATAGTAAATTATATTATTCCAACATCCAGCGGCCCCCTACAGCAGGTCGTTTTAACGACTTGCGCTGTAATGGTATGCAATGTAACAACGAGGTCATTGTAACAACTGCGTTGTAAAGGCATGCATTGAATTGCATGCAGGGCTCGAGTCGGGGTACCACGTGAGTGGACGGCGTCCCCCCACTTATTTTACCGCAGCTCGATAACTGGAGCAAATTGAGCCACACATTCACTCTTTGGCCTCTTTGGGGCGAGATCGGAGCCCATTCAGAATGCTGCTCACGTGCTGGCTTCTCTGATGCAATTGCATTGAAGGGGTGAGCCAGGGGAGGCACTGAGTCTGATGGTGCAAGCCATCTTTCATGACATCACTTCCTGTCGTGATATCAGCGTCCCCCCACTTTTTTTTAGGGCTTGTGCCCTGATCGCATGTGATGTAATGTGTCATATTCCTTTACTCCTAACACTTCGTCACAGCGTTCCACGTAGACTAGTGCGGGTCTTGCAAGCCTGGGGGATGCGAAGAGTTGTCAGAACTAATGACGTCAGCTGCCCTCCCTTTCTCTTTTATTGTAATCACAAACTACCGCTCCAGTCGCAAAAAAAATTAAATATATATAAGCAAACTTTTCCCCTCCACCCCACATGAAATAAGCCCAGCCAAGTGGGATAAGAATCTTATACAATGTTGTACATTCGTCTGCCGCATAAAAAGGCTGTGCCTCGTGCCTCCAAACACTGGAAATGTGACATTACCCAGGGAGCAGAGTACGCACCACGGCCTGGCTCTTAATTATTGAAGCACGGCTGTGCTGCCGCGGAAGAGACCAGCGCCCCCCGCCATAAATAACTTACTGGCCTGGCTTCTGAAAGCTGCATCTCCGGCGCATCTGAAGGTAAATACGTGGTTCCAGCATCCCCCACGAGCCCCTCCCCCCACCACGTGAAGGGTCTTTGTGCGTCGTGAAATGCCCTCGGGCCTACCTTGGAGGACGCAGGGAAGGCCGTACCTTGGAAGGAGGCTGCGTGTGGAGGTGTGCTGCTGCACGGCAGGGTCGTGCACGGATGCAGACCTATAGGCCTGTACCAGAGATGCTGCATGGAGTGTCTGGCTGAAATCCGAATGCAGAATGCATTTGTTTATGGAAATGGGGGAATGGACATTTTATTGTGATAATACACTGTTCTCTTAGAAGACCACTGTCAAATATAAATTGTGCCACACACTTTTTTGTCTACGAAAATCACAACTGTACGTCAATGATCATGGACAATATTGTTTTTAAAAAGTGTTTAGAGTGTATGAGACTGTATGGACGTGAATAGATCAGTGTGATTGAGTTATTCGATTTTACTTTTTGTCAAAATATTCCCAATCAAATAATTTTTGTAATTTTCTAAGAAACATACATACGTTGGTTCTTTCTTCTCTCCCTTTGTCTGTAGCATTATATTGATTGTAACATGATGGTTTTGTATATGTTGCCTTAAATATTTACGTTGAATTGTTCTCTTATATTAAACATTTTCACAATTGAAGGCACAGGGAGCTAAAAGGTATTGCCAAGAATCTCATAATGATGTGACAAAGATTGGAATAATCAAAAAAACGAAGTAATTTGGATTTTTTCTGTAGTAAAATACATAATATGCATTGAAAGACATGACAACTATAGCACATGTCTGTTTTGCCTCAAGCACACTGCATCGCGATGCACTAAGAGGCAACTTCCAGTCTCAGTGCCCATTGAGTCTGTCTTTGGCTTAGACCCTGTACATGAATTTGCTGCCTTTTGGCTAGGTTTGTACTGAACAAATAGTACGTGCATGCAAACATACATGCATCATTAAGGCAACAGTAGGAGAGCCGTGAAGTGAGACTAGACTGTGAAGCCCTTTCTTCTTGACTGGATCCTGGAGGGGCACACTGGTGTGTTGTTACAGACATACACTGATACATACTCCTAACATTAGCTCAATGAGACCCAGCAGTCCAAGATTTGCAAGTACAAAGTAGGCCTCTGAGGCAGCACAGTGATGTTACTGTACTGCAAGCCAAGATGTCAACAAGATCTCGGCACAGGTGTTATTTAGAGGTCGCCAAGGGTCTCAGCTGCGAACCCTGGCTTGCCCTTTCTACCCCTAGCACTACCTTTGCGACCCCTGGCCTCAGAGGTGGCAAATTCAGTGGCAGGAACACTGGGGCAGCTGGGACCCCACTCCCTTTATTTTCTGTCAATTTTTTATTACACTAATAGTGAATAAATAAAATATATTATTCACTAATAGTGTCATAAAAATGAAGTACAATAAGCTGGAATATGCCCTCTCATGACAGATGAGGTTAGTAAAAAATGCTTTTAAATGTATATTATGTGCGTGCTTGCGGGTGAGATGTGTTTATGGGTGAGAGAGTGCATATCTGTGAATTTGTGTGTATGTGTAAGCATGTGTGTGTGAATGGAAGTGAGGGTCAAAAGGCGTGTGATGTCACTTCTGCTTCTCCTGGCATTGGGGTGAATTGAGGTCCATGGATCCCGGTGACCACCATCTTGTTTTCTGGAACTTTGGTGAGCGGCACCAGCCTCCACCATCATCACGCCAGTCTCCACAACCCACAAAAAATCCACCAGCACTGCGGGAGGGAGGGATAACTCATTCCTATACCTTCTCAATACGCTCATCGACCTGACTGTAACCCATTGCCAAGATACCATGCTGCTATTAGACATAACAAGAAGAAGCATTGCAACCATTTTAGCAGCATAAATAATTCATGACCCTGTTCAGCCGCCTTAATAAGCTTTGCTTTAACAACCGTTCAGGGCTGTCATTGCTCCATTGCTCTTTGCATTGCATTTCCACAGTGTTTTTATTACAATACTCCTTTGGTAAAAGATGATCATTAACGCTCTCTTTGTGATAGGCCACGCGCAGGGGGATACTCAAAGGAGGAATCGCGAACCATGAGACCGCAGACTTACTCAAGGCAATGTCACCCAGGATTGTGTGTCCTTTAATTAAAAAACTGCCACACAGAGGCCAATAAATTATATTCAGCAAATGCAAAGTTCTGTACTATTGTCATTGAAATCCCAGTACAAAGCGCAGTGTGCTGAATTCATAAGGCAGTAACCGCATAGACAGTGCTTAATTTGTAAAAAAAAAAGCATAAGTGCCAGGACGCTCGTCAGGAGGCCACCGTAGTTTGCACCACACATTGCCCCTGCAAGCTCTGCCAATGACAGTACTTTCCGAACTACTAACTATCACACTGTTTTTCCACTCATCCGTAAATTACACAAACAGGGCCACCTTGTGGTAGCTGCCATAAGTGCAGGTGCTGGCAATTAAGTGCCTGTCGAGCACCGGAAACCACAGGCTCAAATTAAGCACTGCGACATAGGAGCAAACGCTTGTGCTTGAAATCAACAGGATGCAAGAGTTTGACGGTGAGTCATGTTGGGCAGATCATACCATGTTCCCTGCTTGTCACTGAACATGAATTAATCACCATATGTATGAAACATAAGGTAGAGGTGGGCGAGCCAGAAAATACATGGGATGAGCCAAGCCAGAGTTGAGCATGGGTCCGACTTGCCTATAAGAGCCTAATTACGAGCCCAGTCCACCCCCCCAAAAAAAGTTCAGCAGCCACAACATGACATAAATTGAAGAGAAACTATGAAAAAGGTAGAGGGGGGCAGGGTCCACTTGGTTTTCTAGTCTGTGACGCTGCAGCGCTCTCCACTCTCTGCACATGAATGAATGGATGATGCTGCAGAGTTCAGTGCACCCCTGTTCCTGCCCTTGTCCCCCAATAACCGGCCATCTCCTCCCGCCCTTTGCAGATGAGCCATTGGGAGTGTTGTCAGATGCCTAGTTCCAGCAGGCTTGGATGTGCTGGTGATGGTGGGTGAACCAAGGGAGGTCCGGTCAGGTTACACCATCTTTCAGTTACCCGCAGAGCCAAGCGCTCACTGAAGCCAGCAAGATTGTGTCTGTGAGTTTCTTTCGCGAAAATCTAATTGCCCTGTTGAGGCCAATCACTGAAAATGTGCGCACTGTCCAGACCTGATCAAGTGGGGATCTAGTGGGGCAATTCAAAGGACCCTTGCATTGAACTAACTTCCAAGGATTGCCACCTTTCCAAAAGAAAGACATACTGCCCCTTTGCCCATAGGTGGCTCCTCCATGAAGGCGAATAGCATTGCCCCACTGCTCTGTGAGCAGTTCAAAAAGGAAAAATAAAAGGATGATAACACAATGTTATTATCATTTTAGTTTTCCGTCCTCATTTTATTTTTCCGTCCTGGCTCAGCTGGTTTACGTTGTAGCTGCGGGCGGGGCTGTCACAGTGGGTGGAGTAGTGAGCACTCTCTGAAGGGTGCAGGATGGTTTGGCTAGCCGTCTTGGGTCGGATAAACAGTCATGCGCACTTAGCATGTTCTCCGCCTGGCTTTATTGCATAGACTGGGTTTGAGAACATGCACAGGCTCCCAGTTCCTGTCTGAGCGACGAACCACGGCGCTCAGACCAACCACAATGCAGCTAACATGCTGGTGACAGTAGCGTTGTGATTGGCCTGAGGAGTATCGGAGCTTGTGTGCTTCCTGCTTCTTAAGTCGACCTAAGAGGACCCGAGAGGCAGCGGCAGGCCCGCAGGTAAGTGATTTTTTATTTAAATTTATTTTTTATTCCCCCTTATTCCCCTCCAACCCCGTTAAGTAGCAGCCGCCATTGCATTTGTCCATGTTTTAAAAGTCTGCAAAGGCACTGGTGTTACATTTAAAGAAAAGTACAAAGGGTCATCTGTATTCCTTTGAATATTTATGAGCCTGTGACCTTAACAGTAGCTCTAGAGAACGGTTTAATGGGGTTTCTTGTATATTTTCTGTTTAAAGTATGTCCTGATTAAGGAGGACAATATCACCTGTGAAAACCAAAATTATGTTTGTTATCTTTAAGAAATACCAACACGGAGGCATTGTTTATTGATGCCAAAAGGAAATGTGTTCATGTTGGCATTTTTTAGAGTTTCTACACATTGCTTATTTGTTCAGTGACTAGGTGGGAGTCATACAAGAGACATTTAATGAGCTGCAACCTTTGTTGTGCAAATTAGGCTTTTTATAATTTCGATTTAAAAGCAGCCTTGACAGCAGTAACATGGCCGTCTTCAAGCTGCCATGTATAGTGTAAGACATGGCATAATTATCATTATTAAGGCTCCCTGTTTTCCGGTTTTACTGATTTTTACAGATAAATACAGTCAGAAAAACATTTTTTTGTCTGTATTTATTTTTAAATGTGGATAAAAATGGAAATTAGGTTGCTTTTTGAGTGATTCTAAATACTCTCTGCCATGACTGCCAGGCCAATCATTGTGAGGATTGATAGGAAAGAGAGTTAAAAAAGAAAGGAATTTTAGTAAAAAGGGTTAAACAGCAGTAGATCTGCACAAGGTTGATACTGAAATGAGCATATTTTCATATAAGTGCATTGATTTATCTTTCGCAGGTGTTCATTTCACTGAACCCTGGCAAGTATTCAAGCAAGAGTGCATATTTAGCAGTTAAATAAATGGGGAAATATACCAGTTTGAGCTTCATTTGTCTTACAAAACCCAAAACAAATATGGATAAATACAGATAAAATTAGCAAAAAATAAATATGGATAAATACAGATAAAATTAGCAAAAAATAAATATGGATAAATACAGACGGAAATGTCAGAAAAATAAATACCATAAAACCGGGAGCCCTAATCATTATGTATGTAGTTCAGTTCTGCTTGGTGTTGTTGACCATGGCCTCCTGGCCCCTACAGCCTGTCTACATACCTCAAATAATGGAAGATGAAATTCTGCTCTCTGTTAAAGGCTGCATTAAAGTTAAAAGTCATTTTCCTCCACGCAGAGGAGCATCTGTTTGTGGCTCGGACAGGTATAAAACGCACTTCCTTGTCAGAGTTCTTTAATGCAGGCACTGAGAAAGTTGAGGCAAAGGAGTTATGAGTTTTCACACCCTGTAATAGCTAGCATTATGTCAAAACAGCTGCACTGGTGCATTGTTTATTGTGCAGAAATTCCAATAGACAATGTGCCCATATCTGTGTTTTAGTTTGTAGATTTATATAGCGTGGCTCATCACCCGTGAGAGTATCCAGGTGATGTCCAATCGCGCGGGGAGATTAAGTGATTTGCTCAGAGTCACTGGATGTTGCGCAGCACCGAGACTTGAACCGGATCCCCAGCTCTGTCCGCTATGCCATATCCTCACAAAGTTCGTTTTAAGAGCCTCCGATCATGCTTCGGCTCGGATCGTGTTGGGCTCGAGAGTACTTCAGCCAGAGGCGGGCATCTGGCAGGAGCCGGGAGTGCGCTTTCAAGGGACCACCCACCTCTAGAATACGGTGAACACCTCACTCCAGGACATAATGGACTTTGTCTCCAGTCCTGAACTTTTCGGCTACAGATCATTAATTTAGGTGTTTTATACTAATGTCTTCATTGGTAGCAAAACAAGGCTACGACAATCACAATTCAAGGAAACAGAGTTAGCTATTACCCAGAGGAAGGAGCTTTCTGGTTCTCACTGGCACTTAATTGTCAACAGCGGCGCTAGTGGCAAGGTGGCGCTGTCTGGCTAATTTAGAGATGACCACAAGAAAAGTTAATTTTTTATTCAATAAACATAAAAAATGACTATTACCTGCAACCCAAGCCATTCTTATAGTTATGGGGGCCTGGAGTAGTCTGAATTGTCACTTTTGTAGAAGTGTGATGGTTAGTAGTTGTGTTGTTACTATTAATGGCGGCGCTCCAGGTCCATGGGCAGTGCGAGCTGCAGTGACCTCCTGACGAGGGCCTTAGCACTTACTTTTTTACAAACTAAGCACTGATCATACTCTGGATCGGATGCCCTTGTGATGAGCTGAGCAGTGGCGTAGCTGGGGGGCTCTATGCTCCGGCCGGCACTGTTTTTGGGGGCGGCAGGAGTTGTGCGTGTTGACTACCACCATACCCCGGGACAAGAACAAGTCATTCGTCTGTCCACCATCCCCCCTTTACCTTCACCCAGGCAGCAAACATGGTGTCTGCCGTGGGTGGCAGGTGGCAGTAGGTCTAGCAGCGCCACTGGAGCTGAGACCCGCGTAGGAATGCTCTAGTAAGTAACACAAACAACCCAATCTGTTCTGTGGCTTCAACGACAAGAAATGGAATGCTGACCTCTATGACAACTGATGGCAAAGTGAGTCTCTCTCAATCCACAGTGCCATATCCTACCCTTAACCCGTTCCGTGCTCCCGTATGCCAACGGCTGACGGGAGCACTCCCTCGCTGATGCTGCGAACAACCGTTGGATGACACAGCCCCGCCCACCCCTTAGAACGCCCGCACCTCCGCAGAATTGCTGCTGCGGTTAAGGCGTTAAAGAGCGAACTTGGGCCGAGAATTTTTTTTATTGTTTAAGCTGCCAACCACTTGTCTTAAGACGGTGAGCCGACAAGGGACCTAAATAATGAGACGGTGTATACAATTGCCCCATTACTCCACTCTGATTCCACCAGCGTGAATCCCCCGAACAGGCTTTTCAGAAAGAAAGCTGGATGAGCCCCGTTCATCTACCACAGCTGTATTTGAGAACAGAGAGCAGAGCACCAGGGACGTGGACCTTGAAGGTGCACAAAGGGCATCCAGTCAGGACATAAAAGGGTCAGGAGCAACAATCAACGGAGAAAGAACATTTGAAGCAGTAAAGTATAGAAAACCCTGGTGTTGGCAGATGGAAGGGATGGGGGCTATACCGTTTTAAGTGTAGGGACAGCTGATTAAATAAATGAAAACTGGACATATGTAATAGTACATAAAAAAGTGACTTAACATTAAAAGAAACTAAGTGGAAAAAACACAATGTTCAAGAAAAAGTCTAAAAAAGCAAAGCTTAGTAGTGGAGTTGTCCTCTGTGTCGTGTCAACAGTAGGATTGACCACGAAGTCTCAGTGAGTGCTGACACGTCTTCATTGAAGATAGCCACTATATACACTAGTTCCTCTATGAATTGCAAAGCTTGGCCTATGCCCCACAAACCATGCTCTACTTTGCCCTCAACTGACCCTCCCATTCTTGGCTTTTTCCGCTTCCTGTCCACCACTGGAGAAAGTGGTCATTGTCCTAGGATCAGTCTCCTGGTTACCCTTCTCTACTACCCGGGACTCTGTCCTATTGAAAAGCAACCTGTTATAAAAAATGTAAGTGCAATACCTCTTCATGGTATCTACTAAGCACAGTGATGACTGCCATGCCCGAATGGACAGTGCCACAAACAGCAAGGTGCTTCAAGATGGATATAGCTCCAACACAGTAGTCACTGTACTACTGAGATCAGCCTTCACTAAGCACTGCACAGAACAGACTCATCATTGCACAGACCAGACACAATGCAAGTCAAAAAGAAAACCTGCAACTGGTGAAGAGCTGCTGGTTGGACTCCTGATAGCAGTGTAGGGCTATTTAAAGAGCGGACATGTGCTATGCAGAAGCATATAACATAACATGATATAACATGGCCTATTTTTCCTGTGGAGCAGGACTATGGAGGGACGAATGAAACATCTGCTCGGGCAATTGAGTTTTACCTTTGCTAGAGTTTGGTGTACTGGCAACTCTGCCACAAACAGCCTGCTCGCTCTATTTTGAGTCAGTGGACCATCATGCTTCCAACAGTGTTGTGCCTGCTTGTTCTGCTAATGGAAAGCGTTCAATGATGGCGTGACATAGTTGGGGCCGTTGGTGTAGGTGCATCAGACCAATTGCTCTATTGATTTTTGTTTTTTTTAGTTAGCGATCGCATATCCGAAGTGAAGGGAAAAAAAGTACCCCTGCACCAGAAAGAAAATTCCAAATTTGTCAGCACCATTCGTTTTTCGGTTTTCAAAAACAAATGTTCACATTAAGAGTTTGTTAAGAGTTTGTTTTTCAAAAACAAAAAGTTCGCAGAGTGCTAAACCATGGAGGCCACTTAAAAACTTGGAATCCTTTCAGAGAAGCTGCAATTGAGGGAGCTTCTCTGAAGGCACAGAGATCTCTATAGGACTAATAGCTCTGAATATGGTGGGTAGCAATCCGACCAGGGTAGTGGAGTTGGTTAACTCTGGAGAAGTGTGGCTCAATGGTTAGAGCGACAGACCCTGATGCAGAGATCTAGCCCGGGACCAGGGTTCAATTCCCCGCATCGGCGGGTCTTGGGCTCAAAATTCCACGGACCTGATAATTCTCGCCTCAGTGCCTATTCCAATCACGTAGTCCCACTCTGCAACTCTCGGCAATAGCTTGCATAATCTCCACAATGGCCCCCACAACACTAAGGATGCCTGGCCTCCACCTTGGGGGTGCCCAGGAGTGGCCGCCTCACAGGGAAAGCCAGGATGGGTTCCACAGCGGTATTCGAACAAGCGCCTTGAGACCTTGCAAGTGAGTAGTGCGCTATACAAGTATCAATTTTTTTTTATTTTTTACTGCAGATCACACCACGTGGCCTAAGTGAAGCCCTTAGTTGCTTAGTTAGAGACAGGCCCGACACATAAAGCTGGACATACGCTGGATGTAGTGTGTACCAACGCCCAACAATCCAGACTGATAGATCTAGTGCCTATTCTTTGGTCTGACCACAGTCTTATTAATTTCGAAATACAAAGTTATGAAAGGGTATCATCTCACAACAAGATCCTAAAATCCTGCCGCCCGTGGAAAAACATCAATGTCACCGAGTTTGCGGAAATATTTACTCCACCTGATTTGGGTTCTGAATCCCTCATTGATAAAATTGTTTCTGACTTGGATGGAGCTATAGTCAACGCTCTGGACATCATAGCGCCTAAACGACAAATAAAATGCCTCTCGAATAAAACTCCCTGGTTTACAGATGAGTTAAAGCAAAATAAACAAGAAGCCAGGGTAGCAGAATGCAGATGGAGGAAGACCAAGAGTAACGAAAATAAAATTCTCTATAAATCCCTTCATAAAAGATATATGAATAACATTGCCCTGGCCAAAAAAACATATCTCAATGAAAAGATAAGGAAGGCAGGTAATTCACACAAGGAACTATACGCTATAGTGAAAGGATTTACTTCTCCCCTGCAATGCCAACTATCTACCCCTGAATCTCAGAAATGGGCAGACACACTTGCATCATATTTTAAGGATAAAATTGATGCCATCCATAGGACCTTTCCCAATGAACCCATCGACAGGGTGCGGGCCATCCAGAATGAACCCTTCAATCCTCTAAACTCTCCTTGCGACTACAAGCTCAATAAATTCAATCCAATCACAGAGGAAGAGGTAAATATCAGGCTGAATAAAGCTAAATCAGGCTCTCCTAACGATGTTGCTTCTGTTCAGATCCTGACCAAACTTGGCCCCGCACTGGTGCCAATCGTAACCAACATCTTTAATGTATCACTTAGCCAAGCTACTGTCCCCTCCGTTTGGAAGGAAGCTTTGATCCAACCCATCCTGAAAAAAACCAATGCCGACCCCAACCAATCGATAAATTATCGCCCCATCGCCCTGCTTCCACTTTTTAGTAAGATCATGGAAGCTTCCATCAACGCTCAAATGACCAAATTTCTAGAGGATAACGGCATCCTGGATACATCTCAATCAGGCTTCAGAGCGTCCCATAGCACGGAGACGGCTCTTGTAGAGATAGTGGACAACATCAGACTAGCTCTTTATTCCAAGCAATCGGCGATTCTCATCCTGCTCGATTTGTCGGCAGCCTTCGACACCATCTCCCACAGCATACTCTTAGAGAGGCTGGAAGAGATTGGTGTTGGGGGCCTTGCCCTTAGCTGGATCAAGAGCTATCTCAAGGACAGACGATCTAGAGTCAAAATAGGCCCTTTCCTATCCGACTTGGTGGAGAATGATAAGGGAGTCCCCCAGGGCTCAATACTCAGCCCCACCCTTGTCAATGTTTACCTCTCCCCTCTAGCAAATATTATTAGAAGCTTTGGGTTCGATACGGTATCTTATGCCGACGACACCCAAATCTTGATTAAGTGGGGACATAATTTTCTAGATGTCCAAACTAGATTTAGCAACTGCATGATAGCCATAAACACCTGGATGGCTAAGAATTATCTCATGTTGAATACGGCTAAAACTGAGATCATGCTCTTTGGCCCGGCAAAGAAGACTTGGTCAGCCGATTGGTGGCCAAACGAGCTAGGGCAGTGTCCAATGCCCAAGGAAACTGCGAAGAACCTCGGCATCCTATTAGATGATACACTATCTATGTCACCGCACGCCAACAAGGTAGTCCAGACGAGCTTTGGAATCATGAAAAGCCTCAGGAAGATTTTTAGGTGGCTTCCCATAGACTGTCGCAAACCCCTCATCCAAGGCCTCATAATTAGTCACCTCGACTATGGGAATGCACTGCTAGCGAACATCAACGAAGGAGCACTGACAAAGTTGCAGGTGCTGCAAAACACAGCAGCCAGACTGACTCTTAACTTGCCGCCCGCACCCCTTCTGCCCCTACCCTCACTAAGCTCCACTGGTTGCCAGTAAGGAAAAGGGTAAAATTTAAGATCTGCTGCTTGGTACACAAGTCAGTTCATGCCCAGGGACCTGCCTACTTGAAGAAAAAACTAACTAGCTATCTTCCGACCAGAACCCTCAGATCGGCTGACAAAAACCTTCTATGTGTCCCTAAAGTTCGCACAGTGAGGAATGGAGATCGCAGTTTTTCTAAACTCGCTCCTGATCTATGGAACTCCCTCCCACTGTCACTCAGAGCTGATAATAACTACCGATCCTTCAGGAAAAGCCTCAAAACATTGTTATTCTAAATCACCTCCCATGAGCTCCGCTTGACACTGCATTCTTGTCTGGGTACATCTGTTCGCGCTCTGAGACCGTCTGCCGGTGAATTACGAGCGCTATAAATGCATAAACTAAACTAAACTAAAGTGCACCTTGTTTTGGAAGATTGGGGAAAAATGAGATGATATGAGTTGTCTAGGATCACACAAATTGGTCATATGTATAAGCGTGATCTTCTTTGACCACAACCAACAACTGGGCCACTAGACAGCTTCTACCTGATATATTTATTGTGTAGCTTAACTATGTTTTCTGACAGGATCAGGACTGCCTGGCCCATCTCATATTTTGGTCTCCCTCTGTGTAACATCTTGCAGGTAGTTGCCTGTGCACCATTCTCTAAATAACAGTGCAACACAGGCCGCGCAATGCAGACACACATCTTATGCATCACGGAATTTAAGACACACATCATCTGGGTTCCATAAAATCCAGATACAGTGAAATACTTCTACAGAATTAAGCATGTTTACACAAGCACTTGAATCAGCTATTCAGTATGACTAATGTCTCATGAAAAAATTATAAAAGCTACAAAATCTGAAAATACTAGAAGTAGGCCAGCGTAGCCTCGTTATCACAGGATCACAGAACATGTGTGCTCCTTTCTCTAGGAGTATCCTTACTCCTTCCTTCATGTCTCATCATTCGCTTGTGTGGTATGTAGGACTGGTCTAGGTGAAGAAGGGAGGAAAGAACGGGCAGGTGGTTGTGAATGACATTGGCAAAATACGCATTCCACGTAATGAACTTTGTGACGTTATATTATGCAACTGTGCTAGTTGAGTAACTTTTTTTGTGTCCACATTTTTCCTCTAAAAAAATTTGAATTTAGAAAAAAAAATGACAGACTCTGGAAGCAGCAAGGATTGGTGCCTCCACAAAAATGTGTGTGCTGATTTATAATTTAATTTACCCGTAATCGGGAGACAGTAACAGCCCATTTTTGATGAGCATCATTTCAGCATTTACAAGCTCACAGTTTTAATAGATGGGAACAAATGTACATACAGGTCATGCGATTGTCACAGGATTACAGAAAATAATCAAGCATGGAAGCTGATATAGGAACCTGAGTATTCCAGTTCCAGCCGCGGCTGCCATAAACAAAGGGTAGTGGGGCGGGGGGGGGGGGGGGAGAGGGGTCGCGCGGCAAGCGTTGTGCAGAAATACAATATAAAAAAAAACGTTGCCGCCTCCAGCGTTGCGTCCCATACCGCACCCTCTCCTCTTCTTCCTGGGTCCCAGCAGCCCCTGGGACAGACTCCGTGTCCTATTCCCGTGCTGCTCTGCTCAATGCAGCTGGGCTGGAGGAAACCTAACCGTGCATGTGTTTTGGTCGGCCTGAGACGGCCGGCTAAACACACATGAGCAATTAGGAAGTGGAGTGAACTAGCACCCCTCCTCCCCCAAGAACATTGTTTTATTTTACATTTCCTGGCTTTGAGCCAGGCAGTGGGGCAATACTCCTCCGCCATTGCTGAGGAGCCGCCACTGTCTGGTTCTGCAGTTGCTAATTTAACTACTAAACAACATCTTCCTTTCACTAGCTGAGAAAGAAGACTCGATTTTGGAAAAACAGCCCTGGGGAATTTGAATGCAAGGAAGTCCCAGTATAGTTTTACACCCATTGCACACCAACGCTTTCATCTGCTTTGCAATTTTAACTAAATAAGAGGACAAAAAGCAGCACCTTTTGGATTCATGAGTAGAAAATGGTCTGGCACCTAAGAAGTTAACTTTGGAACCTTGGGTTATGGGTTCTAAACACAAATTCAGTGCTTTACAAACATCCAAGTGACTGGGCACATTGCTGCATCTTCTTATGCCTGTACATTGTAAATATTTACATTTTAATGTAAATATATTATTTTATATACAAAAATATGTAAGTCCGAATGAAATGGCTTTTACTTTCCTAACTGCGCGTTCTTGTCCCATCATATCCCACTGCATCCTTGTTTCTGTAATCTGGTTTGAACTGGAACCCATACACTGTACTGTTGTTCTGTGTTCAGCACCTCCTGTTTGATAACTTTGTGATACCAACCTAACCGTGCATGTGTTTTGGTCGGCCTGAGACGGCCGGCTAAACACACATGAGCAATTAGGAAGTGGAGTGAACTAGCACCCCTCCTCCCCCAAGAACATTGTTTTATTTTACATTTCCTGGCTTTGAGCCAGGCAGTGGGGCAATACTCCTCCGCCATTGCTGAGGAGCCGCCACTGTCTGGTTCTGCAGTTGCTAATTTAACTACTAAACAACATCTTCCTTTCACTAGCTGAGAAAGAAGACTCGATTTTGGAAAAACAGCCCTGGGGAATTTGAATGCAAGGAAGTCCCAGTATAGTTTTACACCCATTGCACACCAACGCTTTCATCTGCTTTGCAATTTTAACTAAATAAGAGGACAAAAAGCAGCACCTTTTGGATTCATGAGTAGAAAATGGTCTGGCACCTAAGAAGTTAACTTTGGAACCTTGGGTTATGGGTTCTAAACACAAATTCAGTGCTTTACAAACATCCAAGTGACTGGGCACATTGCTGCATCTTCTTATGCCTGTACATTGTAAATATTTACATTTTAATGTAAATATATTATTTTATATACAAAAATATGTAAGTCCGAATGAAATGGCTTTTACTTTCCTAACTGCGCGTTCTTGTCCCATCATATCCCACTGCATCCTTGTTTCTGTAATCTGGTTTGAACTGGAACCCATACACTGCACTGTTGTTCTGTGTTCAGCACCTCCTGTTTGATAACTTTGTGATACCAACAATGTGATGTGTTCTTTGGAGGCAGGGCTCTGATACCTCAAATATCCACAAAAAATAGATTTAAAACAAAAAGAACTCACTGGGCCCCAAATCACACAAGGGCCCACTGGAGTCCGCAGTTGTTTTATAATTGCTTTTGATTTGGAATTCTTTAAAAACAGGCTTTGTCAAAGACAATAGTTCATGCTTTGCCAATTCTGTGAGAGCAAAGCTATTCTCTTTATCAGAGACTATTAAAATGTGCAACACTGACAAACCCAAAATCCCCAGTCATCCAAGTTCAAAGTAACACCACATTGTTGTCTGTACTTCAAAGATGGCCGCTGCGTTGAGTGTTGCAACGTTCGTCGCTTCTGCGTGTTGTGTTATGCCATCATTCCATAGAAAGATGCAATGTTGCTGGCATTTTCCAGTTCAGATGTTACTTGTGTAAGGGCATGACGCGTAGGGCTGCGTGTGTTGGGGTTCAACTAAGGTCGTTATCACTGTTTTTGCTCCAAGAAATGCTTGTTCTTTTTATTTGTACTCGAGGGGTCCCCTTCAATTGTGGGAGCCTCAACCATCCAGGGGTCAGAAGTGTCCAATTCTAACAAACACTGCAGATTACTTGACAGCTCATCTCCAAAATATAAAGATATGTTAAATATGGAATTTACAACACTACACAACCGCGCTCTCAGGTGGTCAGGAACAACAGCACAAATGCATTCCCCAGACCTATCACCATATATGAGATCATCACACATAAGTATTCTGTGACGTCACAACCTAAGTATAGGGACAGTACCATATCAGTAACCTATAAATGCAGCCACTGAACTGTGCTTCTACCTTCAAACAAAAGACTTCACCTCCTGAGGGTCTTTGAAGAAGGCTCATGTCTCTTTCGGAAAGGTAGCAGTAAACATTTAGCATCACTTGGCAGTCTCTTAACCAAGTACAAGTAACAAGACTTTGGATTTTTTTGGGAGGAGAGTCCATAAAATGTATTGTAGAACTGCTGCATCTCGCCTTTCCTGCCTCTAGAGCACATCCTTTACACGTTAGTAGTGATTAGACCATCACCCACAGCACATCAGAGGGATGAAGTGGTATATAAAAGCAATTACAAAGCAATATTCATTTGTCCCAGAGTGCCCATAAACTTGGAAGAGAATAAAAAACATTGCTTCTTGTTTTAATGCACTGCCCAACACTCGTAAGTGTGATTTAATACAAAGTGCAGATCTGGTCTGAGTTACACAGCTCCCAGAAGTGAAACAAAGCCAGTTAGACGCAAGATCTCTCTTGGATTGAATGAAAATACACGTGCATGCAGGAATCCATTAAACTGCCAGCTGTAGGAAATTGGGTTATTAGTTGTGAGAGAGATGATGACGGCTCAAGTAATAAGTCCACAAATGTCCTTTTACTGGGAACCAAGCACCCCGTTGTAGCACTTGACTCTCTCAGGGTAGCGAGGCAGAGCAGTTTAGGCCTACTCAGGGGAGGTATTGTGGCCTAGTAATCTCAATTCGCTGGCACGCAGCAACAACACTCAATAAATTATTGTCAAGTCAGTGCTTTTTCCTTAAAAAAGGAAAAGTACTTTTATTACACTCACACTCCTAAATGCTATGCATTAAATTACAAATATGTACGAGGTAGGTTGAAATACCTTTGGTGACAACGGATCCTGATACCTATATTGCCAATTGGGGTGTGTGAAATTCGTATACTGTGCCTTCATGTAATTATGCAAAATTACTGCAACATTTTGATAAATGACACATAGTTATTGTAGGAAGGTGGAATATTATGTGGTGATACTGCTTCGGCTTAACCATTGCAATATTTTGACTGTACCCCAAATACGGTCCTTGTATTCAGAATAAAATCTTAGCTCAGCCGTGGCAAAGAGCAGTAATCCTTTATTATTGCAACATGTATTAAATATTTCAGAGTACTAACACGGGCGATAAGTAATTGACACGACTCGAAAGAAATTCAACACCAATTTATAAGAATAACCAGATGTTTGTATTAACACAAAAACAAATGTGATACATATAACTGGACCTATGGACTTTTGAAGAGAACATTAATAAATCACAGCAATTCGCTACTGCAGAACTTTTGCTTTGCTGTAAATGAGAAGAAGTGGTAGTGACAATCATCTGGACATCTACTGGTCCAAGATGGCCACCGGAGCAGGAGCCTGCTAAGAGCTCCTGGTGCCTGGGATCCCTCTTGTTGGATTTATCCCTGTCAGCGCCCACTGCTCCGTGGAACCGAATTCGTGAGAGTAACAGGATTGCAACCAGCATCTTTTATTTCTTCATACCTTGTCCGGTGGAAGGTTGAAGCCACCCGTCTCAGCCTGGGTCAGCTGGAGACATCTCCACTCTCAACGGACGTCTGCTGAACATTGGAATCGGATGTCCCGAGCCTGCGGAGGGTCGGCGCTCTGAAGCTCCGCTTGAAGCTCCTCCGGCACCGGATTGTGATCATGTGAAGGGCTCTTGCCCCCGACGAGTCTTGTGCCCACGGTGGGTTGTGGAGCGATCTGAAGCTCACCCCCTCCCCCACCCCTGCATCGGAGCTGTGGATCTGTTGATGGGCTCCTGCGCCCGACGAGCCTCGAGCCTCCGGAGGGTCGGCGATCCGAAGCCTGGGAGAGCAAGCGGATGCCCGTAGTTGGTGACAAGCGCCGGGTATTTGACTAACAAAGAAGAAAAACAGCAGACACGGCGTGCGTTCCACCGAACCACGCAATATCAAAAAATGGCCGCCGCAGTGGAACACAAACCTTTGAAGCTGGGAAACAACCTCCAATGACCCCGCGAGGAGTGCTTTTTACCGTGTACGCTCGGCTGTGTAAACCCACCGGCGCCGCTGGGCACAGCCGGTGCTCGGCGGAAGATTTGCGGGAGCCCTCGGAGATGTCCAGTTGGTGAGAGGGGCTGGAGCAGGGTCCTCATCGGAGGGTCCTCTTGCCTGCACCGGACTGACAACGGATCCCAGGGCGGGACGGTGGGTCTGTCTGCCGCAGTTCCTGAGGAGATTGGCTCCGCTCTGGAAATCACTCCCGTCACCATCAGCTCGATCCTGGGAGGGCGCGCTCACAGGGAGCGCCGCGCATGGCGGCCCACCTCGAATATAGAGTATAGACACCCCCCATGCGCCCCCCCGGATGCCACAGGGAACTAGCGGGAGCGGAGCTGCAGCGGGTCCAGGGACGCTGCGATCGGCCGCCAGAGTTTCTATCGGGGGATGTGCACGGATGGTAGTTTTCCCTGCACCTTTGTCGGCTCTCTCTCCCGGATTTGCCTAGGGGCTATCGTCGTCCAGGTAAAACGATTTTCGCCGGCTGGATTGCATCGCCAGTGTCTCCTTTGTGTAAAATGGCGGGGGCCATAAAAGGAGCAACAAACAAGTAATAAATTACACCACCGCCCCTACTTCGGCCGCGAGGATGCATTCCAACGAGTTCAAGGGGCACTAAAACGAAGATAAGTCTCTTTCCTCCCTCCAAGCAGCAACTATAAGCAGCAACACAGAAATAGGACTAACTCGCCCTCAGCAGAAAGGGAAACTGTTCAATCCGAATACTGACAACAACTGACAGAGGACTAACATTGCTGCCTTAGATACTATTTTTGGCAGCCATCTTGAACAGCAGCAGAAATAGCAAAAAGGTATTTACATCACCACACTCGAGTACATTGTTTACCTCATCTGTTCAAAATTGTCTGGGGAAAGCAATCTGTAGTAATATCTCCCTGGCCGTACCCCCATTATGGACCAGCAATTTTCACTTTAAAGTGACCCTACCCTAAGATCTGGTCTCTTTGAGACTAATGTCATCTACAGTGCACTTTCTCATATCTATGTACCTACACCCCCTTGTGATAGAGAGGATGCCTTTATTGCAGTACTATACTTCTACGTGTACCTTGGTTATATTTACCTGCACCTAACTCACTCTGCACCGATCGCTACCTCATTCACTTCTGGCTGCTCATTAGCGTCACTTGACGCACTAACTTGTTGCGGGCATATGTATTTTGCTACAATATATCAGCAGTATCATACGCATATCTGATTGCTCTATATATATATAGTTTTATATCTATGTATGCTGCTCCCATCTCTTTTTATGCCTGTAATGCAAACACATATACTTAGCTCTCTCACTAGTGCCTCTTCTGACTCATGTAACATATGGTCTGCAGTTATCTCATTTGACCCATTTAACACACTGTTACAGTTCTTTGTAACATTTGTCTGGATCTATCTGCGATCCTGGACATCTCTTCTGCTCAATCTCCCACACCCACCTTACGCCTTTCTAACATGGAGCACTGCGGCAAGCACACATATAAAATAATCTACCCACCCGCACTCACAAAAAAAGCCGCTAAACGCTTTAAACACAACTTCCTGAGGTCCCACCCTGAAACACCCTTTGCCGATACCTACTGCTCTCCGGTAAATGGATCCCTGAACACTGATATCATCTTCCACACCGCACGCAGAACTCAATGGAGAAAAACTTTCCTTGCCTTACTCAACGTCTTCACCAGCAGGAAATCCGCTCATGGGCTTTCACTCTCCATCGCACCATCCAAACTCTTCCCTGGCAGTACAGCCATTACTATTTACAATAACGGGATTGTTCTAATTCAATCCACAGACAGGAACCTTGAACTACTCGACAACCTGTTCCCCACTTTCAAAGAGCACCTCTCCAATTGGCCCTCCACACATACCCCAATCCAACTGAACCAGAACCCCTCACTTCCAACTAACGTCCCAGAATGACCCACCGCCTCTGACCCTCACACCCTGACTCTATGCCATCCCAAATACCCCCCAAATCTCTCCACCCCCGCCACTCCCTACACTCCCACCGCACCTAGCTCCACCTCTAACTGTGTCCTCCCTCCCCCCACTCCCTGCTCCCCCCCTCCTGGCCCCCACCCCTCCCTCAACATCTCCCCCCCTACTCTCTGCACTCAAACAACTCCTGTCATACACCCTTCCCGCAACATCTCCCCCCCAGTCCCTGCTCTCCCGCCACTCCTAGCCATCACTCCTCCCTCAACAGCGCCCCCCCCACTCTCGGTGTTCAACCCATTCCAGACCTACACCCTTCCCTCAACATCTCACCCCCCACCCCCACTCAAACAACTCCTGTCATACACCCCTCCCTCAACATCTCCCCCCCACTCCCTGCACTCCCGCCACTCCTAGCCTTCACTCCTCCCTCAACAATGCCCCCCCTATTCTCGGCACTCAATCCATCCCAGACATACACCCCACCCTCAACATCTCCCCCACCACCCCCTGCACTCCAAGCCTCCAATCTTCCCTCAACAGTTCACTCCCCACCCTTAGCTCCCCCTCCACTCCTGGTCCCCACTCCCCTCTCAATATCTCCCCCCCGACTCTCACTCCCCATTACTACACTTGCCCCCCCGCAACGACCAGTCTCCACTCGTCCCGCATTTGCCTCACTCCTGTCACTGATTACTCTCCCAATAACTCTAACCCCATTCCCAACGGCACGCTGGACACAATCATCACCACCCTCCTCCAAGTGAAAGAAGAGCTCCACTCGCTCAAAGAGTTACTCCTCACGCACACCGACCACCCCCCCTCACCACTTCTTCTCAACGAATCATCAACTCCCTCCCACATCCTAGGCACCCCCTACATGGGACTTCTATCCCCTCTCGCAATACCTCCAACAGGCCTAAGCGCACTATCAAGACACATCCTAATCGCCCCTTACGTTGGACCTCTATCCCCTCTCGCAATACCGCCAACCGCCCCCAGCGCGCAATCAAGACTCCCTCGGACCGCGACATACACACCCTACTCAGCACATATGTCCCGGCAACCCAAAACAGCTTAACCACCACGCACATTTCCATTCCTACGATTCTCTCCAACCCTAGTAGGCACCCCACGCATAGTAACAGAGGCTCTGTTCCCAACAACCTCACTAAAGTCCCTCTCACTACGGAACCCTCCACCTCCCCTTGCACCCCCAGACTCAAATGCACACTTCTCAACTGTAGATCAGCCCAAAAACACTCGACGGAGGTCGCCGACCTCATCTTGTCTAGGAACCTTGACCTGGCCATACTAACTGAAACATGGTTAACTGAATCCTCCAATCCTATCATGGATATCCTAGTCCCCCCCAACTACTGCATCACAAGACTTGACAGGTCCATCAAGACAGGTGGCGGAATCGCCTTCATTTACAAGAGCAACCTCTCTATTAATAAAGTCACCACCCCTTCTCTTACCTCCTGTGAATACTTCTGCCTTGATGATACCAGTGAGAACAAACCTGTATGTTCACTACACATCATGTACCACCCCCCGGGGGACAACCTCGTCTTCTCCCAACAACTCATGGACACAATATCAATCAACGCAGGACGGCAAAACACACAAATTTACCTTGGTGACTACAATCTCCATTGGAATGATTGCAGTGACGCAGTAGTTAATAGCCTCAAAAGTTTCCTTACCACTTCTGACCTCACTCAAATTTGCAACACCCAGACACACGACAAAGGCTCTATCCTCGACCTGGTCATTTCCAAAGAAGGCACCACTCAACTCGACTCAATCCAACCTTGTGACTGGTCAGACCACCATATTATCACATTCTTCATCAAGGAAAAAGTAAAACTCATCCCGGTGCAATACGCCATGCCCAAAGTCTGGAAAAGAGACATGAGGAAACTCAATCCAAACTCTCTACCCCCCAACAGCTGCAATCTCCTACTCCCCCCTACTGACGCTACTGACGTTCAGGACCTAACTGACCACTATCTCAACTACATGGCCACAATAATCAATGAGGCCGCTCCAATGCAACTGAAAAGAGTATCCACTAAGATATCCAACCCCTGGTACAACGGGAGTCTCAATGAAGAGAGACAGGCTATGCGAACGGCAGAGCGTACCTGGAGATCAGCTCCCTCGACATTGCATCTCAAAACTTTGAGGAAAAAGAGAAATGCATACTTCAGGAAAATAAAACGCTCAAAGTCAGAGTTCTTCAGAATCCAGCTAGACCAAGCAAAAAACCGTCCAAGTAAATTGTTCGAGCTAATCCGATCTCAATCTAAGGAACAACCCCCAGCTGTCGACATTATGAGCACTACTCCTTCCTGTGAAGATTTCTCAGCTTTCTTTAACAAAAAAACTGATAATATACGGAGAGACCTCCTCAATGACGCAAGCCTTTACTCAATACCCAACTGCATAACACCCAATAAACTAAAAAACAATGCGACATGGTCATCTTTTGACACCTACTCTGAAGAAGAAATTGACAGAATACTCAGCACCCTAAAACCATCCAATCACCTCACTGACCCTCTTCCTGCTAACGCCGTAAAAGACTTCATCCCTTTGCTACTCCCACTCTGGACTAAAATTATCAATAGCTCACTACAACAAGGAACCATTCCGGACTCCCTCAAAGTTGGACAAGTTACACCTTTACTGAAGAAACCAACAGCCGACCCCACTGATCTAAACAACTACCGTCCGATTACCAACATTCCCACTCTCGCCAAACTTTTAGAAAAATGCGTCCAACTCCAAATGACAAAGCACATAGAACAATTTGATCTCCTCAACCCTCACCAATCAGGCTTCCAAGCAGGGCACAGTACTGAAACCGCTATGACTCACATAATTGATGACGCCATACAAATCTTAGATCAAAATAATACCTGCCTCCTCATCCTTCTTGATCTCTCTTCAGCATTCGACACAGTGAAACATGAGAACTTACTCGAACTCCTAAAGACAAGAATGGGCTTCTCTGGGACTGTGCTTCGTTGGTTCACTTCCTTTCTACACAACAGGTCTCAAAAATTCAAGAGCAAAAACGTGATGTCTTTCCCAGTACCGGTATCGTTAGGTGTCCCTCAAGGATCCTGCCTTTCCCCTACTTTGTTCAACCTAGTTATGGAACCTCTCACCACCCTGCTACAAGCATCCAATGTACACTTTCACATGTACGCCGATGACACTCAAATATATCTCAAGTTACAATCCCCCAAAGACATCCTGAGTCTGAATTCAACGATCAGAAGCACCCAATCTTGGCTGGCCGATAACCACCTCAAACTCAATGCTATGAAGACTTAGTTCCTCCTAATCTCACCTCCCACGAAAATATCTTCCGCACAAACATGGCTTAAGCACCTAACAGCACTCAATGTCCAACCGACCATCGTGGACTCAGCAAAATCCCTAGGCATAACACTCGACACCAACCTCAACATGCTGCAGCATATCAGCAAGGCTACTAAGGGGGCGAACTTCCAAATCAATACCTTGAGGAAACTGAAACCCTTCCTCCCAGCTAAAGACTTCCAAACAGCAGTACAAGCTCTAGTCATCCCTCGCATAGACTACGGCAGCGTGGCCCTCTGCGGCCTCCCCCTAACGACAACTGCACCCCTCAGAGCGTCACTAAATGCGGCTGCAAGACTCATCACTGGATCAAAAAAGTATTCGCATATCTCCCCTGACTTCAAATCCTTGAACTGGCTGCCTCTTGAAGCCAGAATACAGCTGAAAATTGCCTGCATGACGCACAAGGCTATACACCTGAAATCACCCAGCTACCTCACTCATATGTTGACAATTTCTGGTGGGTCCAGAACTACCAGGAGCACAAACAATCTTCTGCTCAAACCGCGAAGATTCCGGAAGGAAAAAACTTACAAACGCTCCTTCTCTGGAATGGCACCCAGGATCTGGAACGCACTTCCTCCTGAAACGAGGCTCATCTCTTCCTCCCTTCTTTTTAAGAAAGAAGTCAAAAGTATCCTTATGGCTCAATACACTTGAACAATTTGTTTGATTTACATTGCGAACAGTATTACCAGTATTTTGTTATGATATTGCCTATATATTCCTATGCACGTGTGTTTTGACGTATATTAGTCTAAAGTGCTTAGATCCTTGCTCCCTCATATCAGTTTTTTCTCTATTTCTTACAGCGTTTTGATGGCCTACGCTCCAAATATGCCTTACTACCTCATACCTGTACTATACGTACTATTTTTATAATAATAATTTTCTGTATTATTTACAGCGTTTTGATGGCCTACGTTCCAACTATGCCTTGCTACCTCATACCTGTACTATACGTAATATTCTTGCTATGTACATGTACTTGATGATCTACCTCCCTACTATGCCCCCTTGTTCCCCTACCCTCCTCCTGCCTTTGTAAAGCGCTCTGTTATCTGCAAAGATCTTGTTCGCGCTATATAAAACTCTCAAAATAAAATAAAAATAAATCAAATAAAGTTACGTGGAACCCAAGGAGGGTAAAGGTGATGTAAATCCCATGACCAAGCCACGATAGTCAGTTCAATTTACCTGTCTCGAGATGCCCGGGTGCAGAGTTTCCTGGCTGTCCTAGGTGCTGAAGCGGGAGCTATGGGAGAGCTGGTCTAACTGCTTACACGGTGCTGGTGTGTAACAGGGCGCAAAAAGTCGACACTGAAGCCACTGCTGATGTCGGATGAAGGTTTTGCAGAGCTCCCTTAAGGTGCAGCATCAAGTAAAAGGGTTAGTTGCTTGACTTGCAACCAACAAGCGTTAGAAGCAGTAAGCACAGTAGAAAGTTAATTCGACATCTGGAGGTCCGTGGAACACGGTAGGTACCTGAAATTTCACGAGGGTCAGGACTACTTTTCCCACAATGCAGTGGACCATCTACTTATGGGTGATAACTCCGCGGGCATGATGGCCAACAATTCCAGTACATTGTTTATTCTTGCGGTTGCAGGGGACTAGTGCCACTAGTCAAGGGGAGTCTGAGGTTGCTTCTGGCTCTCACAGGGGTCCCTCTATGTCTGGGGGAACTGAGCTTTGGCCTAATTAGAGTCACAGCCGTGCAGTTTCAGGAGTGCTGCAACAGGTGCAGACTATCCTTCTTTTGGCTTGTGCAAGTCCTGTTGTCACAGACTTGGGTCTCCTCTTTGTCCTCTTTAATGACATTTGGTTAAAAACTGAGGTTCTGGTGTCAGGAGTAGCACTTAAATCCTAGATTTAGAGGCATTAGGGATGTGAGTGCAAGTGGCCTATCAGCTATTAGCCCCAGCGGTTAATCTTCCCCTGAGGTGACAACATCCAGGAGCATAGGTCACCTATTCTACTCAGATCCCACTATTCTACCACTTTTAATAATTGTGGAAATCTTCTTTAGCTGTACAGAGCAGGCAGCCCACCCTAGAGGTGTGGCTTGCCTTCTGGAGTGTATACCTGAATACTTAATTTACTTAATTTTTCCGCCTTCCTGTGTACAAATGTGCCTGGGAGCGGGGTGGGGGCTGTTTCCTCCTTTTATCACAGGCAGTGTAGCCTTTGAAGCTCACCGTCTTGATGTTCCACTTCTGCAGTCAGCCTGTCAGGGAGGGAGGTGTGACCTCCTTCCCATTCAGGTCATTGTTCCTGACTCTTGGGAGAGCCCACACCTCCTGGCAGGGGATCTGGTTGTCTTGGTGGAAACCTGCACAGTCTGCCAGCAAGAGCACAGGAAAGGCTGGGGTGACCTGGTGAGCAACCTCTGAGGTATCCACCCGGGTGCATACCATATTGTCCATGAGAATCATGTCAGGGGTATGGAGGCGCATTGTTTGATACCAAATACAACATACTTAGGTGGTACCAAAGTGAAGCTGCCAGCCCATGTTATCTTAAGGACCATCCATCACTTGTAGTGTCCTTTAATGGTAAATACCTCTGTAGGGACAAATAAGCTTCCACTTTCATTAAAGGTGACTGGCATATATTAAAAATAGTGCATTGACTTTGCTACACATGGTGAGGGCAAAGTCATGTTCAAGCACTTTGCACTGCTCCTGCAGTCTGTAGGGGAAGGCCTGATTTCAGTAGTTTACTTGGGTCACTCATAAACAGTGCTTCAAGCCCTGGAGACCCTTGTAGCACTTATGCCATGTTTACCACTGGCACCATATACAAGGGACTTATAAGGTAATGTAATGTATGTATACTTGTAAAGCGCACTGTTACCTCGTTACGTGGCGTCCTGGCGCTGTATTCCGCTGGGGAACCCGTCCTGGCTTTCCCTGTGAGAGGGCACCCCCAAGGTGAAGCCTGGCATCCCCGGCACTGCTAGGGCCGTTGTGGAGATTAAGCAAGCTATTGCCCAGAGTTGCAGAGTGGAACCCATGGTTAGCGTAGGCACCTAGGCGAGAATTATCGAGTCCGCGGACATTGACCCAAGACCCGCCGAGGTGGGAATTGAACCCTGGTCCCAGGCCGACCTCTGCTTCAGGGTCTGCCGCTTCTAACCAGTGAGCCACACTTCTCCACTAAAGTCCTTTGCCAGTTGGGGTTACAAATTCACATATATCATTTTTAGGGTGAGAGCACTGGCACTGGGACCTGGGCAACAGACTCTAGTACACTTTCAGAGTCATAACCACCAGCATTGGGACAAAACATGGTGGGGGAAGACCATACAAAAAGGGCATCTTCCTACATGCCCCCCCCCCCCCCCACTGACAAAAGATGATGAGCAACTAACCTATCCCCTGGTAGTTCTCATTGTCTAAATGGAAAAACCTGGAAAGGCCATCTGCATCAGCATGGTCATTCCTTGGTCTGTGTTCCACTGAGAAGTCCATGTTGTGTATGGAAATGTACCACCTCAACAATTTGGGGTTCTCTCTCCTTATCTGCATCAGCCATCTGAGAAGCCTGTGGTCAGTTTGAGACACCTTGCAGTGAGTCCCAATCAAGTAGGGTCTCACCTTCTTCAGGGACCAAACCACAGGAGAGGCTTCCCTCTCAACGGCACTCCAACACTGCTCTCTAGGGGGGAGTCGCCTGCTGATATAGGCAACTGGTTGATCCCGGCCATCATCATTTGTTTGTGACAACGCTGCCCCAATCCCATGTTCAGAAGCATCTGTTTGGACATTGAACCTCTTCCTTATCTGGTGCCTTCAGGACAGGTGCTGAGCAAATAACCTCCTGCATGGTGTCAAATGCCTTTTGGCATCCTGTGGTCCATATGACCTTCTGAGGCTGCTTTTAGAGGTAAGTTCACCGAGCTGGGCCACAATGGCCCCATAATCCTTCACAAACCTCCTTTAGTACCCAGTTAAACCAAGTAAACCCCTGAATGGTATGGATCTTGGGTTGGAGAGGTTAAGCTTAACCCCCACATGCAAGGTATCCCAAGAACACAACCGAACTCTGCGCTATCTGGCTCCTACTGGCCTTGATAGTTAACCCCTGTAATCTGCACAGAACATCATCTCTGGTTTTCCACCTGCTTTAAGTGAGGTTTGGAGAGCACTACTACTGCATTGCCTTCAAGGCATCTCGCAAAAAAGGACCCACATTTTTGATAAATCATCTAAAAATTCATGTACCCAACAGAGCACTTCGGTCATCCGCTGCTTTTCAGCTTAAGGTTCCATGCACGAAAACATCCTCCTGGGGCGACAGAAGATTTGTGGTTACCACAGCGAAGCTATGGAATACCATCCCATTGGAGATTAGATCCTGACAATCTTTGCCCACTTTCAGAAAACTGATCAAAGCTTGGCTTTTCAATCAATAAACTTTCTGGTCATCTACTGCTGTCCGTAGCGCCAAGACACCCCAGGGTATTTATGCGCTTTAAAAATCTCAAAAAATAAAAATAAATAAATACTAGGTTAGCCCAGGGATTACAAGAAAGTTCAATCACCCCTAGCTCTAACATCCTGCTGATTCAGTCTTAATACAAGGTTTGATTTGATCAAACGATTTGTATATTTTGTTTTTGACAAGGAGGCTGTCACCAGTGTCCACATCATGGGTACAGCATGTTGTCTGACCAGGGGTTATAGAAAATAGCTCAGCAAACTGACCTAGGAATTGCCTGCAGTCAGCTTGCTGTTGGTCAGTCAGAGTCTGTGAAGACAAAGCCATCTACTGAATCATATTGTAGGTTGTTTGACAGCAGATAAGGGAGGGGGTTCTATTTCCTCCTCCTGGCTCCCTCAGTGGCTATGAGCATGGTAATGTTAGCTCTGTCCTAGTATGGCTTTAGGTGATTTACATGGAGAACTCTGTGAGGACTTCTAGGGGTGCCTAGGTCTACCAAGTAAGTGCTTTCCTGTTTCTTCTCCAAAATGGGGTAGGGCCCAGTCCACTTGTCCTCAAGGGCCCTGTGAACCTACATGCTTCAAAACTTATACGAAATGATCTGGTTGGGCCTCAACCAGTGCTGCCCTTTGGTCATATCAGTGCTTGATAATCTCCTGGCTGGCCTCCAAATGTTTGTTTGCTCTCTTCATGTACTCAGCCATGTGTGAACACAGGCCCAGTGCATAGTCCACTATGTTCTGTTTGGGCTCTTTATAGGTTTCTCCCATCCTTCCCTCACCAGAATTAGAGGACACCTTACAGGATGGCCAAACAAAAGTTCAAAAGGGCTGAATCCAACACACTCTTGTGGCCCTCTCTGTAGGCAAACAAGAGGCAAGGCAACAAAACAGCCCATCTCCTTCTGAGTTTTTCAGGAAGGCCCATTATCATGCTATTCATGGATTTGTTGAACCTTTCAACCAAGCCCTTTGTCTGAGGGTGATAGGGGGTGGTGGACTTGTAGCTCACACCACATTCATTCCACATAGCTTTTAGGCATGCAGACATAAAAGTTGTCCCTCTATCGTAGACCACCTCTTTGGGAAACCCTACCCAGATGAAGATAATAAGGAGGGCTTTTGCCACTGCAGCGGAAGTGACAGTTCTGATGGGAATTGCCTCAGAGAACCTAGTGGCATGGTCTAATACTGTTCCTAGATGTAGTTTGAGGGTTAAGGGTACCAATAATGTCAATCCCTATTGTCTCAAAGGGAGTCTCAGGTACTGAAAGTGAAATTAAGGAGCCTTTGGTTGTGTTCCTGTCTTGCCACTGGCTTGACAGGTGATGCAAGAGCGGCAAAGCTCCTTCATTTTTTCAGATATCTAGGCCCAATAGAAATACGGCAACAACCTGTCCCATGTTTTGGTTTATCCCAGATGTCCAGCTAGGGGAGTATCATGTGCTAAGGCCATAATAAACTCTCTGTACATCAGGGGAACCACCCCTCTCCTGGCTGCCCATTGGCTGGGGTGTACAGATTCCAATATTCCCAGTAGGCCCTATGCATTCCACTGACATCTTCTTGCCTTGCAACAAGCCTTCAAGACTTGGGCATGTCTTTTGCCCTTGGTATAGGTTCTCTCTTAGAAGCTGTGCGAGGTCAGGGCAGACCCCTTCTGCTGCAGTTCCGTCTTCAGGCACCAGGGCATCTCCCTCAGGAGAACTCTCACCCTGGTCCTGTGATCTCTTTGAAGCTGTCTTAGCTGTCTTCTTGTCCTTTCTTTTGTTTTAGGTGCTGTGGTCCACTATTTTAGGAAACATGACTTGCCTGATGTGCTGATTGTGCTCTTGTGGTAACACACACCCACTCCAGGTCTCAGCATTTCTGTATGAGCCTTCCTTTCAACTTCTGTCCAAGCAGAAGTCTTCGGATCATTTCCCAACAGACACTCCACTGGGATGGCAGAGGACCAGTAACCCCTACCTACTCCAAGCTTACCAAGACCATTGGATGGAGCTTAGTCTCATTGTCTGCATCGGTAACCTGATGACTAACACCAGTTATCATTAGGTCTGGGACAACCAGTCTAGCAACCACCACAGTGACACTGGGCCCTGTATCCCTCAGAGCCACTTCCTCAGTCCCATTGATTTTAGACCTTTGTCTGTACTCCTGCAGGGTTGGAGGTAAGACAGCCCGGACTGCAATGTGCACCCTACCAAGGGAAACTAAAGTAGCCTCAGTGTATCCTCTAGCCTCTCCAGAGCTCACTTTTACCTCCACTCCTATGTTAAATAATCCTTTGGATTGTAACACCACTGAGGGACTATTTGGAACATGCTGCATCTCCTTTCTTGTGTCCTGCCTAATGAAAGTCATGACACAGCCCAGAGTCCTTTCCTGGGTCTTAGTTCTTACTCTGATATTCTTTGCTTTTGGTCTGCGAGAAGTCTTGGTGCCCAACCTCCTGAGAAGAACTTTGAGTGCCTTTTGAGAACTCCTTCTTTTTCTCTTTGTTGTTGCCTGCCTCCGTCCCCTGCTGGGAAGTCTTAGTACCCTTTTTCTGGCCATTCCCATCATGGGTCTTTCTGGACACCATGGTTCTGACCTATTTCTCAACTATCCTTCTCAACTTTCTTGGAGAAGACAATTTGGAATCTACCATATATTGATGCAATTTCTCTGTGGCACAATTAGTCAAAATGTTATTTTAATATATTTTATAGAGCGTGCGTTTACCCAAAATGCGTCTTGACACTAGTGTCATTTGCAACCGAAAACGTGAGATAAGCAAAAACAAAGGACTTTGCCAGCAGCTAAAAGAACTATTAGACTATGGTACTAAATGAAAAGTTTTCAATTCCTTCCTGAACTTCAATAGATTAGGCTGGCCTCTAAAATAATGAATGGGTAAAGAATTCCATCATTTAGCAGTGAAATAGGGAAACTTCATCTGCCCCAATAACATCTTTTTATTCTGGTTACACACACCCGCCTGGCATTGCTAAACCGCAGAGTTGGAGAAGGTAAGTATGTACCATTGAAAAACACCTTGCACAAAGCGAGGACCAACTTGATGCAGTGCCTTATGTGCCCACAATAGTGCTTTAAATGTGTGTCCCATGCCCTAATAAGCAGCCAATCAAGATCTATAATGGCTTTCGGGGCTGAGCAGGACATTGGAAGATTATTTAGCACTCTTGCTGCTGTGTTTTGGAGGATTTGCAACCTGTTGAGAAGGCGCGATTGGGAGTCCACATAGAGAGCAGTACAGTTATCTATTTTAGATATAACAAGAGCCAGGATAACTGTTTTCCAGAGCTCCATAGGAAGGAAAGGCAGGATTTTCTTTAAAATGTTCAACATGAGGAACCTGGATGATTTCACCTGCTTAGAATGGTTAATCAAGTTGAGATTTGAGTCAAGAATAACCCCCAAATTTCTAGCTTTCGCAAGTGGAAGGGGCCCAAGGCTGGGTGACCTCTAAGAGGAATTCTAGAATGAGCAATCCTTGTTGAATAGCTGTACCTCTGTCTTTTCCGAGTCCAATTAAAAAAGATTCTTCTGCCTCCAGTTTGCGATCCTCGTCATATACCTCCTGAAATCTTTGGCCACTCTATCCGGCTCAGTAGACACCAATGCCACTATTTGGGTATCATCAGAATAAAAAAATACAGAGAATCCTCAGGATCAAACTAATTTGATTAAAGGGGTGAAACAGGCATTAAATAATGTTGAACTTAGTGAAGATCCCTGAGGACCCCACATGGAAGTGTAAATGGATTGGGGGCAAAAAAAGTTCAAGGCCACCGATTGCTCTCTGTTAGACAGAAAATACTTTATTCATTTGAGAGCAGAAGCTTTAATGCCTATCCTTTCTAAGCTGTTTACCAGACAGAGGTGGTCAACCGTATAAAATGCAGGTATAAGATCCAAAAGGATCACTGCATTATCTCCTCTGTCCACAATAGCTTTGATTTCTTCAGTTGCCACCAATAAGGTAGATTATTTGCAATGATAGGACCGAAACCCTTGTTGAGCATAATCTAAACAGTTCGTGTTTTCAAGGAAAATTGAAATTTCCTGATTCATGGCCTTTTATAAAAGTTTAGCAGGAAGAGGTAGGCACAATCGAGGTCTTTAATTCTTTACATCTAAGCACTTCTTTAGAAGTGGCAGAATATAAGCTTTTTCCAGACCACTGAAAAACTACCAGACTCAAGGATCCTGTTAGGTAATACCGTGAGATAGGCAGAAATGGTAACTGAAGCCGGATAGAGTACTTATGTATGGCAGGGATCACCAGGAGCTCCAGACTTCATGGAGGTAATTAGATTAGAGACTTTCTCCTTAGAAAGTGGAGTGAAATAGTTCATTACAGAGGAATGGGTAACACAATCATCATCAATACATTCCTCCCCAGTATCCGTCACCAAGACTGATTTGGAATTATTTTAGCTATTTGGCACTGTCTTAACTCGTTTACCGCAGTGGCAATTCCGCCGCGGTGTGGGTATTCCATTGCATGCGCGGGGCCGCGTCGGCCAACGGACGTGCGCAGCACTACCGAAGTAGTGCTTGCGACGGTCGTTGGCCGACGGCCGCACGCAAGGGGTTAAACTCCAGGAAGATTTAATTTACTTTTAAAAATAAGAAATATACAAATTCATCACATAACTTTTAGCTGGGAGTTGCTACATTTTTGTTGCCAAGAGATGAAAGTAATTTAACTGTATTAAACAGTTCCTTAGTGGAATTTTCAGCTGAGCTGCTCTAATTTTATCAGCAAAGTATATTGTTTTAACTGTCTGAACCATAGTTTTATATTTTTTTACCATGGTTTTATATATTGTTTTTTCCTCTAGGCTGTAAGTTTTCCTCCAGAGTTGTTCTTGGTGCCTTCATTTCTTTTCATACTCTCTGAGCTCATAGGAGTACAAAGGCGCCAAAGGTGTGAGTTGATGGTTAGTTTTTGTTTTAAGAGGCACTACTTGAGAGAGGCCTCATACCTGGCGGCAGCTTGCTCCACATCTTTAGTAATTCAGGGCTTGGAATTGCATAGAAGATTGTTTCATTTATTTTTATCAATTTTCTTCCATATGTGATATTTTAGTACTGATGATGCTTTGGAAGAAATGTGCTCCTTCATAATTACATTATAAAGCCCATGATAAGTGTCTACCTCATTGCCTTTTATCCAGCCTTCAGATGCTTTGGAAGAAGCGTTCCCAAAGGCCACCCATGTCTGATTTTGTCCTTTATGGGTGTCCCTAATATTCAATCTATACTCCTCCTTTGTGGGTCCAAATCCTTCTATCAAGGTCTCCTTCATATGCTGACACGACTCAGCAACATCCTTATTAATGGTCAGAAGTCTATCTCTTACCTTCATAGAGTGTGTTGTAAAGGCATTGTGTTGTAATGCCTGCATTGTAATGGATGTTTCCCCTCCCATAGTAGAGAGCCCCAGTGCTGGTGACCTATCCTTTGCATTTTTCAGGTCCTCTCAAAGACTGCTTAACATCTGTCAATGTCATCACCATCACTAAACTTGGGGACAATCCCTTTGGGGATCTTAGAATCAAAAGATTCTTTCTGCTTTCTAATAAAATTTCTGCCAACATTATGTTTGGACTTGAAGCCCATCTTGACCCTTCTTTCTTCAAGGACTAGTCTCATTTCCTCAAGTCTAATCTTCTGCTCCTGTAGTGAGAGGAGATCAAAGAGGAGATCAAACTCTTCCTCAAGGCTTGCTACCACCTTACCAGAAGGGGGTCTACTGGAGTTACTACTGTCACTTCCCACTGGTGAAGGGGGTCTGGGAAAGGGTGGAGAGTTGGGGTCTTCACCTTCTTCACCATCATCGTCAATATGGGCTAGGGCCTCAGCCCACCCTCTTAAGGGTCTTCTTCTGAGGAGTAGCCCTCCCTCTCTAGTCTTTCCTTTTCATAGCAGCCACAGGCTTCTTCAAGTACCTCCTTTTTACCTGTCACTCTGTAGCTAATGCCCTTTGCTTTGCGCAATGCACTCAGATCACTGATCCTCAGGGCTTGGATGACTGCCTGGTTGAGAGACTCACCAGCCTCCATTGTGCCTAACTTTTTACTTGGAAGTTGGCACTTTAAAACATTTTTTTTAAAACATTTAAATATTTTCCCAAATGTCCTAATCCTTTTTAGGTCGAGCAACCCTACCCTCAATGCGTGAGCATTGAAGGTGTTTCTGTCAGACCTATTGTGGCCCATATTTAGGAATGTGGACAGCTATCAGACGCGCGCTTTGACAATGCCAGATTTCACCTCGGGAGCGCGCGTCTGAGCTGCGCTTGCGCGGAGCAAAGCCCTTGCTCACACACAGACACAGGCAGCCCCCACCCCTCTGCATGCACGCACGCACACACACACACAGGCGCGCGCATGCACACGCAGGCACACAAACAGGCACACGGCACACTATCCCCTGCCTCGCATTCTCTCTCAATCACACACAGTCACGCATGCGCACACACATTCCCTCGCGCACACACGCACACACGCGCGCACACACTCCCCCCCTCCCCTCCCCTCTCCTCCCCCACAGGCATACACACAGGCACGCACAGACTTCACATTAGCCCTGGGCCCCACTCACCGACTGCGCTCTTCCGGCGGGGCTCCCCTCGCGCTCCGCTCCTCACGGCGCGGCGCGTCTCCTCTTCTGAATCGGGGCTCCCTCAGGTCAGAGGAGCCCCGCAACAGGCGCCACACTCTTCCTTCTCCCCGGCCCCCTCCTGGGGACCCGGGCTACCCCGGACCGGCAGGGCGCTCCATGCGCCGGCATGTCTTCTCACGGACTTCGGGAGGCGGGACTTCCGGTCGGCCGCGAGCGGATTGGCCGGCCGGCCAAGAGCTTCCGGATCGCCGCGGGCAGCGCGGCGGCACCCAGAGACCCTTTCTAGGTTCATAATATACAGCCCTCTGACCACCGTTTCCTGTCTCCGAATCCGCTTTAGAGACAGTGCTTTATGCTTAAACTGGCTTTTTCTTTCCGTATATTCTTCTCACTGTTGGACGGTGCTAAAAAACTGAGTGCATTATCACTGACTCCTAGGGGAGACTAGTATATGAATATATGCAGGGAATATTTATTTGAACCACAACACATTGATATTGTATGTTTCAGAATGGGTTCCATTCCAGTTATTAACTGTACCCGCAGGTGTCAATGAATTTTTGACAGTACTGTTCATCATCATTCTGTTACTTGCTGAAGTTATTCAAATGTTGAGCATGCGATTGCATCATGTCCTCTTATGTGTATTGACTGCACTCCTAATGGATTATGATGTGGGGTATCTATGCTATAACTTTCACAGTATTCAGTACTCCATTATTTCCTATTTGTTTTGAATACAGCCAGTCTTTTCCAAAAATCCTGTGTGCTGCAGTATTCAAACTAGACCCACATTGCACTATGTAAGCGAGTTAACACTCCAGAGTATCTGAACATATTCAGCCTGTTCTGAAGTATAGCCTGTAAAATAATGTGTGTCTTTCCACAGTATCATGCTGTGCTTTGATTTGTATCCCCAAAGCATTACACTCCGCATAATTAAACTGCACTCAATGCAACAAACACTCCAAATCCCACTCAGTGCCACATAATTACACGCCACATAATTTCACTGGACTCAATGCAACATACACTCCAAATACCACTCAGTGCCACATAACTACACGCCACATAATTACGCTGCACTCAATGCCACATACACTCCAAATACCACTCAGTGCAACATAATTATATGCTATGTAATTACACTGCACTCAATGCAACATACACTCTAAATATTACCACTCAGTGCCACATAATTACACACCACACAATTACACTCTATTGAATACAACATACACTCCTCAGAATACCACTCAGTGCCACATAATTACACTCAACATAATTACACTCTACTCAATGCAACATAAATACACTCCACATAATACCACACAGTGCCACATAATTATATGCTACATAATTACACTGCACTCAATGCAACATACACTCTAAATAATACCACTCAGTGACACATAATTACACGCCACACAATTAAACTCTACTGAATACAACATACCCTCCCCATAATACCACTCAGTGCCACATAATTATAAGCTACATAATTACACTGCACTCAATGCAATATACACTCCAAATACCACTCAGTGCCAGATAATTACACACCACATAATTACACTCTACTGAATGCAACACACACTCCACACAATTAGAAGAACTTTTATTCAAGTATTAATTATTAAAAAAATTAAAAGCCATATTTATTTTTAATATCAATACATCTAATTCACGTAAATACAACACATATTGCATTACAAATGCTATATGTGTCACATTTGCGAAAGTTAAAACTATTGGCATTGTAAATGACAAAGCTATTGATTTTGCTATTTTCAAAACCAACACATAAATAACAAAACTGTCATTTACAATACCAATAGCTCAAACTTTCCTAATGCGAGACCTATTGCATTGCAAATGCTTGTTATTGTACCTATTGGAATGGAGGTCTACACAGGGCCCTAGAATTCCAATGCAAAAAAAATTGAAAACTTTAAAAAAAAAACATTCAGTCTAAAATCAACAGCGGTCTCGCCTTTGCCAAAGTTAGAGCTATTAGTATTGTAAATGACAAAAATTGTATTTATGTGTTGGTTTTGAAAACATAAATAAATGGCATTATCATTTACAATGTCAATAGCTTAATCTCTCGCAAATACGAGACCTTTTGCATTTACACCCACCCACAGAGAGCCACAAACACACACACAGAGCCCCCCACACACACACACACACACAGCCCTACACACACACACACAGAGCTCCCCCCACACACACAGAGAGCCCCCCCACACAAACACAGAAAGCCCCCCACACACACAGAAAGCCCCCCCACACACACACACAGAGCCCCCCCCACACACAGAGCCCCCACACAAACAGAGCCCCCCCCACACGCACACAGAGCCCCCCCAAACACACAGAGCCCCCCCACACACATAGAGCCCCCCACACACACAGAGCCCCCCACATACAGCGCCCCCCACACACCCGAGTTTCGTTTTCTTCCTCCCGTGGTCGATTCCCGCTCCACTTCTAGTTTCGTTTCTTCTTCTTCTGCCTGTTGTCACTGCGGTGGGGGAGGGGTGGGAGCGGTGCACTCCTGCAGCCTTCTACCTCTTTCCTCTGTCAGAGGCGCTGCGTGTGTACTCTACTGTGTTCCTAAATCAGCCATAGTATTTACTAAACACCCTGCGTTTTCCAAACACTGGTTTTTATCAGCCCCGCCATACAAATGTACTTATTTGTGCTACACTACGCTAACTTCTGTAGCAATGAATGTACGCAACGAGAGTCAGTTAGAACTGCGCGGCACAGAAAGGCAATGAACAAGGGCCTGTGTGTGTGTAAATGTTTTTGGGCTCAAATTTATAACAAGTGCAACAAACAGCAATATATTTAATTCTTCTTAGCGAAGCTGATGCGACAGCCGCCCATTTGGGAGCCAAGTGCCCTGCTAGGTAGCGCAGACACTGCAGTTCACCTACACTATCACACTATCGTATCACAGCTTGCATCTCAATAACGAAAGCAAGGTGTCACTGCGTGGAGCTATTGTTGGGACAGGAGTGTTTATTACAGCCCGTTTCCTGATGAGGTGATTGCGCAAAATGCTCTTAAGTAACCCCGCAGAAATGGCACAGGGGAGACAGAACGACAAAACACGAGGGATATATTACGCTTTCTGGACAGGCTTCCACCTCTTGCGGCTTGCATAGATGGCATTGGTGTTCATCGCGAGTCCCTCCTGCGACGACGGGACACTTACAGCAGGGGAGGTCTTCCTGAGGACTCGACTTCTTCCGGCAGCGTTCATCCAGAAATGGCGTCACAAAAGCGGCGCTATTTTTGCGATTCAGGGGCGAGTTTTTAGTAGTTGAGTGACGGATGACGTCACGGCTTAAAAACTGCAAAAAACACGCCCCGAATCGCAAAAATATTTACAACAAGGGGTGGTGAGGGACAGAGTCTCTGAATTAAACAGAATACTCTCACCCAGTCAAGAGATCAGGGCTATATCCAACACCGTTTTTTAGCTCACTGCCCCATCCCAGCTCAGAACCTGGCTGTATGCAAATTAGTCTGTTCCTGTCCCAGTGCATGATGGGAACAGGGCAAACCAAACTACAAAAGCCAATTCTTACACTGGGAAGGAAACAAGCTACCGGGGACCGGTTTCTGGCATTTCAGCCGTCTTCGGACCGGTTTGCTTGAATCCTGATGGTGCAATGAGCAAGGGACTCACATCTGAGTATACCCTTCCACGCTTAGGGTGGACAAAAATATTTACAACAAGGGGTGGTGAGGGACAGAGTCTCTGAATTAAACAGAATACTCTCACCCAGTCAAGAGATCAGGGCTATATCCAACACCGTTTTTTAGCTCACTGCACCATCCCAGTTTCAGAACCTGGCTGTATGCAAATTAGTCTGTTCCTGTCCCAGTGCATGATGGGAACAGGGCAAACCAAACTACAAAAGCCAATTCTTACACTGGGAAGGAAACAAGCTACCGGGGACCGGTTTCTGGCATTTCAGCCGTCTTCGGCCCGGCTTGCTTGAATCCTGATGGTGCAATGAGCAAGGGACTCACATCTGAGTATACCCTTCCACGCTTAGGGTGGACAAAAATATTTACAACAAGGGGTGGTGAGGGACAGAGTCTCTGAATTAAACAGAATACTCTCACCCAGTCAAGAGATCAGGGCTATATCCAACACCGTTTTTTAGCTCACTGCACCATCCCAGTTTCAGAACCTGGCTGTATGCAAATTAGTCTGTTCCTGTCCCAGTGCATGATGGAAACAGGGCAAACCAAACTACAAAAGCCAATTCTTACACTGGGAAGGAAACAAGCTACCGGGGACCGGTTTCTGGCATTTCAGCCGTCTTCGGCCCGGCTTGCTTGAATCCTGATGGTGCAATGAGCAAGGGACTCACATCTGAGTATACCCTTCCACGCTTAGGGTGGACAAAAATATTTACAACAAGGGGTGGTGAGGGACAGAGTCTCTGAATTAAACAGAATACTCTCACCCAGTCAAGAGATCAGGGCTATATCCAACACCGTTTTTTAGCTCACTGCACCATCCCAGTTTCAGAACCTGGCTGTATGCAAATTAGTCTGTTCCTGTCCCAGTGCATGATGGGAACAGGGCAAACCAAACTACAAAAGCCAATTCTTACACTGGGAAGGAAACAAGCTACCGGGGACCGGTTTCTGGCATTTCAGCCGTCTTCGGCCCGGCTTGCTTGAATCCTGATGGTGCAATGAGCAAGGGACTCACATCTGAGTATACCCTTCCACGCTTAGGGTGGACAAAAATATTTACAACAAGGGGTGGTGAGGGACAGAGTCTCTGAATTAAACAGAATACTCTCACCCAGTCAAGAGATCAGGGCTATATCCAACACCATTTTTTAGCTCACTGCACCATCCCAGTTTCAGAACCTGGCTGTATGCAAATTAGTCTGTTCCTGTCCCAGTGCATGATGGGAACAGGGCAAACCAAACTACAAAAGCCAATTCTTACACTGGGAAGGAAACAAGCTACCGGGGACCGGTTTCTGGCATTTCAGCCGTCTTCGGCCCGGCTTGCTTGAATCCTGATGGTGCAATGAGCAAGGGACTCACATCTGAGTATACCCTTCCACGCTTAGGGTGGACAAAAATATTTACAACAAGGGGTGGTGAGGGACAGAGTCTCTGAATTAAACAGAATACTCTCACCCAGTCAAGAGATCAGGGCTATATCCAACACCGTTTTTTTAGCTCACTGCACCATCCCAGTTTCAGAACCTGGCTGTATGCAAATTAGTCTGTTCCTGTCCCAGTGCATGATGGGAACAGGGCAAACCAAACTACAAAAGCCAATTCTTACACTGGGAAGGAAACAAGCTACCGGGGACCGGTTTCTGGCATTTCAGCCGTCTTCGGCCCGGCTTGCTTGAATCCTGATGGTGCAATGAGCAAGGGACTCACATCTGAGTATACCCTTCCACGCTTAGGGTGGACAAAAATATTTACAACAAGGGGTGGTGAGGGACAGAGTCTCTGAATTAAACAGAATACTCTCACCCAGTCAAGAGATCAGGGCTATATCCAACACCGTTTTTTAGCTCACTGCACCATCCCAGTTTCAGAACCTGGCTGTATGCAAATTAGTCTGTTCCTGTCCCAGTGCATGATGGGAACAGGGCAAACCAAACTACAAAAGCCAATTCTTACACTGGGAAGGAAACAAGCTACCGGGGACCAGTTTCTGGCATTTCAGCCGTCTTCGGCCCGGCTTGCTTGAATCCTGATGGTGCAATGAGCAAGGGACTCACATCTGAGTATACCCTTCCACGCTTAGGGTGGACAAAAATATTTACAACAAGGGGTGGTGAGGGACAGAGTCTCTGAATTAAACAGAATACTCTCACCCAGTCAAGAGATCAGGGCTATATCCAACACCGTTTTTTAGCTCACTGCACCATCCCAGTTTCAGAACCTGGCTGCATGCAAATTAGTCTGTTCCTGTCCCAGTGCATGATGGGAACAGGGCAAACCAAACTACAAAAGCCAATTCTTACACTGGGAAGGAAACAAGCTACCGGGGACCGGTTTCTGGCATTTCAGCCGTCTTCGGCCCGGCTTGCTTGAATCCTGATGGTGCAATGAGCAAGGGACTCACATCTGAGTATACCCTTCCACGCTTAGGGTGGACAAAAATATTTACAACAAGGGGTGGTGAGGGACAGAGTCTCTGAATTAAACAGAATACTCTCACCCAGTCAAGAGATCAGGGCTATATCCAACACCGTTTTTTAGCTCACTGCACCATCCCAGTTTCAGAACCTGGCTGTATGCAAATTAGTCTGTTCCTGTCCCAGTGCATGATGGGAACAGGGCAAACCAAACTACAAAGGCCAATTCTTACACTGGGAAGGAAACAAGCTACCGGGGACCGGTTTCTGGCATTTCAGCCGTCTTCGGCCCGGCTTGCTTGAATCCTGATGGTGCAATGAGCAAGGGACTCACATCTGAGTATACCCTTCCACGCTTAGGGTGGACAAAAATATTTACAACAAGGGGTGGTGAGGGACAGAGTCTCTGAATTAAACAGAATACTCTCACCCAGTCAAGAGATCAGGGCTATATCCAACACCGTTTTTTAGCTCACTGCACCATCCCAGTTTCAGAACCTGGCTGTATGCAAATTAGTCTGTTCCTGTCCCAGTGCATGATGGGAACAGGGCAAACCGAACTACAAAAGCCAATTCTTACACTGGGAAGGAAACAAGCTACCGGGGACCGGTTTCTGGCATTTCAGCCGTCTTCGGCCCGGCTTGCTTGAATCCTGATGGTGCAATGAGCAAGGGACTCACATCTGAGTATACCCTTCCACGCTTGCCCCGGTAGCTTGTCTCCTTTCTGGTGAAGAATTGGCTTGGTAGTTTAGTCTGCCCTGTTCCCATGATGCATTGGGCCAGGGATAGACTGATTTGCATATAGCCAGGTTCTGAGCTGGGATGGGGCAGTGAGATAAATAACGGTGATGGATCAAGCCCTGATCTTTGGACTGGGTAAGAGTGGTCTGTTTAACTCAGACACTCTGTTCATCACCACCCCCTTTTTGTAAATCGTTTTTGGCCACTATAGGTGTGGCAGGGTATACTCAGACATGAGTCCCTTTCTCACTGCTCCATCAGGATTCAAGCAAGCCGAGCCGAAGAAGGCTGAAATGCCAGAAACCGGTCCCCGGTAGCTTGTCTCCTTTCTGGTGAAGAATTGGCTTGGTAGTTTAGTCTGCCCTGTTCCCATGATGCACTGGGCCAGGGACAGACTGATTTGCATATAGCCAGGTTCTGAGCTGGGATGGGGCAGTGAGATAAATAACGGTGATGGATCAAGCCCTGATCTTTGGACTGGGTAAGAGTGGTCTGTTTAACTCAGACACTCTGTTCATCACCACCCCCTTTTTGTAAATCGTTTTTGGCCACTATAGGTGTGGCAGGGTATACTCAGACATGAGTCCCTTTCTCACTGCTCCATCAGGATTCAAGCAAGCCGGGCCGAAGAAGGCTGAAATGCCAGAAACCGGTCCCCGGTAGCTTGTCTCCTTTCTGGTGAAGAATTGGCTTGGTAGTTTAGTCTGCCCTGTTCCCATGATGCACTGGGCCAGGGACAGACTGATTTGCATATAGCCAGGTTCTGAGCTGGGATGGGGCAGTGAGATAAATAACGGTGATGGATAAAGCCCTGATCTTTGGACTGGGTAAGAGTGGTCTGTTTAATTCAGACACTCTGTTCATCACCACCCCCTTTTTGTAAATCCCGAATCGCAAAAAGACGGGGCTTGAACAGAGTGATGCCCCTGTCCTCTAATGGCTGGTCTCCATTTAGGAAGCCAACCAATGGAGAAGAGGGGTGGGTTCAAGCCCCCATACTGCCAAAACAAAAAATCTCGGACTCTGCCCACTGCTTACGCAGTGCGACGCAGGCCGAGACCTAAAAATGACTCATAGCAAAGTGATACTGTGAAACACTGCAGTAAAACCAATGTCAGAAGCCTAACCAGCATCACCAAATAATACCTCTACTTCCTACAATTAGGCAAAGTACAAGTCTGTCGTCATTTCCACTCTATTTTAGCCGGCAATGCCTCCTTGTGTAAATCTTACTGTGAGGGCTCATTTAAACAAAAGCACTGCTAAAAACAGTCACTTGTGTTCTGCTGTTTGCATGCCATTTGAGATAAATGTTTACCATAAATGGGACATAATTTTGCAAAATAGAGTAATTTGGGCAATTTTGCACAACAAGCATAATGCAAAATGTCCAAAGTTATGCAAAATACTTAGGCGTAATATAAATGTTACACAGGCCTAACTACAATACTATCCATCTACATAAGATGCAACATCACACTATAAACGGGAGTCATTATTTATAAGGCAGGCCTGCTGACTTTGTCAGGGTGCCCCCACATTAGCCCCTTGAATGCTCATGATGAGCTCAGCTCGTCATGAGCTGTGGATCGCTCGCATGCGGGGATAATTCCCCTGCTGTGCTGAGCATTCCACGGGAACGGGTGTGGCCGTGACGAGCTGAGCTCGTCATGAGCACAGGAGCGCCGTGCCTCATGACGAGCTCAGCTCGTCAAGAGCATGTGAGCGCTGTGCGCGTCCCCCTTCCCCCAGCACAGCGGGGGAATATCCCCCGCAGCAAAGGGGTTAATACAACAGCCACATGTCATGATTCACCATGGTATCTCCAATAAAAGTATTGGAGACAATAAACCGATTTAAATGCATTCATAAACATAGGAATTGTAGTTTTCATCTTCAAGATTGTCAACAAAGTGGTTTAAATAAAGCATGGCTATTCACAGCAACCATAAACATGTGTGTCAGAGTCTTTCTTTCACATAATGCACCCATAGGGTCAACCACAAAGGATCCCACACTCCAGGGCCTATGAGCCTAAAGCTCCAACTCGGAGTGCATTAAGAATAATACAAAAACACTCCTACTGTCATGGACATATGACCCCAGGAAACACAGGGTACATTTCTTTTTAATTACTTTTTCTGAGGGCTGCTGCTCTCCCTGTAGACCCCACAGATTCCTTATATGGAGTTGGGGGTGCCCTCCTTGGAACACCAACAAGAAGATAAACACATTTCCAGCCCCCTCGCTGGACTTCATGGAACACTCCTGAGGCAGAATCCTTAAATAATAATGAGCATCTTTGACCACTCTCTGCTTTACATGTTGCCTTGTACCATTTTTTTGAATTTTTTGCTGTGATTTTGGGTGTTGGATGCTCCGGTCCAACCCAGGACACCCAGATACCGTCGCTCACAGTGGGGGTCACGGGCAGGAGCCCCAATACCCCTGTGATACTGACAGCTTTCTGAGCTTCAAGGGAGCTGGTATCTTCTGTGTGCTTCTGATGAGACAGCAGCAAGCAATGCTTCTGCTCCCACCTGCGGGTGAGAGCGGTGTTATTGCTTCTGCTCCCACCTTGGGGGGTGCCACCAGGGCTCTTTCCTGTCCCTGCTCACAGGCAGAAGCAACTCAACTCTTTCCTCCTTTCCTCCCTTATACCGTAGGTCTATGCACCCCCAGTGCTTAATTTGTAAAATATTAGGTGCAGGTGCTCACATTTTTTTAAAAGGCCATACCCAGTTCCCCGACTCCACCCACTTCTTCCACTGGTTCCACCTACTTACTCCATCGGCTTCACCTACATCCTCAGCTGGCACTGCTGAAAGGCAGACCGCAATAGTGTGAAATAAACTTGCAACACTAGGTAATATACGGTGGTAGGTGATGTTTTTCCCCGAGCTGAAGGTGGGATAGTGGTGTGGGTGCACCCAGTGGTTAATTTGTGATAGAATAAGTGCTGGGGTTCTCGTCAGGAGGTAGTTGCACCAGCCCATTGCTCCTATTAATGCCACCTATAACAAAACCAACTAGTAACTATGAAACCCTACAAGCATGGGAGACAATGTGGCGCAACAACCAGTGCTGTGGACTTTGGCACTGGGGAATCAGGTTCGAGTCTCGGCATATTGTCACCATCCTGTGACTCTGGACAAATCACTTAATCTCCCTGTGCCTATCAAAAATGAATGTGTCCTTAACTGGTGAACATGAAAAGCGCTCCAATACTTTTGATCAAGAGCGCTGGTGTTGACGATTAAGTGCTGGTGCCGAGCACTGGAAACCACCGGCTCAAATTAAGCAGTGGTTAAGCCTCAAACCGGAACTAAAGGTCCCCTACTCAAGTGTAGCTTGTACTTGAGTTTGCGCCTAGGATCTGCATGGTGTAAATCCCATCCCACTGCAACACTGGATACCGACCAAAAGCTCAAAAGATAATCCTTAGAGAAGCCTGCACTAGTTTCTAGTCTGTTCCTTTCACAGCAGGGGAAGCAGTGTGAGCAATTTAAAAATCTTTGGTGCCTCAAACCATAGGACTGGCCATGTGTTTCTGTCCAATCGCCCTGTTACTTGCTTCATGGAAGCTCTGGTGGTTTATTGCTCGTCTTAGGTGGGCCCTTTATAGCGACAGGCTTTTAAGAGATTTTGACCCCTACCTCTGGCACTGGTTATTACTTGCCACATCATGAACTTTGCGCAGTGCATGGTTGCTCTTTAACTGCCATCAGTGCTCTTAGCGCCAAGACTGTCCGCGAATAGCGCTCCAGAAAAACCATAAACAACGGGCAGTAGCGTTATGCCGCCAAAAGTAGAGGAAAAGCGATGTGGGTAACTGCCAGAGCGGACGACTTTGTAGCTGTGGGGCCCCGGGTGGGGGTGGGGACACCAGGTTCAAGTCTCGGCGTCAGCTCGACATCCTTGAATTCTGGTCAAATCGTAATCCCCCTGTGCCTCGACAACCCAAAATGAATGTGTTAGTGTAAAAGCGCTCCAGTACCTTCAGATTGAGTTCGCACTATATAAAAAAATATAAAAACACATGCACTTTGACCTCTAATACCACCCAGGAACTGACCCATACTAAAAGTCTCTCAGCTACTTTTTCAGAATCAGAACAATCTTATAGACAGTGAATAATTATGGAATTCGTGAAGGTTTTGGACACAGACATACATTTTTGCATGTATGCCCAGTTAACCATATAATGCGCTGGAGTTTTAAGCAGTTTAACTAATTCTTGCCTCATTAGGCGACTCAGACTCCGTAAATAGAGACACTGCCACACTCTGCTAATTCTGCAGAGAGCAGACCTCCGGGGCCTCGAGACACAAGAAAAACAAACACAGACAAAACGTGGCCTGTAGCGAACATCACTGAAGGCTTGAAGCTAAACGTGGAGAAGTGTGGCTCACTGGTTAGAGCAGGCAGACCATGAAGCAGAGGTCAGACCCGGGACCAGGGTTCAATTCCCGACGCGGCAGGGTGTTGAGCTCAAATGTCCACGGACTCGATAATTCTTGCTTCGGTGCCTGACCTAATCATGGGTTCACACTCTGCAACTCTGGGCATTAAGCTTGCTTAATCTCCACAACGGCCCCCCCCACGGCGGGATGCCTGGCTTTCACCTTGGGGATGCCCTGTAGGGGCTATCTCACAGGGAAAAGCCAGGACGGGTTCCCAAGGCAAGCGCGGAGATACCCCTTCGGAGGTCGATTCTGGCTATATAAGAAATATAATAATAATAAACGTGCACAATGAATAAAGTCAAGTAAAATAAACATCAACCACAAACTTAGTGAAAGAAGCCATGCAGAAACTGATGGCATAGCCCACAGGTCCGTGTGACATCAGGAACCAGTGACCACCATGGAACTGCTGCATGCAGAAACAACCACGAGGCTTGATGATGACGGTAGCATAGAAATAAACTTTCTAACTGCAGCATACCGCCATTTTGTAATGCACACCGTGGAGCAGTAAAGTTAAGAGATGAAGAAACACACTGAAAATACATTATTTTTTTAGGAGTCAATGACAGGGGTTAAGTTAAAGGCCGTACCCTTTCAGCCTCCTCCTGGTCGTGGCATTGTACTCGAGCACGGTGCCCTGCGCTGGAGGCATGATTGCTCACGGCAGGCCTCTGACTCAGTTCACTCACACTTCATACCAAGTCAGTCTGTTTATTAGCAAGCAGCGTTGGTTTGGCTACCTACAGGTAATGGTGGGCATTACTGCCTTCATTAATAGGCCTGCTGCTGCCTGCCCTCGACGTCGAGTTGAACTGCTGGTGACTCGTCCAGTGCGTGTGTCATTATGGAAAAAATCAACGCATGCGCTGCCGCACGCACAGCCGTAGAACCAAATCGAGCCCAATCATTGTCGCGCCCATCGACAACACTGAACAAAGGGCGGAAGGTAAACTCGCATCATGGCTATCTATGGTTGGAATTTTTTATTGGCTCTCACAGCCACAATAATCTTCATCGAGACTCGGGAGAAGAACGATACTGTCAGGGCACAAGTCGTAAAAAAAGAAGTGGGGGGGACGCTGTCACAGGAAGTGACGTCACGACATGAAGTGACGTCACGGCATGAAGTGACGTCACAAAAGGTGCCGAGCTCCTCATCCAGGAGAGGACAAAGAGTGAGGTCCAGCTGTTTGGCAGGGGGATGGCGTCTCCCCGGTAAAATAAGTGGGGGGACGCCGTCCACCCGCGTGGTACCCCGACTCGAGCCCTGGATACTGACTGCGGTGAATCAGTGAGGTAATTATATTTACCTTACATGTCGTATGGCATTGTGGCAGACACGTACTGTAGACCCGACCCTGATGAATAAGTGCCGGTGCTAAGCACTGGCACAAATTAAGCACTGTGCACCCCGCTCTCTAGACAAAGGCACGGGGCAGGCAACATGCTTGTGCCTTCTTCTTGGTGGCCTGTGGGTAGTGGAGTCCCCGGGGCCAAAATTGCCTTGGGGAAGGGGTCCCACGCTTGACCTTTCCCCAATTAATGAACATGTGCCAATAGTGGGTCCAGGTCCACCCCTAGGGTAATACTTGGAATTGCAGTAGAGTGACATGCTCGGTTTTCTATTTTTTTCTTTGTAAGGAAACACACTTTCAACCCAGCTTGGCTCTTGGCGACTTGGGCTGGTTTTTCGAATTCTAGGCTCGTTTTGCTTCTGGTGGCCAAGCTTAGCTACCAGGAGCATTTTCAGCTTCAAATTTCTCAAGTTCTCAAAAGTATTAAACGTTTCTCCCCTACAAATAATCCCAACATTCACACCCGTCTCCTTGTTCCCTTCTTTTTTCAGTTTATACACAAATGGAAATGTCTGAAAGGTTGGCAGGCTCTTCCACTTGAGAAAGTGCACATAAACTGGAACATCCTGTTTCTCTAATTCCCATTGTGGAAGTGGAGATTTTATATACTGACAAAGCATTTGTAAATTGGTACCAAGTGTGCATTGTGTAGTATGTTAGATTAAGTCCAGTAATGGTATTATAACACTCCAGCTACCTGTGACTTCCCGAACATTTAATCCAGAAACTTTATGCAAGATTGGCCCTGCTCAGTTGTAGCACATCACGGTTCGATGATTATGTATAAACCGGGTTCAGTGTCCTGTTATTGTATCAATAGATTTTGGCCTTGCTCTGGCAAGAAAATTGCACCCATTACAAAAACAGAAAAACTGAAAGCTTCATTTACATTTTTTAAGAGTAGGCAGTGGTCCCAAAGGAAAAGGGTTCCCTTGTGTGCGAATAGGTTACCACCAAATTGAATTGGGTGGTAAACAGCTACTGTTTTGCGGCCGCATTTCGGTCACAAAACATTCGTACATTGCACCCATTACAAAAACAGAAAAACTGAAAGCTTCACTTACATTTTTTAAGAGTAGGCAGTGGTCCCAAAGGAAAAGGCAGCCTGATTCATGTACGGGCCGTTTTGCGTGGCCCTAATAGCGAATCATAGCGACTCGCTATTGAGGACACGCAAAACGGCATTCATGTAGGAATTGCTAAATCAATAGCGATTCCTACATGTTCTCTGTTTGCGAGTAGCAATTTGCTACTCGCAAAAAAAGGAATTTCTCCCCATTCATTCCTATGGGCCAAAAGGCCCATAGGAATGAATGGGGAGTATCCCTTATTTGCGAGTAGCAATTTGCTACTCGCAAATCAGATAGCGATTTTAAGGGTGCCAGGGGTGTCTAAAGGACACCCTGTAGCACCCCTAAAATGCACATTTGAACAGGTGTTGCGCACACACATGTCCAAAGGACATGTGTGTGTGCAACATGCAACTTAGAAAAATGCTTTTAAAAGCATTTTTCTATGTTTTTGCTATTTACCGAGAGGTCTGACCTCTCGGTAAATAGCGGCAAGAAATTGCGAATTCGCAAATTTAAATTTGATGTTGAATTGCATTTAAGGAATCTCTAATAGAGATTCCTTAAATGTCATTCCTCGCACATTTGCGACATCGCAATTAGCGATTTTTGCATTTGGGATGCTGAATCCCAAATGCAAAAATCGCTCTCGCAAAGGGCCGGATTCTCAGAATCCGGCCCTTTGCGAGCGCAAAAAAGCTTTATGAATCAGGCTGAGGGTTCCCTTGGGTGCGAATAGGTTACCACCAAATTGAATTGGGTGGTAAACAGCTCCTGTTTTGCAGCCGCATTTCGGTCGCAAAACATTCGTACATGGCACTGCGAGTCTCTATTAGGAAGGGACGCCCTTAACAGGCCCTTCCTTATACCAAATCAGAACACACAAATTGTGATACGATAAAAAGTTACCAAATCACTATTTGGACTTTTTACTTTCCAAAAAGCCTTTTTGCGTTTGTAAAAGGACCGATCCTGCGAATCGGCCCATTTACAACCATCACAAAGGTTTGTACATATGGCCCATAATTCTGTGTTGCATGAATTTCGCTGCTTAGTTCAATTGACTGCAACATAGGTGCCTGACACATAGTGGGTGATTCACAAAAGCATTCAGGAATATGGAAAGAAACACTACAGGAATAATCTTTGTGAATCGGCCTGAAACATCTGTTATTTCCGTGCCAAGAAATCCAAGTGTGAATGTGAGCTTTACTAATATGCATGTTATGGTATTCATGAAATATCCAACTCTCTATTAGCAAAAGTGAAAAGAACACACAGTTTTTATTTGTACTTCTTAAAATGTTTACATATATTGCCATTTTAGGATGTAATGGCCCCAGTTCACAAAGGTTATTCAGGTAAAAGAGAACTACTTTACTTATTCCAAAATGCCTCTGTGAATAACATAACAAGCATAGTGATAAAGCACACATTGACCCTTGAGTTTCTTGGCACTGAAATAACAGATGTTTTTTGTTACCAAACTCAATGGTACTCATTTTATCAACCTCGTAAGGATGAAGTCTTCGAGGACCAGCAGGGATCTAAATCTGTGAACAAAAGGTCAAGCACGGATTCTTGGAGTGAACACATTAGTCCACTGAACCACCAAAATGGCCATTTGGTCCCCATGAGTATACGTTTATAGGAAAGCATACCTACATTTTTGCAATTATAAGAAAAATCCCCTTGATCAAATTGAGTTAGCTGATAAAATGTAGTGTTTAGTATTGCTAATCCTACACTGCTCCTTGAAAAACCTGAAGTGGTTTACCAAGGCGTTTATGTGGCCAAAAGGCAACAGAGTGAGCTTTAAGAAAGTCTCTAAATACAAAACTAGATAAATACATATATTAGTAAACATCAGTCTGTTCTTAGCTTCTGCTATGAGGCTTTAGTTTGTTTCTAAAATCACGTTTCAATAAAAATCGCTCTCAAAAGCAGCTGTTGCCTGTGACAACGAACAATAAGGGCTGCAGAAATGGCTGTCATAAATAATGCTTGACAGCTTCACTCTACAATTGGTCACCAGTGCAAAATCCATAATATTCCACAGACACCCACCACTCTCAGGTTCAGAATACACATCCCAAAGAGACGCAAACCTGCTGGTGCCAAATCATTGTGTCAGGAGCAGAAATCACAACAAGCCCTGGTTCTATCCACATAGGTCTGAAGTCCGTTTTCTCTTTTCTTCACAAAGTACGCTTAGTGCTTGAAACAAAAAAAATGACATGAAGTGCAGTGGCGGCTGGTGTCAGAGAAGAGTTGACGATGGACTACACGAAAAAAATAAAAAGAAGAACTTACCATCAGCCAGCCGCATCACACTCTTCTGCTCCTCTGCAACCCGGCTCCCAGAATCCCCTGAGGCCAATCCTGATGCTGCTCTCAGCAGTATGAGAGCAGCGTCAGGAGTGGGTTGAGCGCCCTCAGTTTGCTCTCCAGGGGAGATTGGGAGCCTGTGCTTGCTGTCTCCAACCGGGCAACGCAGCTCGGGTAGGAGCCACTTTGGGTGCGCATGTTGGTTTGGACATACTGAGATGGCCGGCCAAACCCACATGCGCACTGACGGCAGTACATACCACTGCCCCTCAGTGCCTGTCATCCCTCTTCGCCCCACCCCCAAGACTCAGAACACTTAGAAGAAGAATAAAAGGATAATAAAAAGGGTTTAAATCCTGTTCTGTTATTGTTGTATTTTTCAATGTTTTGAGGGTGAATGCTCGTCGCCATAGCGGAGGAGCCGCCACTGGTGAAGTACCCTTAGATCAGCGCTGCGGAACATCGGCACAGAAATCTGTAATTTGTGTCCGGCGCAAGAAAAAACTAAGCAAGGCATGCATTCACACACAAATATTTCCCAAAGTTGCCGGCGTCAGGTGATTGCAGAGTACTTGTGAGACTAAGGTAAGCAAGGTTTGCACTTGATTACAGTGAGATCAAAATAGGCAAGTGCACATGCAACTAAGGGGCAAATTATGCAAGCCAAACGGTCAAATACAACACTGCACCCTGTCTGACAAACAAGATAAAGACCTCCATTGCTCTTTGCAGCAGGAAGGAGAAGACAAGTCAGCAAGCTTTCTCTTGTAAGGCTCTTGGCATCTGGAACTACTATGCATGGACGTAATTTAGGGGTCCCCGAAAGGAGAGGGGGGTAGCAGCGGTGACTCCCTGGCTTGCCCCTTGCTACTCCTGGCACTGCCTTTGCGATTCCTGGCTTCAGAGATGGCAAAATGATTTCCCGGAACACAGGAGCAGCTCGTCCTAATGGACGTCAGTTGGGGCTCCACTTTCCTGGTTTTCTGTAAAATAAATATATTATTCAAATAGCGAATAATATTATTCACTATTTGTGTAATAATAAATGGAGTACAATTAGCTGGAGTATTACCCTATTTGGCAGCTAAGGTAAATAAAAAATGCTTTCAAATGTAAGTTATATGCATTCTTGCGCGTGACAGTGTATTTATGTGTGTGTGAATGAGTGTGTATGTGTAAACATGTGTGTGTGAGTCAAAGTAAAGGTCATATGGTATATGTTGTCTCTTTCACTGCTGGTAATCACCCCGCCTAACTGGTATCCCCTCCCTCACTTCCCTGTACTCCACCCCTTTATCAGGGGCGGGTCCTCCACATGGGGGAGGAGCGTCGCCTCACTGCTTTCTCACCATGCGAGAAGCAGAAATATAAAATGTTATTATGAATACCATTTTATGTTTCTGCTTCTCGCACTGCAAGAAAGCAGAAGGGTTTGGTTGGGGGTGGGCGGGTGGTTGGTCCTGTTCCAGGCAGGGGAGGGGTGGCTTGCTCACTGTCGTGGGCGCTGACTGTTTGGTCGGCCCCAGTGCTGACCAAACCCGTCATAGGCACTCTCTCGTTTTCTCCATGAAGGCTGCATGCTGCCTGCATGGAGAAAACGGCCTCTCCATAGACGCCTGTGCGGTTGGCGTCCCAGCCAATCACACCGCTGCCATTGCAGTGTTGTGATTGGCTAAGGGGAGGAGAGAGAGGCTGCCTGCTTCCTATGAGGAGCAGAGAAAGGAGATGTGACGCGGGACCGGAGGCAAAGGTAAGTTTAATTTTTTGTTGTTGTATTAATTCCTCCCCTCCCCGCGCAACCCTCGCCCTCTCACCCGCAAATCATGCCGACTGCCCTCTATCCTTGCCTTTTTTACAAAGCTTCATTTCTTTGCTTTGCAAAATATAAATCACAAAACATTTGTGCAGACATTTTATTGTGATGTCATTTCCTGTGATATCCGAGAAGGACAAGTAGTGTGTGGCGTCACTTCCCCCACTCTTGTGACTTAGATTAAATGTCAGCGCTAAGGCTACCAATGGTACACTCTTGAGTAGAAAATGTAACCTAAGAAGTGAATACTGCAGTGTGTCATAGAAATAATACACCGTTTTTAGCTTATTTCCTCACTCATCTGTTCAAGGCAATGTCCCTTCCCTCACATTCAATGTGTACAACTGAAAGCTATTGCTGAATGTTACTCCAAAGAGGACTCAATTATAAACCACTTCCCCGCAGTAAAAATGTCAGATTTTGTAATATATGATATTCTTCGAACAGCGAAAGGTTCCCCGAGCTCCCCCTGTTCACCCAGAACTGTCGGATTAGAAGAGGATTGATGTCAGAGGCCCCCCTCGGCGCCGGTAATGGGACATTCCTCACAGTGACAGGGGAGATAAGGGAAGCGTCAGCCCGGCCGTAATGAATACTGCGTTCTGTCACTGACGGCACGTGGCGGGCAGGCACCATGGAGGCAGGGGGCTTCAGGGGGTGCACACATACATAACATTCCTGCAAAAACACCGCACAGCGAGCCGTTTATTTATTTGTATTTTATTTATTTAATGCAACTACACAAAATGCACACAAATGCGCAACTTGCACACAAAATGCGCAACTCGCACACAACGAACAATTTATGAACTGAAGACTCACACAAAAGTGCTATATATGACCTGCGTGCAATTTACGACAGTAGAAAGGTGGACACAGTGCTTATTTTGAGCCCGTGGTTGCAGGTGAGTTCCACCTGTACTCATTTTTGGGGACCGGAACTTATTTTTGCTCATCAGACAGTGACTCTGAACAAGAGAGAGAAAACCACATGAGGGAAAGAAGACGAAAGAGAAATAAAATTGCGCAAGGAAAAAAAGGAGCGATGAAAAAGAATCTGAGAGAGAGTGTGAATTCATGCCAAGGAGTGTCTGGAGGTGGATGAAAGTGGTATGAGGTGGAATTAAGACTACGCTGCCTTGGCATTCAGCAACCCTGGGGTTCGATAGCTATAGGGGGGAGGAAGGGTTTAGGGTCTTGTTCTTAATGCAGGCAGTCTTGTAAAGGACATGCACAGGCATGATTTTGCAAAGATCAGACAAGCTAAATCAATATATATTACACTGTTGAAGCTTGTGAGTGCCAAAGCCTGCCTCACCTCCCCGACCACCTGGAAACACTCCTGCTATTCACTGCCTGACATCGCCTGCAGTTCTAGCGCCTCGACGCCGGACTAGCGCTCTTTGCCTGCTTGGTATCGTTTTTGGGAATATATCATTGTAACTCACTTTATTGTAATAGCGCTGCATTGCCTGCCCTGTGTAAATTCGTTTCACTTTAAGCATATTTTATTTATATTGGGCTGCATTTAATTGGTTCTAGCTGTCCCCTTCTGTGTGTCCGTGCCCCAGTTTCACTTTCCCTCCCTCCATTTGTTGTGCTCGTGGCCCGTGTCTCCTCCCACCCTCCCTGCTGCCCCTCCCATGCTCCGCCCCCTCCACTATCCATTTAAGTCAGATGGTCCTTCGCGCAGCGTCCACGCGCTGCGGCCTCGCCGAAGGTGCGCCAAAGGTAAGCCTGTCTACGCCCGTCCGCGCCTGGACCGCGCCCAGTGCCAGACCCCCTGCCTCCCGCATTGCCTACGATGCCGCCGCCCTCCTAGCCCTTAACCCCGGTCGCCCCCCCAAATGCGTTCAAGCCGCTCCCGGACACACCCATGGACCTTTCTCCTGCTACTCCTGCAAATTCAGCGGCACCGACAACATCTCCGCTCCAATCACACCACAGACTCTCGACCCCAACCACCTTCAATGCATCCTTCTCAACACCCGATCGGTTCACAGACACGCCATCGACCTTTGGAATCTACTAGACACCATCTCTCCAGACATCGCCTTCCTAACAGAAACATGGATGAACGCCTCTTCCGCCCCAGACATCACCATTGCCATCCCAGAAGACTATAAGATCATACGTAAGGACCGTACCGGCCACACAGGAGGAGGAATCGCCATCGTCCATAAAAAATCAATCCGCATCTCAACCAGCTCAGACGCCAACCTCGCCAACTCTGAACACCTTCACTTCCAGATCCACATCGACCCCAATACCACACTTAGAGGCACCCTCCTCTACAGACCACCAGGACCACGCGCTAAATTCAGCGAGGACATCACGGACTTCATCACTCCACATGCGCTCCCCTCCAAAGACTACATCCTTCTGGGAGACCTCAACTTTCACATTGAAAAGAACAACGACCGCAACACCACCACCCTTTTGGACAACCTCGCCAACCTCGGACTTAAACAACTGGTCACCTCCCCCACCCACATCGCAGGTCACACACTCGACCCCATCTTCACCTCCAGCAACCATGTCTCATTCAGCCACACCACGGATCTCCTCTGGACTGACCACAGCTGCGTTCACTTCACCTACAACAAGCCGAAACACTCCAACCACCTCCAACCAACTCTGCAAAGAAACTGGAACAAAATCACCATCGACCAGATCTCCTCATCGCTCCTTCTAAACACCCCAGCCCATTCTTCGAACCCTGACCAAGCCGCCGCCAACTTCACCCTATGGTTATCCAACACCGCCGACACCCTAGCACCACTGAAAAAACGCCAAAGCAAACCTCGCAGCAAGAAGGCCTCATGGTTCAACGATGATCTTAAGAAGTCTAAGAAACTCTGCCGCTCCCTTGAGAAGGCCTGGAAAAAAGACCCAACCACTAGCACCAAGAACGCCTTCAAAAACGCCACCCGCACACACCACCAACTGATCCGAAAAGCCAAGAAAACAGCATTCAAGGACCGACTAGACAACAACGCCCACAACAGCAAGGAACTTTTCAACATCGTCAAGGAATTCACCAACCCCTCGGCCAACTCCAACGACATCACCCCCTCTCAAGCCCTCTGCGACTCCCTGGCTCTATTCTTCCACAACAAAATCGCAGACATCCACAACAGCTTCGACAACCAACCCGGAGACCAACCCACCCAACCATATGCTGGACACTCTCCCCCCTTGAACACCCTCAACGAATGGATTCCAATCTCCACTGAGGACACCATCCGCCTGATGAACTCCATCCACTCAGGATCCCCCACAGACCCATGTCCTCACCACATCTTCAACAAAGCTGACTCCGTCATAGCACCGCACCTCCGAGACGTCATCAACTGCTCCTTCAACTCCGCCACCTTCCCGGAGAGCTGGAAACACGCTGAACTCACCGCCCTTCTGAAAAAACCCACAGCGGATCCCAACGAACTCAAAAACTACCGCCCCATATCGCTCCTTCCTTTCCCGGCCAAAGTCATCGAGAAAGCTGTCAACAACCAACTCGCCGCTTTCCTCGAAGCCAACAATTCCCTCGACTCCTCACAATCTGGATTCCGAGCAAAACACAGCACGGAGACCGCCCTCATCGCAGCAACAGACGACATTCGAACTCTACTGGACAATGGAGACACAGTCGCCCTCATCCTCCTCGACCTCTCTGCAGCCTTCGACACAGTCTGCCACAGCACCCTTTTACAACGCCTCAGATACATCGGAATACAAGGAAAAGCATTGGAATGGATCACCTCGTTCCTCACCGGAAGAACCCAGAGAGTCCGCCTTCCACCATTCAAGTCCGAGGCCACTGAAGTCATCTGTGGTGTTCCACAAGGATCCTCACTCAGTCCCACCCTTTTCAACGTATACATGAGCCCCCTTGCGGCCATCGCTCACCAACACAATCTCAACATCATCTCCTACGCAGATGACACTCAACTGATCCTTTCTCTCACCAATGACCCCAGCACCGCCAAAACCAACCTACACGAAGGAATGAAAGAAGTTGCCGAATGGATGAAACATAGCCGTCTGAAACTGAACTCAGATAAAACAGAAGTCCTCATCTTAGGCTCATCCCCCTCTGCCTGGGACGACTCTTGGTGGCCGGAAGCCCTTGGAAAAGCTCCCATCCCGACAGACCACGCACGGAACCTAGGCGTTATCCTGGACTCTTCACTCTCAATGAACAGACAAGTCAGTGCCGTATCCTCATCCTGCTTCAACATTCTTCGCATGCTCAAAAAAACATTTCGCTGGATCCCCACCGAAACAAGGAAAACAGTCACCCATGCCCTGGTCACGAGCCGACTGGACTACGGAAACACCCTCTACGCAGGCACTACCGCTAAACTCCAGAAGAAACTCCAACGAATCCAAAACGCCTCAGCCAGGATCATACTAGACATCCCGCGTAATGAACACATCTCTGGCCACCTGAAAGACCTCCACTGGCTGCCCATCGATAAGAGGATCACTTTCCGTCTGCTGACCCACGCACACAAATCACTCTACGACATTGGACCAGAATGCCTCAACTCTCGACTGTCCTTCTACACCCCCTCCCGCCAACTACGCTCTTCCAGCCAAGCCCTCGCCACTGTACCCCGCATCAACAAGACCACTATGGGAGGAAGATCCTTCTCATACCTTGCGGCTAAAACATGGAACTCACTCCCCACTTACCTTCGCCTTACCCAGAACCACCTAGCATTCAGAAAGCAACTTAAAACTTGGATATTTGACAAGTAATCCCCCTCCTTTCCCTAAGCGCCTTGAAACCCTCTGGGTATGTAGTGCGCTATACAAATTCTTTGACTTGACTTGACTTGACTACAAATCTTTTCAAAATATATTTATCTCAAAACACATTGTCGCACACAGGAAGGGCACACTCCTTTCGATATCTGTTGATTTTATTATTCGAAATGAAGCACAGTTTACTCAATAAATGCATACTAAGTTACTAATCTGCGCATTATCAGAATTATAGTAACGTGGACTTCCAACCAACGGTGATAGGACCAAGAACTTCATTCGGACCTCTGTCCCTGCCACCCGTCCAGAGACTGGTTGCCCGCCAAGTTGCTGGGGATCTTTGTAGAAAGCTCTTTACTCTCAGCATAAAGTGACAATGCCAAATTGCCAAGCCCAATGGGCCATTTTCTTCATCATCCAAAGGCAAATCCAGAGTTTTGGCGCTATTTGGGAAAATGCATGATCAGCCCCTTCCCACCAAATGTCCGTTGTCAGCTTGCTGCCCTGCCCCTCTCGCTTGCCCATCATTGTCAGCTTCCTACCCATTCCCTTCTACCTGTCCTCCATTGTCAGCTTGCTGTCCCATCCCCTCCAGCCTGCCATTCATTAACCCCTTCGACGCTCATGATGAGCTCAGCTCGTTATGAAGCACAGTGGAGCTGTGCTCATGACAAGTTGAGCTCGTCATAACTGCCGTGGAACACCCACGTGGGGCTAATTCCCCTCCTCTGCGGGCATTCCATGGGAGTGGGCGGAGTCGTGACGAGCTCAGCTCGTCATGAGCACAGCTCCATTGTGCAGCATGACGAGCTGGGCTCGTCATGAGCACCGCGGTGCTGCGTGCGGTTCCCCTCCCCCCCACCACGGGGGAATTATCCCCGCATGGAAGGTGTTAACAGCTTTCTTTACAAGCCCCTCCACACACCCTCAGTTGTCAGCTTGTCAGCTTGCTTCCTCAGCTCCTCGTGCCCACCCTCCATCTCCTGTTTGCCTCCACAGGTACTCCCACCCAGCCTCCATTATCTGTGTACTTACCGATTTTCTCTTACCACCGGCATCCCTCTCCCTCCCTCTCTCTATTCGTGTTTCCCGAAAAACCCAACACACGCCCCATTTGCTTTGTTTTTTTATTTTAAAAGATGCATCAGTTGGCAAGCTATCTTTAATGATTTTTAGCTATGCTGTCTAAAGAAAGTATAAACAAAAATTCATATTAATTGACTGATTTGTTTGAAAATAAGCATTGGCAAAGCAATTAGGCCTTACAGTGGCTGTCAGTCTTTTGGCTTTGCTAATGTTTGTTTTGAAATTTGCACAATTTTATTGTTGGAGGAACTGCTAAGGCCTCACCTAAACAAAAATAATTGCAATCATCAAAAGATTGTTTAGGTCTCAGAAAAGAAGACATTGCCGTAGCAGATCCTGGCACTAAATGGCATTTCTTTGGGTGCAGATGTGCTCCTTGTGAAACAGCAGAATACTGTGCCCGGAGTGGGCTGACCCATTACCCATTGTTGTATGCTGTAGTGCACAGAGGAAAATGTGAACGGCACAAAACTCTTTCACATACACATTACTAAAACCTTTTAGGTCTCGACCTACAGCATTGCTTTAGAAATGCATGTTTGTCGAGATTATAGTAAGCGGTCCGAAAAGTCTACCTAGCTGCGGATCGCGTACAGTTCATGTGAGCCAGGCGTGTGCACATCAAACACCATCGGCCTCGGCATCAGACTTCAAAGGAAGCCGCTCCCCCGCCCCATCAGACTTCAAAGGAAGCCGCTCCTCCTCTCCCCTGCCCCACCCCCATCAGACTTCAAAGGAAGCCGCTCCCGCGCCACGCAATGCCGAGAGCTTGTTCTAGATCAGGGCTTTCCTGATATCATTTGCCCGTTTTACCTGAGCTTAGGTCATCCTCGCATTAACGTGCTTTGACTAGCTAGTTGTCTTCTTGCTAACTTTTAGATCAACAGTAGCGCTGCCGCATGCGATCTTCTTTTACTTTTAACAAATTGAAGGCTACCTTGTTTCCATTTATTCAATGCTACCTTTATTTGTATCCTACACAAAACTGTAGCCCTTTAAGAAACTCTGCCAATCCCCATGAGCACGACACAACTTTCTTAACTACACAATTTTGCATTGGGCTGTTTAAACACACCTATTTAATTTGCTCTTGTTTCCCGGACTGTTTTTAGCCGTGTTACCAGAAAGACGCCGAAGTAGAAATGTTCCTGACCTGCCGCGATATATTTTTTACATAAACAAGGTACGCCTATTAGCTCTGTGTTTCTAAACGATGACCGTTCTTTTGTTCCTTTGTTTCCCATTATTCGGCACTATATAGTAAAGTATTTCCGCCTTTGTATTAAGAGCTCTTCACAACGCGGACAAATTATCCGGAGCCTCGTTTCACAGCTGTGACTCACTCACCCTCTCACCCTTACACACCCTCACCCACCCTCTCACCCTCTTACCCTCACACACCCTCTCACCCACCCTCACCCACCTTCACCCTCACACCCCCTCACCCTCACACACCCTCACCCTCACACACCCTCACACCCTCCCCCTCACACACCCTCACCCCCTCACACACCCTCACCCCCTCACCCTCACCCCCCTCACCCTCACACCCCCTCACCCTCACCCCCCTCCTTCTCACACACCATCACCCTCACACACCCTCACCCTCATGCACCCTCACCCTCACACACCCTCACCCTCACACACCCTCTCACACACACCCTCACACACCCTCATCCTCACACACCCTCAAATTCACACTCCCTCACCCCCTCACCCCCCCACATCCCCTCACCCTCACACCCCTCACCCTCACACCGCCTCACCCTCACACCCCCTCCTTCTCACACACCCTCACCCTCACACACCCTCACTTTCACACACCCTCACCCTCACACACCCTCACCATCACACACCCTCTCACACACACCCTCACCCTCACATCCCCTCACACATCCGCACGCTCACACCCTCACACCCTCACACACCCTCATCCTCACACACCCTCACCCTGACACACCCTCACACACCCTCACCCTCACAACTTCACCCTCACCCTCACACCCCCTCCCCCTCACACCCTCACCCTCACACCCCATCACCCTCACACCCTCACCCACTCACCCTCACACCCCCTCACCCTCACACACCCTCACCCCGTCACCCTCACCCTCACACCCCCTCATGCTCACACTCTCTCACACCCTCTCACCCTCACACACCCTCACTCACATACCCTCACTCTCCACCCCCTCACCCTCACACACCCCCTCACACCCCCTCACCCTCACACCCTCACCCACTCACCCTCACACCCCCTCACCCTCACACACCCTCACCCCGTCACCCTCACCCTCACACCCCCTCATGCTCACACTCTCTCACACCCTCTCACCCTCACACACCCTCACTCACCCCCCTCACCCTCACCCCCTCACATCCCCTTAACCTCACACCCCTCACCCTCACACGCTCACCCTCACACACCCCCTGACACATTTAATTTGCTCTTGTTTCCCGGACTATTTCTAGCCGTGTTACCAGAAAGATGCCGAAGTAGGAATGTTCCTGAACGGCCGCAATATATTCTTTACATAAACAAGGTACGCCTATTAGCTCTGTGTTCTTAAACGATGACCGTTCTTTTGTTCCTTTGTTTCTCCTTATTCGGCACTTTATAGTAAAGTATGTCTGCCTTTGCATTAAGAGCTCTTCACATAGCGGACAGATTATCCGGAGCCTCGGATTCAAGGCAGTAACTCACTCCCCCTCTCACCCTCACTCACCCTCTCACCCTCACTCACCCTCTCACTCACCCACCCTCTCACCCTTCACCCCCTCGCCCCCTCACACACCCTCTCACCCACCCTCACCCACCCTCACCCTCACACACCCTGACCCTCACACACCCTCACACCCTGACCCTCACACTCCCTCACCTTCACACCCCCTCACCCCCTCACACCACCACACCCCCTCACCCTCAAACCCCCTCACCCTCACACGCCCTCACACCTCATCCTTCTCACACACCCTCACCCTCACACCCCTTCACCCTCACGCACCATCGCCCACACACACCCTCACCCTCACACACCCTCTCACCCTCACACACACCCTCACACACCCTCACCCTCACACCCCCTCACCTCACACACCCTCACATCCCCTCACACCCCTCACCCTCACACCCCCTAACCCTCACCCTCGTCCCCCTCATACCCACTCACCCTCACACCCCCTCATCCTCACAAACCCACACCCTCACCCTCACACCCCACACCCTCGCACACCCCCTCACCCTCACACACCCTCAACCTCACACCCGCTCACTCTCACACCCTCACACCCTCACCCACCCCCTCACGCCCCCTCACCCTCACACCCCTTCACCCCGTCACACTCACCCTCACCCTCACACGCCCTCACCCTCACATCCTCACCCTCACACCCCCTCACCCTCACACTCCCTCAGCACCCCACACCCTCACCCCCTCACGCTCACACCCCCACACACCCTCTCACCCTCACACACTCCCTCACACACCTTCACTCTCACACTCCCTCACCCTCACGCTCCCTCACCCTCACACACCCTCACCCTCACACATCATCCTCCTCACACACCCTCACACTCCCTCACACTCCCTCACCCTCACACACCCTCAGACCCTCTCACACACCCTAACTCACCCTCACACCCTCACCCTCACACCCCCATACCCTTATTTATTTATGTATTTTTATATAGCGCGGACTTTACCCCAAGGGGTCAGAGCGCTTCACAATAGGAACAGTGATGATACATGAGGAGAAAATTACAAGTGAACAAATTACACAAGCAAACGTTAATTTACATGAGGCAAAAGTGACAATTGTGAGCAAACAGAATACATGAGGTAGCAAACGGTGCATTACATGAGCAAAAGTGACATGTGTGCAGGTTACAAGAAAAAACAAAATACAATTAGAGGTATAATACTGCAATATATGGCAGACACTCAAGCACAAGAACAAACGTTACGTAGGCAATGGTGGCACTTGTGCAAGTATCAATAGCAAACAAAATGTGAGAGGTAGCAAACAGTGTGTCACAAGAGAAAAGTGGCGTGTGCATGTTACAAAAGAGTACCAAACACAGGTACAAGGATAATACTGCAATAAATGGTAAACACCCTCACATGCCCTCACCCTCACACCCCCTCACCCTCACACCACCTCACCCTCACACCACCTCACCCTCACACTCACACCCTCACACTCACACCCCCTCACCCTCACACCCCCTCACCCCCTCACCCTCACCCTCATGCCACCTCACCCCGTCACCCTCACACTCACACACCTTCACCCTCACACCCTCACCCTCACACCCCCTCACCCTCACAACCCCACACCCTCACCCTCATACCCCCACACCCTCACACCCCCACACCCTCACACCCCCTCACCCTCACACCCCCTCACCCACCCTCACACACCCTCACCCCCCTCACCCACCCTCACTCACCCTCACACCCCCTCATCCTCACACACCCTCTCACCCCACACTCCCTCACCCTCACACCCCCTCACCCTCACACCCACATCCTCACACACCCCCTCACCCTCACACCCCCTCACCCTCACACCCCACACCCTCACACCCCCTCACCCTCACACTCTCACCCTGTCACCCACTCACCCTCACCCTCACACCCCCTCACAACCCTCTCACCCTCACACACACTCACCCTTACACACCCTCACCCTCACGCACCCTCACCAGCATAGCATAGCATAAAAAAACACAGCATAGCTTAGCATAACAGAAAAAGCATAGGATAGCAAAAGATAGCATAGCATAACAAAACAAAGTATGGGATAGCAAAACAAAACATAGCATAGCATAACAAAACAAAACATAGCATACCAAAACACAACAAAGCATAGCATAGCATAACAAAACAATAAAACCTAGCATAGTATAACAAAACATAGCATAACAAAACAAAGCATAGCATAACATAACAAAGCATAGCAAAACAAAACATAGCATAGTATAACAAAACATAGCATAGCATAGCAAAACACAACAAAACATATCAGAACAAAACATAGCATAACATAACAAAACATAGCATAACATAACATAACAAAACAAAGCATAGCATAACAAAACATAGCATAACAAAACAGCAAAACACAACAAAGCTTAACATAACAAAACGCACCAAAACATAGCATACATAGCAAAACATAGCATAGCAAAACATAGCATAGCATAACAAAGCACAACAAAACATAGCATAGCATAACAAAACACAACATAGCATAGCATAACAAAAGACAACATAGCATAGCATAACAAAACAAAGCTTAGCATAGCATAACAGAACACCGCATAACAAAGCATAGCATAGCAAAACACAACAACACATAGCATAACAAAACATAGCAAAACACAACAAAACATAGCATAGCTTAACAAAACACAGCAAAACATAGCATAGCAAAACAACACATATAATAGCATAGCAAAACTTAGCATAGCATACCAAACACTACAAAACATAGCATAGCATAGCATAACAAAACATAGCATAGCAAAATAAAGCATGGCATAATAAAACACAACAAAAACATAGCATAGCATAACAAAACATAGCAAAGCATAGCATAGCATACCAAAACATAGCATAGCATATCAAAACACAGCATAGCATAGCATAACAAATCAAAGCATACGATAGCAAAACATAGCATAGCATAACAAAACTAAACATAGGATAGCAAAACAAAATATAGCATAGCATACAGCATCACTCAGCACCACCAGAGCATCACGTAGGGGCACCACAACATCACAATGCGCTACCACAGCATTACTGAACGCCACAGCATCACCCGTTCACCACCACAACATCACTGGTTCAAATATGTTCTCTCAATGTTTTAAGCTTTATTACAAATGTAACAAAAATATGGTAATATTTCACTTCTGTTCTTGGATTTTCGTCACAATAAGATACACTGAACATAATCTTCACAAAATCTATTTACAAAAGTTTAAGCTATTGCCATTATAAATTACAATAACTTTTATTTAAGTATTGATTATTAAAAAAAATTAAAAGCCATTGTAATTTGTAATATCAATACATGTAAGGCACGTAAATACAACACATATTGCATTACAAATGCTATAAGTGTTATGTTAAAAAAATGTTATGTTAAAATGGGACTTTTATAGCGCAACGGCTACTCCAAAGGAGTGTCCCGGCGCTTTGTGCTCCAGACCTAAAGAAAGAGATGGAAGACATAACAGTAAAAAACAGAAGCCTAAAATAGGAAGCGGACTATCCGGAGAACAGCCAAGTTTTTAAGTCCTTCCTGAAGACAAGCAAGTTCGAGGTAGTCCGCAAGGACACCGGTAGAGAATTCCAAAGCTGAGGGGCAAGGAATCTAAAGGACCGGCCGCCTAGACGAGCCCTTTTGATACGTGGTACCCGAGCCAGAGCCAATGTTTCCGACCTGAGAGATCGTGTAGGTCGGTAGAAGTCCAGCCTCTTCTGGAGATATTTAGCACCATTACCATGCAAGGCCTTATGGGCTAGGGTCATGGCCTTGAACAGTATCCTCTTCCGTACAGGGAGCCAGTGGAGGGAGAGGAGAAGGTTAGAGGCACTAGTGCGACGATGCAGGCCAAAGATCGCTCGAGCAGCAGCGTTCTGAGTCACCTGCAAACGCTGAAGGAGATATTCTGGCAGACCCAGATATAGGACATTTGCATAGTCCAATCTGGATCCTATAAGTGCCTGGACAGTAATCCTCCGATGTTCCTCAGAAAGAAGGGGAAAGAACTTACGCAACATTCTGAGGATCCCGAAGCATGTTCCCGTAAGAGTAGCGACCTGGGATTTGAGCGAAAGCTCATTGTCAATTTTTACTCCCAGGTTCTTAGCCCACTTAGATGACTGAGTAGGAGGGAACATGTCAGCAGGCCACCACCCATGCCAATCTGGTTCCGATGGGCATCCGAAGAATAGTATTTCGGATTTATCCGAGTTGCACTTGAGGCTGTTGTGTTGGAACCAATTAAAAACAGCCCCAAGGCACTCACGGATCCTTTCTCCATCGAACTCCTCGCCCTTACCGCAGGTGAACAGAAGCTGGGTGTCGTCAGCATAGGAGACGATCCGGGCCCCATAGGACTCTGCCAATGTCGCCAGAGGGGTCATAAGGATGTTGAATAGAGTGGGGCTCAATACAGAGCCCTGAGGCACTCCGACTCCCAATGACGGCATTTCGGCAGACCCAGGTGGGACCCAGACCGTCTGCCGGCGGTTGGCTAGAAAGGAACGAAACCAGTTGAGCACCGTCCCCCCCAGACCGATGTCGTGTAGTCTAGTGAGGAGATCCTCATGGGGGACGGTGTCGAACGCCGCCGACAGGTCCAACATAACCAACATCACCCTGCCTCCGGCATCCAGCACCTCCTTCACGATCTCAGAAACTTCCAGGAGCGCCGTCTCGGTACTCAAGTTGGAACGAAAGCTTGACTGGGATTCATGGAGTAACTCGTGTGACTCCAGGAAGTTAGAAAGCAGGCTGTGTACGTGTTTCTCCAGGATCTTGGTAAGTGCTGGAAGGAGCGAGATTGGCCTATAGTTGGACGGCACTTCTGGGTCAAGATTAGGCTTTTTAATGAGAGGGATGACCATGGCCTGTTTCCAGGACTGGGGCAGAAATCCCTGACTCAGGGAGAGATTAAGAATGGGATTGGCTATGGGGTTGACGGCGTCTGCCATTCTCGCTAAGAATTTTGCTGGGCAGGGATCTAGCGGAGAGCCCGATTTAAGGTTCCTCATCAAGGCTAAGGATGCAGCAGCCGAAAGAGGCGGGAAGTCTAAGTCTAAGGTGTCACATTTGCGAAAGTTCTAACTATTGGCATTGTAAATGACAAAGCTATTAATTAATTTCACTAGTTTCAAAAACAAAACATAAATAAAAAATGTGTCATTTACAATACCAATAGCTCAAACTTTCCTAATGCGAGACCTATTGCATTGCAAATGCTTGTTTGATCTTGCAACAGAGTCCAACGGGCCTTGACTCGGTTTGTTTCTAAAGGAAATTACCTCCCGAACTATCTATGAAGACTTGACAATGCAGTGGCACAAAACACTGTTTTGGAAACATAAATGGGGGCATATGCCACAGACAATGAAAAGCAAATAATGTTGGCCTACTGATCGTATATTGAGCCTAGCGCTGGTATGTCAGTGGGCACTTAAGAATGCGCCTAACTTTGATAGGAAACATATATCTGTAAATACCATCATTCAAGGAATCTAGGAATAGATCATAACATTCTTAGAAGTAAATTGATAACATTGCCAGTTTCATAATATTTGTTTTCTTTTTTAGTTATAGAATTAAGTGTTCTGTTGAATAATTGAGATAAGCACAATGAGCCTCCTTTGGGTCAAGTAACACAACAACACAAAATTGATACGTGCTATGCATAACAATGGCGGTTTGGTTACTTCACAAACACAGCCCAGGGGTCCTAATGAATCACTCTTATTATATATACAGCACCTGACGCTGTTAGGATATACAATAGGCTTTGCTTCTGAGGAAGCGGCCCATCGCTAGCAGACAAAGTTCCAAAAAGACCTAGAACACAGCAAAGATCCCAAGACACAAATCAACATTAAAAATAAATGTCTTCAGGTTTTTCTGAAAACTAGACTCAGATGAGGCAAAACGAAGCGCAATCAGAAGGCAGTTCGGAGCTTGGCAGTAAGAAACACAAAGGATATCCCCCCCTCTTCTCGCTTTGCTAACCCGAGGAATTTGCAATAGCTTAAGAGCCCTAGATCTCAAGAATCTACACTGGCCATTGGCCTCAAGCGTTCTTCTTAGGTACGATGGGCCTTTCTGCTAAAAGGCTCTCTAGGTAAAAATGTGTGTCTTGAATTTGATTTGATTAGCCATAGGCAGCCAATGCAGTTGGTGCAAGTAGGTAGGTACTGATAGGCACGCCGGAACCTTTAGAATGCGACGAGCTTCAGCATTTTGAATGATCTCTAGGCGGTGCAAGTATATTCAGCCACGAGAGGAAAAACTAGACACCAACTCTGGGCATTTTTTAATGTAATATTTAATTATTATGTTTTTAATGTCTTTTTTGTAGATTGTAACATGCCACAGAAGTCACCTAAAATCACTTAGCTTTTCCTTACTTAATTGACTATAATTGATGACTACATCTAGCTTGTTTTGTTTTGTTTTATTTTCTGTTTCCAGATCCACAGTTTTAAAATCCATGCAACAATTTTTTTGTGGAGGGAGAGGATGCACATAAAGTTTTTTAAAGGTCATTTAAGGACTCTCTGAACTGGGAATGCTTCACTTCAAGGACTGCGCTGTGTGAAATTAAAAAATCCTTTAATTACATTGTGTAATATAAGGGAAATTCCCGAAAGAAGCATTTTGCAGTACATGAAATTGTTTTCTTGTAGTTTATTTTACTCTCTCATAAATGCTTTTGTGAATTGGCCCTACAGCTACTAAAATAGGAATACAATGGGGGGAATTTCAGAATACACACATACATTTAGTAAAAATAGAAGGAACTAAGCTGTCTTTGTACTTTTACTGACAGGGATTTGGAAGTTTTTGGCCAATTTCACAAAGGCATTTGTGTAAAACTGTCTGTCAAAAGTAAAACTTTATGTACTCCAAAAGGCCTTTGCGATTTGGCCTCATAATGTGTGTGTCTGTAGGTGCATTCTAGTACGCTTGTTAACTATTATGACCTACATCGATTTGACATGTTACTATTTTAATATTTCTCCCCTTAGGCAGAGAGAAAGACATGAATGTCAAAAGGGAGCACGAATGCAGGGGCACCTAAAATGTAGCGGTATGTTCTGCCGAATGAGAGATCTTATAGCAGCTAGTAATACCTAATTAGTGATTGCAATAAACATGTGCTGCAGTTACCATATCAATGGTGCTAGTTTTATTGAGATAAGAGCAATGGAACAATATTTAAACCTCTCATACAAAGTCCTCTGCAGCAGAAGCATCAACCCTCTCAGCTATCGTACTTTGTGTTTCTATTATTGAGCAGCAATTGGCCATATAGTACGTTTAAGAGGCTAGTGCATCAAAAATGGAGCTACTAAGAATGGACGGTGTCCATGGGAGACCCAAATGCAGGCCATGTCAGCAGAACGGATATTCTTTTAATTTGTGGGATAACAGCCCGTCTCTGGACGCATATTTGCTAGTATGTGAATGTCCAAAGTTTAGCCTGCTGGTGGTAGGTTGGAGTTTTACTAAGAAATGTGGAAAAAATGTTGAATTCGATGCTTTCATATATTAAAGAAAAGTATAAATTGTCCATGTTACTATTTGGAGATAGAGCGAACAAACAAGCATGGGCAAAGCCAATAGATCTGGCCTTAGGTCTTACTGAGTTTGCCAATCATTTTAGCAATGCTGCGAATCGTGGGTTATAAACAGGCAAAAAAAGCTTAGGCAGCCAACTGCATCATTCTATAGGTGCACGCACCAAAGGTGTGCATGTACAAAAAAAACAAATATCAATGTAGAATGGATCACTTGTACCTCTGTAACCAGGGTCAGGTATTCTAGCCGTCTTAAAACCCCTCATTCGCATACATAGGAAAACTGGGCGGTATATCTTGATTCTCCTCCTGATTATACCTGTGACAGCATCATCATTGGTTTTTTTGTAGTGCTGACGCACTGGTGCAAGTGATCCCTTCTACATTGATATTTGATTATCATTAGGAAGCCGAATGGATCACAGCTTCTTCTTCCTCCCTCCATTGATCTGACACTGTACAAAAAAAAACACAAGTTTTACTTTTGTTTCTTTTTGCTCACTGTTACACGTTGGATTGGAAACAACAAAAGTAACACCGGCGGGTGTGTGGGTAGGAGCATCATGAAGGGTGTTGGTGGGGAAAGCAACACAGAGGCTGTGGAGAGGGAAACAAATAGAGACAGAGCCATGTGGAGGAAGGGTGGACGTGACGAACAAGAGAAAACGCAACCTAGAGTTAAAGCTTAACCCCTCCCAAGCTTGTGACGGAACCGTTCCGTCACGAGCCTCGGGTGGGCTGTACTGGTGACGGAACGGTTCCGTCACAGCCCTCTCGCCGCGCCAGTGCGGCGCGAATTCCACACCTGCGCTAACGTTCTGTAGCGCGGGCGGGGCCGTGACGGAACCGTTCCGTCACAAGCACAGCTCACCTGCGTGCTGTGACTGAGTGGTTCCGTCATGAGCACGGGACCGCCGCGCGGCCCTCCCAACCCCTTAGCACTGCGGCGGAATAGCTGCCGCAGTGAAGGGGTTAAAGGAGAGTGGCTCTAAGGGCGAAGTTACATAAAAGTGAAAGCGTACATTAGAGCTGCTCAAGCGATAACGTTGTGGAAAATGACATTTTTATAAAGTTATGAAAAGAAATGTGCTGGGAAATGTTGGAAATAAAGGGGGGTTGATTCAGTTGAGGGGATCAGAGGTGGAATCTCTAACAATATTTAACAACACTAGTACCTCTGACACCATAAATGAAAAATCAATCTTTTCACAGAAGTCCCTTTTATTGACTCTGTGTTATTGTTCATTCAATTTTCTTTATATTTTTATACATTGGTATCCGCATTTTTTTCAAAAGCTCTCCTTTTATACGAAAAAATTATAAAGGGTTATTACCACAACAAGACGTGTTTGTATCACAAAAACATATAACTTACAAGTGTTTGTATCACAAAAACATATAGCTTACAAAGACATATATACATTCACAATGCGATCAAAAAGGTTAGACTGTACACTTCATTTGGATAGTACATTATAGTCATTTCTAATCATCCTACTATACTTTAAACAAATTCTAGATCTGGGGTAGATGTATATGTCCCTCAGATTTTGAATTGAATCAATAGTCCCAGATAGTGTAGGAGAAAGTTACTGTCAGCAATTATGTTCTTCAGGGAGTAAGTCTTTTTTCTTATATATACATATAAGTGTAGTTATCGAGCATAAAGTTCTCCAATCCACTAGATACTGCCAACGCGTTTCGACCGACTTATCGTGAGGACTATATCTACTTTTGTAGTGCGGTCTTCATCAGGGCTGTGATTAGGTTGTAGGGCATCACCTGTAAAAGGTAATGGTACCATTTCAGTATTGGTGTACAGATATTTTATGATTAGACATGTGTGTTTAAAAGAGTTGTGATCACGTACCATTGGTCTTTTCAGTCCGTATGTTGGAGTATTGTTGTTTCTTTTTCTTGGTTCTAGAGGTGTCTAGAATCGAGGTCTTTATTTTCTCTGTGGGGGGGAACATGGCGTTGTGAGTTATATTGTTTATAGTCTGCTCTGATATCATTGAAAATTATGCGTTATATTCTAATTGTTGATCTGGAGCTGAGTTGTTTATTAATTTGGGGGCAGGTTTTGGCGTTTGAGACACGGTGCTCGCAGCGGAGCTTAAGGCTCGGGGCGTTTACTTGGCTTGACGCGCTGGTTCACAGGTAATGGATTCCTGTTGTTGTTATTTTCGCGTTTATGTTATACTGCTCACGGCGGGGCTAAAGGTTCAGGACGTAAACTTAGCTCTACGCGCAAAGTCAGATTTCAAGTATTTACTTGTCAGAGAGCGCTGCTCAGCATATATTTTCTCGCTTTACACCTTCATTTTATCTGGAGGCGCGGGTGGTTAGCGCGGGGTGTCTCCTTCCATACCTTGTTTTGATCAACTCGATTCCATGGGTTCTCCGTACTCGCTCTTGCCGCTTTCGCAGACAGTGTTTGGATCTGCAATGGCTGTTCCAAAACGTAGGTCGCCAGTGATTGGTTGACCTTAGCCTTATTGCTATTGGGCGGAGTTCGTCCCTGTTGTCACGTGGGGTTTGCTTGCATGCGGTTGCTCGGCAACTAGTGTGCGCTTCGTTTGTATGAATTTTGAACCTTACTTTGGTGAATAAAGTTCAGTGTTAGTTAGAGCAGACTGCTAAATGAATTCAAATTCTATGTGAAGCGTCCATGGTTATTGTTAGGCGTTAGTCACTTCCGACAACGCTTGGTTTGTGTGAATTTAGAACCTTACTTTGGTGAAGAAAGTTCAATGTTAATTAGTTGGAGCAGACTGCTAAATGTGCTTGAATTATTTATGAAGCGTCCCTGATTATTGTTAGACGTTGGTCACTTCCGACATCTCATTTAGTCCATTATTCGTGGTGCCCAGGTACAGGATTGTTTTTGCTTCCAACTTGGACAGGATGTTGTCCCTGTTTTTGCCTTTTACATGTCTTAGGACTGTCCAGCGCATTTCTTCTGGTTTGTGTCCGTTTTCTTCACAATGCGTCACCATGGGTGCATTAGGGGTTTTGCATCGAATTCTTGAGCGATGTTGCGAGATCCTGGTTTTAACTGGTTGACTCGTTTTTCCTATGTATGCCATCTCGCATGGGCATATTATACAGTAGATGACGTAGTTTGTATTACAGTTAGTAAACTCATCGTGCTGTATGTATTTGTTTCCATAGGTGAACTTCGTACCTTCTAGGGTGCTTTCGCACGAGACACAGTTTCCACATTTTCTGTGGCCTTTGATTGGTGGTAAACTCAGCATGGATCTCAGGGACGTCTCTTCTTTTGGAATGTGAGTGTCGGCTCTAACCAGCATGTTTTTTATATTGCCATTCTTTTTCAGGGCAAAGATTGGTGGTTGTTCCAGTGGTTTTAGGCCTTTAACTGTGTTCCAGTTTTTGCGGACAATTTTCTTAATATCATTTGTGGCCCCTGAGAAGGTCGTAACGCACACCAGTGGTGTGTCTGTGTGTCTTTCTTTTGGTGTGAGGAGAGCCTCACGGGGGTAAAACCAGGCTCTTTTCATTGCTCTTTTCAGTAACTTTCTTGGGTACATCCTTTCTTCCAATTTTTTTGAGAGTTCTTTTGCATTGGTGAAGTAATCTTCCTTTTTCGAGCAGTTTCTTCTGAGTCTGTAAAACTGGCTTAGAGGTAGATTTTCTCTCAGGTTTCGTTGGTGAAAGCTCTTGAAGTGCAGGAAGGTGTTCCTGTCTGTTTCCTTGGTGTATAGAGATGTGTAGATTTTTCCTTCTTCATGTTTTATCATCAGGTCTAGAAAATTGATTTATTTTTTGTTATGGGTCAGTGTGAACTTGATGTTCGGGTTCCTGTTGTTAAGCCAAATGGCGAATTCTTGCAGTTGTTCCTCATTTCCTCTCCATAACATAAAAACATCATCTATATAACGACGCCATATTTTAATATGGCCGTCATAAGGGTTATTGTTATAGATCCATTTGTCTTCATAGAGCGCCATGTACATAATGGCCATTTCTGGCGCGAATGGACATCCCATTGCCGTCCCCATTATCGGATGGAACATTTTGTGGTCTTTCTCTGGTTTCTAGAAAAAATTCTATGGCCTCCAGGCCTTCTTCTTGAGGAATATTTGAGTAGAGGCTGACTATGTCCATAGTTACCAATATTTCATGGTCCTCATCAAATGTTTGCTGTTCTAGGAAGTTTATGGCTTGCATGGTGTCTTTGATGTAACTTAGGGTGGAGCTGACCAAGGGTTTAAGGAAGGTGTCTACGTATTTTGCCGGTCTTTCTAATATTGAGTTTACTCCCGAGATGATGGGGCGTCCTGGCGGGTTTCTTAGATCTTTGTGGACTTTGGGGAGGATATATAGACGCAGTGTTCTTGGTGCTTGATTGATTAGGTACTCCCCTTCGTTTTTGGATAGCCACCCTTCTTTTTGTCCATAGTTTTTAAGTGTAGTCAATTTGATTTGAATGTTTTTGTTCCAATCTTCTTCTGTTTTTCAGTAGTATCTTTCATCAGATAATTGTCTTAGGACTTCAGTTTCGTACATCTCTCGTGGTAGTATCACGACACCTCCGCCCTTGTCAGCTGGTTTGATTATAAGGTTTTTATTTTCCTTTAGATTATCCAAGGCCTGCTTTTCTTCCTTGTATAGATTCCATTTCGTGAAGTACTTCTTTTTGTTGTCTAGGTTGTCCATATCCCGTAGTACATTTTTTTCAAAAGTTAGAAGTTCTATGGGCATCAAACTTGTTTGTGGGAAAAATGTCGAGGTGTTTTTTAACCCCGAGTAGTTCCGTGGGCTCGTGTTCTCCTGATTTTGAAAAAATATTTTGAGACGCATCTTGCGGAACAGTTGTATCATCTCCAATTTAGATTGACATAGGTCTGGTTTGACCGTTGGCACGAAGGATAGACCCTTATTGAGGGCATTGATTTCATGGGGTGATAGTGTATAGTTGGAGAGGTTGAAAATTGCTCCTTCCCTTCTAGTTACCATCTGTAGGTGTTGCGTCTCGTCGTTATTTCTCCCTGAAATTGGTTGGGTCTTCGATTGAACCATCTGTTGCCTCTTGGGCGGCCCCTTGCTCGGCCAGTACCTCTGTCTAAAAAAGGCTCCTGAGGGTAGTATTGGCGTTGTTGGTTGTTTCTACTATTGGTAGGCAGTTCTGAGTCGCTTAATGTTTCGGAAGATGATGAGGCGTCTGAGAAAGTAACGAACTGTCTTCGGCTTCTCCCGCCGTAGGTTCTTAAGAACCCGGTGTTTTGTGGTTGATTGTAAAAGTCTTTTTCAAGGTATGGATAGGTTTTCTTTTCAGAATAGTTCAGAATATCTCTTTGTAATTTTTGTCTCTTTATGTCTTCAGTTGTTTTTTGGTAGGTTTGGTTTTCTTTTTCTAGTTTGGCAAGAAGTGCTTGTGCGTTTTCTACTGCCTGGTTATTCCGGAAAGCTTCTTCCAATTCTTTAATCAGTTCTTGTTCTTTCAGGCCCAACCTTTCTGCTGTCTTAATGGAGTGGAACATCCAATCTCTGGAGCACTTTGTTCCGATATGGCTGAATCCCCACGTGACAACAGGGACGAACTCCGCCCAATAGCAATAAGGCTAAGGTCAACCAATCACTGGCGACCTACGTTTTGGAACAGCCATTGCAGATCCAAACACTGTCTGCGAAAGCGGCAAGAGCGAGTACGGAGAACCCATGGAATCGAGTTGATCAAAACAAGGTATGGAAGGAGACACCCCGCGCTAACCACCCGCGCCTCCAGATAAAATGAAGGTGTAAAGCGAGAAAATATATGCTGAGCAGCGCTCTCTGACAAGTAAATACTTGAAATCTGACTTTGCGCGTAGAACTAAGTTTACGTCCTGAACCTTTAGCCCCGCCGTGAGCAGTATAACATAAACGCGAAAATAACAACAACAGGAATCCATTACCTGTGAACCAGCGCGTCAAGCCAAGTAAACGCCCCGAGCCTTAAGCTCCGCTGCGAGCACCGTGTCTCAAACGCCAAAACCTGCCCCCAAATTAATAAACAACTCAGCTCCAGATCAACAATTAGAATATAACGCATAATTTTCAATGATATCAGAGCAGACTATAAACAATATAACTCACAACGCCATGTTCCCCCCCACAGAGAAAATAAAGACCTCGATTCTAGACACCTCTAGAACCAAGAAAAAGAAACAACAATACTCCAACATACGGACTGAAAAGACCAATGGTACGTGATCACAACTCTTTTAAACACACATGTCTAATCATAAAATATCTGTACACCAATACTGAAATGGTACCATTACCTTTTACAGGTGATGCTCTACAACCTAATCACAGCCCTGATGAAGACCGCACTACAAAAGTAGATATAGTCCTCACGATAAGTCGGTCGAAACGCGTTGGCAGTATCTAGTGGATTGGAGAACTTTATGCTCGATAACTACACTTATATGTATATATAAGAAAAAAGACTTACTCCCTGAAGAGCATAATTGCTGACAGTAACTTTCTCCTACACTATCTGGGACTATTGATTCAATTCAAAATCTGAGGGACATATACATCTACCCCAGATCTAGAATTTGTTTAAAGTATAGTAGGATGATTAGAAATGACTATAATGTACTATCCAAATGAAGTGTACAGTCTAACCTTTTTGATCGCATTGTGAATGTATATATGTCTTTGTAAGCTATATGTTTTTGTGATACAAACACTTGTAAGTTATATGTTTTTGTGATACAAACACGTCTTGTTGTGGTAATAACCCTTTATAATTTTTTCGTATAAAAGGAGAGCTTTTGAAAAAAATGCGGATACCAATGTATAAAAATATAAAGAAAATTGAATGAACAATAACACAGAGTCAATAAAAGGGACTTCTGTGAAAAGATTGATTTTTCATTTATGGTGTCAGAGGTACTAGTGTTGTTAAATATAGGGAAATGTTGGAAAACACAGAGAACAAGGGGAGCACATCCACACTCATGGAGTGCTTTTAGAAAAAGAAAAAAGTTCCCAAAAACAGACACTTGTAGATGGATAAAAGGCACGAGTGAGAGAGATGGCAAGCAGGCTATGCTCAACAGGAGAAACAAAGACTAAATGGACAGGCTAAAACTTATAAAACCATTGAATATAAAGCAAGACAATAACAGTGACACAACAAAAAACGAATAAAAAGTCATTGCAGCAGTTGCTTTGCAGGTCCACTATCACATGTCCCCAATAAGTCTCTTGCAACCACACAGCTGGGCTGTCTGGCTGGCTTCAACCTAAAAATGTTGCTTAGTCTCTTATACAGCTCTTAGAAGGGAATACAAATCATACGCACAGCAAAAATACATTTTTATAAATGTGCATGTTAGCTCACTGAGTTACCCACCAGCTGTCAAAAACTGTGCATAACCCATGCAGTAAGTCACAAGCTCAAATCTCAGTCAGAAAGACTTGACAATTCAAACTTGTTGTGAAAGTGATGTTACCTACTATTTCAGAGGCAAAAATCAATGAAGATTGTGTTGTGGCCTCTCTGCCAGCGGTCAGGGTTTATAGGATGTATTCCTATAGCATTACATGTATATGAACCTTAAAGTGGACAAACAACCACTACGGGTTCCGAACTAATAGAAGGGCAGAGTAGACAATGGTACATACATTGATTTGTCCAAGACCACGCAATATGTCGGTGGTTACTCGATACACAAAGGCCATATTTATGATAGATTTTAGCATTTGCAAAATGGTAAATCATAGAGTTTGTAAATCCTAAAACCCTTTTTTCTCATGCACTAAACACATTTAATAATTTGGATATCGTTTCTGTAAATCGTTAAAAGTGCTTAGAAAAGTACACAAATCAGTATTTGGAAGGGCATGTTTTGGGTGGCCCTTTTAGATACCAATTCTGTCTCACTATGTATCAGTGTTTTGTGACTGTAACCTGGTTGCAAAACTTTGAAAAGTTAATGACAATACAATTGGGGAGTAATCCATTCCCGAACTTTGTGAGGTAAAAAAAAAAATGTGTTTGGCTGTAGGCAGAGATCCCCCAACTTTCAAACAACAGTTTCAAGATAAGAAAACTTTTTATGTTAAGCCCCATTTCCTTTATTTACATGCAATCACAGACATGGTGGTCTGTTGTCCCTAGCGGTTCACAAAAAATAATTTGGGCCCTTAACCACATCGGTGCGGTGGCTATTCCGCTGCAGCGCTAAGTGGGCGGGGCGGCTGCTCGGCGGCCGCATGCTGGTGACAGAACCGCTCCGTCACCAGCCGCGGTTGGGCTGTGCTTGTGACGGAGCGGTTCCATCATGGCCCAGCCCACTCAATAGAACCCGCCGCGCAGGTGCGGCGGCAGGGCCATGACGGAACCGCTCCATCATCAGCACAGCCCAACCGCAGCTGATGACGGAGCGGTTCCGCCATCAGCATCGAACGGGTTAATCTAGGGAGAATGTGGCACTCCTGCTTTGCTTACTCTGTTGCCAGGTAACATTCTGTAGGACTGAGTCATCACGCGTGAACTTCCTTACGAGCTCCAGTCTTGTTTTAAACACTGCAATAATGAGTTTTGAAACCTGGAATCAAATTTACAGCTACCTAGGTGGTATTTTACACCTCCACAGGTGTAAAAGTGTAAAATGAGTCAACTGACACAACACTGCCTTCCCAGACAGCCAGCTCTGATTAAACGTCCAATACCCACTGCATACAAACACCTTGGGTGTGTTGACACAGGTGGGCGAGAGGGAGGCAGCAATGCCCCCATCACAAAATACAGGCATTTTTTTCACTTGCACCATTAGGTGTTAAAGTATTATAAGGCTGACAGCACCTGAACCGATGCTACTATTACTGCAACAAGAAATGGTGTGAAATGGTACCACCCACCGTCTTAACAGCAGAAGTTCATTACCATGAAACTGCCTGCATTAAAAACTAAGCCCTTGTTCTTTCCCCCTTTTCTTTCTGTCTTTTACTGCCTCTCTCTCTTCATTTTTTTCTCTAACTATCGCCATGTGGGGTTAGCTAAACAAACATAATGTCTCAATACACTGATGTACAAGCTGCGCTCGGTAGAACTTATGCTAACCCTGTAACAGATTTGCGAATGTGTTCTTGTATAAAAATAAATAAAACATGTTGAAATAAAAAAAGAAAGAAAGAATATTACAAACTTTCCACACTAGTAAGCGCTGAACTGTCATTGTGTGTCTTCTTTGTGTTGTATCAGTAGGCTTTTACTTGTTCTGTTTGCTGGGACATTTGTACCATTTACGGTTAGACTCCATTGAAGTGAAAATCACTTAATTACAGCCTTGCTCGCACTTGCCAATTTCAACCAGTTGCGTAGCAAGGTCAGGTGGTACCTGGTGCGGAAAATTTCTAGTCACCCCCAGCTTGACAAAATGGCAAAAATATGTGTTTAAAACACATATTTTTGCACTTTTGTCACCTCCCCTCAGTGAAGACACTTGTCACCCCCAGCTTGACATAATGGCAAAAATATATGTTTAAAACACATATTTTTGCACTTTTGTCACCTCCCCTCAGTGAAGACACTTGTCACCCCCAGCTTGACATAATGGCAAAAATATATGTTTAAAACACATATTTTTGCACTTTTGTCACCTCCCCTCAGTGAAGACACTTGTCACCCCCAGCTTGACATAATGGCAAAAATATATGTTTAAAACACATATTTTTGCACTTTTGTCACCTCCCCTCAGTGAAGACACTTGTCACCCCCAGCTTGACATAATGGCAAAAATATATGTTTAAAACACATATTTTTGCACTTTTGTCACCCCCCTCAGTGAAGACACTTGTCACCCCCAGCTTGACATAATGGCAAAAATATATGTTTAAAACACATATTTTTGCACTTTTGTCACCCCCCTCAGTGAAGACACTTGTCATCCCCAGCTTGACATAATGGCAAAAATATATGTTTAAAACACATATTTTTGCACTTTTGTCACCCCCCCTCAGTGAAGACACTTGTCACCCCCAGCTTGACATAATGGCAAAAATATATGTTTAAAACACATATTTTTGCACTTTTGTCACCCCCCTCAGTGCTGACACTTGTCACCCCCAGCTTGACAAAATGGCAAAAATATGAGTTTAAAACACATATTTTTGCACTTTTGTCACCCCCCTCAGTGAAGACACTTGTCACCCCCAGCTTGACATAATGGCAAAAATATATGTTTAAAACACATATTTTTGCACTTTTGTCACCCCCCTCAGTGCTGACACTTGTCACCCCCAGCTTGACAAAATGGCAAAAATATGAGTTTAAAACACATATTTTTGTCACCCCCCTCTGTGATGACACCCGGGGTGGCCCGCACCCACCACACCCCCCTTCCTATGCCACTGATTTCAACAACTGGCAATGGTGTCCCCCAGACAAAAGGACCTCTACAGCTGGTAACTAACCAGTTTGTCCCTGCAGCCCAACCCATTCCGCACAAGAACCCGGCACTATCAGGGAAAATAGACACAGTGAAGCAGCCTCACCTGGAGCGGCCATCCAGCTGTGCTCTAGGTGCCCCTCACCACGAACCGCCCGCTCTGCTGAACGCCCCATTCTGGTGATCATCTCTGAAGCCCTTCTCCTTCATCGAGAGAGTGCCCCGCTTTTCTTGCCGCCAAATTCTTTCTATGCTGCCCTTTGCCTTTTCTTCCGATTACCTTGAGCTTCTTTTCCTGTATGCTAGAACAGTGACTTTTGGAGAATGAAACTTCTCCACTGCGACAGCCAGTCTTTGGAATGCTATGTCATACGGCCAGCGAGCAGAATCGCCGCCTCCTTAGGAAACGCAGGAAGACCTGGCTTTTTCACAACGTATTTCAAACTCTAGTCAGACTAATTTATTTGGAATTTACTGTATTCTACTTCTTTCAGTCCTCTGATGCTCAGAACCTGATGTTGTTATGACCTTCCTAATAGCTCATGAAGCTCTATGTTAGCATGATTTTGAAATAAATCAACATTACATACCAAGGTGTCTAGTGGTCACATGAAATCTTCAATCAGTCCTAGATGTGTAGTCAACAGCACTCTGCATTCTGTAACCGGTTGTTTCCATCTCTTTGATCATTTCAAGCCCATCGTTTATGCTTTTGCAAATATCTAGGATTGCTTGATATCAACAACGCCTTATTCAGCTTCCTCCACACCCAAACGCGACAAGTTTTAAACAAGTCTTCTCCAGAGATGAACTGTGACCCAAAAGCAGATCTGACATCAATGTTCATGCCAGCCCTAAATTTCTTTGAGTGTACCATGTGATTTGTCCCGGATCTAGTCGCAAGCAGGTTCCCATTGAAGGCACATGTTTCCTTCACAAGTATGTAATTCTTGCTCTGGAAGAATGCATTGCCCTAGGTTACATTTACTAGAGTCTATCAGAGGCACACTCCAACATGGCAGTCACCTTTCCTGTGGAGAAAGAGCCTGTTTTCTCAACCCCATCCATAGCCAACCAGTTCAGCCCATTCTACATCAAAAGCATTCCAGCAGCTTCCGGTGTCACTCCAGCAATAGTCTTCACATATCAGGACTGATTGTGAGTTTAAAGAAATCCTCTAGATTAAGTGAAACTAAGGTATAGAAAGCTATAGACATCCATAGGGAAGGCCTGGCAGCCCAGGACAGCTCCTCTCACACCCTGGCTGTTGTGATTCACCCGCCTCAAGTTTTGGCAGATGCAGATGACCTGCCAAGGCCAATTACATCTCATGATTGTTTGGTCTGATATCCAGAAAAGGTCACTGCAGCATTATTTCATCCTTGATGCAAAGTCAATCTATGCTCTGGTTCTTATTCTTCAAAAGTGAATTAGACAATCACTCTGTCTTCAAATTTGTGCTTTTCATGTAAATCCCAATTACAATCAGAAATGCTGATATGTACATTTGCTAATGATTAACAAATTAATATTTCAGAGACGACCACATTTGATACCATTAAGTAGGGGGGATGGTCCTGACCAACATGTCATTGTTTATACAAATGCAACTAAATTAGCCCAGAGCTGCAACAGGTAACATTTAAAATGCGGGATATTGATATATTAGTAACTATGGGTGTCATCCTGGTGTCATGATGTCCAAAGCGGGTGCTTCAGCAACAGTGAATAATGCATCACTTTAACAGAGCATTTCAATCAGCAGCCTGTTGAGCAGGCCTTGGGCCACAGCAGAAATCAAGCATCAAGCAATCTGAAAAGCTGAAAAACAGCTCAAACGCCTAGGGCGAGTTTTATTATTTTTAACCATTATACGTCAATGTGCTGCTGCCATACGCATGCCACTACAAAATATATATGAGTGCTTACCCTATATTTAAAAGTCTAGTCAATGAACTTTATAGTTACTCCTTCCATTATTCTCCACCATAGCTTCCCCAGGCTCAGCGATCGTGCGCATAGGCCATATGACCGCCATGGACCACACAGTCAAGGCTCATATGGCTGAGATACCCGCCACCCCCTCTCAACACAATCCCCAAAAGGAGGGAAACCGGAAACAGTTCTTGAAGTTTTTGGATGTGGGATGGAGTAACCATCCCGGCCGTATTTATTAAAACAAAAAATTAAAACATTAAACGTTTCATGTTATGTACAATTTCATTATCACATTGCGATGTTTGGCTAACCTTAACATATTCTCTAATACAGAGGTTCTCCTAGCCGAACTAGCATCCTACAAAAACATTCTCTAGAAACACTGAAATTGTACATCCTAACGTTTAAGGGCCAACGGCAAGGTCATAACCGGTGTCAAGATCCCTAACCAGACTTACCCCTCCCACTTGGGAGGGGCGACAGCACAGAGGCTTACCTCAAGTGCAACTACTAACAATTTCCCTTGACTTGACGGGGGCACTTAAGACTCGACGCCATTTAAAGGTCGTTCGAAGACTTGTGTGTGGTATCTAGAAGGTATCGTGGACCTCCCCCCACCCCACACAACTTACCGCATCTGCCGTCGCAGATGACACTGGCCCCGGGAAATTCCCCAGGAGGGGGCTGTAACCCCTCCTACAAAGGAAGGGGCCTTGACCGCCTTTCCTTTACTTCCGGCGACCCGCCCTTAGACGGGACCGCCTCCCCATTGAGGGGCCAATGGCCACCTCTCCCGAGCGCTCCCATCCGTGTTGGGTGACGCCCACTCATAGGGATCTACCAATTAGTGCTCACCGATCATGACCTTACCGCCTACCAAAAAATAAATACGACAATTCTTACTCAAACCTATGAAAACATTGGTCGCTACGACCGAAAGAACATGCATAAAATGCAACACTACATTAAATCATTTTAATCATAACAACCTACACGATATTCACCATACTTTATTATGATCAACAACAAACTGATACTCTCACAGCCTGTAAACGAAATGGAAGAACACACTTATAAATTCACTTTATTGCACAACGACTTGCTGTCCTCAGGGGCTGGTGGGTGGGTCAAAATTGGCTCTTCGTTCCGTCCCGAGCTCACGTGTAGCGAGGAGGTGCAGCTTCGGAGCACAAGAACAAGAGGACGTCTTCTGGTCTTGCGTCTCTTTTTATCCGTCTTCAGGGCGGGCGAAAACCCGCCCCTGCCTGCTCCTAGGGCGGGGCTGGCTACGTCGGTGTCTAGGCCAGCCCACTCTAGGGCGGGAAAAAGCGCGCCCCGGCTACGCCGCTTCGGGCATACCAGCCGAGACGCGCTTCCCGCCCCAAAATGGCTTCCCGGGAGGATCGAGGCACTCCGCCATACGTTCGGGGGGACCGAGTGGTCGCCCCTTTCCATATGGCTGAGATACCCGCCACCCCCTCTCAACACAATCCCCAAAAGGAGGGAAACCGGAAACAGTTCTTGAAGTTTTTGGATGTGGGATGGAGTAACCATCCCGGCCGTATTTATTAAAACAAAAAATTAAAACATTAAACGTTTCATGTTATGTACAATTTCATTATCACATTGCGATGTTTGGCTAACCTTAACATATTCTCTAATACAGAGGTTCTCCTAGCCGAACTAGCATCCTACGAAAACATTCTCTAGAAACACTGAAATTGTACATCCTAACGTTTAAGGGCCAACGGCAAGGTCATAACCGGTGTCAAGATCCCTAACCAGACTTACCCCTCCCACTTGGGAGGGGCGACAGCACAGAGGCTTACCTCAAGTGCAACTACTAACAATTTCCCTTGACTTGACGGGGGCACTTAAGACTCGACGCCATTTAAAGGTCGTTCGAAGACTTGTGTGTGGTATCTAGAAGGTATCGTGGACCTCCCCCCACCCCACACAACTTACCGCATCTGCCGTCGCAGATGACACTGGCCCCGGGAAATTCCCCAGGAGGGGGCTGTAACCCCTCCTACAAAGGAAGGGGCCTTGACCGCCTTTCCTTTACTTCCGGCGACCCGCCCTTAGACGGGACCGCCTCCCCATTGAGGGGCCAATGGCCACCTCTCCCGAGCGCTCCCATCCGTGTTGGGTGACGCCCACTCATAGGGATCTACCAATTAGTGCTCACCGATCATGACCTTACCGCCACAGGTCCGGATAGTTGACCGGCTATCCGGACCCCCCACAAGACTCCTACCTAAAGGTCATGTTTTAACGATTTTAACCAAGCTAGGAAGTCTCCTATGAGTAACTCATTCCCAACCCTCGACAAATGCACACCATCCCCCAAATACATACTGTCCTCATTAATACAACTATGCGAGATCGAATGCAATGTCTTGGAACGGAACAACCTACTCACTTTGTTATTCAATTTTCTAACGGAATGATTCAAAGCAGGGATCGAGATAGCCCCCCGCCACACTTTTCGTGGGATCATATGAGACCACGCAATTATGCACCCCGGAACTCTCCATGCTAACCAACTTACCGTGGAAAGCATAGCCTCCAGGAGAAGTCGTCTACCGGTGGTGACCAAATCATTGCCCCCCAAATGCACTATGACTATGGACGGCGGTGACCTCATCCGCTCTAACAAAACCTCAAAAAACTTCTGAAACTGGTCAATACAGAGACCGCCCCTTCCGTAGAAGGACACTCTGTACCCGTATTCCCCAGGTACGTGAATCATGTCACCTGCTTTGAATACGTCTGCGGCCCGTCTCACGTATGAGTGGCCCACGACCCACACCTCCTTCCTCACAGCCGGTGACGTGCGACCGCTGGCCTGGTGTTGGGTCGACTGCAAGTGCACAGTCCGCCCTGCCGCGTAGGCTTGCGCAACTGAAAACAAACAAAAGACAAGAAGCGTGAGTACATGATTACAGCTTCACAACATGTGCAATCGCACGTACCTCTTATAACAATTGGAGGACCAGCGCCCCACACGTTTCACTTGTTCTACATTAAGACCCCTGGCTGTAGCTTCAGTGGCAGCCCCTATACGAAAGGAATGGGTCCCAAATTCGCCCGGGTCCAAGCCCGCTGCGGCAATGGCCATTGCAAGCACCCGCTGAAACTGAAACCTCGTCAGCGGGGTGGCGTCTGCATGCCTCAACAATGTCCCCCCCCATGATGCCACCCTCCGTGCTAGGTAATCTTCTAAGCACCGTACCGGACACATGGATGACTCGGGGTTCCTGCGAATGATCGTGCAGTCCCCTCTCCCATCTTGGTCAGTCTTAGACCTGAGAAAGGAGACAATCATCGCATCACCCCTGATCTGAACATGTTCCCTGCACAAGCCCCCCGTCACATCCTGTTTGTTCCTTGCAACTAGCTCACTAACTCTCATAGCCCCGTGAAATGCCAGCGTAAATGCAGTCCGGAACAAACAGGTCTCGAAAGGGGACGAGCATGTGTCAGGGAGTGTGGCCAGTAACTGGGACAACCTGTCTAGACCTATCGGTCGTCTTACGTCTACTCTGCGACCCTCTAGGCGTTGCCACCCACGCAGCGCTTTCTGTACTGTAAAAGACGCTGTTGGGTCCAGGATGCCATGGGCCCTGGCAACAAAAGAAATGGCGGCACGATGCCTTTGGGCCGTAGCCACCGATTTCCCAGCCCTACGTAAGGACATCAGAAAAAGTACAACCCACTCTTCCTGACCCCAAAGTCCCCCTCTCTCTGCCCCCAAAAAGGCTAAATAGGCCTGGAACGCCCCTTCATATGCCTTCCTTGTCCTGGGTGCTAGACTCTCTCCCACGAGGTGACGAAGTTCGGGGCACCGAGAGACCAGAGAGCTTCGGGGAAGGGTGCCGGCTCCGGGTCCGCTGAAGGAAGGAAACCCGAGAAAGCCTGCATGTGAAAACGAGACAGTGCATCAGCAGCCTGATTCATCACCCCTGGGACATGTTTTGCTCTGAATACCACGTTCAGTTGCATACACAGTAGGACAATTTCTTTGAGCAGCCTCAAAATCAATTTACAATGGGCTGCCTGACTATTGATGCATTCTACCACGGTCATATTGTCGGACCAGAACACGACAGAATGATCTCTGAACCCTTCTGGCCAGGTTCTCAGGGCCACCAGAATGGGAAATAGTTCGAGGAAAGCAATATTACTCGTTAGCCCCTTCTCGTGCCACCATAGGGGCCACCTTTGAGCAGACCACTTTGTGCCGAAGATGGCGCCAAAGCCTATGCTTCCTGCTGAATCTGTCCATAGCCCAAGCTCTTGTGAGGACACGGCTGGCTTGTTCCAGACGACTCGGCCATTGAAGTCCGCCAAAAATGCTAACCAAATCCGCATGTCCTGGCGGACCTCAGCCGATAACCTCGTGCGATGATGACCCTCCTTTAGGCCAACCATCGCTTGGGCAATTGAGCGGGAAAAAGGGCGAGCCATTGGGATCACCCTTAAGGCAAAGTTCAACTTTCCCACTAATTGTTGCAACTGATGCAGTGTAACCTTAGATGCATTCAAACATACTTGGAGGGCTGCCCTGAATTTTAACACTTTGCTAGCTGGTAAACGGAAACACCCCTCCCTTGAGTCCAACTCGATCCCCAAAAACTCGAGGCAAGTCGTGGGACCCATAGTTTTACCCGGTGCCAGTGGTACGCCAAAATGACCCATCAACACACAGAATTCAGCTAAGGCCTGAGCACATTCGGGATTTCCGGCGGGACCAAGGAACAAAAAGTCGTCAAGGTAGTGCATTACATTTCGGAAACCCGTTTTCTTAGTGAAGACCCATTGCAGGAAAGTACTGAATTGCTCAAAATAAGCACATGATATAGAGCATCCCATTGGCATACACCTATCCATGTAAAATGACCCCTGGAACCCGAATCCCAAAAGACGCTGATCGTCTGGGTGTACCGGGAGCAACCGGAACGCTGACTCGATATCTGATTTAGCCATCAACGTCCCGGGCCCCAGGCGATTCAAGATGGCTACTGCCTCATCAAACGATGCGTATCGCACCGAACAAACCTCTGGATCAATTGCGTCGTTCACCGAAAGGCCGTGTGGAGCAGACAGATTATGAATCAAACGAAACTCACCTGGGTCCTTCTTGGGGACCACCCCTAACGGAGAACAAACAAAATCCGGTACCGGGGGTACACTAAACGGGCCGGCGACCCGTCCCCGGCTAACCTCTTTCTGAATTTTCTCTTGCACCACAGATGTATGTTGTAAAACGGAGAGTTGATTTTTGCAAATCCCTACACCCTGAAAGTCCCCCACCGGGATGCGGAAACCATGTGTAAAACCGTTCCGCAGCACCCCAGCAGAAGTACGATCCGGGTATTCACTGAGCCAGGGAATCATTGCCAAGGTATCAATCGGGGTTGGTAAAGGCGCCCCTCGGACTAGTTTAGACCTGTTTGGCGCCTCCCTTACCCCCATTCTCACCCGTTCTGGCTCTGCACGATGACTCAGGATGGGACGACCCACACGTACTACACTCATGCTTGAATTTACACGATCCCGGAGGTCTGGTACATTTCCCTTTGTTGAAATTAAAGCAGAAACCCTTCCTCCCTGTATTGCCTGCGGGCCTCGACTGATCGTCGGTGCTCGTACTTGGTCGAAAGGGCGTCCCCACATGTTGGCGGGAGTAATCTACAACATTGCTCCCAACCAATGGCATTTTTAACATTCCTGATTCTTTCATTTTATCCCATGTTACAGAATCGTAACAATCCCAAGTCAAACCCTTGTTATGTTCCTTTTCTTTCCTGAACAGATTGTCATAACAAAACCAATGGTTACCTTGATACGCTGTCGAGTAACCCATAATTCGTGATTGATAAATGGGAAATTCAGAAAGCAACTCGGGTCTACGTTCCCCCAAAATCGATGTAAAAATACCCCACGCATTGCCCCAGTTGCCAATATTCTCATTTACCTTAAAGGCGGCCATTTTTGCGCGCCAAACACTCGGATGCATTAGGTCCTTCTGACTTTTAACATGCTCGACCTCATAATGATCAACAAGCAAGGAGAAAATATTCACGTACTCCCCAGCCCAGATCTTTTCTTTTATAGCTAAAGGCACATGTTGTCCCAATCTCTCTCTACGAGAGGGTGCTGACTCGTCCCTTGCAATCGGCAATGGCCGCTTACCTGCACCGGACGCAGCTTCGGCCGCTTGCGGCTTGTCTATTCCCGCCAACGGCGCAGTCACTTTAGCTGCATCTCTCTTCTCACGAAGCCCTTTCATCAGCGCCTGTGCCTCGGCAGCCGTGGCGCCATCACTACTATCCCCCAACCAAGCTGCTAGCTGTGCTGCCAGCTCGGGGGGCATGTCTTCTTTGGATGTCGGGGTGACGACAACGGGGATTGGATTCCCCTCCATTGGTACTGGGGTCGGCGCCTCGAGCGGTGCAGAGGGGACCGGGACGTCTCCACCGGCTGGAACCCTTCTCGGCCTCTTAGGTCTCCCTCCAGCCGGCGCAGGGGCCGAACCCTCCTCCCCGTCTCGCTTCGCCAACCGTTTCTTTATGTCGGACATCTCTTTGCAAAGGGCCCGCACCATCTGGTCGGTCGTCATTCTCTTTGCAACTTTCTTTGGCATCTCTCCGACGAAGTATCTAGAAGACAAAGAAAAAGATCAAAACGCTCAAAATTGGCTCTTCGTTCCGTCCCGAGCTCACGTGTAGCGAGGAGGTGCAGCTTCGGAGCACAAGAACAAGAGGACGTCTTCTGGTCTTGCGTCTCTTTTTATCCGTCTTCAGGGCGGGCGAAAACCCGCCCCTGCCTGCTCCTAGGGCGGGGCTGGCTACGTCGGTGTCTAGGCCAGCCCACTCTAGGGCGGGAAAAAGCGCGCCCCGGCTACGCCGCTTCGGGCATACCAGCCGAGACGCGCTTCCCGCCCCAAAATGGCTTCCCGGGAGGATCGAGGCACTCCGCCATACGTTCGGGGGGACCGAGTGGTCGCCCCTTTCCATATGTCTGGGTGCACAGTGCCGCCTACTATTTGTGGTCAAGAAATGATGAGTCTCATTAAAGAAAAGACTGATTTGCATATGAGTGGTTCCTAGAATGTGTCTTTAAAGGCACGGTGAGAAAAACAATGATGAATAGGAAAGTGGCTTTGGGTAATTTTTACTGCCCCAGATGGATTCAAGCACCAATCTGCCACTTTCTGTTTTTTCTCAGTGAGGCACCCACAATGGGACGGATATGCCCAGGCTTGGTTCCCGAAGCTCACTGTGTCTTAGAACTCAAGCGGCTCCTCACTGGTGAGGGGCAACAAGTCCAAAACATGCCTAGGGTTGTTTGTGTTGCTGTACAAGATGTACAGCCCAGGCAGTTTTGGCTGGGCCGCCCCTTTCCTTGTGAGGAGGTGTGCAAAAGGGCAAAACAAATTTGGCTTTGTTTCTCTAAATGCAACAAACTCCATGGTGAAATTCAATAGAATAAGAATGTGTGGTGGGTGTACTTTATCTGGTATAATAGTCAATATATATCATTATTGATTACGTTTAGCCCAATGTAGTACCATAGAAACATTGGTCAATAACATAAGGCCCTCATGTAGTCAGACTCAGAAAGATGAACATGGCTTCACAATGGGCTTATATGAGAAATCACAAAATGTGTAGTAAATGTGCACAAGCATGGTTGTGTTTCACGTTTGAGTTAAAAGATCTAACCTTAGTTCTGCTGCACACCCTACACAATTTAGGTGTGTTTATTTTTTTAGAGCAGGTTGAAAGGTCAAAAAAGGTTACAGTAATATGGGCAAAACAGGGTGTAAAGCTTTATTTTTTTCCACACACTGATTTATGACTACCCTGCTCTTAAAAAGATGCTTCTCATCACAAGAAAACAACGCCCCATGCTCTACCCAGCAGGGCTGCTGCGGCCGATACTTACATCTATGATTTGATAGCAACCTACCTGGCCCATTCTCACCCCATCTGAGAGGCCGCCAGTATAGATTGAATTCTTTAATCAACTTCGTTATAATGACACTGAGCACGCCTGTTCTGCTCTGATCTAGTTCCTTGATAGCTGTATGTTGAGATGTCTAACAAGAGCTCATACAACCAGCCTTCAATGACTTAAAGTAACATGGAAAAATGAAGATTACTAAGGTGCCAGATCTTACTGAATGCACAGTTTGAACTGGTATTTCCTGTAAGATACAACATTCAAAAGGCACACAAGTGAGGTGTTTGTGAAATGGGTCATTTGGGTGAAGAGAAATTCAACAGTGTGACACAATGGAGCACGGGTTTAGTGTGTCAAACTGAATAGATGAACAAACAAATTGTACAAACACGTTATGAATGAACATAGGTGTTCAAGGTCATGGAAAGTACACAACACGGGTACGTCACAAACCTCCGTGGTGTACATCGCTATTGCAAAGCTGAACAGATACTCTGTAGAAGGGTATTGGAGGAGAGAGTGGTGGCCTGTGCAGTGTGAGAGCAGGTGCACACAGATTCAATACAATATATAATTTTACTAGTCTTAAATAAATAAAGAATCAATTGTATTTTTAATTACTCTCTCAATGTAAAAATATTCCTTGTAGCTTTTAAAATACAATCTTCTTAAAGGCAGTGGGGAATATGTCTGGGTTTGATTTTCATTTTTAACATAAAGGTTTTATCTTATAAGCAAGGAAAAATGCATATATGTTTTATGGAAGGTACAAATAATGTTTTGGAAATAACTATTATATGTTATAGTGTTTTTAGGTGTTTGAGGAAGGCATACTGTTCATTTAAAAAAAAACATTTTAAAATATGTTAAATGTTTTATAAATTATATTTTTTAAATTTTTTAATGTGTAATTGATTTATATGGGTATGGGGAATACGACTCTCAAATTCCAAATGTATATATTAAATTTCCTTAAAGTTTGTTATGGTGAAGTTAGCATAGTACATTTGACCATTCCAATCTATGCAGTTTCCTAGTGGTACTTGGACTGGAACTAGAATTGTAAATCTAATCTCCTTGTGTGCATTTTCTCCAGTATTTCTTAGACTGGAATTAGAATAGTAAATCTACCTCCCTCCCCACCATGTATGCACTTTCTTCAATATTACTTAGACTGGAGTTAGAATACTAAACTTGACCCACATCTCAAAGTATGCACTTTCTCCAGTGTTGATTAGACTAGGGTTACAATAGTATATCTGTCCCCACCTCCAAAAAAGACATTTTACTCAATGTAACCTGTTTTGCAGTTACAATGTATATCTATCTTCATAACACCACTAATGTATGTACTTTCCCCAATGTCTGTTAGACAGGCGTTAGGGCATTAAAATGAATATATAATACTTTCGGTTTTGCTTATGTTGGTTAGACTGTCATTAAAATACTATATCTGAGTCCCTCTGCCACCCACCCCGGTGTAGGCATTTTCCATTTGTGTAGCAGCATGAGTTTTTTTTCTCTACCTTTTTCTTTCAGTTTATCCTGTATATGTTCATTGTTCATTTTGTCTTTGTATGTTGTATTGTGGCTGAGTAAGGCGTTGAAGCGGCTGAATGCAATAATGATTCAGTGTGTGATAAAAGGATGAAAAAATGAAAGCATCAGTGATAGAGTGCATATTTATTGAATGCCTTATAAGCCAGACTTATTGGCATTGTCAATGCCTATTTCTTTTTCTTTGAGTACTCCATGGGTGTGAATATGTTTTTAAGCTCTCTCCCTCATGTGCTGCTTCCTCCCTCAAGTTGGCACAAAGGATTCCTTGGCTGGGTAAATCTGTCTTTTGAAAATATGAAAAAACATATATCTATGATTTGCAGTGCATGGAATGATCACTCCACTTACAACTTGGCTGTGCATTGAGTGACAGCACATTTGTATGCATGCAAACTGGGTCTTGTCACCATAGCCTCACACAATTGCACAGTGAAATTCAACTACATGGATGCATGTAGACCTGAGCTATGCAATTTGAGCACTAAGCATGATGCAATGCAGAGGGTCACTCTAAGGAGCCGATTCTGATCTTGCTGGGAGAAGGCTCCGTCCGACTCAGATCCGGAGAGCTTTCCGGCCGACTCGAACTCTGGGGCTCCGAGCACCCGAGTTCAATGCAAACAAGCGCTGACAGACACTGGTCGCTTGGAGCCCCATTGAAGTCAAAGGGAGCCTGTTGTACGACATGTACAAAGGCTCCCATTGATGGAAAAGGTATGGTGTGCACAAGGGTGCCCCCTGTAGTGGGGGCGCATCTGTGCCACCCGCACCGTAAATGCATGTGTTGGGTGTCCCCCCCCTGTGACCGACTCGTAAGGCTACGGGTGAAAGGAGGTCCGGCAAGGACCTCTGAAGTCCGCTCCCTGGATCGCTTACATGTCAGAGGATCCAACTCAATCCAGCTGTTCGAATTGTGCATCGTACTGGCTCGGTCAGAAATCGGCCCCATTGCATGGCACGGTTTGATTACGGACGAGACGTATGGAGCGGTTCGAACCCGGAAAAGATTTGGTCGGCGATTTCGCGTTTCTCACATCTTACTTGCTCGCTCATACAGCTGTATGACTTGGTCGGAAAACACACATACGGCTCGTACTTTTTCAGGCACGTTCGGACCCCTTGCAAGCGAGATTGAAATCACCCCCTAGGTGCTATAGTTGAATGACCTTCATTTTTTAAGACAACACTCTGAAAACCATTACTGTGGTGTTTGGTCTTTTATCATGACCCTCTTTAGACTGACCTATCAAAACACCTTGTAAGTAGTATATCATACATGCCAGCAATTTGCAAAGCGCACAGCTCCCTCCAGAGAGGTGTCCCAGCTCTGGGGGCCGTCTGGAAGTTTAAGCAAGCTATTGCCCAGAGTCACATGGTGCTGGGCTAACCTGCCACCGGAGCCGGGGATCGAACCGTGAACCCTGTGGTCCAGAGTCACCGGCCGGGCGGAGAAAGGCCATAATATGGTGGTGGTGCCTAGCAGGCACCGCCATCCATATTATGATGCCTGCGGTGGGGATGCCTTTCCATGGCAGAGAAAGGCATGCGGGAAATCACTTTTGGAGCCCATTGCGGGCCCCCTAAGGGTGGCTGCACTGGGTTATACCTATGGTACCTCCCTTCATTGCCATGCACAAGATGCTGCATCGCAATGTACAATATGGACTTTAATCTGTTTACTGTGGTGAAAATGTGACGCGGGCGTTCGACTGAGTGGGCGGGGCTGCATCAGCAGTTGGTTGTGCGAAGAGCACGGAAGGGGTTAACATTAAGACGGGCGCTGCTTACAGCACCACCCGCCGCAATGTTAAAGTCGAGGATGCGCCCACTAGTGTGGCAGGCGCATCCTTATTGGCCTGGCGGGACCGCCGCACCTCAGGCGGTCGGTCCCGTTTCCCGTTCCGGTGGCGGCCGGATCGTAACGGGGCACTAAGTTCTGGGATTTCCTCCCAATAGACGTCTGTTTTCAGAAACCCAATGTTACCTAGCAAATATTTTAGAATTTTTACAAGTTCGACTTGTTTTCAAGATCATGTCAGCGGTACTTGCAATTCACAGGGTGGCCGCCCACTCTGGTGTATGAGCTACTAAAGTGATCACATTTGCTCGCTCTGTTGATCCACACACACTAATTATGATGGAGCAGCTGTGGTATAAAGAAGCTCTTCCGCCTCTACTCAAACGATTGATGAGGTACTGCGACCGGCAGGAACACAAACTCATAATAGAGACGCGTCAGGAAGTACAGCATGAGGATGTGTTATGATGATGCCTGGAGAGTCATATATTCACATCATAACTCTTTGGGTGACTGTTATCTCCCTGATGATGTAAATTTGCATCTCCACCTCCGAGGAAGTAGCATCCTCTCATCTCTTTTGAATGGCTCACTAATGGTGTGATGATCACAACTGTCTTTGTAACTGCTCTGCTTTACTTGTCTCTATGCAGCCGAAAGCCCATTCTTATGGAAATAGGCTCTAATAACATCAAGCTTTTTGAATTATGCGCCTCTGAGTTCCAAGAATTCCTTAATAACATTCTCAGATAGTACTTAATGAAGTCCCATGCTCGCAGATCTCAGAAATAATGCACAGCCTCAGTCAAACAGGTTCTTAGTGTGTTTAAAGGGGAACCCAGCCATTTAAAAACAATGCCAGCTTTTTAAGACTCAGCTTACAAATAAAGGCAAATAATGAAGAAAAAAAAATTATACACTTCGCACACCTAGGGCTATATTACAGAAGGTGCACAGGGGTGCAACGGGCGTTTGCCCCGGCTTTGTGCGTCCCTAGGGCACGTTGGTATTATAGAAGGGGACGTCCCCTTCTATAAGATAGATAACCCTGGTGCACTTAATGCGCCAGCACTACCTTCAGAGGGTGTACCCTCATTTGCATTGAGGCGCGCCCTATGCAAATGAGGAAATTCCTTTGACTCTGCGCCTGCACCTTATTACAGACAGGGGTGTAGAGACAAAGAAGCCCGCAGGAGTCCGCCATTTAAAAGGTGGCGCACTATCAGTGCGCCCCCTGAGAGCAGCCCCCTGCAGGCGATAAAGAGGCTCCATGGACTCCCCAGACATCCCCTTCGAAAGTGCAGGCAGGTGCCGCCTGCACAATGAAAACACAGAGCAGCTGCTCAGTCTTTTCACGTAAATGCGCTGCCATAATAGGACGCATTATCATTGTTTGCGTCCGGCGCACCTTTTGAAAGGTGTGGCGGGCGCATAAAATTGTCATCTCTTGAAACCTGCATAGAGATTAATGCCTGCCCACCAACTTAAAAATTAAAAAAAAAACAAAAAAAAAGTCTTCAATTTCTGGTAAATGCAGCAGCGTCCTGTCACCTTACTCCTTCCATTTTCATTCCCATCAGAACATTCTTCATATGATCCAAAGGCAACAGTCTATTGGTCGCCATAAACTCATTCACAACTTTTGACGCTCCAATCAAATCTTTTCAAAGCATTTAGTCACGTGTTGAACAGGACCCCTACAAATATTCGATTACGCAAGTATTCTATTTCCGCATAATTATGTATTTACCAAACTTACCACATCCACCACCATGGGCTGGATAATTTGTGGAATGCAAAAAAAAAATAGTTGTTTCTACCTCAAATGGGTCAAAAGTTAGCATGAAAAGTGCAGCGTCTGGTGAAGTGCAAAGGAAGGCTGTTTACAAAAGTTAACGGTGGTGAACTGTTTTCCCTGACAGTATCTGTGTGCATTCAAACACAATAATGGCATGATACCACCCAGAAAAAGTTATATTGTATACCATATTCTGCCTTTTCTTGCAACAAAATTTGGTCAACACTGACACAACATTTAGCCTTCCAGGGCTACATAATTCGAGTTGCAGAAAGTGATACCCCAAAATAGATATAACATTAAGCAAAATGACGGATATTTGCCAAATTCTGTTAAAAAACAGAAAGTACCTAAAGAAATCTGTAGAATCTATTTTATTGGCAAGACATGGAGAGACATAAAAGAGAACCCTCTAAGTCCCACTGGCTGTAGGCATTTATTATACACATTCTGATTATTTATTCATAACTGCTAGGTGGCACATATTCTGCCATCTTTGGAGAGGCCTAGCAGTCCAGGCATTTGCACTTCGCATGTTTAGAATGAAATCAAAAGTACAATTCCAGAATGCAATGTACAGTTGCCTGAGCCTGGGCTGGCAGAAGGTGTCACACGTGACTCTTGGCAGCCATATTTAGACATGCTATGTTTTAATATTTCTAGCCTGACGAAGTTATGTTTTTTTAAAAGTTAAACCAAGGAGTACAAATGAAAAAGCAATGAAGTGTGCAACACACATTTTGACTCTTTGCGTTTTATCATAGACATCAAGGGCCATTAGAAGGTACTCCGGGGGTGCAACAGGTGTTTGCACCAGCTTTGCGTGCCCCCGGGGCACTTTGGTATTATAAAAGGGGGTGCAGTTGTTTGTGCCACCCCTTCTATAATACTGATAGCGCTGGCGCACTTAAAGCGCCTGCGCTACCTTCAGAGGGTGTTCCCTCATTTGCATAGGGATGTGCCCTATGCAAATGAGGGAATTCCTTTGATTACAGACAGGGTCAAGGAGTCAAAGAAGCCAGCAGGAGACGCACTGACAGTGCGCCATTTAAAAGGTGTCGAACTGTCAGTGCGCCCCCTGAGAGCAGCCCTCTGCAGGGGGTAAAGAGGGTAAAAGGGGTCCTCCCCTTGCAGGCAGTTGCAGTCACTGACTGCACCCGCCTGCAATGGGAATCCCCTTTGAAAGTGCAGGCGTATGCCTCCTGCACAGTGAAAACACAGAGCAGCTTCTCTGTGTTTTCACATGAATGCGCTGCCCCGGGGGCAGCACATTCACCATAATAGGGTGCATTATTGTAGCGTTCTAGTTTTACGCACGTCACGTTGACGTGACGTGTGGCGGCCATGTTGGCGCCAGATGCGCGCGCATCCATTAGCGCCAGAGAATTGCACGGAGCAGAGCGCTGGCCGGCACTCCTCGGAGTTCATAACTTTGTGATCAAATAAACCAATGTTCTACAGCACCTACCTGCTATATGTCATTATTGCACTTCATTACAGTGGCGACGAGGTCGGGAAGCACAACCAGACGACCACATATAGAAAAAAAAACATCGGACCCCCACGTGGAAGCCACGAGGAACAGACGGACCCAGACAAGAGCAAGGTCTACCTGGCACAGCCCAGGCGATGAGACGAAGCACCAAGACACGGCAGGACACACCAGAGGTACGGTGAATCCGAGGAGCGTGGCAGAGCCATAGCTAATCATAGAAGCGGCGAATAGGCCAGAGTGGCGGCGCAATCACCCCACAGTCAGTAAGACACACGCACTACATTCCTGAGAATCCACGCCAGGGAGGTGTAGCGCTGGCTACTAAAGAGGAGGAGGTGGGGACCAGCACCAAGAGTCCCCACACGTGCACAGGGTTCAAGGACAGCACCCCAGGCAGCCCCACCGGCAAAGGCACCGACATAACAGTCACCAGGGAAGTGAAGATGAGCACACCGGCGGGGTATGCAATAGCACCTGTACAATTCCTGCCGAAGCCCGGAGAACCACTGATGAAGTGGGAGGACGGGAAAGAATACATAGATAATTTCATAGGGGTCCTGGAGGATGAAAATGAAGAAAAGTTCACCCCCCAAAGAAAGAAACGTATTCTGTTGCTGAATCTGGGTCCGGAGGGACTCAGAATCTACAAGAGTCTGGTGCCGAAGAAGAGAGAAGACACCGACGACGATGTGTATGCACATGCAGTGGAAGACCTAGATGAACGTTACCGTCCCACAATCTGCGTCTCAGTGGACAGATATAATTTCCAGCAAAGGAAACAAAAGGCGGGAGAGACTATTGAAGAATATGTAGCGGCCCTGAGGAAACTGGCGGCCACGTGCAAATACGCACTGTGGTAAGACGAGTTCATCAAAGATCAGATTGTCATGCACACCACGAGCACAAATGTACAAGACAAGCTGTGGGCGAGCGGCGACACCACACTCAAGGATGTGTTGGTCATTGTAAAGAGGGCGGAACTCGCACGGAGGTACGCAAACGCAACCAAGAAGGAAGTGGCCACCCCAACCATGGTGAACAGAATACAAGAAGAGGAACACCGCAAAGACCAGAGAAGCAAGCCACCAGGGACCAAAGGAACCAACAGATGGCAAGGGAGGCAGGCGAACAATGAGAGCAAGAAAACGTGCTACAGGTGCGGAAGTTGGTCCCATGAAGCACATGATAGAAGATGTCCGGCGTTCCGGGCCAAATGCCTACACTGCGGCATCGTAGGCCACTACGAGAAGGTGTGTCGGAAGAAACAGCAAAAGGGAATAGTAAAATATGTCGATCAAGGTGAAGAAGACCTGGAGGAAGTCACAGAAGAAGAAGTGGTCACCGTCTTGTGCATATACGACCAGGTACTGAGCGTGGATGGGAAGAGGTCAACCAAACCGGTCCTAGACATGTCCATGGGCGGTATCACCATCACAGTGGTGGCAGACACCGGATCTCCATTTACCATCGTACAACGGGCAGTATGGGAAGTAGAGTTCCAACCCAGGTTGGGCCCAGAATTGGAGAAATTAGACATTCGGCCGGTCACCTACAACGGTGATCGCATTCCCATGTTGGGATTCCGACGCTTGTTGTTTGAGTTTAGAGGCCGATCGGCGAGGTGCAAACTATACGTTGCGGAAAAAGGACCTTCCATCCTAGGATGGCTAGACCAGGGCGACCTGGGAATAAAACTAGACCCAGGAGGGAAGGAACAAATACTACTTACAGAACAGGAGGAATGGCTGGATATGAACAAATGGAAGGAGAACTACCCGAAGGTGTTCGGAGGCACAGTGGGGAGAATGGAGAAATTCCAACACAAGATCGTGCTCAAGGAAGGAGCCACCCCAGTAGCCAACAAAGTGAGAAACGTACCAATTGCAGTGAGAGAAGCAGTCCAGACGGAACTCCAAGAATTGGAGAGAAAAGGCATAATCGAACCAATCACCTGCGCTGAATGGCTGGCGCCCTTAGTAGTCGTAATGAAGCCCAATGGGAAGGTCAGGCTGTGTGTGGACCTGAGAGAATTGAACAAAAACATCGTAGTGGAGAAATTTCCCCTTCCCAGAATCGAGGAGATGTTGGCCAAGACCAGAGGAGTAAGGTGGTACTCCACTATTGATTTGACCTCGGCCTACCACCAAGTAGCACTGCATCCGGACAGCAAAAGCCTCACTTCCTTCATCACCCCGTTCGGGTGCTACCGGTTCTGTCGCATGCCGTTCGGGCTGGCCTCGGCGGCTCCAGTCTTTCAGAAAATGATGCACCAACTATTCAGAGACTGCGAGGGAGTCCAGTACTTCCAGGATGACATCCTGGTGATGGGGTGTGATAGGATGGATCATGATCGTAAGTTAGAAAAGGTGCTACAAACACTGGAAGTCAAGGGCCTTACAGCAGAATGGACAAAGTGCCGTTTGGGCCTGCAATCGGTGACGTACCTAGGCCACGAAATCGGACAACAAGGGGTCACACCTAAGGCGGAGAACGTAAAGGCCATCCCCGAAGCACCGCCCCCCAAGAACAAGGAAGAAGTCAGGTCGTTCTTGGGAATGGCGGAGTACTATAGTAAATTCGTGGTACACTTTGCCTCAAAGACCTACAACATGAGGTTGCTGACCAGGGAGAGCACGGCATTTCAGTGGACACCGGAAGCCCAAGCAGAGTTCGAAACCATCAAAAAGGATGTCACAGGAGCCATACCGCTCAAAGGTTACGACCCACAGGGCACCACTGTACTCACGACCGACGCCAGCGACAAAGGTCTGGGCGCGGTGCTCATGCAAGACCGAGGAAGAGGGGACATGGAGACAATCAGCTTCGCGTCCAGGGCATTGACGGACACTGAAAGCAAATACAGTGTGATAGAGAAGGAGATGCTAGCGGTGGTGTGGCCCATGGCGAGGTTCCGGCAATTCCTGTGGGGTACCCGATTTCTGCTCAAGACAGACCACAAGCCGTTGGTCAAAGTATTGACATCGAGCGGACATGCCAGTGCCACACCCAGGATATCCAAAATGTCCTTAAAATTGCTTGAGTTCAGGTACGACGTGGAATACATCCCTGGGAACCGGAACCGAGTAGCGGACTACCTGAGTAGGGCAGCTGCCATGGAGCCCGGAGAGGAAGACCCTGCAGACAGAGGGGAAATGGTAGCCCTCATAGAAGACCAGGAGAAACTAATCAGCCAACAAGAATGGACCGAGGCCTATGAGGAAGATACCGACATCAAGGAAGTGAAGACGCACATCATACAAGGATGGCCAGACAAGAGAAATGTGAAAACGAACCTTAGGCCATATTACGAAGTGAGGGAGGAACTGTCAGTAGGAGACAAGGGGATATTCATCTATAGAGGAGACAAGGTGATCCCCCCAAGGAACCTCACCAACAAGTTATTGGACTTGCTACATGAAGGCCATTTGGGCATAGGAAAACTCAAGGCCAGATCGAAACAAAATTACTGGTGGCCAGGTATGGACATAAAAGCGGAGAGGCACGTCAGGAAGTGTCCCCAATGCCAAGGAGCTGACAAAACATTGAAACCACTACGTCCAGCTCTTGGAAAATTCGATTCTCCCTCCAATCCATGGGAAGAGCTGTCCATAGATATTTTAGGACCTGTGCTAGACGACCAGGGCACGCAGAAGTACGTGTGTGTCCTCATAGATCGATACTCCAAGTGGCCAGAGCTAAAAGTAGGCGAGTCCATGGACACTGAGAATATCTTGAAGTTCTTGTCCGAAACTTTCACAAGGGAAGGAATCCCCAAATCCATCTTAAGCGACAATGGGCCACAGTTCACGTCGGAGAGATGGAACCAATTCATGTTAAGAAATGGCATCACCATCAGACACACAGCAATTTACCATCCAGCTGGAAATGGCCTAGTGGAGCGGTTTAATAGGGTAGTGATGGGAGCCATACAAGCCGCCATATCCAGCAACAAAGACTGGGAGAAAGCGCTAGAGAACATGGTGTGGGCCTACAGAATAACCCCCACAGGTACGGGGTACAGCCCGTTTCAAATATTGAGAGGACGTGAACCCTTCACGCACGACAACAGGATCTGGAAGGAAAAGGTTGTCACCAGTGAGTGGTCCCCTGCAGTGGTACGGGCCAACCTGGAAAGAGCACAAACCATCTACACCAACCACTACAACAAACGGAGGAACGTGAAAGAGACTGGCCTGGAAAAGGGAGAGTGGGTGAAGGTAAAGCTAGCCACTCTACAAAAGAAAGGAGACAGCAAGTATAGCAAGCCTATGCAAGTCAAGGAAGTGTACGATCGAGCGGCCCTGCTGAGCGATGGTAACGTGTGGTCGCAGGACCGCATGGCCCGGTGCAACAAGGTATTGAGATGGGAACGATCAGGAATGGAAGGTGAAGACATGGATGAATTGGACGTGGAAGGTAGGCAAAGTGGAAGTGAGCAAAGGGATGGAGCAAGTGCAGCGGAGGCGCGAGAAGGTGAAGAAGTGAGCGAGACTCAAGGAGCTGAGATGGACCCGTCGGGAGAAAACATGAACGGTGATGGAGTGGTGAGTGAAGAAACGGAAGGAACTGGAATGCAGTATCCAGGGACTCGAGAGAACACTGGTAGGGTTACCAGGAGTGGTAGGCAGGTGGTAAGGCCCTCCAGATTTCGAGACTTTGAACTGGACAACGATGTGTAAGTGACTGCTTAAGACTTTGGTAAAAGGGGGAGATATGTAGCGTTCTAGTTTACGCACGTCACGTTGACGTGACGTGTGGCGGCCATGTTGGCGCCGGATGCGCGCGCATCCATTAGCGCCGGAGAATTGCACGGAGCAGAGCGCCGGCCGGCGCTCCTCGGAGTTCATAACTTTGTGATCAAATAAACCAATGTTCTACAGCACCTACCTGCTGTATGTCATTATTGCACTTCATTACAATTATCATTGTTTGAAAGGTGCGCCGGGCGCAAATTATGATAATGAGTCATACGGCCCAAGTAGCCCCACAGTAAGGTAAGCACTTTCAGTCGCTCCTTGGTTTTCTGGTTACTACTCTAGGCAGTAGGATGCAAGTATGAGGCAAGTGCCCTTTGCTGTTTTTGATACTTCAGATTAAAAATATGTTTTTACTTGTGGGGGGAGGAGAGTGAAATGATAAGTCTGCCAGAAGGGTTCTCCCAAATAAACAAACACATCTTTACAAAGTTGTGATGTTTGTCACCTTTGCAAAACTGCACCTCCATGTGAAACAAAAGACAGAGGTCCTTATTTGGAGTTTGGGGGAATCTGTCCATCTGTCAGGGTGGCAGACAACATTACATCTGCCATCCTGACAGACCACTGCCTGCCATATTTAGAGATCGCCGTCGGCCCAGCAGGGACCTCTGTGCCTTCCAAGGTGCCGCCATCACACGCTTCTGCGGAAGGCACTGAAGGTTTGGTGTATGCTAACGGTTGCCATCGAATAGGTGGTCGTACGTCAAACTTTTTGTTTTTCGGACGCAAAATCCCTAGGGTTGGGGTTTGTTCATGAAAAGCAAAAAAAAACAAATGATCCCCAGACTCAGAGAGATTTCTCTGTGAGTGTGGAGTCATTATTTACTTTTTCTATCCATGACCGCAAAGATTTTCTTGACAAATAAAAATAACAGCCAAAAGACCATCTTGTCTAAATAGGGTGAGGGGGTCTAATGGCTTACTCTGACAGCACTACATTATCAGGCCATTGGGGGCGCATCCGCCAGAAAGGTGACGGTCTTCCAGACTCCAAGGTCCTCATTATGAGGATAGGTGAGCCACCGTTGACAGGCCATCGGTGGTGGTCTGCCCGACATCCAGGCCATCAGCCCGACTGCTGGATTATCACGCCAGTGTTCTGAGTGCAGAGGTCATGTGGATAGACTGCTGCCTCCGACAGGTTCCAAGTTCCCGTCGGGGCAGCATGCGGAATCCTATCCCTACAATGGAGGTGGCGCCTGCGCAGTCACCGCTGTACGTATTAGGATGTCCCTTTCCGACTGCCTTTTCAAAAGACAAATGGAATGGAATTTGGGGCCCCCAAGCAGTGCTCCTGTCCAATGTGGGCCACTGCTAAGTGGCCTGCGGGGCACATGTACTGCCCCCCCCAATCCATGCACCATGTGCCTGGCATGGATGTGCTCAAAGTGCCTTTTTCTACTGTAGCTTGTGCTGCAGCCCTTTTCCTGGGCAGCAGCACAAGTCGTAGTAGAAAAGGGCTCTTTTCTACCGCCTGCACGGTGGTCTGATCATAATGGGCCGGGTGGGACCGCCATCATAATGAGGGCATTAATGAGGTAATGGGACTAAGGGTTTTGGTGGACAGGGTACTCCGTCAAGCTTGTGATGGAGTACCCTTTCTGTTAAACTGTAAACCAGACCCAGATATTTTGCAGGAAAATAATTATTTTACAGAAAAGTAGTAACTTTCTTTTTTATTAGCTGCAAACCTAATTCTTGATGATTTTTTCACCTGATATTTTTGTATGAAAATGTCATGAAATTGGGTGAGTGATAAAAAGTTCATGAAGTTTGTGAAACCTAAACTCTAGTCTCATCACCTTCCGTTAATTCCTCTGAAAGACAAGTTGGGAACAGTGAGATGTGAACACATGACTCACAACGCAATCTCTCTCCATCTCAGTATGACACCAACCCACCTGTTCCGCCTGTAAGTAAGACATACTAGTGACTGAATGAAATACTGCGTGGCTCAAACATCAACAACCAGGTGACACATTATTTGCTCCCACAAAGGACATATCTTCAAGGCGCTGTGCTGCACCATGAGCTTGGAAAAGCACCAACCTGTATTCCACTGACAAAAACCGAGCCCATCTTGATGGAAATCACCTTAGTCCCAGAGGTAGGCTCCCTTTCCAGTTTGTGGGACCTCACTAAGAGAGGCACCACCACTTACTGAGCCACATACCTGGTCTTCGTCACATTCAAACAGCCTTCGAGGTGGGTCCTTTTGTGCTGTTGTACCTCACCCACTTCCTTAGAAACACGCATCATGATTTTTTTAAATTCACGATTATATAGTCGGCATAACGATTCTCGCCTTTAATAAATGTGCCAACTTTGTAATTGTAGGGTATTTGAAACCACATAGAGGGCTCGATTTGCAAACATATTTCCAGGAGTATGTCTAATAGAATAAAGCATGCTCAGTTCTCAATTGTAAAGAGCATGAAACAGAAGCAATTAACGCATGCACATGGATGTATGACGTTACAACGCATGCTTTTATCATGCATGCCTTTACAATGCGGTTTTTACAACGCATGCCTTTACAACGCATAGTGCTTTAGGGCGCTGGATAGTGAATAGTTTAATTTACTATTCCAACTCCAGTCCCCGTGGATAGTAGGGAAGGTGTTGGATAGTACATTAAACATATTCCCTATCCTAGAGCGCCCCCCAGCGCAATGCGTTGTAATGGTTTGCGTTGTAAAAGTTGCGTCGTAATGGTAGTGCGTTGTAAAAGTTTCGATGTAAAGGTTGTTTACCATGCACATTCTGCACAATCAAGCCACACACAGTTTTGCACTTAAACTCAATGGGCGTTGGACACCCCCTTTAATTTGAGGATGGTTTAAAGTATTTTCTTCAGCTCTAGTATACAACTGAGATGCTGCAGCAAGTGTTTGCATTACAGGTCATGCAGATCACACACTGCCAGAAGGAAGGAATATAGCCCATGTATAATGAGTTTCATAAAACATCAATCAAAGATAGAGAAACACTATGACTCAGAACAATTCCAAACAAAAGGCATGCGCACTGTACACAGTGCCAATGCTTAGTGGGGATCAGGTAATCATGTACCCTTGACTTCTTATACTTTGATTCTTTCAAAAAGCCATAATGTGATTAACCCCGTTAGTCAACATAACATAAACTCACAAACAAGAGCAGGCTGCATAGAATGTAAATGCAGTTTGAGCTAAAAGTATATATACATTCTCAAAAAACAAGTCACCTAAGCCCCCACTCGCAAAAGGGGTTTTATGTATGGCCACCCTATAGGACTCCCCTTCTGGGAAGATCCTGCTTCATTGCAAACAATCCTAAATCATATTTCAGCCACCCCTCTCCCTTTTTTTGTTCATGGACGTCATTTGGAGGTAGTCAGGGGTCGCAGCTGCCTTTGTTCAGCAACCTTTTGTATCCAGGAATGCGCACATTTTCAAACAAGCACTGGCAGCAACCTGCCAGAATGTGTCCAAGAGGCAACAAAGGACACAATCTGATGGTTTGGCTGAAGCCCACTCACCTCAAACCACTGCCCATGAGACTGCATCTTGATGATGACGCAGGGGTCCGGCTTGGAAAGCGCGTCTCTGTCGGATATCCCTTTGCAGGACACGCGAAGCTCCACCTTGGCCAGGCAGGGACTGTTGAACAGGCCAAGCGTGTTGGCCGCTGATTCATAGATGTTGCTCATTTTCTGCATGTTGGTTCGCCTGGTGCCTCCTGTGGAGAGATGAGACAGCAACAGATTTATACCCCGGGTACTGCTTTGTGAATTGAATGATTGTGCCTTCAAGTGCCATCCTCTACATACCATTGCATAGCGCTATATGTGAAGCAGTCACTGTACTATCACTATTACACATTCCAAACTTTGTAATAATTCTTAATAGACATACAAATATGTTTCAATTGTGTATTCTCCCTGCTGGTTCCAACAATATAGCTAAGTGTGTAGAATACATGCTGTTGAAACAAGGTTGTAAGTGATTATTTTCTTACAAATGTACTGTTGTATAAACCTCGATTATTGGGATATGTATACCATGCAACATTTCTATTTTTTTCGGAGATATCCCCTCCCCCCACACAATTTTCTCTTGAGAGAGATCTATTTCGATCAGAAAATATTTCGTGGGAACTGTGAAACAAATAGTGTGACACGGAAACGTGGTTTTGCAGCAAAGTTCACCATATGACTTTAGAAATTGGATGAACAATACATTAGAGCTGGTATCTTGCCAGCCTTTCACAGAGGAGGGGATGCCTCAGCTGCCATGTTCACACTTATGATCACCCATTCCCAGTGTTTAAGATCTGCAATTCTTGCAGGAATTATGGCCCACATGCATCAAGCATTTTTGGAGTCGCAAACGGTGCGATTCCTTAAAATCGGCCGTTTGCGATTCCAAAAATGCTTTTTGGAATGCATCAAGCATTTTTAGAAATCGCAACATTTTTGCGATTTCTAAAAATGCGATTGCTTTTAAGAAATCGCAAATTTGCGATTTCTTAAAAGCAATGCATGATTACTTTTATAATTGCGAATTCGCAATTAGGGTGTCAGATTTACCGAGTGGTTGAACCACTCGGTAAATTTGCAAAAAGTGTTAAAAACGCTGCAAAAGCATTTTTTACACATTCATGTTACGGACACACAGGTCCTTAGGACATGTATGTGTGGAACATGATGCGAAAACAACATTTCATGGGTGCAGGGGGGGGGTCATTTGAACCCCCCTCTTCACCCTTGAAATGCAAACAGGATTTGCGATTAGCAAAGTGCGAATTCGCAATTCCCATTCATTCCTATGGGCATTTTAGCCCATAGGAATGAATGGGAATTGCGAATTCGCACTTTGCTAATCTCATAATATTTGAGAATCTGTAAAAATTGCGATTTTTACCGATTCTCAAATATTTTGAGAAAATGTTCATGCATCCCATTTTGCATTTCCTAATTTGCGATTCCCTAAAAATCGCAAATTAGGAAGTGCAAAATCAAACAATGATGCATGTGGCCCTAAATCTGTAAAATGAAAATAATGTCGCCTTCCTTTAGATGAGATACTTGTGCAACCTGCAGATCACATGTTGGAATCATGGGATAGCTAAAGTAATTAGATGCTCAAAAGAGCTCAAACTTGTCTTCCGTAAGGCTCCGAAGACTTGGCTTTTCCAGGACTGATTCCCTTGCAGCCTTATCATTTTACAATGTCTGTTACAGTGCTGGGTGGCCTTCGGGTAGCCATGGGCTACACAAAAACACTAGACTAGACTAGACGAGATGGTGTTCGGTCACCAGGGGTAGATTACTGCATTCCGAGCTTTCATTTAACAAACCCATGCATGCAAGGATTCCTAGACCTGCTTCATCACATCTGAACCTTAGGCTGACGTTCTAACTTACAATGGGTCGTAGAAGGAAACACTGATTTGTATACAGCACTCCAGAGAGATGGAGCTGTCTGGTGACTTAGGCATTGGCGATCCAACCTTTTATTTATCTAGGATTAATAAAATGGGATATCTTGAAAATTATTACGGTAATGGCTCTTTGTAAGGCTTTACAAGTGAAAATAAGCAATGCTGTGCTGGCAAAAATATGATGAGCAATAAAACATCAGCAATTGATGGTGACCATTGGTAGGTCTGGCAAGGAAAAAGGAAGAAACCCTATGTTTATAATAATCAGGACGGGGTAACAACAGGAAACAGACGAGTCCCTGGTAAGGTTCTCGGGATCATGTCATGAAGAAAACTTCACAAAAGGTCGACGCAGCGTTTCGGTGTAACTTGATGAAAACACCTTCCTCAGGACAAGAGTTTTCTAGCGGAATGTTAGCCGATGCTTTGATATCTTTCTAAGAATCAAACCTTGTTCAGGATTTATATAAAACAGGAAAATACCTTTTCATCAAGTTACACAGAAATGCCACGTCGACCTTTTGTCTAGTTTTCTTCATGATTCTGTTTTTCAACACTGAGTGTTGCAACTTATGTATTGTTTTTATTTTGTGTGTTCAACTTATGTCTAGTTTTTTAGATAAAACTCTTTAAACAAGTATCTTGAATACATTAGAATTTCATTGATTTTATCTTTATTTTGTGTTAATTGACCACTGTGTATATAGTTACGAACTATTACACTGCTGTAGGCTTTGGCTCAACACATGATCCCGATAACCTTACCAGGGACTCGTCTGTTTCCCATTGTTTGGTCTGGCCTGACTGATTTTTTACCAATGTTTACCAATTCTTTCAATACACACAGAGAGGACTGTGGGCCGCCCCTTGCTATTGCCTGGTATACCATTCTGCCTCTAATGAAGTGCTTTCTTTGTAATGCATGAGAGATTATTTTACATCTCAAAAGTACACTGAATCATCACACGTTAAATTATTCATCTCGTAGATGCACTGAATTCAGAAAGAAATAGCTTTTTGTCTTTTATTGCAGCAGAATTTTCTTTAAGGTTTTATATAAGTTTCAATTTGAAATCCAGACCAATTGGCTTAGCCAAATCTTGTTTTAATTTTATATTAGTTTGATAAGAATGAGGAGCCTATGATAAAGAACACCGTGACAACAAAATGTTGTATCCTCCCTAACCTCAACACTATCACTCCACCTACTGCTACACATACCTCTGCACCTATGCCTACCTCTGCACCTGAAATCCATTTCTCTACCTCACCATCATTCCCTAAGCAATACTCTAACTTTACTCACACTTGTACACGTATATATAGCTTTACCTCCACACATCCATTTACCTCCAAACCCTAAACTACCTATACATTTACACATGTTTCTGCACCTATAGCTATTGTCTTTTTACCTCTGCATCTTACAATCCACCCTGCCCTACCTCAAGACACAGCTTTATATTTTTCCCGACCCCCACACCCCACCCTATCTTTAACCATTTCCTGTTTAATTAATGTGCTACTTAGTTTTTCAACACACATACAGCTTCAGCATTCTTTGTTTTCTTTCTTCACTATTACCCAGAACACATTCCTTGAATTCACATTCTTCACTTTTTTGTTATTATAAATATATTTTTATTATTTTCAAAAACAATAAAGGCATAACAAGATTCAGTTACAGTCAAACAGTATCTAATGTTAATAACCAGCATGTAAAACAGTATCTCCTCATAGCCTTTGTGGACCCCTTTGTAGCATAACCAGGAATGCACCATATCTATAAGATACGGCGCATTCCTGTCCTTTTCCCCCGCGCCAGCGCCCAATGGGCTGCCTGCGCCAACGCAGGCACCTTTTCACCATGGTGCAAGGGTGTCTGCATTGTGGGAATGATTATTTTTGTACATGAAGGGAAGCCTTTCTGTACAAAAATAATCACAAGAGGCTTTTCCTCTTTCTATGTGTGTTGCAGAATGCAGCACACACAGAAAAGGAAAAATGAGGAGAAATAGATATTACTCCTTGTTGCGCCTCCCTTACGCCATCCCTGGGGAGGCGTAGGCTTTTGGCGCTGCCTCAGATTTACGATTTCTTGTAAATCTGGGGCAGTGTCAAAAGGCCATGGATGTTGCTTGGAACGCCCCCAGCAACACCCACTGCACGGTCCTTTAACGCAGAACACTGTGTTAAAGGGACTGATATTTATCAGGAATGGGAAGGAAGGTGTTTGACTTCCTGCCAAGTAGCAACACAAATCGGACCAATCCTGGAGCTGCTCTCATGCTGTTTTCGATTAAAGAAAACAGGGTTGCCCAAATATTCACTGTAACTTTTGAGCTAACAAAATATCCGCAAAGAAGTGGGTGAGCACAATAGGAATTATTTAACTACATGTGTTAACTGTAACAGGACAAATATGTTTGGAATGCCAACTCAATTATGGCAAAACAAATCTTTCTCTATCCCCTGGGTATATTGGACTTTGGCTTTATATGACCCTACGTTTACCATATAATTTTGATATATATATATATTTGTTTTTATTATAGAACCAATTGATCGCCCCTTTCCATCAGTCCTGATGAGGCCTTAAACACATCAAAGGCCGAAATGCTTCAACCATTTGTCTTCTTGTAGAAGTAAATTAGCAGATAAACATTCTCAATTAACCATTGCAGATGAGGAATTGCACAGGAGAAATAAAGAAAACACTGTGTGTCCCCAGAGACTATTTTTTGGTGGATTTCAAACCTTTGCATAGGAATAACGGGTATTAGTTAATTATGTTGTGAAGGCTGAGGTCAGGAGATGCCAAGATTGACCCCAAAGTTGTTTTTTGTTAAAATGTATGTTTGTACATATTTGTGATGTTTATAATTGTTTGTTGTATTTCAATTTTGATATTTTTGGGGAAAAAACGCAAGTGAAAATAAACCAGTGCTTACAATTGGGCATGAAAATATATGGTTTTATTAATTTTTCTTTGAATTTGAATGCACAGTTTCCAATGGACAATTGTTCTCCATGTGCCAGTTGTTATATCAGAAGAAGGTGGAAGCACATAGAGGAGGACCATTGAAATTAGATATTAGATAGAAGAATCCCTACCAACAATCCACATGTAGTCACATCCTGGGTTTACATTCAATTCAATAGTATCAGTGGCGGCTCCTCTGCAAAGGCGCAGGAAGGTCGCCTCACTGCTTTGCAGCAGTGAGATAAAGGGAAAAAAATGATAATAACTTGAGGTTGTTATCATTTTGTTTTCCTGCTGCTGCTGCTTTGCGGGCTGGGCGGCGCTGCCCTGCTGCTAGAGGAGCATGGGGAGGAGTGATGGCACTCTGTAAGTGCGCATGACTGTTTGGCCGGTCAAACAATCATGCACATGTTGCATGTTCTCCACCCAAGCTGCATTACAGCCTGGGTGGAGAACAATGCCCTGGCTCCCATTCCCTGGCTGAGCGCCGAGCCACTGTGCTCGACCAATCACAATGCTGCATTCCAGTGTTTACGATTGTCTTAGGGGAGCCTGGGTGCTTCCTGTTCCGGCCCAATGCGGAGGAGAGATGGAGGAGAGACACGGCAATGAGGTACATTTTTTCCTTTCTTTTTTTACCCCCCGAATCCCCCTGATCCCTTCTGGCCGCCACTGAATACTATTCTGTATTTCATGCACGCCATGACTCAGAATGAAAGGCCACCACACTGAACTAGTGTGTGATTGTAACTGGATACAAGGGTACTCCTTTCCAGTAGAGCTGCATGAGGACTGAGCAGAAAAATGCAGGTATTTGTCCTCAATGAAAGCCAAGCATGAGGGTATGATCAAGTAAAACAATTTAGGAATAAACAAGATCGTCCCATGTGCACAAAAAACATGTCATTTCTGAAAGAGCTTGGAAAATGGGCTCACCGAGGGTATGTTGGAGGTGTCAAGAGTTTGCAATTTAAATCTAGTGCACAGCCACAAATATGAGCTTGGGCTTATACAGCACATCTAGCTGGCAAAGTAGTAACATTGGGTATTGGCAGAGCTCTTCAAATGCACCTGCAACACTTACTTACACCCACACCTAGCTTTAAACCCAAATGGACCTGGTTTCAACTGTGCAGAAGGTGCACCAAAGTACACTAATAAATTTCACTTTTTACAATGTATGCAGAACTGGGTGCTATCTGAGGGGAAACTATTATTAGTAGAACTTGAATTTATTTTTGATTATTTAAGATTTTCTAATCCCGCACAATACGTAAGGCAATCCGAAAGATGAGAAAGTGAGAATAAGTCTCTTTATATATACCAGAGATCTTTGCACGTGTGCAGCAATATTTGAAGTTAAAACACGTAGAAACGAGAAGGTTATGCATTTGATGGATGTTGCATAAGGCAGACAGTACAATGTAGACATCTACACATTTACAACAGAAGCACTCAGGGCATGTATTGAAAACAATGGTACCAGTTGATAAAACCATTTTTACCACTGGAATTGATACTACAGGAGTGCTCTTTCAAGGACTCTTGCCTGGCTTTCTGAATCGGTGAGGAAACACCCAAACCCTATTAGCAAAAGTGAAAAGAGGACACAGTTCTCTCAAACTGTGCTAATTCCATATGATTAGTCCGGAGTATTCCCATTTTGTTTCCATTTGAGCTGTTTTTGGACTAATTTGGAAAGGTATGAGTATTTATTTAATTTATTTATTCAAGTTCATTTAATTAAAATCATTACATATGTGGACCGTTGAATAGAAAAAATAAAAAAATGAAAAAAAATAAAGTATAGATCAGTTGATTCCGGCTAGTGTTAAAACATGGTTAAAATACTAGTAAATTAAAATTATGGTGAGTTTTAAAATGCCATGTTCGGTAGCTTTTGAGATTTGAGATTTAAAATGGTGGCTTCTTGGTGCAAAACTCCTGAAACCTTCTGCTGTTCAGGCCTCTGACATTACTGTCAAACCTCCTTTTTAAAAAAAAAAAAATGTATCTAGGAGTCCGGTTGCTGCAGTGGTAGAGCGCAATGTGCGCTGTGCCTGTTACTGGCTTCTTGGTGCTCTCTCTGTAGCTGCACACAACGCATCCCCACGGCGCTGTAAGCGCGGAGTACCTATTGCTTGTTTATTGATTCTCCTCCTGTCTAGGGTCCGAGGGAAACCTTCAGATCAGCGCGAGAAAATTACGTTTTGGCTGACGAAGGGTCCCTGCTCACAAGCTTAAATGTTCCTTTGGGTGAGTGATGGCTCCGGGTCCGAGAGCTTTTAGTGCTCTTCGCCTAGCCAGGACTTTAAGTGGAATGAAAGAAAGTGGGGGACTCTCAAAGGGGCGTGGCCTATGTAATTAAGGGCGTGGCTTAACAACACATAAGCAAAAAATCTGTGCTTAGCATAGTATGCCACCCGACTTGTATTTTGCTGTTTCTGTCATTGCATCTAGATATATGATACAACAAGTAACATCATACCTTCAACAAGTCAGAACTATTGGCTTTGTCAATGGTTGTTAGTTGCATAAGATAAACAAGCAGGAACTATGGCTTTTATATAATATTGAAAAAGCTTCCACTTAAATCCCTGCTGAAACCACGACAATGCTGCTGCTCCTGAGTTTCACAAACAGAAGGGAAATCCAGAGACAAAATTACTCTTTAAAGGATTCCCCTCCACTACATTGTCAATGTTCACCTGGCATGACGTCATGCCGTAATTTCTCCACTAGTGAGAAGTGAGCAGGGTGAGCAGCTCACATCAATGTGCCTGCTGTCACTGCCAGGAAAAAAAGGACCACCTGTGCCAGGGCACAAAACAGAGCCCGATAGAGACCTGTTTCGAGGCCCCCTTTAGAAAACTGCCGATGCTCAGCACCGGTGAGACCCGGCCCACTTAAAGCCCAGCGCATAGCCCATAAGCTTGTCGGTGCCAGAAGGAAACAGTTCCTATGGCCTGTTTGGAGGATGCAAGGCCCGTGGAGTGTAGACATTCTTGGTAGCTGCTCCAGTAAGTTTCGAATGGTGCTAGCGAATTTCCCCAGTCTGGCCAGGGACTGAGGGGAGTTTTCACTGAAGCACAGGTCGGAATCCCTTCTGCAGCGCTTGATAACTTCCAGCCGGACTAGGGGAAGGCGCAGGCGATATCGTTCCTCGGCCAGTTTAGGGCAACAGCGCAGTCAGTGCAGCCAGGATTCTTGGCAATATTTACTTAGCCTACAGGCAGGGCTCGAGTCGAGGTACCACGCGGGTGGACGGCGTCCCCCCATTTATTTTACCAGGAGTTCGATTGCTGGAGCAAATGGCGCCACACATTCACTCTTTGGCCTCTTTCGTGATGTCACGTCCTGTCGTGACGTCAGAGTCCCCCCACTTCTTTTTTTAGGACTTGTGCCCTGCCTACAGGGGTTTGCTTCCTCTTGGTTGACCCAGGCGGGGTTGAAGGCGGCAATAGGCAGGGCGATTAGCCTCATGTAGAGGATCTTTTTGCGGGCCTGGGCAGAGTGAAAGTTGAAAATATGACTCTGCCTTCCCTGGGCTGTATGATTTATTCAGTACCTCTGTCAATGGATTATGTCAAAGACTCCTGTGTCTTGTTCAAAGGATGTTAGCAGCGTTTGCTTAGCATGAGTATGTATGAGAGCACAACAGGAATACTATTTGGGACAGCCCAAGATGCCTTTGTGAATAGGCCCCATTATGTTCGTGCTGGCAACCTTTAGGACAAAGGTGAGACTCTGAAGGGAGAGGTGTGGTGCATCAGCCAGAGCGTCTGACATTGGAGCGCGGGGCTCACAGTGCGATCCCCGGCGCTAGGGGCAGCTCAGCTCAGCATCATGTGGCTCTGGGCAATAGCTCACCAAGGGGCATATTATCAAGGGGGTGCAATAGGAAATTATCGCCGCTTTAGCGGCCGTTAAGCAGCGATAATTCTATAGCGCTATTAGCAAGCTGTCGCTAACAGCAGTTAGCGACAGCTTGTAGGCGATAGCGAGCGCTTTGCATGTCAGCGATATTTATCGTTAATGACATGCAAAGTGGGCGTACCCAACCTGTTAGCGACTGAAAGCAGTCGCTAACATCGCTATCACCTATTACCAACACAGGCGTAGCAATGGAAATATTTGCGCTAAGCGCGAATATCTCCAAAAGCTAACGCCTGCTTAGACCAGTTCTTAGCCATTATATCCAATGGGAGGAGGATATAATGGCTAAGACCCTGTTAGCAATAATGCGTGAATATCGCTGTATTCTCAGCGATATTCACGGATTTCGCCGCTATCGCCGGAAATTTTATCGCTTTTGAGATAAACTTTGCTAATAGCACGTTATCTCAGCAATAAAATCCGGTGATGCTTGGCGATAAAAAAATTGACGCTAACCCTACTTAGCGATAAATATTGGTATTTCTTGATAATATGCCCCTTAATCTCCCCAGTGGCCCCCAGGGCCTTGAAACCCTTAAGGGTTGTGATCTCTTCACGCTTCACAAATAGGAATTATAGACTCGAGAGCAGTTCTGAATGCAGCAATGGAAGCTGAGGTGTGCATATCATAGGGTACCGTGTAACAGGGTACAGTAGGGTGCTGCAAAAACAGACCTGTTTGCATGTTTTTAAGACACTGCAGTGTAAGAAAAACTGTGTCTGCTCTGATGTTTCTCCTTGAACTTTGTGAACCTCTTCTTAAGTACCCACACAAAGTTTGCAAACATAACTTTTGTACAGAGAATGACTTTACACTGCAGACGTTCAGGGTCTGTGTAGATTGCATAAACAAACCTTTGCATAATGTGTTGTGAAGCAGAATGCCCTCGCTAGAGTATCAGCATGTGTTTCTCTGTGTTTTACAGAAACCCTTCACTCTTACTTACCCACAATCCTCTATTCGCACTGACAATGGCATTCATTTGTGACCTTGAGTAGAGAAAAGTACATTTCAAGGCACTCCAGCTCTGTTTTAAAGGAATCAAATGAGTTCAGGTAATCTACTGATTCTTTATTAGAAGCACAAAGGAGGAGCGAGCAGTGAAACCACAGAGGGCCCTGCAGGCAGCGAGGCAGAACAGCCTGCTTCAGTCTCTTCATTCATTTCAAAACAGCCATGTTATCTGTCCTCTCAAATTAGCCATTTGATAATTATATTTCGATTCTGTGCCTTCCTTCAAATAATATTTTTCTAGGCAGGTCAGTTTATGAAAGGAATCAGCAGTGCACTTTGTAGTGAGGGAAATATTGCCAGGTGTTGACAACAGGAACAATAGAAAATCTAAAACTGTTTGCAAAGTAAAGAAAATAACAGCAGACCAGTCCTAAAACAGCACTGATGCACCTCACATCCAAATGTGCCTAGACTGTGAGACCTGCTGATGTAGCCCCCTGACTTCCACTACATCTACGCTCTCCCACCCAATTTTTCCACCAAATTCACATACGAATTGGCGTGCGTTTTGTTTTGCTTTTTATAGATATATAGTGCCTCATTTATGAGAAATGACGCAGCGATGTGTCACTTCTCAGTGCGCACTCCTTGCGACATTCCTGATGCGTCATATTTAATGTATGATGCATCATGTCGGAAAGAGTTACAGATACGTCAGTATTTCTGACGTATCTGTAAGCGCAAAAGTGACGCAATGCTGGAGTGTGTCACAAAAGTGACACAACTCCAGCAATGCTTCCTTTCACATGGGGCAAGAGCCATGTGAAAGGGCCTGCGTCAGTCTTACACTTGCTGTGAGGCAGGCGCAAGATTTTGATGCAACGGCGTCCTAAAAGTGACGCAGTGAAATCTCACAGATTTCACTGCGTCACTTCTACGACCCTTCCTTGCGTCAATACGACCCCCTTGCATACATTATACCTGGCGCAGGTATAATGTGGCGCAGGGGATTACAATGTGACGCATCTACCTAGATACGTCACTTTGTAAATATGGCGCAACAAGGAGCATTTTTTACGCCACTGGTGCGTCACAAAAAGTGACGCACCGGCGGTGTAAAAGTGACGCACAGCCTCATAAATAAGGCCCATAGACTATTTCTCTTTCATATCCGGTTCCTCATAGGACATCACTCTTTCCAATGGCTCCAAGTCCATCAATGAGACAAGCCCCTTTCTCATCAGCAGAGGTCCTTGGGAATTGTGGGATATTTATGCAAACAGACTGCGGTGAAGTCACTGTAGATCTTTTTAACACCTTGGCTGCTAGGTGTTTTCCCCTCCTATGCTGAATTATCATCATTCCTACTAATCATGACGAGCTCAGCTCGTCATCAGCACAGCTCAACCGTGCATCATGACGAGCTGAGCTCGTCATGAGCATGGAAAGGGTTAATACTCAACTTCTTTGCGTCCATATATTCTTCTCCTCCACCAATATTTGCCAAATTTTAATTTAGAACTATTGGTGGATGAAAGAGTTTTTAATCATGTTTTTTTAAACAGTTACTTACCTCAGTTTGCGGGGGTTTACAATCTGTAAAGTGATGTACTACATTGTCTACAAGTCTTATTCAAGTTTCAATTAAGTCTGTATTAACAATTGCAATTTGTTTAGGATATCAACAAAAATGTCATAATTGTGCTGTTCAGCTATTCAAAATAGCAATTCGATTCTTTTCACAAACTACAAGGCTCTTAGAAAGTGTCCAAAGAACCTTTGCTTCTCTAAATACAATTGTGAATATTCTAAGTAAAACATTTTGCTTGTTCTAACTTTGACAAATGTCCAGAAATGTATTCTCTTTCTTACCCATTTAAAATGCTTAAAAACCCACGGACTCCTAAATTAATATGAAAGTTATAGCATTCTCTATCGGTAAAATTTTCAAAAGCTCCAACCCATGTTTACCTAATTCTAATGCTTTAGACAAATTTGTTGAACTTTTTTTAACTCGTTTCATTAGTACTTATAATACTTTAACACTTTTCAATGTTTTTTTATTTATTTATAAAGTTTTATATAGCGCGAACTAGATCCTGAAGGATATCAGAACGCTTTATAATTTGGGGCAAAGGCAACAAATCAGAACATTAGTCTAACATGGGGGGTCTAATGGGCATTGAATCAACTAGTACAAACATACCTGCTCAATATAACCTGAGTGCACGGGTATGAATGGGCTATGCGATGGAGCATAGAGAGATAAGGGGAGTACATACAATAATCATATACAGGAATAATAACCAGTACCCAAAACAATAATCGAAAAAAGAGCCAAATGGGGAGCCTAAAAGGTATTGGATCAAATGTTGAACATCTAACAGATCATCTATACACCTGGGTGAATGAAGAATGTGCTAGACGATGGAGCATAATGACTTAAGGGGAGCAAAATTCAATAATCATGTACAGGAATAATAACAAAACCAAAAATAATGATCATATACGAGAATAATAACCAATACTATAGTATGTCCGATGTGCTTAGAACTAAATTCTGGACACTCAAAATTCATGCCCTTTATCTCTCAGCACTCCCAACTTATGTTTTGTTTCCTTCTATCTTTTCTTTATATGTGTAGCTTTCGGGCTCGTCTTTATTTGGGTTTCTTGCCCTCTCTTTTATACCCTTTCTAGTTTGATTCTCCGATGTTGCTTCTGTTCATTTGTTCTTCTTGTTCCCAAACTATGCCACAAGATTGTATTCACATTAACTATCAAAGTTCAAGACATAAAAAGCACAACACCCTCCTAAGGTGCACGGTTTGTAATCATTTAGAAAAAGGAAAATTAACTTGCTTTACACTTTTCAATTGGTTATTCCTAGCCATTTGCATTTTCTATCATTTAGTCAGATAAGTCATACTCCTTTTAATTTGTTTCTCCAAAGTCTAGGATAGAACATTCAATAGCGCCACAGCAGTACAGCTACTCTCTTCAGCTATTCATAGACATTAGAAGGATACAGAACTTGTCTCGGGTACATCAGCTGATATGGGTTAGTCAGAGGGCTGAAAGGGTTAGTCAGAGGGGTGAAAGACCCAAATACCCACTGCGCAAATATGACCCACTACACACTCACAGAAGTTAGAGAGGAAGGTTGCACAACCCCCCATCCATCCCCCATAAAACAACTTCATGACCAGACACCCACACCAAAGAGTTCCAGGAACGAATTTTACCAATAGGAAATATTTCCTGGATGAATCACAACAGTCCACCACAATCTACATAAGAGGCCAAGTTAACTGAGAAAGTTGAGATGTTCATATATCCACTAATATAACTGCTTCTAGTAAATATCTTTATTGATTTCTCATGCTTGCCTCACTACTTTCCACTTTGACTCATTCCCCCCTTCTCTTTACTATTTAATCTGCTTCGATTTCTTGACTTTATGTTTAATACCTCTTTTCACTCATATAAGGCAATCTTTAGAACTTACTTCGACTTTTAACGGGAAACATCCTTTACAACGCAACTATTACCACGCACTACCATTACAACAAAACTTTTACAATGCAGGGTCCATTACAACGTATGCCATTACAACGCATGCCATTACAACATAAGTATGGGTAAGTATTAAATTTAATTTTAACCCCTACACTATCCAACACATTCCCAACTGTTACGCCCCCCTGGAGTTAGAATAGTAAATTAAACCCCTACACTATGCAACACTTACAATAAAAAATACTTACCCATACTTACGTTGTAATGGCATGCGTTGTAATGGCATGCGTTGTAATGGATCCTGCGTTGTAAAAGTTTTGTTGTAATGGTATGCGTGGTAAAAGTATGCGTTGTAACGTCATACATCCCTTTTAACTATGAATCGTTTCCCCCTGTCTTTCCTTGCAAGAAATTGGGAATGCCTTGTCCATTCCCAGCTTTCCTGTTCTCTTACCATTCATCCTTTTTTGTATATCAGAAGAGTTTCATCAAATGTTTATAAAACAATACAACAGAGAGAGTTTGTCTGGCAGAGAAGGGTTAGATAACAAAGTCATGGTATACATATGGGTGTTAATTAGAATGTCCAAGAGGAGAAGTTTCTCTTTATTTAAAGTTTGGGTGATTTCAGGGGGCAAAGAGCCTAGGGCAATTGAGGCGAATTCATAGGACCATTTAGTAGGTAAAATCTGTGATGTAGTTGTACTGCCCTCAGACCAGAACTTATTAGATAATTTGCACTGCAGGAGCATGTGTTGGAGATCTCCATGTTCCTTCCCACAACTCCAATAGAGATCTGTGGGCGGAGCCCAAGTTTGAAGAATTTAGAGGTAAACGTCCAAAGTCTGCTACGTGCCAGATAGGGATCTATCTTGTTGGTTGTTAGTTTTACCCAAATAGACGGCCAGTTTACGTTGGTAGGAGGAAGGGTATATATGTTATCTAAAAGAGCTTCCCATTTCTCCTGGATTGGTCTTGATAAGGTGGATGATTTGGGTGACAAAAGTCCATAGAATTTAAATGCTATGTGCCTGCCCAGGGTCATTTTTGCCAGCAGAGGTGGGAGGTCTGGTGGTTTTGGTGGTTTGTGTCTAGCAAGGATTGCCTTAATTTCCAGAAACATGTAAAAGTCTATATCTTGTCAGTTATATTTGTATTTGATGTGGGGAAAGGGTAAAAGATTCGAGGTAGTCCCTATGTAAAGAATATCTTTCTGTGCCCAATATTCGAAGTACAATAATTTATATTCTTGTTTAATGTTGTTGTGTTGTAATGAGGCTAATGTGGAGAACTTTCTTCTAGTTATAAGTTTACTGTTGATTTTCTGGATGGTGTGGGTTGTTCCAGAAAGGATGAGATAGGAGTGATCTACATCTATCTTTTCTGTTGTAATTATGGATGTAAGGAAAAGTGGTAGGACAAGAGTTTGCTCTATTGTAAAACAGGTTGTTGTGGATTCAGGTGTGGGGTTAAGCCAAAAAAGACCTTGACTTTCCAGATATGCCGTTTGATATCTTCAATTATCCGAGTGTTTAAGTCTCCTAGAAGCTTGGGTAGTCCTCCAAAGAAATTCATTAGGCAGGTGGTCGATTTTTGTGAAAAGGTGTCCCATAGGAGGATAAGAGACATGCTTATTAGAAAATGACTAAGTGGAGAAAACCTCATCTTCATGGTTTCAATTCGGTCCCACCAAGTAGTGAATGTGACCATCCACTGATTTAGGAGGTCCTTGATCTTAGATAGGGTTACTTTTTTGCTATGGTCAAATGATTCTTTTACATCCTGCCTAAATCCTATCCCTAAGTATGTCATTCTTTTTTACACCCATTTAAGACCAGTGTTCCCTAATATGGAGCTATTGCAGTGAATATTGAGGGGGAACATATCTGTTTTTTCTTTATTTAGGGTGTTGCTGGATGCTCTAGCGAAGTCATTAATCGTGGATATTACGTTGGGAATTGTAGAGTCTCCCTGGCAATGTAAATTTAAAATTTGCATGCACAAGCCACTACTTTTTGTAGGCCGGCAGTAAAGGGAGATTACCGGGATAGCATTATTCGCTATAATTAAGGGTGGGCTTAGGGCTTCGCTCCGTCCACGGAGTGTTCGTAGTGTTGCCTACTTTGCGATTCGCCAAGAAGCCGAAGTAGGCAACACTATGCACACGCCATGGTGGAGCGAATTATCCTGCCACCCGCCTCCCTCCTGCCCTCTTGTAAATGCCCTGGCAATGACTTAAAACAATGTGAAATAAATTAAAACAACTTACCTCACATGCAGCGTCCCGGGGATCCCTCTTCCTAGTTTCTCGGCATGTCTTCCTGACAAATGCGCATGCGCGGGCACCCGCGCATGCGCATTTCTCGCAATCCTTCAGTCTGTAAGTATTGCCTAAATTAGGCATTTGTTTGTGGAATTTTTTAGGTCTGAAGGAGCGACTGGAAATTCTATCAAGGACACTTTCCATGATAGGTTAAAATCGGCACCTACAAATATTCTAGGCCAGAATATATTTAGGACATACCATTCTTTACCATCTTTCTGCAATCTGGTAATATGAAGCCCAGAGAATTTCAAGATAAGTGGAATGAGGGGGGAACGGTCCTTCTCCTACCTCGCCGCCAAGACATGGAACTCCCTCCCGACCCACCTCCGCCTGACCCAGGACCACCTCGCCTTCAGGAAGCAACTCAAGACCTGGCTGTTCGAGCAGTAGCGGACCCCCCTCCCCTAGCGCCTTGAGACCCTCTGGGTGAGTAGTGCGCTATATAAATGCTTTGATTGATTGATTGATTGAATGACACAGTTTTTCCTTTTAATGGCTGAGGCACATGTCAGGTCGCTCACCATGTTTTTGCACAGTAATATGGCTTCTTTGAAGTTAACTTTGGTTTCCTGCTGAAGTACAATGTCTCCTTTTAGTTTGTGGAGACAGCCTATGATTGCTTTGTGTTTAGTAGAGTGATTTAATCCCTTTACATTAAGGGATAAGATTTTTAAGTTATGCATTCAGGGTGGTTGGAGTAGTGTATGTAGCGAATCAAGTGAGCAAGGCTGTCAGAAATATAAATGTTATGTTATGTTAGGGGTGAGGTAAAGCGCAACAGCTCCCCCAGCAAAGAGGCGTCCCGGCGCTGCTTGATCAATGAGACAGGTACTCAAGGTTAGCCAGATGTAGGCAACAGCCTATGATGATGAGAAGAGAAGAGTTTTGATGGCTTTCTGAAAAGCCAGCAGGTTCTCTAAATAGAGAGGACCACCCTTTAGGGAAGTTTTAGGAGGGAAAGGGAGAGTAGTAGAACAGAGGAGGGAGAAGCCATGTCAGCAGCGTAGGATGGAGTGAGGAGATACATAAGGGTTGGAAAGAGGGGAGAGCAACATGAGAATGAAAATAAAGATTAAAGGAGAATAAAAATAAAGACAAAACCCCATACTACAGAAAATAGAACCCACCCTAACCCACCCCACCCAAGAGGAAATTTATGGTTAGGCATTGGAGCTACCATGCTGGAGAGCTATTCCGTGATGGGTATCAACAACTCATAACAATTGTGGCTTATCCCTATAAGATTATAAGCAACGTTTAAGGGCTAATAAAACATCTCTTGGTATTAAATTTACAATAATGAGAATCAGAATATCCCACTATATGGGTGCGAAAAAAGTACATGCAGATGAACAACATCTAGTGCGAACGGGAAGTGTTGATGTAAGGCTCGCTGGTTAGAGAAGAGGTTCTTAATAGGTTTAACCCATGGGAACTAGCTTGAAAGTAAAGGTCACAGCAAATGATGGCATGAAACAACAATACAATGCTGTAACATTATCAACAAGTTAAGCAGCCTGTAATGCAGGAGAAGTAGAAGGATCTTGAGGAATGGATGGCCCTCTATTGGGACAAATACAAATGAAGTAAAAGGAATTGGGATCGTAAGTATGTCCCATTATTGGCAACTGTGAAATCAACAGGTGATTAGTAGCAGAATCAGGAGCAATTGACAAGACCACATGTACATGATATGTGAAGTGTAGAGGTGTGACCATGTGTTATGTTGGCAATGGGTATAGGTAACATGCTGACCTTACAGGGCCAGAGGTTTACAGGGGGAAATAGGCAGAGATACAATGGTATTCCGAAGATCATTATTGATAATTTCAGTGAAGGAATAGAGGATTAGATAGTCTCTAATGTGCCTGAGATTTGCATTGGTCAGCATGACTTATCCGTTATTGGTTAGTGGTTAGTGGATGTCCAGTTAGTACCTTATCCAGTTAGAGTGAGCATGCACCTATCCTTGTAGGTAGATGATAGAAGACCATATGAAGATCCATTCAAAAAGTCATATTCGAGTCCTGAATCTCTGCAATGAAATAGCCCAAGGCTTTTGGGTTGTCGAAGATTGTTTGCTGTTAAAGTAGATCATCTGTTCAGGGCCAATGAAGGAGAATTGTATAGCCAGGTTTTGAGAGTCCTCCTCCTAGACAAGAAAGCTTTCCTTCTCCTTGCAGTGTCTTTAGAGTAGTCATGAGAGATTACCATACAGGTGCCTTGCCACGTTATTTTCTGCACTTTTTTCATGTGAAATATGATGTGCTCTGTGTGTGAGTAACGGAGAGGTCTGAATATTAATGGCATCGGGCCAGTAGATGTTCTTAGGTTTATGTGCTTGAACCCTGTGGGCGCAGGTTATTTCAAACTCTTTGTTGAAATTAAGACCCAGGGCTAGAGGTATCCATTTTTCCACAAAGGTAGAGCAGGAGGTATCCATTTTTCCACAAAGGTAGAGCTTGTTCCTAAGCCTTTTGCTGGATCTTCAGTGTCTTCAGGAAGACCAGTGAGGCAGACATTTCCTCTCCTCTTGCGAATTTCCAGGTCAATGATTCTCAATTTGAGTTGTGTAATCCTTAGTGTGGTAGCTGTTAGATCTTTTCGGTGAGTTCTGTTTGTGGTCTTTGAGAATGCTTATCCTTGCCTCTGCTTTTAACATTCTTCCTCACAGGAGTTTGATGTCTTGTTTAATCCTTGTAGGATCACTTTCCATCATATTTGTGCTGCCTTTTTTTGATTGTGCAAGGACACAAAAGGTTTAATGTTTCTACCTGATGAGATCCAGTGCAGAGTCTAGATTCTGTTTAGGTTTGGCTTGTGAGTCTGGAGTAGGGGGTTCATGTTTAGATTTCTTTTGTTCAAGTTTCAAGTACTTTTGGACCCCTTCCGTGTCCTTAGTATAATGAAAGTTAGTGTCAGCCATTCTGACAGAGACAATTGGGAGGAATATGGCACAGTCATGGAGTTCGTAGAAGTAACAGGGGAAGTTCCCCTGTTAGGTGAGCCGAGACAAAAAAAACTGCTCCCTGGCAGCAGGTAACAAGGGTGAATAGCATTTTTGCAGCGCACATGCACCATATAGTGTGAGAGATCAGCACCAGGGCCAAAGTGTGAAGATTGTACATAGAAGGTAGAAAAATAGATTGTCTGAGGGGTCTGGGTCGTGATCATAAAGCTTGAACCAGATTTGCTTAACGAACACCTTGTCAATTTATCCCTATCATTAAGTCAGGCAGAGCATGATGAAACCTCTTCTTTGTGTTCTCATGAATTCTTTATAGATTGGTATATTCGAGAGCTTGAGAGGGGAAACCACATGAAAAATGTACCCTTCATAGTGCCAGGCAAGTGAATGGATCGATTATATGTCGGGCGATCTGAGGAGCAGAGTTGAAACAGAATTGCCAGTCATGTTGACCTCTATGGATCATTATGCAGTGTGAGGCTTTTTCCAAACAGCATCCATTTTGAGGTTAGGCATCACTCCGGTAGGCCGCATGCAGCCAGGAAAAGCAAGGAAGAGAACAACACTTACTAGGCGTTACATATTCGGACCTCAACCCCAGATACTCTGTTCAGGAGCAGCATACATTAGCAGTGGGAAAAGCCTACGCGTTTGTTGGCATAGCGCGGCATGGAGCTTAAGTAGCCAATTTCTTGGGCATGAAGCTGAACTATTTGCACCTTTTCTGCATGAGCACTGATGTGGATGTGGCTGCTTATAACTGAAGAGTCTGCAATTGTACAAACGACTGATGCCTGATGTGACGCAATGGCAAACGAACTCAAGAAGCATGTGCTAAAATCAGATCTCAAACTTTAAAGGTACGTTTTTATATTAGACATTTCAGAAGTGAAGAACACAGCCCCTTTTCAGAAGATCTGCACATCAAGAGTTTAATGGATTGATATCTTTTTTTGTTGCATGTGAGCAATGCATTTCCCTTTAATTTGTTACAAAACTGTGTTTTCCCAATTTTCCTCTACAACTCTGCAGATTGAATTGAAGAATGAAGCTATTTACGACTCAATAGCTTGTTCCTAAGCCTTTATCACTTTGGCAGATAGGAGAGGTGAATGACAAGGAGATGGCTTAATTTGTCCACAATCAAACAGTGTTTGTTAAGTGTGGCAGCTCTGATTAAAAAAATGTTTTCTAGTAGAACTCTTGTCAGTCTAACAAAAACATCTCATCCTGTTGAAATTACTTAGAAATGATCTAAACCTTCTAAAAATGAACAATTAGCTGGTTTTGGTAGGTTATGTTTTCAGAGACTGGTAATCAAACCATTGATGTTGCCTTTTCCAAGATGCGGGGGTTGTTGCAGAATTAACCTTTTGTAGTATAACATTGGTATCTTGGCCATATCTCTGTAGCTGAGCTGCACTATCAGCATGACATTTCATGAACTGAGAGCCATGTTATTAGCTCCTTGCAGTTCCAATCAGATTTTTATTCTTCTGGTGTCATTAAAATGTGTAAGAAAGAAACATCTGCTACATCGCATTACAGGGGTGACAATGTGCTTTTGAAAAAATATGTTGTTATTGGGAAACATCCTTTATCCAGCAGTCTTAGCAAAGACCTCTCTTTACAACGAAGTCACTACCCCGACTGCGACATTTCCATGCATTACTTTAACTCACAAGAAGCCTGGGGCCCAAAGTAAAGTACCGTTTCCCCACCCTCAACCTTAAGCAGGCCCCTCTATCAAAGCGCTTAGAGACCGTTGGTGATAACGCGCCATATAAATATGAATTACAAATTACAAATCATTACAACGACTTGCTGTAAGGGGCGCATTGTTTGACTGGTGTTGAATTTTAAGTGACCTTGGTGCTACAGTGTTACTTTGTGAGTGCAGGCATCTCACAAAAAGTGAAATGAAAGACTAGTCTCACACACCACCTGGTGTCATGCTTTATCATTGACCAGTCTAAAAACCTTGTTTGATAGGGGGTGGGGGGCATACACCTGAAGACAGGGATGCAATTCTAAAGCTAAGTGGGGGCCCTTGCAAATAAATGTGAGATTGAAAGGCCCTTGCAGATGTCAAACTCATTTTGATGTAACTGGCATCTGTATGGTAATTAAAATAAATGGTCCGTGTGTTGAGGATTCTATTGTCCCCCCACCGTGATGTGAGTGGTCGACATGTTTCTGCAAGTTGGCCCAGTCGGGTCTGTGGCATTCAGCAGGACCTATAATAATCAGAAAACGGGCTCCACCCTTACCGGACTATGGTGAGAGGGTTCCACTGGGAAGGGTGATGTATATCACGCTCCACTCTTAAGCGGCTAATATATTCAAGCCCTTTAAAAGGGGACCTACTAGCCCCATAGGAGGGTGAGGAAGGAAGACCCGTTTGGTCAAGCGTGTTCAAAGGTGTGCCTCCCGCTTCTACACCTATGTCTGAACAGCTATGTCTGAGCTCCTCCTCTCCTCGAAGGTCCTGATGAATGCCACGGACCTGACTGGGCCAACTGGCAGAAACATGTCATCACTCACATCACGGTGGGGCGACAATAGAATCCTCAACACACCGTCCATTTATTTTAATTACCATACAGATGCCAGTTACATCAAAATGTGTTTGACATCTGTAATGGCCTTTTAACCTCACATTCGTTTGCAAGGGCCTCCACTTAGCTTTAGAAGTGCATCCCTGTCTTCCGGTGTATGCCCGCCCTCTATCAAACCAAGTTTTTAGAGGTCGGGGACTGGTCAATGATGAAACATGACACCAGGAAGTGTGTGAGACCAGTCTTTCACTTTTTGTGAGATGCCTGCACTCACAAAGTAACACTGTAGCACTTAGGTCACTTGACTGGGAGCGGCTCAACATTGTATGTTGGAGGCTGCCTGCTCATAGTGCCCCACGCCTCTGGTCCCCTACCCTAGATCCTTTCTGGGGTTTTGGTGGTTGTACAAAGTTGGATTTTAAGTCCCTACTGTTGCGTAACATGGAGTTGGAATAGTAATTTATACTATTCCAAAGTCCAGTGCCCCTTAAAGCAATTTGTTTTAACGATGTGCGTGGTAAAGTAATGCATGGTAACATCACAGTAGGGATAGAAACTGCATTGTAATGGCATGCGGAGTAAAGGTATGCTGGGTTCCATGATGCAACCGTTGTCATTTTACCACATTGCCTAAATTAATGTTCAGTATGTTAAATTCAAACAATATTTGGGTGAACTCTCACTTGTCAATTTTCTCTAAATTACTGTTCACAAAAAAGTTGGATGGGTCAGTGATGTAAGAAAATGCTTCTTTTTGCATGGTTAACCCCATTTTTTGGTGACTGCTATTGTATTTTTTTACCTCTGCACAGTGGGCCCCTGCTGTCCATTCCCCAGTGTATGTGATCTGACCCCTGAACATGGTAAAAGTGGCTATTCCCCAATTGGAATGTTTATCTTTCCAGTAAGGTTATAGTATGTTTCCTGCACCAAATTGCATGGAAAGTTAAATGTAACCTGTGAGCTGTAGCACAATTTGTGCCACCCACTAAGCTGAAAAATTAAATATGGCTTCAAGCCTATCTGTGTAGCCTGACTGTTGCAGTTTTTAAATCTGCAGGCGCAACTGTCAAACTAATCCTTTTGACAGACAAGAACCCTGCTTTTGAATATTAAATAAGTCACCCTAAAGTAGACCTTGTAGCCCACAGTTTAGGATGCCTAGAATTTAAAAGAGATAGAAGCAAGAATTTATAGCTTAAGTAACTAGCCCCCAAAAGCTATTTTAACTGTAAAGGGCTGTAGCTGTCCCTATCAGAAAAATTAAGATACAGAATAAAATACTATTTCTGCTAACACTGGTTAGGGATAAGTTACAGGAATGATTCAACCACTAGTTTTAGTGTTTATAAAAACACCAAAACACTGGTGATGTAGAATAAATTACTTTTAAAAAGTTTGCATTTTTCTTCATGAACTCCCAATAGGCTAATTAGCATTAGCCTGCCAACAGCTGGCCCCTGTCAGTGCTTCCCTTTAAAGAGGTGTAAAAACTGCTCCCAAAGCAGTAACCCTCCTCTCAGAAGTCAGACCTTGGTGTGAGGAATGTGACTCATCTCTGCTCCAGATAGTCAGCTTGGGAGGGTTCAAGAACATCGAGGCCCACACATTCATATGTAAGTGTAAATGGCGACCTGAGAAAGGGAACCCTTTGCTCTCAGGGCCAGCTGTCGTCAGCTTGGCACCAACCTAGTGGGATAGACAACTTGTCCCAGAACCAATTTGATGTGGTTGCGAAACACACCCCCGGCTGAGACACCAGAAAGCGCCAAGGACAGAAGGGTGTAGCAGTGTTGGATTTTTCCCATAAAAGTGCATTGTGGGAACATTTTCAGTAAGCCAAACAGGATGTGCTGTAAAAATGGGAAGCATTACCCCTGAGAATGCTTCTCTCAATGGTTATGGATTTCCAGGAGTCACCTCCCACCGTCTGGCGCATGAATCCTACAAAAGTGGCACCTCACCCACTACTCAGTAAAACACTCCTGAACCTGCAGAAGCAACAAAGAAGATTGTACCTGGCTACTGTGTCCTGTGTGTAGAACTGAAAGGCTGGACCTACTCCAACTTGAAACCAGGTCTGAAATGTGGACTTGAATGTATGTATGTATGTATGTATATGTATGTGTGTTCTTATATAGCACTCGATGTTACCCTTGGGCATCTCGGCACTTGCCTTAGGAACCCGTCCTGGTTTTTCCCTGTGAGATCTCCCGTGCTGGGCATCCCCAAGGTGAAAGCCAGGCATCCCGCCGCAGGGGGGCCGTTGTGGAGATTAAGCAAGCTTGTTGCCCAGAGCTGTATAGTGTGAACTCGTGCTTAGAGTGGGCACCGAAGCGAGAATTATTGAGTCCATGGACAATTGGGTTCCGGACCCTGCCGCAGCAGGAATCGAACCCTGGTCCCGGGTCTGACCTCAGCTTCAGGGTATGCCTCCTCTAACCAGTGAGCCACACTTCTCCACTGAATACTCAGTTGACTGACATCCTATGAGGATATAGGGACACAAACATCTCGCCCTTCCCGGTCATCAACCCATTTGCTTAGAAGTGCTTAATGGATTGACCATCCAACTCCAGGTCATTGTGGACAGTGATTCCAGACCTGATCCTTTTACCTAGAAGCCATTCATTCCAGGTGTGTTGGTCTAATTAGTTTAATGGAAGCAAAACAAGACTACAACATTCAGAACGCATTAGGCTAGGACACAAAAAACAACGACAGGAAACTGAATTAATGTTGAGTACTTTGGCTTTGACTGAAGAGTGAACTCTATTGCATCTCATTAGTTAAGGCACACTCAGTCTCAAATTCTCATCCTCTCCTAGATGGAGGCTTATCTGCATGGCTACCCTCCTAGAGGTGCGTGAAGTTTTACACATGAAACACACAAAATGTGATGGCAGGATGCTTGCAATAAGTCTAGCCACTCACATACGCTCGGTTGGCATTCCAACCCTTCGTTCTTTTGGCCACCATGCCACCTCAGATAAGACCCAGTCATAGGAAAATACACAGTGAGGGGTGTATGTTTGGAAGCGAGTTGCCTCCGTTTGGAAAATATGTGGGAAGTGTTTTCATGTTGTACATGAGTAACTGGAAGGGGCACTTATTTTATCTTGGGATGCAGTGCTTAATAGTGTGATAGATGAGGAGCGTGAGACCTGGGTACTCATTTTCTGGTCTGTGGTGTGCAGATATTTAAATTGGGTTCTACATGCCACCCACAGACTGCTTCAGAGCACTTGGACTCGTAACTGGCAGGATACTGTGCAGCAAACCCAGCAGAAAGAAAACTTTCGTTGGTTACCTGCTGATTAGAACTATGGGGTTTAAGCACTTAAGCAGACAAGCGTGTTGAGCATCACTAAATGGGCGTGGGTCATTCCGCCCCATCTTGTACCTGAATGTCTGAGGATTAGCGAAGTGAGTTCAAGATCTTCAGAGTTCAACGCTTTGAATGTTTTCTACCAGAGTGGTGAGTTGTCAATTCCCCTATGCCTGGTACCCTAACAGCAGAAGTCTTTGGAGTAGGAAATTAACAACTTGTTTAGTCCATATTATTCAGGCCTCAGTTCTAAAAACACTATAAATGTCCTCCTTTCACATGTCCCCTGAGCATGGAGCAGAAGGAATTACACTCATTGACCAACTGGAACCAACGGGGACATGTGGTCCTGAAGCTGCAATTTTATCTGCAGTAAATAGACCTGGGCTTCTGACTGCTTGTCCCACTGAGGGTACTTAGCCTTGCACAAATTAGAACAGAATTCAATTTCCCTGTACAGGTACCATGCAGAGAATGGTTACAGCTCATGCTCTGTGAGAAAGGTAGTAATTAAAGCCCATGGTATCAAATTACTGGCCCATCAGTGTGTAGGCGTTCCCGCCTTCAGGTAGGTTGAGCCAGCTACATCAAAGGGAGCTGTGACTTGAATAGAGGCTGCAAATGATAGGGAATTAAAAGGGATGCTCTCCATTGAACAGTCCCACTGGCATACAGATAGACATGTTTGCGCGCAACCTGCACCTCCTCGCCTCTTTCCTCGCCCAGTGCGCTCCCCTCCTGGGCTAACCTGATCACGGTGAAAAATTTGTTCCATCCTCCGCTATTTGTTCTGCTTTTCTCTTTTGATGGTATAATGAGATGGTTGGCTTCCTTTGGTGATGCCATGACAGTGATAGGAGGCGATGTTGTTTTCTTACATTCTACTCTGTGTAACACATTTTTAGGTCTGGCTAGAGACTGCTTGAGCTGTCTCCCAGTGATCCATTCATCACAAAAACTTAAAACAGAACATACAGAAGGGGGCTTGGGCTCTGCCTGTTTGTTGTTGTTTATCCACTTTGGTTTGGGCAACAGCACTACTTCCATTGCTCATAAATGATAGAAATATTGGTAACACCGACCTCATTTCCAAATCAGTATGAAGGGCCTTTGCATAGTTTAAACCTCTGATAAATATTGCAGGAAGACATATTGCATTGTGAATTATCTGGCAACTAGAATATTAAGGCCCTTTACATTGTAAACTACCTCACACATGTAAACTGTAAAATGTATAAGGGTTTTATAATGTAAACACTCTGACATATATAATAGAAATGGCTTTACATTGTGAATTATGGGGCAAGTACAAGAAGAACATTTACACTGTGAGCTCTTCAAAAAGCACCATAATATGAGGTTTGCATACTTTAACACCGGGGGACTTTGTTGAATAGATCTGTAAATCAGGAGGACCTAAAGAGGGTTGGTTTTCAATTTGTGCATTTGTAAATGAAAACTAAAAGCACTGATTGGTTGGAAATTGCTATATAATGAGCTATTGTGTGCATTGTGGAGTTCTGGGTTTTCCAACCGACACCACTTTTCAGAATACCCTTCGGACGTCCCCGCCTTGGCAAAATGAGGGAGTGTTCTAGAATCCAATAGTTAGGAAGCCTCAGGGCTTTGGCTGAGCTCCTCTATTGATTTACTTTACATTGCATTTTATATCATGTCACGTGGCCCAACTCGAAACAACACCATCTTTATGGGCACGTTTCTTAAGTTGCCTCCTTATTGCATTACAGTGACTTTTGGTATACATTTGTGTATGTGTCAGTGCAGGATAAGATTCTCCGAAACTGCATTTGCTTACATTTCAACTTTGTAGGCACACCATCATGACACCTTGAACATTCAGAATGATGCATAGAGTTCACTGAACCAATGTCATGGCTTATTGCTGCCCAGTAGGCGGCAACGCTATCTAGCTAACATAAACAATTGCAGCCTTGACATGCCAAAATTGGTACTGTTTATGATATACATGTGAATTTACTTCCTAATTTAAATAAAAGGAGACCTCTGCTGACACTTTTAAGCCGCGGTACGTCAGAATTCCAGATTAGCTAATTCCTATCACCTCCACGAGGGATGTTCTGCTCTACACCAAGATGTACAGCCTGATGACACTTGCCCACAGGTAATGGGGAGTAAGATCACCATCAGGGATTCTTGACAAATCACCCACTTTGGGCCAAACTAGGTTAAGGAGCATTAGATAGAAGTACATTACATTATACTATATTACATTACATATATGCCAGCCTATGTTCCTGGCTTTAGCACATTAGCGGAACTATTCATTCTCTCCACTATTCTTGTATTGTTAGTTATGGTGATATGTTTCATTCTCTTGGTAATTGCAGCGCACACATTCTCCTCACGAATCTTACTGCTTCAATAAATATTGAAACTGCAGATTGTGTATTTCCTGCTTATTTACTTCAGGTATGCCTGAGTGTCTGAAGGAAAATGTTCTAGATCTGCTACCACAATTCCTTGGGAAGTCAGGGTAGCCATGTTCTGAGGTTGCACACACATTTGTTACCCTGTAATGTTAGGGATGTGAATGGTGCACTATGAGCCAGCAGGACTATAGCCCAACATCTCCTGAGAGGGTGTGGGGAATCATAATTGCACCATCCCAACTTTTATGCTGTTCAACAAATGCAAAGTTTTTACTGAGAAAGTGTCAGACTTGGTATCTTTGGCATCGTTTCCTCTGACATTTTGCCTCTACCGCCTGTATTTTTGATGCTGTGCTGGATTTCATTTTTGCTTGCTTAGATGCTTTGGACACTTTGCCACGGCCGATCAGTGTCAAAGTGCAAGTGCTCCGTGTGTACATTGTTGTAACAATTGGTTCTCCCTGATTGGCATATTTTATTTACTAGTAAGTACGTAGTAAAGTACACTGAAGTGTGCCAGGGACTGTAAATCAAATGCTACTAATGGGCCTGTAACATTGATTGTGCCACCCACATGAGTAACCCTGAAAAGGTATCTCAAACCTGCCACTGCAGTGTCTGTGCGCAGTTTGTTAACTGCCTTGTCGACTTGGCAAGTGCACCCCTTTGCAGGGCCCTAACCTTCCCTTTGCTCACATGTAAGCACCCCGTATGGTAGGCCCAAGGTACGCCCCTGGGCAGGGTGCTGTGTATGTGAAAGGTTGGACATGTACTGGTGTGTGTGACATGCCCTGATAGTGAAATACTGCCAATTTGTTTTTCACTATTGAAAGCCTATCTTGCCAATAGGATAGAATGGGAAAGGCTTTGTAACATCTTACAAGTATAACTTCCCCTTAGGACAAGATAGAGAAATAAAGTTAAGACTCTCTGAACTCAACATTTAATAACCCATCTTTTAGTAAAGATGGTTTTTAAATTGTGTTTGAAAATGGCACTTTTAGAAAGTAGGCATTTTCTTGTCTAACCATTCTGTTGTGTGCCTCGGCATGTTTGTGTATTGACTGTCTGGTTTTGGAGTGACAGTGGCTGGGGATGTGCATTCACTGTAGACAGCTACTGGAAGGGGGGGTTTAGGTGTGCCTGGCCCTTCCCGGATGACCCAAAGCTGGGCTGAATAGACCTTGGCTGAATTTACAGTAGTGGGAGGAGTTTTCCTTGCACCTGAATAGTGCATGTCTACCATGCACAATGCTGTCTCCACCCCCTGTGGACATACTGCACCAGTGAGGACAGAACTGGTTCTGACTGGGCTTAGAGACCCTTGCACAAAGAGAACACAAATAAGTATTAGACCTAAAACCCCAGAACTTTAGATCACTTCTGGACTCAAGAGGAACCTCTGTCAAGGAGAAAAGCTGAAGTGCTGTGAGAAGGAGTACTGCCCTTTTGCTGTGTGCTGTGTGGGATTGGCCTGCAGTCACTGTTTCTGCGTAGGTGAGGACAAAGACTGGAACTTTGCTTTGTACCTGCTTGAAGAAGATCTCCAAGGGCCTATGTGTGCTGACTTCCTGTTATGAGGTCTCAGGGACACAAAGACTTCACCCCCAGCTCCCCTGAACTCTGCTGCTGAGAGTTCTGACTGCCAGGAGGTGCCTGTTACAGTTTTGGGAATCTGGAGGTTGTGCTTGTTGATGGGAGCTGGAAGAAACCTAAAGAGCTGAAGAAATTGACGCATTCCTCTTCTTGTGGCTTTCTTTCCAACGTGGCACCGATGTGCGAGAAGAATCTCCACGCATCACAGCGCTGCTGCCGTATCAACACAGTGCCTGTCGCCGCTGGAAGATCTGATGCATCAAGGGAACATGGCTGAAGAAACTGACGCATCTCGGATTTCCAAGCATCATACTTGTGCGGCAAGTTTTCCCGACACATCACCCTTGGACCAGAACCGTCTTGGAGTTGACGCATCACTTCCCCCTAAAGACCGGATTTGACGCATTGCTTTTGCGTGCAGCAGAACTGTCGCATCGCCCCCCCACGGTCTCGGGAACTGATGCATCTCTTTGTCTCTTGACGCTTCCCATCTCTGTGGCTGTTTGGCCTTGTGCATTTTGATGCATCTACAGGTACTTTGTGAGAAATCATGCATCTATTGTTTTCTATGGACCAAGTTGTCTGAAACCTTTTTAAAGTCATATTCTTATTACATGTATGTTGGATTTTTGTCGTTTTGGTCTTGTTGAGTTTAGATAAAGATTCTTTCTTTTTCTAAACTGGTGTGGTGTCCATTCATGGTGTTATCACTGTATTACTGTGTGTTTTGGGCACAAATACTTTACACATTGCCTTTGGGATAAGTGTGTCTGCTCGTGCCTAGCTACCCAGGGGGTGAGCAGTGGTTATCTAAAGTGTGTATCCTCCATACCCTGACTAGAAGCAAGGGATCCTATTTGGACAAACCTCTGCCAACTAGAGACCCCCATTTCGAAAAGAAAGCATAAAACTGTATGACAATTCAGCAGTCTTGTGTTAGACTGCCCATGAATTTGTCTCATTGCTCATTACTAATGCAGATATTGTTAACACGCAACCAGTGTCAATTACGGTAGGAGTGGGTTTTAACTTCTGCAGTTCCATGGCAAATACTGTAAGAAGGACTTTACAATGTGAACTGTATGATAAACTCTATTGGACATGGCTTTACATTTTAAATATAGAGGGAACTTTTTATATAGATCATTTTACCTCTCAAGGTAATTAATGATTGTACTACTGAAAACTGACACCAACAATATTGAGGGACCAAATATGAAAAGGAGAGTGCATATAGAGAAGGAAAAATGTATTATTACAAACTCCATTCCTCTGTAGCTTAAAGATATATGTACCACATAGGTATATACAAGTGGAGATATTTATAGGAAATGTAGTATTACTTACCTGTCAATAATTATTTTAATATTTTGTCTACGGTATTCTGTCCAGCGTGCACTCCCACCATAAAGTAGCCTCAATGCTTTTGTTGATCATTATGGGCATTAGATTGAGCAGCAGTTATGTTAGCACAACAATGAAGTAGTTCTATTGCCCATAACTGATCAAGACATTTTTAACACAGACCCAATGTCAAAAAGAGTATGAAGGTGGTTTGAACAGTGTAACCCTCTGACAAATAAAGCAGTAAGGGGTTTTACATTGTGCGCTCTCTGACTAATACAATATGAAGGCATTTTACACTGTTAACGTTCTAGCAAATGTAATAGGGAAGGATTTTACATTGTAAACAAACCTCATAGGAATTTACATTATTTAATGCAGGCATACCCTCTTACGCAGACCTCTAGTTCAAGATGGGCTGGGATGGCCCTATTTTCATTTAGTACATTTGTAATTTCATATTTTGTATTTAGTTGTGTGTTCAATTAAGGTAATTTCTTTCTTCACAAAAGGGGCAAGTGCTAATGAGGAATGCTTCATAATAAGGTCACCCCACAACAGTATGGGTTAAAGACTCCAATTGTCACAACTGGAACACAGTAATCACTGAACTTCAAAAAACAGTTCATACATTCTGAGATATATTGTAATGATGATACCTTGTTATTGCCTGCTCCCTCAGAAAATACAGGACCAACTAATATCATGTTTCCCAGGACACTCAACCGTGGTGCCAAAAGACCCTATGGCTGCTGTGCTGACTGCCACTGAGTAAACAATAGTGAATCCTGCTGTGCATGCCAGGTGCAGAATGACCAGAATACCCCCTGTGGAATCCCTAATCTTAAAATGTTCACCACAGCATCATAATGGCATAGCAATTTATAAAGTGGGGTGGTCAGCGATACATGTTGTAGCACGCAAACTGCTGAGCGGCTGTTGCGGGCTCATTGCCTCTCCCGAGTGGTGGTCATACATTGCTGTGTTCTCTCAAGGCTGACACCCGTCCATCCAAGTGGTCTGTTCCAACAGTGGGTTGAGTCTTTGATGTACTATGCTGGTTTATCTCATGCTTGACTCTGGCACTTTTTAGGACATGCATGAGTATGTGCTTTTAGGCACACGTGCAATATCGTGATCCTATCTGATGGCAAACCACCTGCTCTTGTCAATATCATATAACACAAGTGCACCCTGGATGGCACTTTGCTGCACATGCGGATTATGTGTGGGTAACAACAGGTGAGCTGAGGTGGCTCCAAGGTAAATGCGGTGGAACCGATGTCAGCCAGGGAGAGGGAGGCTTTGGGCCTGATTCACAAAGACTCTACGCAGTCGCGGGGGACACTCCGCACTCATGGCTGAGTCTCCAAACTGCTGTTCTCATTGTAGAATCTTTGCACCTCACCAGAAGATTTAAAAACATCCGGAGCTCGGCAGCCAAACTCACTCTCAACCTCCCACACCGAACTCACTCCACACCTCAGGGACCTCCACTGACTACAAATAGACAAACAAGCTTATTTCAAACTCCTCACACACATGTCACGTTCAAAACACTACACAAGTAAGGACCCACTTACCAGAGCAGTCGCACTTCCTGCCGCCAAACACCCAGACACCTCATCTCTTCAGGACTCCACCGTCCACATATTCCATACATACACAGAACCTGATCAGGAGGATGGGTGTTCTCTTATATCATTCCTAAAGAATGGAAGGACCTACCACTCCACATCAGAGCCTCCTTCTCTCTTCTTGAATTATGGAACAAGTTGAAGTCCTGGCTTTTCAATGAACCAACCTACGCTAGGCATGGTTAGGCACACACACCTGCTGAGCACCAGAATATCCTCACGGATGATAGTGCTCTTTACAAATACACATGTGACCAAGATGGCTGCTGACTAAGAGCCCGGCGAAAGAGCTCCTGGGTTAGGGATCACCACAAGTGGTTTAAATCCCAAGAAATAACCCCCCCTTAGGATGAGCTAACCCCCATTTCGAGCACACCGGAGGGACTGAAGAGGAAGAAATACGAGCAGCGGAACTAGCACTGCTAATTCAAGCGCAGAAGACCGGTCAGCAGAATACCGGATAGCGGACACTCACTGACCTGAGAGAGAGACCATCTCTGGAGACGGACTGCCCAACAGTGCTACTTTGGAGGAAGCTGGACACCAGAGGCCACATCACATCACGCGGACAGCCGACGGGACATCTGCGGAACCTCCGGTACAAGAATGGTCATGAAGGAGTCCGTGAAGCTGCGGGGGAGTTGAGACGACACCCTGGTTGGCGGCGAGGCCTGGGGACTCCATGAGGGCCATCACCTAGGACAGAAGTTCCCGTAGGCAACCCGCTCCAGCAGACGCGAGTCGGAGATTGAGGCGCAACCGGAGACCAACCGGCCAAATCGGAGAGATCTGCAGCATTCGGAAGTCTCGTGCAGAGAAGCAGCGAGACGGAATCTCGCGTGGATTGATGAGTTCCCGCCCCGAGCGGTGAGTGGAGGAGAAAGTGGAGGGGACCCATGTCCAGATATAGAAGGATAAATATAATTTGGAAGACGAGAATCAACCGGGAAGCCCAGAACAGCCCTGCCTGACCTTAAAATGGCGCCCAAAATAAGACACTATTACTCGAGGAACTTACATTCTCAAAAAACAGAGAAACTTACATTTTCACAAAAAGAGGAACTCATTCGAACGATCCAAGCCTAGTTTTGGAAAAGAAATAAGGGATTTGCAATTATCGGTCAATTGAGGGCATACCCTGACTAGGGTAAATAAACTATTCTGCCTGACACAAAATGGCGACCAAGACTAGTAGGATTAAACAAAATCAATAGGCAGGAAACAATTGACACTGAAGTAGGACTAGTCGACCAGGGAAGCTGGACTATCTAAAAGAAGTGGAAAGAGAGAAAGTCTTCCCTGCCCGCAGAAGAACCATCATAACGGCAGCCATCTTACAATGATTAGTTTTATAACACACAACCCAGAGCATAACAAAGGTCAGCCAGCTAATTATTAATCACTCTGGAACCACAATCAATAAGAGATAAATGAAAAATAATTATGGGAAAGAGAAGCTATATCCATTACTAATCAGCAAATCTATAGCTACACACTACTAGATCTGGAAAGGAAGGCTATAACCAGCACTAAACTCAGCAGTGGTTCTACCCGGAATAAAACTGAGAAAGAGTCACCATGATACATGCAAAACGGAGCGAAAATGAGTGAAAGATACCTAGAGACTGCTGGCTTGAATGCCCAGAGTATAAAATACCCACATAATTTAACCAAAAATGCAGCTAAGAAGTTCAAACATGACTCCCTGAGGAAAAACCCGGACATACTATTCGCGTACCTATACTTTAATGTGGCTAAAGGTACGACAATGAATGACCTCATATTCTACACAAATAAAACAGCTAAATGGCACAATGCCTTCACTACGATGCTTGTCATAAAAGCTACGAAAAACATCACTCATGGCACAAGAATGTCGACCTCACCATCAGAAAGATGCAGAGCCGAACTTAGCATCACGATGTATAAATCTGGAATTGTGTTGATACAAGCAGCAAATCGAGAACTAGAGAAATTTGTCAAGATTTTCCAAACGGTAAAAGACTCACTGGAAGACCCGAGTCACCAACTTCTCTTGACCCCACCAGTAGACACTCTAGACACTTACGATATCACCACCAGAGGCGCCAATAGAACCAGGGACCATCATGCTCAAAGCCCTAACCAGGTAGTTATATCTGAATTAGTAATGACAGTACCTGAGAACGCGACTAAAAGAACAAAGAGGTCTACCTATCAGGCAAACAAAGAACAAGATCAGCCCCAAAGAGAAGAGTCATCCTCACTCCCAAACTATGAGACTCCTCACGTAGAGCATACATCGGCACCGAGTGTAGTACCCTATGACAACCAGGAATTGGATGAGGCAGAAGACATCAGCCTTCCCATACCATCCGCTAGCACAATACCAGCGTCGCGCAGACCTCCACCCACAAACGAAATCCCAGCAACACAGAACTTATCTAACACCATCAACCTTCCTATACCTCTCTCTAGTACAATTCCAGCGTCGTGCAGACCCTCACCCACAAATGCACTCCTAGCAACACAGAGCTTATCTAGCACCGACGACATCTCTAATAGATACGGAACCGACAATAAAAAAGAGGATAGAAAGAAAATGGCTGCTGAAATAAGAACAGATCCAAAAAGGAGAAGAGCAGAGCGGATAAACAAATCTATCATCCCTAGGAAATCACTTCAGAACAAGAAAGATATTAATAAGCTTCAGAAACTAGTGAGCAAGCTAGCACAAGCCACTATTAATACTTTACAGGCGATTGAAAAAATTGGAGAGATGACGGCGAGCATTCACTCTAAAGTCACGCATATCCAAAACCTTGTACACTCTTCACAAAGAAAGAGTAACGAGACGGCCATGCCTTTAAAAAATAGAGACAACCGACCAGATAGGACAAAATCATTGTCAAAAGAGGAGACTCTGGCCTTAATCCGAACATATGAACTACCGGACCGCAAGGGAGAGGAAAGAATCGAAACAATGCCACTCGACTTTAACAGAACATTGAGAAAAAATGATAGAACATCCAACCCCCACAACTTACAGCACATACAGCTAACACCAAACGAAGCCGAAAATGTGAATCCTAGCAACAAAGAAAAACCTCTGACTTGTCTACTACTCAACTGTCGATCGGCAACCAAACATGCATCGGACATAGCGGACCTCATCATCAACAAGGACATTGACCTGGCAGTCCTTACAGAAACATGGCTTATGGAATCTTCATCCCCAACCATGGATCTCTTAGTACCACCGCAATTTAACATTCTGAGACTCGATAGGCGTAAAAAGCTAGGGGGAGGGATAGCCTGTATACATCGATCAGACATAGAGGTCAAACAAATTCAAGCCGACCCTCTAGAATCCTGTGAGTGTCTAGGTCTTAATATAAGATCAACGAACTAACAATCAGCGATGCAACTTGCATACATTTTACCACCCAACAGGAGATAACGCAAAGTTTACAGAGGAGTTAATGGAGATCATAACGGCCAACTCTAACAACGAAACCAATAACATATTTCTAGGTGATTTCAACCTTCATTGGGAGGACTGCAATGACAAACTGGTCAACACGCTTAAAGGTTTCCTCACTGAACTAAACCTCACACAAGCGTGCTCACAACCCACACACTCGAAAGGAGCGACGTTAGACTGGATTATTTCAAGAAACAAAGATACAACAATCCGCTCCATAACTCCATGTGACTGGTCTGATCATCATGCCATAACATTCGTGATGCCCACAGTGGGAAAAGGCAGGACCAGGCAACCCTTCAAGTCCAAAAAATGGACTCGAGACACAAAAGAAGCAAATATGGAGCTATTGGTCGAAAGATGTGAAACAGACCTAAAGCCACCCGATAACCTCGAGAACGTCAACGAGCTGACTGATCACTACATAGCAGCTGTCGAAAATATCGTCAATAACACCATACCATTAAAACTGAAAAGAATATCGGAGAAGACTAAAAATCCTTGGTTTAACGAAGCACTAAACGAAGAAAGGCGCAAATTGAGAATGGCCGAAAGAAAATAGAGACAACACCCGGCATCCCCTGAACTGAAAGCCCTCAGAAAAATAAGAAACCAATATAATAAAAAGATCATCAACTCAAAAAAGGAATTTATAAGATCAGAACTGGACAATGCCAAAAACAGACCACGAAAACTCTTTGAAATCCTAAAGGAGCAATCAAACAAACTAGCCAAATCCGTGCAAGAAAACTCAAAAACACCTCTAAGCTGTGACGAATTTTCCACATTTTTTACGGAAACGGCCAAATCACTCGAAGTAGAGCTTAGAAACGCTGTGGCGAACCTTCCCATCGAACCACTGTCTACGAACTATACCGACTCTACAACGGAATGCACTAAGGCAAAAAATAAGGCAATTTGGGAATCATTCGAACTGTATGACCAGCACATGATTGCCAAGACGCTCTCAGAAATCAAACCAAACAACCACTACCAAGACCCCCTGCCTGCAAAATGCTTAAAAGAAATCAATCACATTTTGATTCCAATATGGACCGAAATAATAAATGCTTCACTTTCACAAGGGATCCTCCCTGACTGCCTAAAAACAGGTCAAGTTGTTCCCATAATTAAAAAACCCTCAGCGGATGCATCAGATCCAAACAACTTTCGCCCAGTGACCAACATCCCTTTACTGGCCAAGCTAATTGAGAAATGTGTACAGAACCAACTGAGCCAACACATCACCAAGTTCTCCCTGCTAGATGAATGCCAGTCAGGATTCAGAGCAGGGCACAGCACGGAAACAGCGATCCTCCATATTGTTGATGATGCGCTACAGGCCCTTAACCAAAATCAAGCATGCTTACTGATTCTCCTTGACCTGTCTTCGGCATTTGACACGGTAAATCACGAAGCATTACTGACCAGGCTACGGGACAGGATGGGATTGTCGGGAATTGTGCTGAAATGGTTCGATTCCTTTTTACAGAACAGAACACAGCGCTTGCTGGTTAACCAATCAATCTCACTTCCATGCCCTATCTCAATAGGAGTCCCTCAAGGATCCACGCTATCCCCAGATCTGTTTAACCTCTTCGCCGCTAATGACAAGGGTAACTCGTCATGGAGTTTCCATTGATTTCAATGGAAATTACATGGAAGAGCCAGGAGCAGCATAGCATCCAAGTGGTTAACCTATACGTCGAACCACTCACAGAAATTCTCCAAAAATCACAGATATCCTATCATATGTATGCTGACGACACGCAAATATACTTAAAGATCGCATCCCTAAAAGACATTGAACTAATGAATGAAACACTAAAAATGGCACTACAATGGTTAACCACAAATCATCTGAAGATAAATGCACATAAAACTGAGTTCCTACTAATCTCACCGCCAAGGAGCCACACGGAAATAAAGGAATGGACGAAAGTCGTGACTGCGCTAAACTGCACCCCAACCCTAGTCAACTCAGCTAAATCACTAGGAATCACCTTAAACGAGAATCTAGACATGAAAACCCACATTAACTCAATGGCGAAAAGTGCCCGCTTCCACCTGAACTACTTAAGAAAATTGAAACCATTCATCTCAGAGGCGGACCTCAAATTGGCAATACAATCCTTAGTTATCTCGAGGATTAAAAATGGCTGCACCACCTTAGCTGGCTTACCGAAAACGTCCACGGCACCACTAAAAGCTTGCCTTAACGCTGTGGCAAGACTTTTCACCGGATCCAGGAAATATGATCATATATCCCCGCACTTGAAAGCCTTAAACTGGCTACCTTATGAAGCCAGAATCCAAATGAAGATAGCATGTATCACACATAAAGCGCTACACGACAACACCCCAAGATACCTAGCCAAGAAAATTCAGCTGTCCGGTGGCAACTGCCCAGCTAGGAGTGCTGAGGAGTTGCTGTTACGGCCAGCCATTTTCCGAAAGAAAAAAACCTATGACAGAGTTCTCAGGAGCTGCCCCCAGAATCTGGAACTCACTCCCTCCAAACATTAGGAAGATCCAGAATCTGGTAACATTCAAGCGGAAAGTGAAGAGCCTTCTGATGAATAAATTCATTACTTAGAGAAGGACATTGTTCACTGTTCTGATCTATTACTGCCTTAGCACAGAACATTTATGACATTAGAAAGGGAAGTATAGTCAGTACTATAAGGAACGCGTATTCTAAGATACGAGAACGACCTAAAGTATACCACCAATGGATATTTTGACTGAACCTGAGAACTACATCCCACAGGAACTTATACCGATCTACCTCATATATGTTATATATATTTGCCTTTTTGTTATAAGTTTAGCCATAGCATATTATTAACGCTAACTTCACATGTGTTAGGAATATATATCATCTACCTCACATCTGTTGTACTGTAACTGTTAATATATTTGTTAATCCTTACCTCTTCTATGTTAAGCGCTCTGATACCCACGGGTCTTGTTCACGCTATACAAAACTTTATAATAAATAAATAAATAAATACATAAATAGCATAGCATTAGAACATTAAACCATCTTGATTAACCAAAGGCAAAAGCAGGACTGGGGCTAGTGGTGGACTAAACCAACTTAGAGGCATCAAATGTTCAAAACAAAGGATTTGAAGGGATAAAGAGGGTGACTGAATGGTAAGGAGAGGGAAGGTCAGAAACACGTGGCAGGAACAGGATGGTGGGATGGAAGACAGAGATGAGAAGGAAAAAGGGGTATTCTAACAGATGCAAGCAGGGCGAAGAAATAGAAACTATGAGATAGGCCTAAACATGTAGATTGATCCATTCAGCAAACTAGTAGTGAGAAGGTAGAGTGAGTTAGAGTAGCAGAAATTAAGGAAGATAGAGGAGAGGAAGACAGAAGTGTTAGGAAAGAACATGAAGAGGTCATGCCAGACCGGTAATATATTGTTGATGGTTACATATCAGATTTCTTATGCTTAGTCATGGATCTACAAATTATTTATGATTAATTAGTTACATTTTCAAATACATCTTTGATGCTAGGGTGCGAGGAGGGCAGACAATACTGTGGTGACAGTAAGTTGCAAACATGTGTGTTTTTACTTTCTTTTGGAAATGGAGTAAGTCAGGGAGACAGTCCCGTTTACATAGATGCTAAAAGGCTAGGAACATGAATAATAGGGCACAGTATAGAAGTAATACTACGTTCTCAGAAGAACAATGATATGAAGTCTAACCATATGCACTGTCTCTTCTGCCAAGAACCTTCCTGTCACAGAAGACAAAAAAACAACCCCAGATTTACTAACATTTGCCGCAATGCAGCATGTTGCCTTGTGCTGTGTCAAATGGAGAAAGCAGCGATGCTCCACGTCTATCGCGATGTGGCGCACTCCTGATTTCTCTCTGTGCGGGCACACTTGTGGTTGTCAAGCACCAATCCAGCCCCCCTTGCGCTATGCTGCAGGGGTGCCTGCGTTACAGCCAGGATTAGACCTTCCTGCACAAAAACAATACCCAGAGGCATTTCTCCTTTCAACCTGTGCTGCAGAACGCAGCACATGTACAACGAGGAAATAATGAGGGCAAATAAACATATTTCTCCTCGTTACTCCTCACCTGGGAATACGCAGCATTTTGACGCATTTCAAGGTTTACTAGTCTTTTAGTAAATCTGGGACTGCAGCAAAAACCATGGGTGGATGCGTGGGAGCGCCCAAAGTCAAGCCCTGGAACACCTTGCCAGCGCAGAGTAATGCAAGGCTGCGACTCGTGCTGACTTGAGTTACACCATGCCCGCGCAGAGTAATGCAAGGCAGCGACTCGTGCTGCCTTGAGTTACACCATGCCAGCGCAGAGTAATGCAAGGCTGCGACTCGTGCTGACTTGAGTTACACCATGCCCGCGCAGAGTAATGCAAGGCAGCGACTCGTGCTGCCTTGAGTTACACCTTGCCAGCGCAGAGTAATGCAAGGCAGTGACTCGTGCTGACTTGAGTTACACCATGCCCGCGCAGAGTAATGCAAGGCAGCGACTCGTGCTGCCTTGAGTTACACAATGCCTGCGCAGAGTAATGCAAGGCAGCGACTCGTGCTGCCTTGAGTTACACCTTGCCCGCGCAGAGTAATGCAAGGCAGTGACTCGTGCTGACTTGAGTTACACCATGCCAGCGCAGAGTAATGCAAGGCAGTGACTCGTGCTGACTTGAGTTACACCATGCCCGCGCAGAGTAATGCAAGGCAGCGACTCGTGCTGCCTTGAGTTACACAATGCCTGCGCAGAGTAATGCAAGGCAGCGACTCGTGCTGCCTTGAGTTACACCTTGCCAGCGCAGAGTAATGCAGGGCAGTGACTCGTGCTGACTTGAGTTACACCATGCCCATGCAGAGTAATGAAAGGCAGCGACTCGTGCTGCCTTGAGTTACACCATGCCCGCGCAGAGTAATGCAAGGCAGCGACTCGTGCTGCCTTGAGTTACACCTTGCCAGTGCAGAGTAATGCAAGGCAGTGACTCGTGCTGACTTGAGTTACACCATGCCCGTGCAGAGTAATGAAAGGCAGCGACTCATGCTGCCTTGAGTTACACCATGCCCGCGCGGAGTAATGCAAGGCAGTGACTCGTGCTGCCTTGAGTTACACCTTGCCAGCGCAGAGTAATGCAAGGCAGTGACTCGTGCTGACTTGAGTTACACCATGCCCGCGCAGAGTAATGCAAGGCAGCGACATGTGCTGCCTTGAGTTACACCATCCCCGCGCAGAGTAATGAAAGGCAGTGACTCGTGCTGACTTGAGTTACACCATGCCCGCGCAGAGTAATGAAAGGCAGCGACTCGTGCTGCCTTGAGTTACACCATGCCTGCGCAGAGTAATGCAAGGCAGCGACTTGTGGTGCCTTGAGTTACGCAGAGTACTGTAAGGCAGCAACTTGTGCTGCCTTGAGTTACGCGGAGTACTGTAAAGCAGCTACCCGTGCTGCCTTGAGTTATGCAGGGTAATGTAAGGCAGCAACTTGTGCTGCCTTGAGTTACGCAGAGTAATGTAAGGCAGTGACTTGTGCTGCCTTGAGTTCACCATGGCAGCGCAGTGTAATGCAAGGCAGCGACTTGTGCTGCCTTGAGTTACACAGAGTAATGTAAGGCAGTGACTTGTGCTGCCTTGAGTTACACCATGCCAGCGCAGCGTAATGCAAGGCAGAGACTTGTGCTGCCTTGTGTTACGCAGAGTAATGCAAGGCAGTGACTTGTGCTGCCTTGAGTTACACCATGCCAGCGCAGCGTAATGCAAGGCAGCGACTTATGCTGCCTTGAGTTACGCAGAGTAATGTAAGGCAGCAACTTGTGCTGCCTTGAGTTACGCAGAGTAATGCAAGGCAGAGACTTGTGCTGCCTTGAGTTACACCATGCCAGCGCAACGTAATGCAAGGCAGCGACTTATGCTGCCTTGAGTTACGCAGAGTAATGTAAGGCAGCAACTTGTGCTGCCTTGAGTTACGCAGAGTAATGCAAGGCAGTGACTTGTGCTGCCTTGAGCTACGCAGAGTAATGCAAGGCAGTGACTTGTGCTGCCTTGAGTTACACCCTGTCAGCACAGCGTAATGCAAGGCAGTGACTTGTGCTGCCTTGAGTTACGCAGCGTAATGCAAGGCAGCGACTTGTGCTTCCTTGAGTTACGCAGAGTAAAGTAAGGCAGTGACTTGTGCTGCCTTGAATTACACCATGCCAGTGCAGTGTAATGCAAGGCAGCGACTTATGCTGCCTTGAGTTACGCAGAGTAATGTAAGGCAGCAACTTGTGATGCCTTGAGTTACGCAGAGTAATGCAATGCAGTGACTTGTGCTGCCTTGAGTTACACCATGCCAGCGCAGAGTAATGCAAGGCAGTGACTCGTGCTGACTTGAGTTACACCATGCCCGCGCAGAGTAATGCAAGGCAGCGACATGTGCTGCCTTGAGTTACACCATCCCCGCGCAGAGTAATGAAAGGCAGTGACTCGTGCTGACTTGAGTTACACCATGCCCGCGCAGAGTAATGAAAGGCAGCGACTCGTGCTGCCTTGAGTTACACCATGCCTGCGCAGAGTAATGCAAGGCAGCGACTTGTGGTGCCTTGAGTTACGCAGAGTACTGTAAGGCAGCAACTTGTGCTGCCTTGAGTTACGCGGAGTACTGTAAAGCAGCTACCCGTGCTGCCTTGAGTTATGCAGGGTAATGTAAGGCAGCAACTTGTGCTGCCTTGAGTTACGCAGAGTAATATAAGGCAGTGACTTGTGCTGCCTTGAGTTACACCATGGCAGCGCAGTGTAATGCAAGGCAGCGACTTGTGCTGCCTTGAGTTACACAGAGTAATGTAAGGCAGTGACTTGTGCTGCCTTGAGTTACACCATGCCAGCGCAGCGTAATGCAAGGCAGAGACTTGTGCTACCTTGTGTTACGCAGAGTAATGCAAGGCAGTGACTTGTGCTGCCTTGAGTTACACCATGCCAGCGCAGCGTAATGCAAGGCAGCGACTTATGCTGCCTTGAGTTACGCAGAGTAATGTAAGGCAGCAACTTGTGCTGCCTTGAGTTACGCAGAGTAATGCAAGGCAGTGACTTGTGCTGCCTTGAGTTACACCATGCCAGCGCAACGTAATGCAAGGCAGCGACTTATGCTGCCTTGAGTTACGCAGAGTAATGTAAGGCAGCAACTTGTGCTGACTTGAGTTACGCAGAGTAATGCAAGGCAGTGACTTGTGCTGCCTTGAGCTACGCAGAGTAATGCAAGGCAGTGACTTGTGCTGCCTTGAGTTACACCCTGTCAGCACAGCGTAATGCAAGGCAGTGACTTGTGCTGCCTTGAGTTACGCAGCGTAATGCAAGGCAGCGACTTGTGCTTCCTTGAGTTACGCAGAGTAAAGTAAGGCAGTGACTTGTGCTGCCTTGAATTACACCATGCCAGTGCAGTGTAATGCAAGGCAGCGCCTTGTGCTGCCTTAAGTTACGCAGAGTAATATAAGGCAGCAACTTGTGCTGCCTTGAGTTACGCAGAGTAATGCAAGGCAGTGACTTGTGCTGCCTTGAGTTACACCATGCCAGCGCAGCGTAATGCAAGGCAGCGACTTATGCTGCCTTGAGTTACGCAGAGTAATGTAAGGCAGCAACTTGTGATGCCTTGAGTTACGCAGGGTAATGCAATGCAGTGACTTGTGCTGCCTTGAGTTACACCATGCCAGCGCAGCGTAATGCAAGGCAGCGACTTATGCTGCCTTGAGTTACGCAGAGTAATGTAAGGCAGCAACTTGTGCTGCCTTGAGTTACGCAGAGTAATGCAAGGCAGTGACTTGTGCTGCCTTGAGTTACGCAGAGTAATGCAAGGCAGTGACTTGTGCTGCCTTGAGTTACACCATGTCAGCACAGCGTAATGCAAGGCAGTGACTTGTGCTGCCTTGAGTTACGCAGCGTAATGCAAGGTAGCGACTTGTGCTTCCTTGAGTTACGCAGAGTAAAGTAAGGCAGTGACTTGTGCTGCCTTGAATTACACCATGCCAGTGCAGTGTAATGCAAGGCAGCGCCTTGTGCTGCCTTAAGTTACGCAGAGTAATATAAGGCAGCAACTTGTGCTGCCTTGAGTTACGCAGAGTAGTGCAAGGCAGCGACCTGTGCTGCCTTAAGTTACACCATGCCAGCACAGCGTAATGCAAGGCAGTGACTTGTGCTGACTTGAGTTACATCATGCCAGCGCCGCGTAATGCAAGGCAGAGACTTGTGCTGCCTTGTCTTACGTAGAGTAATGCAAGGCAGTGACTTGTGCTGCCTTGAGTTACGCCATGCCAGCGCAGCGTAATGCAAGGCAGAGACTTGTGCTGCCTTGTCTTACGCAGAGTAATGCAAGGCAGCGACTTGTGCTGCCTTGAGTTATGCAGGGTACTGTAAGGCGGCAACTTGTGCTGCCTTGAGTTACGCAGAGTAATGCTAGGCAGTGACTCGTGCTGCCTTGAGTTACACCATGCCCGTGAAGAGTAATGCAAGGCAGCGACTCGTGCTGCCTTGAGTTACGCAGAGTAATGCTAGGCAGTTACTTGTGCTACCTTGAGTTACACCATGCCCGTGAAGAGTAATGCAAGGCAGCGACTCGTGCTGCCTTGAGTTACGCAGAGTAATGCTAGGCAGTGACTTGTGCTACCTTGAGTTACACCATGCCCGTGAAGAGTAATGCAAGGCAGTGACTCGTGCTGCCTTGAGTTACGCAGAATAATGTAAGGCAGTGACTTGTGCTGTCTTGAGTTACACCATGCCAACGCAGTGTAATGCAAGCTAGCGACTTGTGCTGCCTTGAGTTACGCAGAGTAATGCAAGGCAGTGACTTGTGCTGCCTTGAGTTACGCAAAGTAATGCAATGCAGTGACTTGTGCTGCCTTGAGTTACACCATGCCAGCACAGCGTAATGCTAGGCAGTGACTTGTGCTGCCTTGAGTTACGCAGAGTAATGCAAGGCAGTGACTTCTGCTGCCCTGAGTTACATCATGCCCGTGCAGAGTAATGCAAGGCAGAGACTTGTGCTGCCTTGTCTTACGCAGAGTAATGCAAGGCAGCGACTTGTGCTGCCTTGAGTTATGCAGGGTACTGTAAGGCGGCAACTTGTGCTGCCTTGAGTTATGCAGAGTAATGCTAGGCAGTGACTCGTGCTGCCTTGAGTTACACCATGCCCGTGAAGAGTAATGCAAGGCAGCGACTCGTGCTGCCTTGAGTTACGCAGAATAATGTAAGGCAGTGACTTGTGCTGCCTTGAATTACACCATGCCAGCGCAGTGTAATGCAAGGCAGCGACTTGTGCTGCCTTGAGTTACGCAGAGTAATGCAAGGCAGTGACTTGTGCTGCCTTGAGTTACGCAAAGTAATGCAAGGCAGTGACTTGTGCTGCCTTGAGTTACACCATGCCAGCACAGCGTAATGCTAGGCAGTGACTTGTGCTGCCTTGAGTTACGCAGAGTAATGCAAGGCAGTGACTTGTGCTGCCCTGAGTTACATCATGCCCGTGCAGAGTAATGCAAGGCAGCGACTCGTGCTGCCTTGAGTTACGCAGAGTAATGTAAGGCAGCGACTTGTGCTGCCTTGAGTTACGCAGAGTAATGCAAGGCAGCGACTTGTGCTGCCTTGAGTTACACCATGCCAGCACAGCGTAATGCAAGGCAGTGACTTGTGCTGCCTTGAGTTACGCAGAGTAATGCAAGGCAGCGAATTGTGCTGCCTTGAATTACACCAGATTTACTACACCACTCAGAGCCACAAACGTTAGCTCTGCATACCATAGTAAATCTTTCTTAAGGGCTTGCGTGGCCATGCATTGCCTTGCGTGACACAAGGGCCGCACAATCCCTCGATAAACCTGGGCCCCAATGCTGACGAGGCGCTACACATGACTGCGTAAAACTCTGTGTACCGCATAGGCCCTGCAGGAAAGACAGTGTACATTTTTATCATCAACTCTGGCTGGTGTGTTGAGTTCACGGTCCCACAAAAATCCAGTTGTGGAGTCAATGGGGTCGGACTATTTGAAATGCACAGTGCCTTGTAATGTATCCACTTAGAAAGGCTTACCGCCATCTTCGTTAAAATCCCTCTGCAATTACTGCCTGGCGAGCTCCCAGCCCCATCTGTTCCGTAGGGCGCACCCTCGCCTCTTCCAGCTGGTAGAATGGAGGTTCCCCATATGCTTCCTTCCATCTCGGCTCTCGCAACAGAATCAAGCCAGTTGAGCATGCCGCAGACAGGCTTCACTCCAGACCCCAAACTCGACGTCTACCGCGCTCAGAAATCGCGGTTGGCCCCCGAGCCTGCTCGGTTCTTTGAAATGAATCACCGCAGGGAAGGGTTCGGATCTCCCCTTTTGTGGGTTGGTTTAGAATCCCCTCTCCTCAGTGACACCGGCTGTCTCTCACTCTCATCACAAATGCCCCGCTGACAAAACACGTCCACAAACATAATGCATCAGGGCGTTTTGTGCATCTGATTTCAACCTTTGCTCCTGGCAATGGGGCATAGCATGGAAAAATGTGCAACCGTGTGGCCATTATCTCGCTCTGTAGACCCATGTACCTCATTGCTTTGCCTACACAAATTCCTCCAGGTGCTACCTGGAGGAACATGTACCCAGTAGCGGCTCCTCAAGGGAGTGGTGTGGGCGGTGGGGTGGGGAAGGCACAGGGTGGGGGGTAGTAAACTACAGCAGTCTGGTGAGGAACATGCAAAGCCTCCCATTCCCCATCTGAGCACCAAACCAGGTCGATCAGACCAATCACAATGCTGCATTGCAGTGTTGTGATTGGCTCAGGGGAGTTTGGGAGCCCAGGTGCTTCCTGCTGTTGGCCGGGACTGCAGAAAGAGAAGGAAGATGATGGAGGACCAAGGAGAGGCAGCGGACGGGCATTACAATTAAGTGGTTTTTATTTTTTAAATTTTTTTGTCATCTCTCTCTCCTCCTCCCCGGCCTCATCACCCGGGTCCTGTAGCAGCCTCTACTGTTTGGGAAAAAAAGACAACAGCTGCAAATGTCAAATATGTCTTGCTTCCTGGTTCGATCCCAGGCTCTTCCACCCGTAGATCTCCCTTGCACATTGATCATTACCAAAGGAGCTGTAAAGCCTCATTCAGAGATATCAACAGTATGGTGTATCAATAGTTATTGGTTGTATTAAGACACAGAAGAAACCCATCCCACCTTCTTGAGCCTAGAATGGAAAAAGCTAGGTACTCTGTGATTTTTAATCTAGGTCAAGGACTATTGATTTTTAGTAAAAGTGGTATTTGTACCATTGTTACTTATAGGGCCTTTCAGCCAGCCCTCTTCATCCTTTGGTCTTCTCTTCCTCCCACTACAGCGTGAAACAATTGGTTGGCCCACTACAGAGATTGGCTGACCTTACAGTCTGTTACCGCCTTTACCCTTTCACAACGAGCACATCCACACACAAAGTAGTTCCGCGTATGCCAGAGGCTACTATCGCAATGTGTGCTTTTTGAGACTAAAAGCATATGTTTGCTTTTAGGCAGATTTTTTAATATATTGCTGGAGACCCAGAAGTTCCCCGAACGTTCAAATGTTACCAAACCAACAATGATCAAGCACTGGCAAAGCCAAAAGGCAGGCAGGCAATGCCAGAGCTAATGGCTTTGCCAAAGCATGTTTACTACTGAGGACCATTATGAGCGAAATGGCTAATCCTAAAGGTTTAAGCGGATTGTAAAGCAAGAGACTTTAGCATGGGAAGTGGTACTCTATGCCTTAATCGGCCTAATGCACCATGCAAAGGACTTAAAGGTCAATACCTTTGACACGAGAAGCCAGTGCATCATTCTTATAGCAGGGTTAAAGAGCCCGAATGTTCAGCCTTACTGCTCTTTAGGATCACAATGAGAGTCGCCATGAAACCGCTCGGTGGACGTGCGCTTTATAAATATTTTAATTTCAATTTCAATTTCAGAGTCATACTTTGCAATGTCCATGTTACAAGTAACCAACATTATGTCACAGTCACTGCTGGAAAGATCCGCACTGTTGCAATCACCCCATATGCACCTGATGGCCATGGTTGATTGGCAGAAGCACTTCTTAGAATTTGTAGGGGTGGTGTTGGGGATGGGGGTGCCTTTAACTAGGCCTGGGCAATATTGAATTTACACCAGTGTAGTTCATATAATTTCTGGAATTTCGTGTTACACAGTCAAAATTTACTGCAAATGGTACTACTCGTCAAAACAATTTACCACGAACGGATAGGAGCAGAATGCGAGTGGCTGTTGTTCACATTTATTTACATAAATGTGTCTTTGTATCAAAAATTGACGCGAGGACACATTTTGCACTTGAATTTAGTGCGAAATGACATTTGCATTTTGCATAACTACTCATAGCTTCATCTAATTTTGCTATGATTAGGCAAAGCATCATCTGCAGGTAGTTCTAAGATAGAAATGTTTGCAGGACTGACTTTGAGTGATTGCGTTATTCCTCTTGTCTCTCCATCCATGCTCTAATATGTAGACCATAAAATATAGGGAGTCGCGAGGAGCACACTCTGTCACTTTTAATAAGGCAGACATATCGATGGAACCTCACTTACCAGTCTCATCTAATCAGTAATCATTACTGTCAACAGTAATTGCACAACTTGACATCTCATTACTGAAAAAGTGAATGCTCTTCAGATCAACACACATCTAAACAGATTCATTGCTTTCTCCCCTATTCAGTCAGTGAATCTTGCAGAGAGGACTCTGTACTTCTGTACTCTATACAGACCTGGGAGCTGTGCAGGGTCTGAATGATCAATGTATCTTTTCCACATTCAAGCTGTAGGGTTGAAATCCCTTGCAGTGTCCATGTGACAATCTATGCTGTGTATTCTCAATCCAACTGACCCTGTATGTACGCTTATGCAGGCGACCCATGTCATAAGTCCGCAGCCACTTGTGTTACATGATTTTCTAAGTTGCTCATCAACAGAGATCAAGAGAGAGGAATGAGATGAGGAGTATCTTTGGTTAGGATACTCCCTCCCTGTATGCCGGGGCAGCCGGCACAACTCACGGGTGGCGGGGAAGGTGGGCCGTGGGGGGAGGTCCGCAGTGGGAGTCAAACATATTTAAAAAAAAACAGGAAAAAATGTAACTTACCTTTGCGCCAGTTCTCCCTTCTCTGCTCCTGCTCTTCCCCATCTCGGACGGAAACACAGCCAGGCCCCACTGACCAATCACAACGCAGTAATGCAGCATTGTGATTGTTAGGCACCCTGGCTCCAGCGTTGTGATTGGTTTTGAGTGTCCTGGTTCGAAGCTCAATGAGGGAATGGGGGCGTTAGCTTGTTCTCCACACAGGCTGTAATGTAGCCTGCATGCAGAAAGGGAAAGTGTGCATGACGGGTTTGTGCGGCCGAGAGGGCCGACCAACCAGTCATTGCAGGCTTAGGAGTGGGCAAACCACTCTTACCCTGCCCTTCCCCAAGAGCAGAGCAGCCTCACCCACCCACCTGCAAAGCAGCAGGAAGCATAACATGATAATAACTTAGAGTTATTATCCTTTTATGCCTCTTCTTCACACTGCTTAAAAGCAGTGGGGCGACGCTCCTCCGCCGTAGCAGAGGAGCCGGCACTGACTGTCTGTGGCTCCTGAGATAATGGTTATGTATCAGAGATTAGTGGTTGTCAGGGCCAACTGTATCCCCTCTTCCCTGTCTTTCCTTCTGTGTTGCTTTTTTCTTCTATTCTTCTTGTAGAAACCAAAATAAAGATCAAAGCATGTGACAGTGTCTAAACTCACAGCCGCTGCACAAAGCAGGAAAGATGCCTTGTGCTCCATGGATCTAGTCCAAGCAGTTTCCAACAGGTTAACCTGTGGCCTAGAAGAGCAACTATTTAACAGTGATTGTGGCCTGGAGCTCGGACAAGGACTGTGAGAAAGCTAATTAATGGATTAAAAAATATCCTTGACATTATTTTTCAGTTGCTAACAGTAGGCCTTAAAAATATGCGTTCCAAATCAATGTGCACAAGTTTTTCTTTCTGTATAAGATCAAAATTACAGGAAGGAATTTCCAAATGCTGGACTTGCTCGTCTGTATCTTTTTTCGAAACTGACAAGATGTAACTTCTCAAAGCTGTATCTCTGTGGTCGGTTGGCAGGAGCCAAAGTTCCATTGTCTATTACACAAAGTTACTTCTCCATGTTATTAGGGGTCGGCTTAATTTGTGGGGTTTTACTCTGTGGCATTCCATGGAGTTATATTAAAACTCAGCGAGATTCAGTGGAGTTCTGCTACGGACGGAAAATATGCATGCGGTGCTGTTCGCGCTGCAATGAGCCACACTCTAAAATCAGTGCGAACTGCACCAAGAGCGCAAGAGCGCATGGCCATTCGAGTTGATCTTGCTGCCACTCGAGTAGAAAGTCTACTCGAGCGGCAGCAAATCTACTCAAGAAGCAGCCCTCTGACCACAACTGCCCGCGTCCACCTGCGACCAGCCACATTAGAAAATGGTGCTAGGTAACGCCAAATCCCACTCATATTTCTGCCGACTCGTGAGAAAAGATTACACCACACGGCAATTGGCAGAATTTGGCTGGAACTTGCGGAGTCACCAAATTCCACCAATTCTATGGGCGGAATGAAATATTCTGCCCACCCTGACATGTTATGCAAGAAGAATGGATGTGAAAGAAAATAATTTATGCAATGTATTTGAAAGTCAATATTCTGCTTCTGGGAAAATATGACACTAATAATTAATGTTGTCCTATTCAGCAAATACAAGTGTCTGAATGGAAAGCTGACGTCAAGAAAGAGAAATGCGTTTAACTTGATGAGAAATGCTAGTGTTCTAAATCCATTGCTAACTCATTTTATAGGTATAATAAAATGTCAAAATATATTGCGTAAAAAGTGTATAGTTGAAATCATTATAAAAGGGCTTGAGTTTCTGGTAGGATCTCTCTTTTTCTTTTTGCTTGTATCATAATCTGCACTTTTCCCATTGGGACATACTAAAGTATTTCTTTAATTTTGCATCTGCTCATATTTAATTTCATTTTATATTACTTTTCCTTTGCAAGCTTACTTTAACTTTAATATGCTTGAGACAAAGTGCACTTGGTTTATTTGAGCATAATTAAAAACTTGTACGACAAATATCTTCTTTTTGTCTCTGAGCAAGCAGTGTCATTCTCTCATGCAGGGCACGTGTTACTTATTCTAAAGGATCTAATTATTTGTTTGACTTTTTTTCACACTGGAGTGTGTATTGTTTCTTTTGACAATTTCTGTGCCTGGAGCGTAGAACTGATTTTCTGTGTTTATATTTGTACTGGCTACATTGCCAATGTAACTTCCACTATAGTGACTGAATAAATCTAATGGAAAAAGAGACAAGTAGGAGCCTTTTGGGTAAATTATTTTTACCATGATTTTTTATTAATTTTGGGTTACCTGACCATCTCAGTATCCCTAAAGTGACAAAGAAGAATGTGTTGTTACACCCTAAAGCAGAGAGGAGGACGATGGTCTGGTTAGTTAAGACCCTACTTATTTTAACACCAGGAGCCGGTCTAGTGATTGAGTGGACTGCTGAGAGGAGCACGGAAGGATTGTGCCTGTCAATGAAAGAGGCATTCACCGCTGCTCAGCAGGGCTGGACGGGAACCTGCCGGTTTGGAAGCAGAGTAGCATGTTGGATTGATATTTCCCGCAGTCTAGAGAAAGAATTACAGGAACCAGATACAATTTGGGAGCAGCTGTTGTTTAAAAGTGTCCGCATCAATTATGGCTTTTTCGATTTTAAGATAATGGACTGACACCACTGAGTTGTCCCACACGTCCAATACATTTGAAGTTTCGATCACAAAATAAGATTTGAAGCAACGTTTCTGGACATCAGTTCCGGTGGAACAACTTCACACCACAAATAGGAGCCAAAATACCAGGTCTAATCCTGAAGAGAATCCCGGATTTGTTTGGGATTTGAAACGCGTTGGCTTTGAGTATGGGGGACTGTTGATTGGGTGTGGCATGAGGAATGTTAAATAATATTTCCCTCATCAGCTTCTGACAACACCCACCAGTAGGTTAGGGATCCCCATCCTCTCACAGGCAGGACAGGAAAGGTGTTTCGAAAATGAGTAACTGTCCATCTGGTGTTAATATGAATGTAGGACTGGTTTAATTTCAGACTGGCACACATGAGTTATTGATGTTTTTCTTGTGATTACTGATTTGTATGTAAATGTTGTATATAGTTCTATTTCAAACATTTTCGAATTATGGGATTAACTAATATGGTGTTTCTTTGAAAAGACATGCTCTATTGATTTATGAATGTCTTTGTTGAAATATCAAAACTAAGCAAAATAAAGCGTAAAAACTTTGGAATTAATGGTCCAAGGTTTACCACAACTCTAATCAAAATACCCCCCCAGATATCCTGTTTGCTTATTTCAATATTGAAGTGGTCCATTCTGTGGAGTTACGGACCCAAGCCTTGCTTGATCACACTGGACTGGAACCTAAAGCAGCCAAGGCAGTTTTGTCAGACCGGCACCCACCCCTGGGGGAGGCAGGAACGCTAGTGTGAAGCACAGCTGCTTAATAAAACTGCCCCCCAGCACTGCTGCTTTTGTAACTGGGGGCCGATATTGCAGCATTGCTGCAAAACCGGCCCCCAGTAACAAAACCGGCCCCCACCGCTGCAAAACCAGCCCCACCCTTCCAGCCTCTTGGGGAAACACCTGATGCCCGCTACGGCGAGTCCGGCCCAGCTGCTCAGACAGAAGAAGCCATTGAGCGACTAAATTGCAGAGCTCTCCAACCTTTTCACTCACGAGAGCTACTTATATTCAATGACAATCATCCTGAACTACCTATATTAATAGTGTTCTACACATCAGACTAGATTATATAATGGGCCACTCCTGCAAGATTACCAGTCATGATCACCTCACTGCAGGATTGCCAAGTAGTGGAAGGCTTAGTAAATTTGGAATGCTTCTACAATAGCAATACATAACAGCCACAGCTGCAATGTCGCTTGGCACTATGGTAAGAATATTAGTAATAAGTCTCCTACGGCTGCATGATTTATCATTCAAATATCAGCATTGAAAAGATTTTGGAAATGATGAGGGCTGAAAATGTACACATTTTCAGATCAAACATACTCTTTCCAATGTTGGTACACCTATATTATTTCAACCAAACAAAAGCTTCTAATTTCGTAGGCTGAGCTGCACACGGGAGAGCTACTCGCAGGTGGCTGGAGAGCTACCAGTAGCTCACAATCTACTTCTTGGAGAAGCCTGGACTAAAACCTTAGAGTGAAGACCCATGTGCCACTGCACACATGCTGCAAATGCAAGTCCCTTGTATTTCCCTAAAAGCAAACTCAACCTTGGGCAGGAGGGTTGACATTGCATCACTCTAACTGGTGCCTCTGCAAGTGACTGTCACCTGTGAAGAAGGATCTCAACACATAGGCTTGTTTGCCTCTGTAACCGCAGCTGACTGTGTTCTCCCTTCTTCCGTTTGTGACTGCGATTTTCAGGAATTTCACAGGAAAAGAAAAGCAAAACCGCTGTTGCCACAGATGATGCTGTGGCTAAGCGGCGTCCCTCCGTCCGCAACAACACTTACAGGAAACTTCATGAATGCCCCAACACAAACTGAGTGAGATATCTGCCTGTGGCAGTGTGGGCACTATAACCACAACAGTGTGCTGAGGCTGAGGCTACCCCCTTGCAAATGTATCCCTCTTTCAAACATGCACAGGCTCTAACAGACACAAACTTAGTTACAAAGTAACTGCAAAACTTTCCAGAGTTACAAATATGTTATAAAAATGCCTTTCTTTACTAGCCAGATTTTCTTAATGAAAACAAATAAGTCTTACATGTTTTAGATACTGTTATCTATCTATCTAGCGATCAATCTATATACATATACTAGCAGCCTGTCCCGACGTTGTCCGGGTATGAATTGTTGCCGGCCAGTAGTATATTGTTTTGTAAGATTTCGTTTTGATAGCATTTCTTATCTGTGACAGGCCTGTGAAACGCTCCGATTCACAGTGCACTGCTGATGCACTTAAGAGTGCGTGTTCAGTAGTGTGTGAACTCGAGTTTCCCTACTTTATTGTTCCATGCAATATTATATAGCGCAAACTCGACAACATGGCATGAGCACAATTTACATTACAGAAGAACACATTAATTTGTGGTAGGCACGGGGAGACAAAGCGATTTGCCTGGAATCACAGGATGTTGAGCTGATGCCGAGATTCGAACGTAGCTCCCCAGCTCTAAAGTTTGCAATTCAGGAACTTGTGGCGGGAGGTGTGTCTAAAAGTGTATGTCGGTGCTGGCCATCAATGAGAGAGACCTGTGCATTTTTCAAATGGGTGGTGAAAAAATATGAGTGTGTTGCTGGAGATGTGGGCCGCCGTGCCACAATGTACTTACCGGAGGAGGGTAAACACTCATTATTCCGCAACTTTCTTTCCGCATACCATCACTCCGCATACTTTCATTACGAAAGTACCATGACTCCGCAATGCCATTATAACGCATGGCATTAAATTTTATATGCTTTTACCACGCATACATTTACAACAAAATTCGTAGTAAATGCATGAATGGTAAAAGCAGGTTTTTAAAAAATATTTGGATAAGGTAAGTATGGGTATAGGGGTATATGTTTTGGGGTACTGAGGTATATGTTTTGGGGTGTTTGGGTATTTTAAGGGTCCAGATATAGTTTTGGGTTATGGGGTACAGGGGTAGTTTTCGGGTTTAGGGGTAGATATGGGTTTTGGGGTACAGGGGTATTTTTAGGGTTCAGGGCTAGGTTAGGGTTTTGGGGTACGGGGTATTTGTAGGGTTCGGGGTAGGTTTGGGTTTTGGGGTACAGGGGTATTTTAAGGGTTCAGGGCTAGGTTTGGGATTTGGGGTACAGGGGTATTTTTAGGGTTCAGGGCTAGGTTTGGGTTTTGGGGTACCTGGGTATTTTAGGGTTCAGGGGTAGGTTTGGGATTTGGGTTACAGGGTTATTTTTAGGGTTCAGGGCTAGGTTTGGGTTTTGGGGTATAGGGGTATTTTTAGGGTGCAGGGGTAGGTTTGGGTTTTGGGGTACAGGGGTATTTTAAGGGTTCAGGGCTTTGTTTGTGTTTTGGGGTACAGGGGAATTTTTATGGTTCAGGGGTAGGTTTGGGTTTTGAGGTGCAGGGGTATTTATAGGGTTCAGGGCTAGGTTTGGGTTTTGGGGTACAGGGGTATCTTTAGGGTTTAGGGATAGGTTTGGGTTTTGGGGTACAGGGTATATTAATAGGGTTAAGGTGGGTTAGTGTTTAAGGGTGTTGGGGTATTTTAAGGAGTAAGGGTGGCTAATGATTATGGGGTGCAGGGGCATTTAAAGGGAGCATGGTGGGATTAGTACACGATATGAGACATGGCATGAAGGGCAGAACGCCCCCAGCGTTTGTCACGCCTACAGCACAACGCAGACACGCCCACAAGGGATACTTTGCTGGCACGGCTCTTTTACCTTTTAAATGTATATGGTGGGCGTCTGCATAGCCTATGTCCTTCTGCTGCAACTGCCCTTTCCAACGCTGTATTGGGTGTTGTGATTGGTGCTGTGGTTCCTGAGATTACCCGCCTCAAAGGTTTGGTTTGGGCTCTCTTTTTACTATATTAGTATGGATGTATATATATATTCATAGATATATATATATATATATATATATATATATATATATATATATATATAAGAATCCACAATCCTGAAGCGCCAAAAACCGCAAACGGACACAACCAGGTACAGACCACAAAGCAAGGATTTAAAGATGAATGGTGTGCTTTATTCCATCAATGGGGACGGCAACATGACGCGTTTCGTCCGGGAAACCCGGACGTGATCACATATATATATTTGTGTGTCTGCATGTACATATATCAATTTATCTATATCTAGCTATCGATAGATACATAGATAGATAGATAGATAGATAGATAGATAGATAGATAGATAGATAGATAGATAGATAGAGATAGACACAAACTGACCTAAACATTCTACTCCACACAACCGCCCAAGATGAAACTTTGACTGTTCGATCTCACTACACACTGAAAGTCGAAGCTTTAAGAGGAGTTGCTTTGCAATTCAGAGATTTGGTGAGATCGCTGTGGCATCTGGTTCCTGTGTTTCCATTAACTGCAAAACTTGTCGCAAGGACTGACTATTTACCTTTGAGTCGCACAGGCCTCCTGCCTGTATTTGCTCTATGGGCTTGAATTCACAGTCCATAGGACATGTGATGTTGAGCAGCTTAGAACATTACTGTCAACACTGCTGCTACGACCTTAAGGTGAAATTTTGATTCCTATATTAGCTGATTTTCTTTGTGTAAATTATGTGTGTTATTGTTTTCTGGTAACCCTGTATATATTGTAACCTGGTTTTCTTTGGTGTTCATTGTTAAGGCATTCGTTTCTGCAATTTACCATTGTCTGTGGGCCGTTGTCTGTGTACACCATGCTCTGGCGAAAAACCACAACTGTGAGAGTTTCATAACATTTATAACATGTTTTAAATTTGATTCAAGACTACGTGGTTCCCCTAAATGTTGCTGCTAGATCGTCTTTTATTAAATACTAGCAGCCCGTCCCGACGTTGTCCGGGAGCAAAAGGCTTGGGAGCAATCAGGCTTCATGGCCCCCGCCCGCCCCGACGTTGTCCGTGGGTCCCCCGGAGTGCACCCGCGGCTGCTTCACCTACCTTAGCCGCCGCTCCTCCCCGTGCTCCCGAGTTCACCGCTTCGCCGCTCCTCGCCGCTCCTCACTGCTCCTCCCTGCCTGTCCGTCGCTCCTCACCGCTCCTACCCGCCTGTCCGCCGCTCCTTCCCACGCTCATGTCCGCCGCTCCTCCTCGCGCTCCTGTACGCCGCTCCTCCCGCGCTCCTGATGTCAGCACGCACATCGCGGCCGGCGCTACTTCCAAGGGACTACTTTTTTTATTTCGTAAATTTTTTAAACAACGTATATATATTTTGTTTATATAGCCTATGTCCATCTGCTTGCCCTGACGTTTTCAAAGATGTATTGGGTGTTTGGATTGGTGGTGTAGTTCGAGTTTACCTGGCTCAAAGGACACAGTTCTCTCTTTATAATAGTAGTATAGATATCACGCACATGTGGCCCAATACATAAGGTCACAAGCGTAAGTTCTGATGCGTCCAGTCAGCCAGGACGAAAAATATTCATCATTCACTGGGGTTATAATTAGCATCTTTGATACTCCTTAGCAGTCCAGCACTCAGAGATGAAGCAAATAATAAGAAGTCTGCCTTGCTGATGCTCAGTTGCTGGTGGGTCTTACTTATACAGCTGCAATTATTGTTGATAATTTATTATATTGTTAAGTGCGAATTTCAAGCAAAGGTTTTTTTGTTCAAGGAGACACAGGTGCATGTTTCTTACAGAAGATACCCCTGGTCCCGCCTGTTAAGAGGACACTCCAAACCTCAGAAGTGGGAGGAACCCTCCAGCAGAAACAGACTGAGCTCCAAGGGATGAAAAATATACAAAGGGGCAGATTTACAAGCCCCTTGCACCTCTTTTACGCTGCCGTTGCGTCCCTTTTGAGACGCAGCGGCGGCGCAAAGCCAGCACCATGCTGCGGGGTATTTACAACGTGACGCATCTGGGAGATGCGTCACGTTGTAAAGCCCTGCGCCACATGTAGGCGTTCTGGCGCAAGGGGGGCGTTCTGGTGCAGGAATGCCTCCTAAAAGTGGCTGAATGAAATCTACAAGATTTCACTCAGTCACTTTTAAGGCCATGCTGCGTCAAAACCCTGCGCCAGCTTGAAGCAGGCGTAAGGATTGACGCAGCATGTTAGGGATAGGGCACCCCGAGCCTTGCTGGAGCTGCGTTGCGCCTGCGACGCAACTCCAGCAATGCGCCGCCTTTCCGACGGGGGATGCGACACGCATCTGCCCATCCGAGCGCCACGGTGCGCCGCATTGTAAATGCGGCGCATCAGTGGTGGCGCACGGGTGGGCAGATGCGTCGCAACTCTTCTGGCGCATCTCTGCTGACTAGCAGAGATGCGCCAGAAGTCGTAAATCTGCCCCAGAGTACATAAAACATGTCTGGAAGGCACAGAACAGGCACAATAACAAAGGCAATGAGTTTAACCAGCGCCTTAACAGAGGGAAAAAGTCTAAAGCACAGAAAAAAGCGCCGCTTTCATCTTCGGTTCTTTGTGACTCATGCGACGATCAGAGAAGATGATTGGAAATGACAGCTGTGGGAAACCTGAAGAACCTCTTCAAAAACACCCAGCCAGTCCCTGCGTCGAAAGTGCCACGGCGAGCATCAAAAGATCTCACAGAGCGGGGAATTCATCGGGACAGGAGGCTGCAGGGTCTCAGAGCCCAGTGCCAACAGTGTAATTGGAAATATACAGATGCGGGCGCTCTGAAAGGCCTCATTATCAGAGGAGCAGCTGGTTCAATTACAGAGGCACGTCAGAGAGCCCCCAGGATGGAATTAAGAGCCATGACATGCCCAGGGTGCAGTGAGGAACACCGACGCCTCATCGCTGCGGAAGGGGATCTCTGAGTGCCCAGAAGCAAGAGAACTTATTGGATGCAAGGAGCACCAGAGGGCGCACTGCAGAAACATCTGCTGGGCATCAAAGTCCAGGCAAAGAAGTGACTCTGCGTTAGGGTGCCCGGACAAACGGGGCCGGACTGGGAACCAAAACCGGCCCTGGCAAAGTGCTCGGCCGGCTCCCCGGGAGGTTGGGGGTGCAGCCGAGCTGTTTGCCAGGCCAATATTGCGGCTATGCTGCATAAAAGGCCCTGTAACAAAAATGGCCCCACCCTGGCAGCCCACCGGGGAAATTCCCGGTGCCCACTATGGCCAGTCCGGCCCTGCAGAAAAAGGTCAGAGTGGACCCTTACCTGTCCTCCAACTCATTGCCTCATGGTGCTCGGCAGGAAGGAAATATGAAGGCCTAGCAGAGAGGACCAGGAGTGAGTCCCAAAGTTAGGGGATGTCTGTGCCCCTCCTGCCCAAGGATGGAGGGGGTTGCCAAGGGTACATACACACAAACATGTTCGTCAAGGAGACCGGCTCTAGCCGCCAGGCACACAACGGAAAAGGTTGTCTAAGCATCTGCGGCGTATAACTTCACAGTGTCAGTTCCATATTAATGATATTGTGGCAATAATTTAGGAGAGTCAACCTACTGAGTCAACACAATCTAGGCAGGTCACCATAAAGTTCAGTGAGAAAACTACTGAACCTCTAATTGCTATGGCACAAGCCAATAATCCAGAGATAAGTGTCTTAAATTCGAGCTTTACCAAACATCATTATATTAGGAATACAAATCAATTCCCAAATTTTCAAATTCCCAAACTAATTTAGAAGAATCAAGAGCAATGTAGGAAACTAAGCAACACACTAAGGGTTGAAGATCATTACAGGAAATGAAGACAAGAGTTTTTAAAGCCTTAAAATGAAAAGCAGCATGAAAAGGCACAACCCGGTAAGACAGGATGCTGAAGCCTACCACGGTCCCTCGAAGTCAGATACCTCAACACTGAGCTCCTGCTGAAACTTCTAGTTCAGCTTCGAGCAGGACAACATCGCATTTCAGAGCTACGCAGGACCTTTGTCGCAGGGATAGTGTCTTTAACTTGCCCAGATCCCAAGTCATATCCTAGGACATTGACAGTGACATAACTGTTTGGCGCCAAATGTGGATTTTTAAATATATGCCTTACTGCCTGTTTGTTTGTCAGTGAGCAAGGACACAGCCCAGTGTCCGAAACACGTCAGAGGCATGCACGTCTTCCAGCACTAAAAATAAACTAATCTGATTACAACTATTTTCGTGTCCGTGACCCTGGTTTGTGCAGCGAAGCACTTGGGAAGTGGAGTGGAGATATCCTAGGACATATACACATTTGTAGTTCTCATTTTTCTTCAGCAGGAAAGACAGGAGGTAATAACTGATAAGGACTCCACAGCCTTGGATACTCTACTGTAGCAGTTCTATGGGAGCCTCAAATTCTGGGTGAAAAAAGCCCTTAATGTGACAAAGTGATGCTTTCCACAAGGAGATTTGGTATCTCGTCTCCCTCCTACAGAAGCCAGAAAAGTGCCCTAGTATTTCTAGGGCTGTATCCTGGTAAATTAGTTTGAGGAAGTGGGTTGGAGTGAGCCGGAGCTTTCACAACAAACACTGTGGTGTACCCAACTGAAAAAGCATAACGTGATGGGCAGCCGTAAATACTTTTTCATTATTTAGGCAGCATATAATCAAAAGTATTACATAAATCATGGCATTTCTTATGTTTACATCATGAGCTCATAATTACGGTATTTGCATCTTGGTTCTTTACTATTAAGTTAAGTATTTTGAAAGGATCACTGATTGGTCTTCTTCTTGCTTTGACAAACCTCGTCAGATTGAATTTCCCCCAGACACATTTGTCCACTTGTAAGGGATTTAAGCATTTTTCACAGTTATCAATATCAAGAACTTCCTTAATCCATCAACTGATATCCTGATAGGCGGTTTCCTTCTAATTCGGCGTCAATTGTAGATATGCTGCAAGCATTGCGGGAAACACGAAATCTACTTTAATGTCACTGGTTATATCTATCATTATCAAAGCCGTATCGTATCTCATAGGAAGACCACTGCCAATGTCATTTGAAGAAGATGTCACCCCAAAAAGCCTGATTGCCGGGCAGCTAGTGAAAATATATACCCATCTCTAGATGATTTTATCTAGGTTAGGTCAGTCTGAAATCTGATGTTCATGTAACAATCTTAGCCATCGTACTGTACTAATCAAATGGAGTATGGTAGTAGCGTACCATCAGCTTGGCTATATTGGTTGTTGAGTGTCCTATGGCTATTAGTTAGCTGACTGTCTCTTGGCTGATTTCATCTCCTAGCCAAGCAGACTATTGCAAAGCCCACTTCAAGAAAGGATCTTCTGCAGAGGCTAAAATTACAGGATAAAAATTGCTATTTTTGATATATCCTCAATAATATATAACATATTTCCCTCAGACAGTTGGGTACTAGGTCAATATTAAAAGAAGAGTTTATAGCCCTTATATTTTAAGTTCTTGAAACATCTACTAATATCTTGCCATTTGGCATTAGAATAACAAAATCAAAATAAAATCTTTTGTCTTTTTTAAAAACAACTGTAAGAAAGTGAGAGAGCGCAAACTGAACGAACTGTAGCAGTGCATCACACTTACACGTAGTACGCACTATCATGAAGAGAAATGCCATGAGTGCTAACATTATATTCACTTATATTCCGAAATGTGTAGTTAATCCAGAGATTTATGTAGAAGTGGAAATAATGCAGAAATGTATACACATGTATAACCTTATTAGACGTGATTAGTCCTGAACCCATGTCGTGTGGCTGCTAAATTGAAAGAATGACATGCTGTAAGCACAGAACGGAGTAGGCCTCAGGGCCAGAGCAGAAAGGGTTTGGGAAAGGTATTCATTTTTCGAGACGTGGGTTGCACTAAATGATATTTAGTAGTTAGGTATGTAATAGGTTTATATTATATAGATGTGTTTATATAATCATAAAGCAGACTATTAACATGATGTTGATTAATGAAGGATTTGAAGAATATAATCAGTATGAGAAATGTTGTAGGCCTGAAATGTTTAGCCATGTTTGATTTACACGTATTAGTATGAGCCAAGTGCGCCGAGACAAAATGTTGCAAACTTCTGTTAGAAGTTTATGAGAATTGGGATCCTGGCTGCAGATGTCTGTCTACTAATGGGAAGGGGGATCCAATTATATGCGGAATGAATAGAAGGTTGTTCAGGGAAATGAACCAGACCTGGAGGAGGGTTTAGGAATGTTTGAGGGGTATCAGCGGGCCGGAGAAGAGTCTGAGAAGCAAGGTCAACTCTAACGCACGAGGCCTCAATGAAGAAACCCATGGAAAAAGCCAGAAGCTACATCACGTGAGGGGCGTCTCTCGAGGGGCGTCTCAAATGAGATTGTGTTTTTGTATTAGGGACAGCACCCCTGGGTGGAGTTAGAGCAGACGCCTGAGGACCCTTTAGAGAGCGGATGGGTAGGCAGAGAGGGGTCATGACCGGCGATTATAGGTTTTCATCTAGAGACTAAGAGTGGGTGATCTCCCTAGGGAGTCATTCCCCGCTGACACCTTTTGGTAGGTTGGGATTCTGTTAAGTAGGGATACCATCCAGAGCAGGGTAGGGACAGCCTAACCTGACCTTTTACTCCGCCTGTAAATGATTGAGAGGTCACAATATGTGTCCATGCTTGCAGCTCTATTAATATTGGAGCTAGTTTTGGTAGTTTTCTTTGCTCGTCTGAGGGTTTTCAGAGAGCACATGTATGTAATCGTACCCATGTATCTGGTGAATATTATGCTGAGATGCTTGTACTTACAACTTACCCTTACTTTATAATAAATCCTTGAAAGCTAGAAGTTGTTTGTGGTTCTTCCGAGCGGAGTCCATCATTGATTGAACTAACCTGGTAAGAGATGCACCTTCTTTCCTCAAAGACAGGCAACAAAGGTTCAGTCGACCAGAACGGGGTTTAGATCAAACGTGATAAGATAGCGATCAAAATCCCGCCCCCGCAGTTGGTAGCTATAGAGGATGGTTGTCTTCTTGAGGAAGGTGACCTAGGCCAGGTTAGATTACCCCAAGGTCCCAAGAGATCGATGATCGGAAGAACCGCCCGCCGAAGAAGGTCCGGATGACGTAAGACAGAAAAGCAGCAGTATCGGTCGAGAGTGAGTATAAAGGGTCATGCGTGTTAGATTGCGGTGTTTTTGTGCTGTATCTATGTTGTAATGTCTGGCGGAGTTGAATGCCTGTAGAGTGATTGTGGAACAGGTTGTGAGCGCGCGCAACCGGTGAAAATCTTAAGTTCAAGGCGAGCTTAAGTGGTTCGGGTGTATCGGACATCCAGAGTAATTGTCAAACCAGAGTGAAGGGGGTCATGAGGTACCATTGATCGCCCGCAGGACCGTGATAGGGGGAACGTAAGAGTGAGTGTGTGAGTAACGGACGCTGGTCGGAAGTTACTGTGTGTAAGCAACCTATCAGAGAGACGGAGGACGTTTCGTCAATTGGTATGACAATTACAGATAGACTGTGGACGTACAGTCAAGAGAAGTGACGGCTTGGTCGGAAGTAGTCATTTTTCGGCGTATGAATGGGACGCATGCATGACCGGGAGACGAGTTGAGGAAGGAGGGGTGCTGCTGCAAAGCGGAGACGAGTGACGTCAGGAAGTGCCGCGCTGGGATTGGCCGGCCGGAGCAAGACCGCGCTGTGATAGGCCAGCTAGCAAAGCCGCGCTAGGATTGGTGGATTGTCATCAGGAAGTAAACAGAATAGTGAGGCTGGAAATTGTGCGTATAATCATGAAGTGTTTTAAATGGTTAAGAGCGGTGTTTAAAAGAGAGAGGCGGAGATCTTATGAAGGGGAAGAAGCCCCGCCGGAGGGTACGCCGGCTTATTATATGGCGGCAAATGTTGGGCTCCATACGATAATGTGGATATCAGAATGGAGTAAGATTACAGAGGGAAATGAGGAACTGACGTTTCCAAAGTATGGGACGTTCAGAGTAGAGGTGCTACATAGATTGAAAGCAGTCATGACCTCAATAAGGCCCATGCCTAGACCAACCCAGTTTGAAGCTCTCAATGCATGGATTAGGGCAGCGCACGAGAGGAACCTGAATAGACGACAAGAGAGGGTGAAACGATCGGTAAGAGCAGTGCAGGATGCCAAATGGGATGCGGATGCTAAAAGATGGAGAGTGCATAACATTGAAGTAAATAAACTGTACCCAGTGTTAGAAATGCCAGAGAACAAAAGTCCATTAGAAGAAGATGAAGAGAGCGAGACAGATGACAGCCTGATAAATAGGTTACTGTCAGATAGGCCACCCCCGTATCACAAAGAAACAGGAAAAGACGAGACAGAAAAGGGGGGGGGGCAGCATAGGGGAGAATGGACCGCTTCCCAGTACTGATTGGGATCCCACTGCAAAGAAGGACCTGCCCCAACCTAGTCTGGTGCAGCAGGTGGTCGGAAGGTTTGTGGTACAACGGCCGGAAACGGAGTGTGCCACATCTTACGCACTACCAGATGCTCTGCAAGTACCTGTTACTATAGGCCCTATAGTATCGATTTATGACCCAGAAAGAGCTAGAAGGGAGGAACAGGTACGGAGGGACAGGGAAAGAGCAGGGATGGCAAGGAGGAACGATACGATCAACTCCCCAAGTCAGTTGCCAAGACCGAGAGAGTGGAGCACCCCAGTAAATACAGCAGGAGATCAGACAGGAGATCCGGGGGGCCCTAGATGGCCGGAGGATCTGAGGGGATCAGGACGAAAATCCTTCCAGGAGCTAAGTGAGTACATGAGGAAGTGGGACGAGGCCGTAGGGGCTCACAAGAGCAACATAACAGCGGAAGCTGGTAGGGAAAGCCAGGATAGTAGGACCCGGACTCACTGTGGGGCTGGTGAAAGCAGTCCAGAGTGGGACGGGAAGGAACAGGACAGGAGAGGGGACACTTGCCCTAGCAGAATAAGAGAGAGGTCAGACATGGAAAACAGGGGCCCCGAGTGTGGGGGGGTGTCTCGCGCAATACACAGTGAAGGAGACCGGAGGACGCAGGAGTATAGAAACAGTTTCAAGTGCACCCACTATGTGTCTGGGAATAGTGGACAGAACGGGAGTTGCGAGAGGTCTCGCCAAGATCCCTGTGATTACGGACAGGAACGCAGTCCAGGGGATATGGGGAACCTGGAAGGATCTTACCAGATACTGAGTGACACTAGACTACGAGAGAATGAGGGCAGGGTAGAGAACCACGGTGAACCTTGCCATGAAGGAAGGGGAGCCAAAGAGAATGGACAAAATGGGATAGGGGGAAACAGGCCTGTGTTTCATCACCTCCCCAGGCAGGATGGCCGAGCGTGGGATTTAGAGAGATGGGAGGAAGGTAGGGCTCTCCTTAACTCTCCGGAGCCCAAGCGTAGGGCTCGGAGTTGGGATGGCAGACAGGCCAGTGAACCCCCTTCAAAAGACATACTGCGAGCAGAGATAAAAGCTAAGAGACTCGATGTCGCCAGCTTAAGGTCAGATCTGGATGACATGGTAGATGGTATCTTGCCCCTAGAAAGAATGGAGATGTATGAGCAGGATGAAATACTGTTCATGGCAAAGGACATCACCCGGAAGGCGAGAGCGATCCATGAGAAATTAGTTGAACTAGCAGGCAAATATATGGTGGACCTGTCACGGACTAAAGCGTTACAGGGTAACCACAGGCTACATTACACAGATCGAGACTTAGATGAGAGAAGAACAATAGGATTGAAAACACACATAAGGGAACTGATCACGGGAATAAGAACGTGGAGGCCACTGGATAAGTGGGAGGAAAGGTGGTCCAAGAAGGGGACCGTCAGGAGAAGCATGCTTGGTATGACACCAGGAGGATTACAAAGAGTAGAGGCATACCCTTTGCGTGAGGTTGCAAATGGGAACTATGTGCATGTGCCATGGAGTAGGGGGGACTTAGCAGCCTTTACTAACTCTTTCCCAAAATTAAGGGAGAACCCTGTTGAGTGGTATAAGCAAGTGGAGAGGTTCGTGAAAATCTCCAAGGTACTGTGGATAGATCTGAATACACTATTTGATATAGTGGTACCGGGAGATCTGTGGACCGCATGTAAGGTTAGCGCCGAGTGGCCCACAGCAGAACCAGAAAGGGATGCAAAGACTAATGGGCCGTCCGAGACAGTAATGGTAAAGTACGAGAGAGTGATGACTTGGCTGAAAGACAAGGTGCCAATGCAGGACATAGATTGGGTCAAAATAGATCGAACTAGACAGGAACCCAAGGAGACTGTTCATGAATTTTACGAGAGATTGCTGAAAGCGTTTAAACAATATAGTGGGTTGGATGTAATGGACCCGAAAGACATTGGGCAGTTTGTGTCTAAGTTTGTCCTGGGTCTAAGACCGGATATTAGCTTAATGATTCAGCAACACTTAATTTGTTGGCAAAACAAACCTTTAGATGAAATCCTGAGGTATGCCAGGTACTGCTGTGATGAGATAGATTCCAAGGCAAAGAAGTTAAAAGAAAAACTGATGGTGGTGCAGATGCAGGTTGCGGGTAAGGGTGGACAGCAGCAACAGCAGCAGGGAACAGGAACTGGGGGTAAGAAACAGTATAGCCAGAACAAGGGCAATGAGGAGAACTCCACCTTTAGACCAAGGGTGGATATAGCCGCATTAAAGAAAACGACTCGGTGCCACCAGTGTAACGAGGTGGGGCATTGGAAACGCGAGTGTCCCTACAACGTTGAAATTGGGGAACAGGAGATAGAGGAGGAAGAGGTTCAGAGAACTCCAGCGAGAGGGGTTATACCCTACCAAGGAAAGGTGCTCAAAGGGGGGACTCCACCTCCGCGAGCCCAGTTCCCCCAGCCACCCAGAGTAGGGACCATGGGTAAGACATATAGACAGATGCCCCTGTTTGTAGGAGGAGAGGAATGCTATTACATCGATCCGCTAACAGGACAGAGAGTAGAAAGAGAAGACTGCACCCTCGGGGCAGCCTTAGATGTGGACCAAAGGGGACCCTACGTAGAGGCAGAAGTGGCAGGGTGCCCCACGACCTTCCTAGTGGACACAGGAGCCACTCGATCCACGATAAGATCAGCCGCAGTTCCAGGCCTGCCCATGTCTGGAGAGACTATACAAGTGGTGGGGGTCGCAAACAGGAGAATGACTAGCCAATTGACGGAACCAGTGCAGGTGAAAATAGGGAAATACAGCGATGAGCATCAGTTTGTGGTTTGCGATTCTAGTCCTGTATGTCTGTTAGGAAGAGACCTTTTGTGTAAATTGAATTGCACAATATATTGTACACCTCAAGGAGTGGAGGTGTTGACCAATGATGACGATGCGGACTTCAAAGTCGCAAATTCCAGAATATGTTATGTTATGTTATGTTATATGATATTTGTTGAGCGCTCGTACGCCCGGAGGCTTCATGGCGCTGTAGGAAGGAACAGGCGTAGCCGTCGGTTGAAGGAACAGAGGCAGCTTAATGGTATGCCTGGGAGAAGAGCCAGGTCTTTAGAGAGTGTCTGAAGCTGAGGATGTTGTTACTTTGTTTCAGATGAAGAGGGAGAGAATTCCAGAAGGCAGCTGCAAGATGGTCGAAGCAGCTGCCTCCGAGGCGCTTCTTCTTGTATGGAGGTATAGTCAGAAGGGCTTTATGAGCAGACCGGAGGTTGCGGGGAGGGGTGTATTTTTTAAAAAGGTCTCTGATGAAAATGGGGCCAATGTCGTGTAGAGACTTGAAGAGGATACACCCAGCTTTAAAGGCCACGCGTTGCTCCATCGGGAGCCAATGCAGCTGTTTCAAGCTTGATCTGACTGATTGCCTTCTAGGGATGTTCAAGAGTAGCCTGGCTGCCTGGTTTTGAACCAGCTGGAGGCGTTTAAGCTCTCCAGCTTGGAGCCCGAGGTAAAGACTGTTGGAAAAGTCCAATCTGGACAAAACCAGGGAGATGACGATCTGAGTGAGGGCAGCTTGGGAAAAGAAGCGAGCAATTTTTTTTATTTTCTTCAGCTGAAAGAAGCTGGAGGAGACAACAGCTCCGACTTGTTTTTTCAAGGAAAGATCCTCACTGATAAAAATGCCAAGGCTCTTTACCGAGGATGATTTGGATGGGGGGGCACCCATACAGGAGGGCCAGAAGCTGGGGTTCCAGCTAAGGGTGCTCTGTCCAGGCAAGACCAGTTCGGTCTTGCCTGGGTTTAGTTTCAAATGATTGCAGCTCATCCAATTAAAAATGTGGGACATGGTGTTTTGAAATTCTACCACAGAATCCTTGGTGTTCAAAGGAAAGATGAGCTGCAAATCATCGGCGTAGTTGAAAATGGTGACCTTAGCGTGCCTGAGGGAGTACAGAAGGGGACGTAGATATAAATTAAAGAGCAGGGGGGACAACGAGGAGCCTTGGGGTACTCCGCAGATGGTGGGTTTGTGTGGAGCTGTATCCCACTTTGACCGTGGATGAGCTCCCATGGGATCTGAGAGAGACCGTAGCACCAGAAGTGTGGGATTTCACTGGGGAAGAGATCGGACTGGTCAAGGGAGTAGACCCAGTGAAAATAGTAGTGAAACCGCACGCTGAGTTTCCAAGAACACCCCAATATAAATTGACTCCAGAAACGATTGCAGGCATAAAACCAGTGATCGAGTCCATGATTAAGCAGGGAATACTGAAGGAAATCGTGGGTAGTCCATGTAACTCCCCGATTATGGGCTTGCAGAAACCAAATGGGAAATTCCGAATAGTGCAGGACCTCCGAAAGATTAATAACATAGTTGTCTCATGTTGTCCAGTGGTACCGAATCCATCCGTGATACTGTTTCAGATACCGTTCCAAGCTGAGTGGTTCACTGTGATTGATCTTTGTCAGGCTTTCTTTTCGATCCCATTGGATGAGGATAGCCATTTCCTTTTCGCTTTTAAGCTGGAAAATCGCGTATTAACCTGGTGTCGTATCCCCCAGGGGTATACAGAAAGCCCATCGATCTTTAACCAGCTATTGAAGAAGAATCTTGAAAGTCTGGTACTGCCCCAGAAGTCAGTTCTGGTCCAGTACATAGACGATCTCCTTGTGGCGTCAGAGACAGAGGAAGCTTGCAGGGAGGATTCCATTGCTTTGCTAAATCACCTAGCTGTGAATGGGCACAAGGTGTCCCTGGGAAAATTGCAGTACTGCTTGACAGAAGTGCAGTACTTGGGGCACAGAATAGAGAAGGGTAAACGAAAAGTGTCACCAGACAGAATAGAGGCGATCATGAAAATGAATGCGCCAAAGACACAGAGAGAGGTCAGGATGTTTCTAGGGATGGTGGGTTATTGCCGACAGTGGATCGCAAACTTTTCACTGAAAGCAAAACCCTTGCAGAAACTGACGCACAAGGAGGTGAGTGATCCGGTACCATGGGACAAAGACTGTTTGATGGCGTTCCTGCAGCTGAGAGAGGACCTGTGTCGTGCTCCTGCTCTGGGAATGCCTGATTACGATAAACCATTCTTGCTTTACTGTTGTGAGAGAGAGGGTTGTGCGTTATCTGTGTTGGTCCAAATTCACGGGAATGCCCGTAGACCAGTTGCCTATTTCTCGGCTACGTTAGACCCAGTAGCCGCAGCGTTGCCCGGATGTCTCAAATCCGTTGCTGCAACAGGTGTCAGTATCGAGCGTTGTGAGAACATCGTGATGGGGCACCCGTTAGAGGTGTACGTGCCCCACTCGGTTGAACTGTTGATGACCAGGACCAAAACACAGCATCTGACCAACAGCAGGCTCACGCGCTATGAGCAAGTCATTCTTGCTGCAGAGAACGTGACCCTCAAGAGATGCTCTGTTTTGAACCCTGCTACCTTGATGCCTCTCCCAAGTGATATCGATGATGATGAATGTACAGACCATGATTGCCTCGATGTGACTGAACTATGCACCAAACCGAGACCCGACATCGTGGATGAGCCACTGACTGACCCCGATGAAATTTTCTTTGTTGATGGCTCATGTGTAAGAGACGAAGTTGGGCAGTTGAGAGCAGCTTACGCTGTTTGTACGATTTCTGGAATTGTGGAAGCTGGATGCCTGGAAGGAGTACACTCCGCTCAGGTAGCCGAGATTATTGCATTAACGCGTGCCTGCCTGGCAAGCAACCAAATTCGAGTCACCATATACACCGACAGCCAATACGGTTACGGGGTAGTTCATGATTACGGGCAGTTATGGTCTCAGAGAGGTTACATGACGTCTTCAGGCTCTCCCATTCGAAATGGAGAGTTTGTGCGTCTACTGCTAGAAGCTTTGCAATGTCCAGCAGGGATTGCAGTCGTGAAGTGCACCACTCATACGCGAAATATGGACTTCGTGTCACAAGGCAATAGATATGCCGACGAAGTTGCGAGGTACTGCGCGGAGCAGGGATACTCTTTCACAGAGGTGGAAGTGGGTGGAATAAATGTAAGAACTGAATTAGCCATGATATTGGAAACTGTCGACACTTGGGATGAGCTGAAGTGCATGCAAGATAACGCACCCGAGGTTGAAAAGCAGACATGGGAAAAGGCAGGATGTGTGGTGGGTGAGGCTCACTTCTGGGTCTCGGCAGATGGAAGGGCAGTGTTACCCAATGAGCTGGTGAGCCCAATGGCTAGACAGATCCATGGTCCAGTACACTTAGGGAGAGACGCCATGCTGAGGGTATTCAGGCAGACCTGGTATAACCCTAAGTTTAGAGTAGCAGCCGAAGCAGTGTGCCAACGTTGTGTGACCTGTCAGCAGCTGAATGTAGGGAAGAAAACACCAGTTGCACTGAGCCACATAGGGAGGTCTGGAGGTCCATTCAATAGGATGCAGTTAGATTTTATTGAATTGCCAAGGTGCAACCGCCTACGTTATGTTTTGGTGGTTGTTTGCGTATTTTCCAGATGGGTCGAGGCATATCCTACACGTAGGTGTGACACCCTCACAGTAGCCAAGTTACTGCTCAGGGAACTCATCCCCAGGTTCGGGGTGCCGGCCTCTTTGGAATCAGATAGGGGGACGCATTTCAACAGCGAGCTTGTGAAGATGATTTGTGCAGCCCTGAATATAGACCAGAAATTGCATTGTAGTTACCGACCAGAAGCATCAGGAATCGTGGAGCAGATAAATAGCACCATAAAAGCTCGAATTGCTAAGATGTGTTCATCAACGTCCCTGAGTTGGCCTGATGCTCTGCCATTGGTCCTTATGAGCCTCCGTAGTACCCCAGACAGAAGAACGGGATTGTCACCTCACGAGGTGTTAATGGGGAGAGCAATGAGGCTGCCATCTGTACCAACTGCTGCATTGTTAAACATCACAGATGATATGATCCTGGACTATTGTAAGGGGCTGTCTGACGCCATTCATTCTGTGTCCCTTCAGGTGCAGGCTGCCGAAGTTCCGTCGTGCCAGGAGCCGTGCCATGACCTGTACCCTGGAGACTGGGTGCTTGTACGAAAGCACGTGAGAAGAAGCTGCCTGGATGCTCGCTGGAGGGGACCCTACCAGATTATCCTGATCACGAACACCGCAGTGAAGGTGGGAGGCCTGCCCAATTGGATCCACGCGTCGCATACGCGGAGGGTTCCAGCACCTCTGGAAGAAACAGCTCCTCTCTCGGATAGAAGTGCAGCTGTGGACCGAGAAGCCATAGAGGGGGCTAGCCAAGCTGTAGAGGTGCCTGAAGAGGCAGGGAACGAGTCTGACCAAGCTGAGGACGGTCAGTACAACAGCGGAACAGACGACGCTACTGAAGGAGAAAGTAGCTGGGAGACCGAATCAGAGACCGACCAGTCTGAAAGGGAGCGTGAACAGACCAGAAGGAGAAGGAGCAGAAGGGTACGTGGAGAAGCTACTTGGCCACAAAGAAGGAGTTCTAGCCTGAGGTCAACTCCAGAGAGAACCCTTGCTCCGGTATCGGAAGGCTCAGACCAGGAAGAAGGTGCGCAGGGCTCTGAAGCACCAGATCTAAGAAGGTCAAGAAGAGTATGTGTGCCTAGCAGAAGATACGCCACTCCTGAGTGGACATATCTGGCGACAAATGTCTTTGGAACGGGAGACAGGGAGGATACGAGCGGTGGTGGTGTCCAGTTCTGAGCCCATCATCACAGTGGAAGTACAGCTGTTAGTACCCGGAGTCGAAGCAGAAGGGTCACTAACTTTCACACTTCCCAGCCCTCCCCGCCTCAGCAAGTTAAAGCACATGTTTTTCACAGAATTGCAATTCCCTGACTTTGGAACAAAGATAACAAGCCATGAAGAGCACACTCTTCGCCTGGAAATATTGAACTATGCCGTTCAAGCCGCAGGCCCAAGCCTGATTGTGGATGCTTAAAGACTTTTTGTAAATAAAGAAGAAAAGGAAGATTACCTAGCGCCTAGGAAGCAGAAATTCTTAGGGACCTTCCCATAAGTTGACGGAGAAGGGCTAGGGTTGTCTGTGTTGAAGCTTTTAAAGACTTTTGCAAAGGAGTTGCCAGCTTCCAGTTGTGGGGTTCGAAAGACTGAAAGAACAAAAGAGACTGTAAAGGGACGAGAAGAAAAGAGCTTTGTGTTGAAATAAGAAAGAGAATCCTACCGTCTGACGAGATGGAAGCAGGCACCCCGAGTCATAGGGCCAAATGTATAATAGGCACACTAATAGTAGGAGTGATACTTCTAATAGCTTTAGTCGTAACAGTTTCATATGTAGTGGGACATGAGGGGGAGGCAAGGGTACCAGATGAGAAGTCTGTGGTGACACCAAAACCCACTGTTGCTGGTGAGAAAGGAGAAAGTATACAGGAAAAGGCGTTATTAGCAGCAGAAGCCCGCAGATTACATATGGATGAGTCCCAAGGTGACTTTAGGTCAAACGCTTATGCTAAACTTCTGTACGAATACGTGGATGCCATGGAGGTTAAGGACTGCTATGTTTGCATGCAGTTGCCGGCGTCTGTAGATGAAGGCATTAGATACCATCACCTCCCGCTGACGTATGGCATTACATGTAGCTTGTTGCTTAGTATATTTTATGGGAGAGATAGTTTTGAATACTATTTCTCCAATTATGATTCAGTGTTACCAGAAGTCCCAAATTACAAACAAATGAATAAATGGGACTACTGGAAGAGTGAAGAAAGATTGGCCAAGTTTTTCATTCCGTGGATTACCTTAGATACTTCACATGCCCGCAGAAATAATTTGACATGCAAGGTGTCAGAGGTCGAGAAAACGTTTATAGGGCAGGTGGATGATCGATACAGAAGGCAGAAGATTTTGAAAAAATCAGGACAATGGAAAACAGATTGGACCGAGGAAGAGAAGGCACACAAGAGAAAGGGTAGTAGTGGTCCAATAGCTTTGGATAAAGCGCAGAGAGGAAAGTTATGTCTTCACAGAGCCAAAACGTATTATGAAAATGTATACGTAGGAGAAGTCAGTTGTGAACATGCTTTCAATTTAGAATATTATACCAAAGATTTCTTGAAAGGAATGCAAGTGATTCCAAATGTATATTTTGTGTGTGGAAGAAATGCTTACGTGAGACTGCCTGACAACTGGTATGGCTCATGTTATTTGGCAATTATCTTCCCCAAAATATACCATGCCCAAGACTTAGAGATCATCGAGGGCAAGGCTTCAGTAAGGGGGAGAAGAGACCTGGGAGATGCGGAAATGGTTGGAGATGTATTTGGAGCCGTATTTCCTCTTTTAGGACTGATCCTCAATGATGTCAAAATTAGACGACTGGCAACAGTCGTAGATAGGTTGTCTGCTAGCACTGCAAGGTCCTTAATGCTGGTGGAAGGAGAGATGCAATCGATAAGGGCCATGGTACTCCAAAACCGTCTTGCATTAGACGTCCTGCTAGCAAAGGAGGGCGGAGTCTGTAAGGCTTTGAAGGTCCAGGAATGTTGTACCTACATTCCAGACAATTCAAAGCCCCTGGAGAAAGTTATCATGAATATAACTAATATCCACAAGGAGATCGAAGACCTAAGTAGAGAAAATGTTTGGGAAAAGGTGGGCCATGGAATGGGTGCCGTTGGAGGTTGATTCGCCAACTTGGGAAAGAGCTTCGTGTGGTATGTGCTGAAACCTATCATCATAATATTGATCTGTGTGATCATGTTGTGGGGATTGGTGAGGGCATACAAATGGTATAGATCAAAGAGATTGGAGAGAGCCCAGAGAGAACAGCTACAGAGATTAGCTGCAATACAAGACAATCAGTATAGGAGCCTGAGGGCTCTGGAAACACAGAAGCGAGGAACATTAGCAATTAGTTCAGTTTAAATGTTAGTGATAACCCCTGGAGGTCATCAAAGGGGGGAACTGAGAGAGCGCAAACTGAACGAATTGTAGCAGTGCATCACACTTACACGTAGTACGCACTATCATGAAGAGAAATGCCATGAGTGCTAACATTATATTCACTTATATTCCGAAATGTGTAGTTAATCCAGAGATTTATGTAGAAGTGGAAATAATGCAGAAATGTATACACATGTATAACCTTATTAGACGTGATTAATCCTGAACCCATGTCGTGTGGCTGCTAAATTGAAAGAATGACATGCTGTAAGCACAGAACGGAGTAGGCCTCAGGGCCAGAGCAGAAAGGGTTTGGGAAAGGTATTCATTATTCACGACGTGGGTTGCACTAAATGATATTTAGTAGTTAGGTATGTAATAGGTTTATATTATATAGATGTGTTTATATAATCATAAAGCAGACTATTAACATGATGTTGATTAATGAAGGATTTGAAGAATATAATCACTATGAGAAATGTTGTAGGCCTGAAATGTTTAGCCATGTTTGATTTACACGTATTAGTATGAGCCAAGTGCGCCGAGACAAAATGTTGCAAACTTCTGTTAGAAGTTTATGAGAATTGGGATCCTGGCTGCAGATGTCTGTCTACAAATGGGAAGGGGGATCCAATTATATGCGGAATGAATAGAAGGTTGTTCAGGGAAATGAACCAGACCTGGAGGAGGGTTTAGGAATGTTTGAGGGGTATCAGCGGGCCGGAGAAGAGTCTGAGAAGCAAGGTCAACTCTAACGCACGAGGCCTCAATGAAGAAACCCATGGAAAAAGCCAGAAGCTACATCACGTGAGGGGCGTCTCTCGAGGGGCGTCTCAAATGAGATTGTGTTTTTGTATTAGGGACAGCACCCCTGGGTGGAGTTAGAGCAGACGCCTGAGGACCCTTTAGAGAGCGGATGGGTAGGCAGAGAGGGGTCATGACCGGCGATTATAGGTTTTCATCTAGAGACTAAGAGTGGGTGATCTCCCTAGGGAGTCATTCACCGCTGACACCTTTTGGTAGGTTGGGATTCTGTTAAGTAGGGATACCATCCAGAGCAGGGTAGGGACAGCCTAACCTGACCTTTTACTCCGCCTGTAAATGATTGAGAGGTCACAATATGTGTCCATGCTTGCAGCTCTATTAATATTGGAGCTAGTTTTGGTAGTTTTCTTTGCTCGTCTGAGGGTTTTCAGAGAGCACATGTATGTAATCGTACCCATGTATCTGGTGAATATTATGCTGAGATGCTTGTACTTACAACTTACCCTTACTTTATAATAAATCCTTGAAAGCTAGAAGTTGTTTGTGGTTCTTCCGAGCGGAGTCCATCATTGATTGAACTAACCTGGTAAGAGATGCACCTTCTTTCCTCAAAGACAGGCAACAAAGGTTCAGTCGACCAGAACGGGGTTTAGATCAAACGTGATAAGATAGCGATCAAAATCCCGCCCCCGCAAAAGGAAACAGTACCCTCAATCTTAACCAATTTCATTACTTTTTTCCCTCATGATGCCCAGTAATAGAATTGAAAGCTGAGAAGCGTTCATTTTAACCCCTCCAATAGGAGTTGTAAATAGCACATTCTGGTTCTTTTGAGGTAAGTAAACTGCGAGGACTCTGAATAAATAAAGTAAGTTTGGCAAGAGGACCAAAGTAATCAAGTTTGCACAGTCTAATACAGAGAAAGTGTGGTAGAGAGTTTCATTTATTAAAAAGTCCGAGTGTTTCTTTAAGTGTGAGGTTATCATTTGACAGAGTCTTTCAAATGTAGTTGTAAGTCATCCACGTTTGTATCTCATAGTTTGAAATGCATGGTGCTCATGAAGAGCTGTATGGCCAAATGTTAGGATTTAGATTTTTCCATGTTTAATTTGTAGCCTGATACTAAAGCATACAAGGTGGCTTCGGTTTCTATAACTGGTAGAGCTGACCAGGGAGCAGCAATACTTATGAGTACATCATCACCATTGGCAAAGACTTTAACTCCTGCACCTGAAGGTATTATTGATAGAATTTTTGACTGATGGAGAAAGAGTGCCAGGAAAAGATTGATATATAAAGTGTAAAGGAATGTTGAAAGTGGACCCCCCCTGTCCAGTACCATAATTGGTGTTAGAGATGGCTCCGAAGAGGCCATTGACAGAAAATATATCAAGTAGTTATGATGGACTAACCATTTGTTAGTCTTGGAGGTCGTAGCCTCCAAGTCTAACAAATGGCTCCTAAGTGCCCTAGACATTTGCCTCCCCCTGACTCACAAAAAATCCTCCCCTCACAACTCACCAGCTCTATGGTATAGTGAGCAATTGAAGGCCATTAAATCCAAATGCAAACGCTTGGAACGCATCTGGAGGAAAGATTACTCCCCGATCGCCAGCTCGAATTATAGAAATGAGCTCAAGCTTTATCATAGAGCCTGTAACACGGCTAGAGCCAACTACGTAGCCAAATCTATCTCTGAAGCTACAAATAAATCCAAAACTCTTTTTAACCTGGTAAAAGAGTTAGCAGGCTCTAATACAACAGCCAAACCTCTTCCTCTGAACAGTTTCCAGTGTGAAGAGCTAGCGAAATATTTCACTACGAAAATTGAAACAATCTACCAGGAGATTCTACAACAGCACTATGTTCAAACTATAAGGGTGCAAGACCCCGGCCATAACACAGAGGACATTTCCCCTCAACCTCATCTGTCCTATGAGCCATTAACATCATGGCCCGGGATCGGCATTCAGGGTCTGCGAGACATCTTTGGGAAAGTTAAATCTGGTTCGCCCACTGACCCCCTCCCTATCCCAATACTCAGACTCCTGGACGCCCCACTACTCGCCGTGATATGCCAAACCTTGAACCTATCCCTTACCACCGCGAAGTTCCCGGCACCTTGGAAACATGCTATGGTTTCACCTCTTCTCAAAAAACCATCGGCTGATCCAAAAATCCTGGCAAACTTCCGTCCTGTATCCCTCCTGCCTGTCTTCTCCAAAATTTTGGAGAAACATGTCCATGAACACCTCGCAAGGTTTGCGGAGACAAACGATATTCTGCACCCCTCTCAATCGGGTTTCCGCCCCGGATTCTTGACGGAGACAACACTACTCGGAGTAATGGAAAATCTCCGCCTCCTGGTCGACAAAGGGGATTCAGCTGCGCTGATTTTACTCGACCTCAGCGCAGCGTTTGACACTATCTCCCACAATATACTGCTTGCCTCACTCTCCAACATGGGCATTAGAGGAAAGGCACTTGATTGGATTGCATCCTTCCTGACACGGAGGACATTTCAAATCTCCTCCAGCACCGCGGCATCCAACGTCCACTTCTCCCCCATTGGAGTGCCACAGGGATCGGTGTTAAGTCCCCTGCTTTTTAACCTTTATGTAACCCCGCTCGCCCAGATCGCTGAAACAGCTGGTCTCAAAATGTTTACATACGCCGACGATTCACAAATCGTATTCTCCCTCTCAAACAATGACCACGACTCCCCCTCCCTCCTGCAGACAGGTCTCAGGAACATCGCCACCTGGATGAGCACTAATATGCTTAAACTTAACGGCAGCAAACAGAGGTCTTAATAATGGGCCCCAACCCGAACCTCTGGAATCCAAGACATTGGCCATCCGAAATGGGCCCCTTACCAACTCCGTCACAACAAGTTCGTAATCTAGGCATTACCATCGACAAGGGCCTAACCATGGAACCACAGGTCAACAACCTCACAGCTACCTGTTTTACAATTCTGAGATGGCTCAGAAAAATCCTTTGGATGCTCCCGAACGACACTCAAAAGACTGTGGTCATTGCACTGATCACTTCCCGTTTAGACTACGGCAATGTCCTTTACTTAGGGGCATCACAGGCTGTCATGCGACGCCTCCAACTGGTACAAAACGCTGCAGCCAGACTACTATGCAAATGCCATAGGAGGGAATGTATGTCCGGTCACCTTAAGGGGCTCCACTGGCTAAGAGTCGAAAACAGGGTCAAATTCAAAACTCTCAGCCTCATGCATAGAATAAAATGGGGCAATGCACCCAAATACCTTCAATCCCTAGTGCATACCTACATGCCGGCCCGATGCTTGAGATACTCCACCCAATGCCCATTCTGTGTCCCCAAAACACGCTGAGCAAGGATGGGAGGCCGATCTTTCTCCCTTCTAGGCCCCAAGCTCTGGAACTCCTTCCCGCAACCCCTCCGCTTAGAAACTCGCTACAATCATTTCCGTAAAGCCATCAAGGCCTGGCTATTCAACCAGTAACTTGCCGCGGTCTCCTCCCTGAGATTTTCTCCTCCCCTTGGTTCAGTATCTTCTAGCGCCGGGAAACCCTTTTTGGGTAGCTGTCGCGCTCAATAAACTCAATAAATAAATAATAAATAAATATGGACCTATTGCACTATCCATTTGGTTTACTGCCTTGAGAACTGAGAGTGCTGCATGACTGCTTAAAGAAATGGTTTCTCTGCCTGATCAAATGCCTTTTCTTCATCCAGGAATATCAAGGACAATGGGTGCTGATCCTCCTCTCCCCAATCAATCAGTATCATCCCTAGGTTGGCATGGCCAGTTGTGTCTCTTTCTGTGATAAAACCATGTTGCTGTGGTGTTATAAACACAGAGCTCACCATGTTGATCCTACAGCCAATAATCAGGCTTGTGTATTGTAGTCTGAACAAAGAAAGGAGACTGGGTGATAGGGTGATACAATCCTATTCAGAAAGGAAGTTTGACTTTTTGGGGGGTTTTCTTTAAAAAAAAGTGTATGTGCAAGATTTCAGGATGGTGAGATGTGGCCCCTAACATTATTAAATCAATAACTTGAAGAAAGAAAGGAACAACCTCCTGAAATAGATATTTATACAATTCACTTGGAATAGCATCAGTGCCTGGAGCGTTTGCTTGTTGAACTGTATGGCTAGTCACTGACCGTTGTCTTCCACGGTTACGAGCATTACCATATTCACTTTTTTGTCATCGTTAGAAGAGGTTTCTGATCTAAAACAATTTGATCTCCTCTTTTTAAAGTAACATTTTTATAATTTAGAGAGGCTGAATGACGCTCTTGATAGCATTTGGAAAGGGTTTGAATAATTTCCTCTCCTTCCCAATAATACCTTTGATCTCTAGAATAGATCGATTAACTGTGTGATGTGCTTATGCATCTAAGTGTAAACCAATTTTAGCACATTAACAGATCAGAAATATCTCGTGGTTTGTAATTCTTAGGCCATTTTCTTATATAAAGAATTAATTTATGTCAGAATTACTACAGCATGTCCCAGGTAGCTTGGTGGGTTATTAGCACCACTTAAATCAGTGTGTAATTTTTCAGTTTCATCCAGATTGTCTCAACAGCTGCTCTTCAGTTCTAGCTAGTTGTTGCTGCTAGGCCATTTATTGTAAAGTAAACATTCAGGTGCTGACTTTCATCATGTACTAAACTATATTAACGATGGCTGTGTGGAGATTTGGTAATAGAAATTCTTTTATAAGATTCCAAGTCTCTGGTGGTATGAATTATTGTGCAGCAATAAACATCTGCTATTCAGTGCCACAAGACCCTTGGGTGAACGTGCGCTTTACAAATACTTATGTTAGAATTTCCTTATTTTGTGCTCTAAAGCCATTTATCCATTTATCCATGGCATAGCCTGGGTCGGCGATTGGACCAAATGTGTCGTGGTTGATCGCAGCCAGCTGGGAAGCCCAATAGTACCTTCTGATACCAGGGAAGTGTCAGCTCAGCTAAAGTGATACGGGGTCTGCCCTCCCACAGTAGATTCCGCTGCAGCCTTTCCACCTCTCGAAAATATCTGGCAGGCACAACATCCAGGGTATTCTGTAGAGCCTAAAGGAAGCGAGGCAGAGCCATCATTTTAAAGAGGGCCGCCCGACCCAACAAAGAGAGTGGGAGTCTCCTCCAGTTAGCAATATCACTCATGAGCCTCTGCAAAGGGGGAAGAAGGTTTTTGGCATATCAAACCGCTGGGTCAAGAGAAATGAAAATTCCCAAATATCTGAACCCATCCGTATTATTTTAATAGGACAGTGCCGAGGAGGGGCCGGGATGTCCCCCCTCAGGACAAACAACAAAGATTTCCCCCAATTAATTGAAATCCCTGAATTTTTACCAAAAGAGGCCAGGATGTTGAAAACAATAATATGGGATTTCAGAGGAGAGGTTAGATAGAGCAGACTATTTTCTGCGTACAAGGATATTCGGTCTTCCCATTCCGGGGACCACCAAAGGCCCCGGATAGATGGTTCCCAATGCAGCCAGGTCGCAAGTGGCTCCAAAGCCAGCGAGAAAAGAAGAGGAGAAAGAGGGCAGCCCTGCTGAGTGCCCTGACCAAGCTGAAATGACGCTGAAACCCTGTTGTTAACAACTACTTGGGCAAGTGGTTCAGTATACAGTAAACGAACCCTGCTTATAAAGTCAGGACCGAATCCAAACTTGGCCAGAACCGCCCACAAATAGGGGGTTTCGATAGTATCAAAGGCCATGGTTGCATCAAGCAAGACAATTACAGCCGGCTCCAACAGAGTGTGGGCGCTAGCTATAACCCCATGCAGTCTGCGCAAATTTAGGGCTGTGTTTCGGTGGGGTATAAATCCCGACTGATCCGGGTGGACTAGTCCGCTCACTAATTTTAAAAACCTAATTGACAGAAGCCTGGCCAATATTTTGGACTCAATGTTCAATAAGGAAGTGGTCCCATATGAGGCACAGCTAGTTTTGACCTTAACCTCCTTATGAATCACTACCACCGAAGCCACTCTGTGGTCCCTGGGGTGGATCACTTTTTCCCAAGACTCGACAAACATATCTTTCAGGTAGGGCGCCAATTTATCAGGTTTGAGCTTATAGAGTTCAATAGGGAGACCATTAGGTCCCTGCGCCTTACCTGAGTTCAATGAACGGATAGCTTGGGAAATGTTGTCAGCTGTTAAAGCACTATCCATAAAATCCCAATCCTCCAAGGACAGACACGGGAGCTGTATATCCCGAAGTAACAGATGAGAGTTGTCTTCTGCCCGATCAGAGACCGAAGTATAAACTGTCTGGAAGTGAACTGCAAACCTATCAATTATGCCTTGTGGGCCTGTAAGCAAAGTTCCCTCCTCCGTGACAAGCTCTGGGACAATGCGGTCAGCACAGTCCTTTTTGTCCAACCAATCAATAAGTTTCCCCGCCTTATCCCCCAGGTCATAAAGTCTGCCCTGCTGGTCCCTGTCAAGAGCCCTGGCCCTATCGGTGACCAGTGATTTGTAGTCATACTGCTTGAGGCTCAAGAGATGAAGTTTAGCCTGCATCATTTCCCGTTCCAATTCTCCTTCAACAGACTAATCTCAGTCTCCAAATCGACCACCTCCCTATTCCTTTCCTTCTTAGAGCCCGCTATCAATGACAAGCCTGACCCCTAATGCCCATTTTAACGGCCTCCTGAAGGCACATGGAAGAATACACCGACCCCTCATTGTCAGTGAAATAATCATCCAGAGCCTTAATGAGGTCCTTGCGGAGTTTGGGATTACGGAAATGCCAAGGATTAATGGGGGCCACCCTCCCCACCGTACCCCGAGTGATGTACAGCCAGACCCACAGCTGAGAGTGATCTGAAATGCCTGTGGCGAAATATGTGGACTCAGATGTAAGATGTCTGAACAGCCGGGACCAAACAGTAATCCAGTCGGGAGAGGCTATTGTGGTCCCCGAATGCAATGTGTATTGCTTTTGATCATGATGAAGCAGCCGCCAGCCATCCACTAGGCCCATTGCATCCATAAAATCAGGCAGCCACTGCAGAGCTTGCCCCATTTCCCGCGGGGAATGCCTATCCATCATTCCAGAGACGACTGCATTAAAATCACACCCCAGGATCAAAAGTCCCACCGGAAGATTAAGCAAAAGCTTCCCCAGGTCTGCAAATGTCATGTACTGCAGTCCCGGGGGGACATAGACCGACAGGAGGGTAATGATGTGCCCCGACCCGTAACCCCTATGTATTTACCTCTATCATCATCCGATGTGGAGTCAATCACCAAGGGGAACGCCCTACGAATTAGGAGGATGTATGACGTTACTCCGCATACCGTTACAACTACCTACCATTACAACGCGACCATTACAACGCATACCATTACAACGCATAGCGCTTTGGGGTGCTGGATAGTGGTAAGTATAATTTACTATTCTAACTCCAGTCCCCGTGGACCCTAGGGAAGGTGTTGGATAGTAAATTATACTTATTCCCTATCCTAGAGCGCCCCCCAGCGCAATGCGTTGTAATGGTATGCGTTGTAAAAGTCGCGTTGTAATGGTAGTGCGGAGTAAAAAATGCGTTGTAACAGGTGCATACCAAATTAGGATGCCCACTCCTTTGGAACCTGACGTGAAACCCGAATGGGCCACCAACTTGTACCCCATTCTGTGCATGGCTTTGCATGAGTTCCCGACTAAGTGCGTTTCCTGAAGTAGGGCCACATCCGGCACCTGCCGCTTGAGATATTGAAGGACAACACTTTGTTTAATTTTGTCCCCCAACCCATTCACATTCCAACTCAAAACCTTTAGTTCCCTACCCCCCATCATCTACAAAGAAGAAGTGACAATCCTCTGTCTGCTGCATAACAATCAAGTGCAATATGCTGATGCCATCAACAAACCACCCAACAGGTGAAACAAACTGCCCTCCCCAACTCCCCCCACCCCGCTGCCCTGCCCACTAGGCTTAGAACTGCCCATTGAAAACCGCAGAGTGCCTGTCGCCCTGAACATTCAAAAGAAAGAACAAAAAAAGGTACTTAGGGGAATAAAGTCCAAGAGCCCCGATCAGCGCCCAAACGTTCGTAGTGATTAGTCCAAATAAAGAACAGTTGTGAGATTACCGGACTCCACACCCCACCAATCAAATCAAGGATATGTCACGCTCCTCCCTCCCCACACACCTACCCCCACCACCATTCAGACATTCGACTAGCTGCTTATTCAGGATGGCTGAGGGTCCACACCGCCGTCTTCTCGCCTGTCCGCTGAGGCCTGGGATCCCTGATATTCGAGCCACTCCATCACCACCTCTGGCTGATCAAAAAACCATGCCCGGCCCTCCGTCTCAACTCAAATCATATCAATCTTTTGTGTGTTTCCCTTTTTTAGTTGGTGTTAATAGCCACTAGATGAACGTTATAATAGTATGTGAGATTGATTCTGTATAATCCATAATGTTTTGAGATAGATAATTAGCAGTATCTGTCTCAACAAATAACCTTTTTTGAAATATAAGACCATTGGCATCACTTGTCTTTAGTTAGTTATATTAACCCAGATGCCTCTTGGTTTATCGGGTACCCCCTGTTGTTAATAATCAACTCTAAGATGGGCAGGGAAAAACGTTGAGTACTTCATGCCTCTCTTCCGTAAGTCTCGTTTCATGGACAGAAAGGATTTTCTCTGCTTTTGTACTCTTTGCGTGAAGTCAGGGAAGAAAGAGATAGTGGTGTTTTCATACTTGAGGGGGGCGCTGGCCCTCAAGCACTGAAGAATAGCATCTCTGTCTCGATAATTAAGGATAAGGGCCAACATGGGCTGCGGGGGAGCGCCCGGTTTGGGACGGCCGCCCGGGACCCTGTGCGCCCGTTCGATGACAAAAAACGTACTGAGGGCCTTCGGTTTCAGATGCTTGAGGATAAGATCCTCCACAAATAGGTCTGGGGCTTGACCCTCTGTCTTCTCAGGAACACCCAAGATGCTTAGATTGTTGCGACGGAGGCAGTCCTCATAGTCATCCAGCTTGAGGTCGAAGGCCACACGGGAGTCCCGCAACTCCCAGACCTCAATTTGCAGCTGGGAGACATCATCCACAAGACTGGAAGTAGTAAGCTCAACCTGCTTCACCTTTTCATTTAGTTTCCCCATATCTGCACGAATCAAGTTAATGTCTATGGCCCTGGAGTCCATCTTGTGTTCTAGCGGGGTTTTAACTCCAGTTATAGCATCCATGAAGTCTTTCAGGGTGAGCTCAGGTTCCCCCCCAGGCAGAGCCCCTTTCCCAGAGTCTTCAGAAAGCCTTCCCTTTTGTGTATCCTTAGCGATTGTGTATCTATCCAGTTTATTGGCTTGGACCAATTTCAAACCCTTGGCCCCTGCGCCCTTCACACGCTCCATTTCCCAAACAACGATGCTCAGTTGGGGGCAGCCGCAAGAAACAGCCAGTCAATACGCTCAACACCTCAACTCAGACCCCGGGCCCCTGTACAATGCTGCACCAAGGACAATCACATCAATCTGATGACAATGAAGTCATCTAAAATGGCACAATCAAGGCGCGCAGCATCTGGGATATAGAAGCTTGCTGTAGTCCGCCACTGCGGGGGTCACCCCCTGTGTTGCCTAAGAAGCTTCCGAGTACAGTTCCGCTGCGCCTCAATGCCCACTCTCCGCTCCCACTCCTGGTCCAACCAGCGCCCTTAGCCAGAGAAGCCCCATCACACTCCAGCTGACTGTTTCATTTGAAACACGGCCCACCTCAAGCCATGGCCACAACACCACAATTACAACTGCAAACGACTCCGGGCGGGCGGCCCAGGCTCCGCAACTCTTCCGGCACCGGGGGCTGTACACCGGACAACAGGATGGTAGTTGAGGATAGATTTTTGGGCTCACTGACAGAGGAGCTCCGACGCTACGCGGCCATTCTGGATCGTGCTTGGCCACTCCCCCCTGTAAATGGTTTTTGATAAAGAGGAAAAATGAACCAATAGTAAATTGTTTAAAGAAATGTAATGTCTGAACGAATTGTGTTATATACTCTACGTGATGCATAGAATAGGAACAAAAAAGATTAGGGAGGCAGGTGTATGTCAACTTTACTCATTTATGGGGATCTGGTATGACTTTCATACCGACTCATTGCTAAATAAGTTTATTGTTTAAATAAGCTATGCTGGTGTAAATTCTAACTTGAAAAAATGCAACTTTAGCATTTCTGAACTTACACCTGCCCTTGTGAATCCAGTAATATGTGCTTATGAGAGTTACTTCCTACAATGGTGGTTTACAGTCAACCCTGAACCTGATTGGGGTGCATGGCTCCTAATTAAAAACATTATCTTGTCTGCTACAGCATGTTGCTTTTGCTATTTTGCCACAATGTTGATGGACCTTTTCTGGCTCTTACCTACAGCCTTCCAGAAGTCTGAGCCTGTCTATTTACCCTCAAACATTGGTAATGTAATGTGTCTACCCCTGCCTCTCTACCACGCACCCAATCTACGATGGTGCAAGGAATTTATGGTTTCTTTTGGAACAGTCAGAGGCGGCTCCTCCGTAATGGCGGAGGAGCGCCGCCCCACTTCTCAAAGATAGCAATTAAAAAATAAAATGATAATAAAACAATGTTATTATAATTGTATTTTTTCAGTGACTGGCTGAGACATGCATGTGTAAGGAGGGGCGGGTCCTGGCCATGGCACTGAGGAGTGGTGTGCACTGTAAGTATGCATGCTGGTTTGACCGGCCAAATAGACAAGAGCACTTAGTTTTTTCCAACCCAGCTTTTTTACACAGCCGGGTAGAGAAACGGCATAGGCTCCCTGTGCCTGAGCGAGCGTCAAACCAGTCCGCTTAGGCCAATCCTGGTGCTGCTTTTAATAGCATGAGAGCAGCACCTGGATTGGATGGGTAGTAGGTCACAGAGAATGCCTGAAGCAGCAGGTGAGCAGAGGAGTAATGTGGTTAGTCTTTGTTTTTTATTTCTTATTAATCCCCCACGCCCCGCCATCGATTATTTGCAGCAGCTGCAACTAGGAACAGTGGTCTTCAAACTCAGTATCAACCTGCTCCCACCCCAACCAGGCTCAATGGACTTTCAGGCTGGTCCTAAGCTATCACAAGGACTTCCGGCCCTCTAGCCACTAAAGGAGCATCCTTTCTGCTGCTGTCTGACCGATCAAAGAACCGAGGAGAATGATGGAATCTCTTAGAACTGCGCCCCTCTACTAACCAGCATCACAGTCCAGGCCCTCTGTAGCACCTACAAAGCGGTACCACATCCGGAAAACAAGACCGAGATCTTCGCTGGACTCCTTAGAACTCGAAGGAAGGAGAAGGCCAGACACCAAGCTTTTTCTTCACGTTTCTTGGATCTGGAACCTTCTCTCCATTAAGGTCCAGAAAAGTTCCCCCTTTTCAGCAGCACCTCATTTGCACGTATACCCTATGGATGATGGCACTCAACTTCCAATCCCGTTTCTCCTTCTTCAGCCTCTCCCTCATCCCCTTCCTCTGTACACCCCTATTCACGAGTAGCATATCGAACGTTGAGGGGCCCCCCTGCAAAGTACATGGAGGGCACCTCCGCCTGAACCCATTCAGGAGCTCTCAAGCCATGGGCCTGCTGCCCTTGCACAGTGCAGGTGAGGGGCTCGGGAGCTCGGGAACCCCCCCCCCCTCACATTGCAGAGGGTGCAGGGGGCAATTTCCCACTACTTAGTGGCATAACAAAACTTGAGGGGGGGTCCTGCATAGTGCATAGTGGGGCCCCTCTTGGGCCCCACTCAAGAGCTTTCAGGCCAAGGTACTGTTCTGAGGGGGCCTCCTGGAGCTCGCCCCCTGCACTGGGGGGCTGCGTCACCCTTTGGTACGCCACCTATGCCACTGCCATTAACCTGTACCTTTGGTTTGTGCTAGTTGCATCACTGATAGGTTTGCTCTTTATAGCTTGATGGCTATATATGTAAATCCTATTGTATACTCATCAATTACCACCATAACCGCTATGCGCGAGCATAAACTCTTCATATTGTACATAATCACTGTTTTAATTAAAGAAGTCCTTGCTTGTTTTTAGAAAAACTCTAATAAAAGAGAGAGGGACCCCAAAACCAAAGGGATAGGGTTCCACAGTTGACACAGGTCAAAAAGTAATTCCCTTTGGGCGAATTAACATTCATACATAGATACTAACAGACAATGATTGAACAAATACCAACCATATAACAAGGAAGCAATGAAAATAGGTAAAAAACTATGAAATATGTGAAAACACTCTAAAGAAATAAATTATTAAAACAATTTATTAGCATACATTACATAAATAAAAAACTAAAAATCGGGAAACACATACAGGATGAAACAATAATCAATAAAAGCAACATTCCAATAAAAAGGAGCTTCAAGGATGCAAGGAGTCAATCTGGGATGATAAACTGAGGGAAATTCAATATAACTGTTTAGTGTTTGAGTTTAGTCCTCTTTCCTTGAAGCTCCTTTTTATTGGAATGTTGCTTTTATTGATTATTGTTTCATCCTGTATGTGTTTCCCGATTTTTAGTTTTTTATTTATGTAATGTATGCTAATACATTGTTTTAATAATTTATTTCTTTAGAGTGTTTTCACATATTTCATAGTTTTTTACCTATTTTCATTGCTTCCTTGTTATATGGTTGGTATTTGTTCAATCATTGTCTGTTAGTATCTATGTATGAATGTTAATTCGCCCAAAGGGAATTACTTTTTGACCTGTGTTTTTAGAAAAATACATTTGTTTTCTCAGTGTGTTTATGCAAAACAGAGAAAAGTAAACAACAAAGAGGATTTACTGAGACTGCCTGACCTTTATTGTCAAACACACCACTGCACAGCCCTGGTTGCCTTTTGAATAGCCAAGAACATCTGTGCAGATTTCATTGCTTTAAGCAAAGACTTGAAAAAATATAACTCTGAATAAATCACTGAAACAGCAATGTTCCTCGAGCTGGAACAAGGCACACCTTGGCACATGTTCCTGGCTGAGATGGCTGGCTCATGTTTGCTTCTAGAAACCTGAACAGTGTCTGCCACATGATGGAAGCCTGCTTGAGTCACGTGGGCATAGTTGTAGCAATTAATTCAGCCACAGCATCTGTTTTGTGTAGCTAGGATTGAGTGCTGCCAAAATAGGAATGTAAATAACGCCCTTTTTGGTTTGATTTTTTGGTCTGATTTCTTTATGCAAAATGGCCGTGTTTTTCCTCTTTGCTGCTGCTCACGTTGGCAGAGCTAGTTTTGGTATGAATCTTCTACTTCACCCCCCCCCCCTATCAGAGTTGCATATTAGGGTGAACTGCTACCACCAGGACAGCTACGCACTCACACTGCCCTGGGGGCAGAGTATCAGGGTATTCACGTGAAATACGGTGCGTCTGCTTTGAAGTAGCCGCTTCATGTTTTCACAGTGCAGGCTGCAACCCACCTCCCTGTTACATGGGATTGGAGCAGTGAGTGACTGCACCCACCTGCAAGGGGATATCTGGGGATCCATGGGACTCCTTTTCCCTGCGCCAGAGGGCTGCAATCAGGGGGCGGGCGAACTGAGAGCGCACCACCGCCTCCCAAGATCTTCTATGCCTCTGTGCCCGCATCTGTAATACGGCACAGGCACAGAGGCAAAGGAATTCAACCATTTGCATGAGGGAACGCCTTCGGATGATATCGCTGGTTTTTTATATATACCAGCCCTACCGGTATTACAGAAGGGGATGCACAAGTGTCTGCGGTCCCTTCTGTAATACCAAAGTGCCTCGGGGCACTCAAAGCGGCGCAAATGCTTGTTGTGCCCCGGGGGCATCTTTATAATACGGCCCCTATTTTTTTAGGTCTCGCCTGTCGATGCGCATGCGCATCGAGCTTGCGAGACTATGGAGGCTTAAACAGTCTTTAACCAACTTGCAAGGAATCGTGGCGATTCCTTGCAGTGCCCGTGAAATTCAAGCTCAATGCGCATGCGCATTGAGCTTAAAAGCGCGTGCACATGCCCCCAGCCGCCTGCCTGGCATGTATTTTCCCTCAGGCGCACTCCTCCCACACCCCCGCTCTGCCCCCTCCCCTGCCTGCCGTGTCGCATTTCTTCAGTTCCCTCAGCCGCACTCCAGGCTCCTGCTGCTTTCACACCCTCTCCCCGCTCCGCCCCCTCCCCTGCCCGCCGTGTCGCATTTCTCCTCCCCCCTCCCCTTCTCTGCCTTCCCTCCGTCTTGTCTCTTTTGGTCTTATTCTTGTTTTAACTTTTTTTTCATCTTGGTTTGCCTTTCTTCACTTTCTACTGCAGTACCACACTCAGTTTGTCCCTTCACGCGACAGCATCTCTCAAATTGCAGTAAGTCTACAGCGGGTCACTTGTTCTTTTTGATGCTCTACTTCGTTGCAGTTTGTATTTTAAATTTGCACACTTTTGATGCGGCCGCTGCTTTCACTTTCGCGTGCACAGGGACGAGTCCTCTTCACATCCACCCCCTACAAGTGGTGCCTCCCGCTCACGTGCTGCTGGGTGGCTCTTGTTTACCCCACACTACCCAACCCCCCATCTTCGGGGCACTGCACTGTCTCGCCCGCCAGATTTGCATTTTGCCTAGCACCCTCGCCTTCAGTTCTCGTTGACAGTAAATAATAAAGCGTTTCCGCTATGCCGGCTCTGCAGTGCAGGACCATGAACCATGTATGATAACATCACCCAAAGTCGCCATTCACATACCGTCTATACTACCGACTTTCAAAGGCCCTCATGCTTGTCTGGCTCCTCCCTAAGTAAAGCAATCCAGAAGTACAACTCTGAATCAAAGACTCTCTGCCTCATCTCTTTTACGCTGAGGTATCACCAGGTTAATATCAGGTTAATATCAGCGCTCAAGAAAACTGGATCTTCGGTGCAGTGAGGAAAGAAATCATTACCTTTCTGTTTATTTCTATTTACAAACGTCTGCCATCTAGCAAAGTTAAGAGGCAACTTCTAAATGCCTTAGCTGAACACCTGTTGTTTCTATCATCCACTATTTCCCACAGAATATTAAAAAGATGAACCTGTACTCCCTAATATGAACCTTTTGTTTTGCCTCGAACTTGTTTCTTAGTTTAGAGGCCATTTCCTGTAATATAGCTTGTGTCCTTATAAAATGGCAAAGTGACTGAAGCTGGCATATTTTTTAAATGTCCTCGTGGGAGTGACCAGAAGCCCTCTAACCCCCTCTCCCTGCTCTCCTCTCTCTCTCTCCCTCACTCACTCCACTCCCTCTCCTCTCCCTCCTTCCCTCTCGTCCTCCCTCTCTCTCCCTCCCCTCACTCTCTCACTCTCCCTCTCTCTCTGTCTACCTCTCTCCCTTTCCCTCACTTCCGTCTCACTCTCTCCTCTCTCCTTTCTCACCCTCTCCCTCTCTCTCTCCTCTCTCCTCTCTTTACCTTCCCCCTGCTCTCCTTTTTCCCACTCTCGCCATCTCCCCCTCTGCCTGCTCTCCTCTCTCTCTCTTCCTCCCCTCTCTCCCCCCTCCGTCCTTCGCTCTCGTCCTCCCCCTCTCTTCTTACCCTCCCTCTCTCCCTCTCCCTTACCCTCTCTTCCTTTACCTCACTTCCCTCTCTCCCTCTCCCTCTCTTCCCTCTCCTCTCTCCCCGTCTCCGTCTCTCTCTCCTCCATCCCCCTCGATCTCTCCTCTCTCTCCTCTCTCCCCCTCTCTCTCTCCCCCCTCCCCTCTCTCTCCTCTCTCCCTCTCTTTACCCTCTCCTTTTTCTCCCTCTCCCCATCTCCCCCTCTGCCTGCTCTCCTCTTGTTCTCCCTCCCCTCTCTCTCCCCTCCGTCCTTCGCTCTCGTCCTCCCTCTCTCTTCTTACACTCCCTCTCTCCCTCTACCCTCTCTCCCTTTCCCTCTCTCCCTTTCCATCACTTCCCTCTCCCTCTCTCCCTTTCCCTCTCTTCCCTCTCCTCTCTCCCTGTCTCTGTCTCTCTCTCCTCTCTCCCCCTCTCTCTCTCCTCTCCCCTTCTCTCTCTCCTCTCTCCCCCTCTCTCTCCACTCTGTCCTTTGCTCTCGTCCTCCCCCTCTCTTCTTACCCTCCCTCTCTCTCTCTACCCTCTCTCCCTTTCCCTCTCTTCCTTTCACTCACTTCCCTCTCCCCCTTTCCCTCTCTTCCCTCTCCTCTCTCCCCGTCTCCGTCTCTCTCTCCTCCATCCCCCTCTCTCTCTCCTCTCTCTCCTCTCTTCCCCTCTCTCTCTCTCCCCCTCTCTCTCCTCTCTCCCTCTCTTTACCCTCTCCTTTTTCTCCCTCTCCCCATCTCCCCCTCTGCCTGCTCTCCTCTCTCTCTCCCTCCCCTCTCTCTCCCCTCCGTCCTTCGCTCTCGTCCTCCCCCTCTCTTCTTACCCTCCCTCTACCCTCTCTCCCTTTCCCTCTCTCCATTTCCCTCACTTCCCTCTCTCCCTTTCCCTCTCTTCCCTCTCCTCTCTCCCCGTCTCTGTCTCTCTCTCCTCTCTCCCCCTCTCTCTCTCCTCTCTCCCCCTCTCTCTCTCCTCTCTCCCCCTCTCTCTCCTCTCTCCCTCTCTTTACCCTCTCCTTTTTCTCCCTCTCCCCATCTCCCCTCTCACCACTCAACACTCTACCCTCTCACCACTCACCAGTACACTCCCTCTCCAATCCCTCTCTCTCTCCTCACTCACCTCTCTCTCGCCTCTCTCCCCTCTCCTCACTCACCCCTCTCCTCACTCTCTCCAGGCCTGACTCTCTCCTCCCCTCTCACCACTCTCCCCTCTCACCACCACTCTCCCCTCTCAACACTACTCTCCTCACCACTCTCCCCTCTCCTAATTGCATTTTTTCACGGCCGCCTGGCCGTGACACCACATCAAAGGGCTTCTCCTCCCCTAATTATTTTTTTACGGCCGGCCGGCCGTACTTTAAGTTTCACGCCCGCCATACAACATACAACCACACATACAACCACATGCACAACCAAATCAGTGCACGCTTTCACCAGTCACACACACACCACAAGCCGTCGGTGCACGCTTTTACCAGGCACACACCACCAGCGTCAGTGCACGCTTTCACCAGGCACACACACCACCAGCCGTCAGTGCACGTTTCCACCAGGCACACACACCACCAGCCGGCAGTGCACACTTCCACCACTCAGCACCACCACAGCACCACTCAGCACCACTACAGCATCACTCAGGGGCACCACAACATCACTATGTGCTACAACAGCATCACTGAACGCCACAGCATCACTTGTCCCCAAAACAACATCACTCAGCGCCACCACAGCATCAATCTGAACAACCATTCAACAACAACTGGTTGAAATATTTTCTGTCAATGTTTCAAGCTTTATTACAAATGTCATAAAAAGATGTTAAATGTTTTCACTTCTGTTCTTGTTAAAACATTGTGATTTGTCAAATCAATACATGTAAAACAGGGGAAAACTAAACATGTACCTTTACTAATGCTATGGATGTAACATTTGCTAACTTTATAACTATTGGCATTTCTAATAACAAAATTAATACTTTTATATTTTGAAAAACATAAACAAAAAATAAAATGTATTTACATTTTACACACCAAAAGCTCAAACTTTTCACATCCACAGCCACATCCACCGCCACCAGATCCACCACACCCACCACCACTACATCCACCACCCCATCCACCACCACCACCACCGCATCCACCACCACCACATCCACCACCACATCCACCATCACCACCACATCCACCACCACATCCACCACCACATCCACCACCACATCCACCGCCACATCCACCACCACATCCACATCCACCGCATGCACCACCACCACATGCACCACATCCACATCCACCGCATCCACCACCACCACATCCACATCCACCACATCCACCACCACATCCACCACCACCTCCACCACCACATCCACCACCGCATCCACCACCCCATTCACCACCACCACCGCATCCACCAACACCACATCCACCACCACCACCACATCCACCACCGCATCCAACACCACCACATCCACCACCACATCCACCACCACTTTCACCACACCCACCACCACCACATCCACCACACCCACCACCACCACATCCACCACCACATCCACCACACATCCACCAACACATCCACCAACACTTCCACCACCACCGCATCCACCACCACCACATCCACCACCGCATCCACCACCACCACATCCACCACCGCATCCACCACCACTGCATCCACCAACACCACATCCATGACCACCACCACATCCACTACCGCATCCACCACCACATCCACCAACACATCCACCACCACCATATACCCCTGATCCACCACCACCACATCTATATGTGTGTGTGTGTGTGTGTGTGTGTGTGTGTGTGTGTGTGTGTGTGTGTGTGTGGCTCTGTGTGTGTGTAGGTGCAAATGCAATGTTCTTGGATTTTCGTCACAATAAAATACACTGAACATAATCTTCACAAAAGTTATTTACAAACGTTTAAGGTATTGCCATTATAAATTACAATAACTTTTATTTAAGTATTAATTATTTACAAAAATAAAAGCCATTGTTAATTGTAATATCAATACATCTAAGTCACGTAAATACAACACACATTGCATTACAAATGCTATAGGTGTCACATTTGCGAAAGTTAAAACTATTGACATTGTAACTGACAAAGCTATTAATTTTGCTATTTTCAAAACCAACACATAAATAAAAAAAGTGTCATTTACAATAACAATCGCTCAAACTTTCCTAATGCGAGACCTATTGCATTTCCAATGCTTGTTTTAACAGACTCCACCTGCCTCTGGATGAATTACAGGGGGAGGGGATTCAGGTCCAGAATTCCTGATTCCACAGTAATTTTTTATTTCTAAGATGTCCCTTTAGATACCACCCTTAATACACTGTAACACTGCCCGCCCAGCGTTGCCGATGCTGGGAACATTGGTAGTTCATTCAGAGAGGGGATACAGGGTACAACTCCTTGGCACCCTGAATGGGGCCCTATGTGTGCCATAGTGACAGGATGTCCTTTTGTCCTCTGTCCTGCAACCTGATGGCTGTCTGGTAGTAGTATGGCAAATATCAACTGCTTGCCACACATTGGGGCCGATTCACAGAACTAACTTAAGACAAAATCCTAAACTTACTACTTTTGGTATTCCCAGAAGTTAGGATTTTGTCTTAAGTTTGTCTTAAGACAGACTTAAGACAGACTTAAGACAAACTTAAGACAGACTTAAGTTAGGATTTTGTCTTAAGTCTGTCTTAAATCTGTCTTAAGTCTGTCTTAAGACAAAATCTTAACTTCTGTGAATACCAAAAGTAGTAAGTTTAGGATTTTGTCTTAAGTTAGTTCTGTGAATCGGGCCCATTCTGCCGCAGTGTAGCATCATGACAGCAGAGCTATCACCAATCATCCTCCCATCTAGTCACATTGACTCATCTGTCGAGTGCAAGGGTGAAGAAGGGCAGAGTGCAATCAATTGATGGTAAAAAGTACATATATAAAGTAGTGTCCTGTGCACTAACCATATATGCTTCAACGTAACACATTTTGCTAATGGGAAATGGAGAAATTGGAAACAGAGTGAGGAAATATGTATTCATACTTCTTCTTCCGGAGTGATGCATGGAGTTTGTGTTTTGAAATTGTTTACATTTGCATTACTTGCTATTTTCTGTCCAAGTACCCTTCTAGACTTCCTCATTTTTGTGTGGAACTTACTCTTTCTGCCCCGCTCACAGCCTGTGCTGCCTCTCTTCTGGGTCAGCTCTGCTTGTCTTCCTCAGAAGAAAAATTACCAGGTTGAAAGAACCAATCTACTTTCCAGGCGCCCCAGGAATCCAAAAATAGGTACACAAGGGAAGGGCACAGAACCCCAGTGTGTAGGGCAGGAAAAATTAAATATTGTACCAGCCTGTCCAAGAAGGTTAGAGGGTTTTGTTTCATCTGCCGACATGGCCTACATGGCCTCCCTTGAAAAGGCCTGGAAAAAAGACCCATCCACCAGCAACAAGGACGCCTTCAAAAGCGCCACCCGTACTCACCACCAACTGATCCGAAAAGCCAAGAAAACAGCATTCAAGGATCGACTTGACAACAACGCCCACAACAGCAAGGAACTTTTCAACATCGTCAAGGAATTTTCAAATCCCTCAGCCAGCTCCAACGACATCACCCCCACTCAAACCCTCTGCGACTCCCTAGCCTCTTTTTTCCACAACAAGATTGCTGACATCCACAACAGCTTTGACAACCAACCCGGAGGCCAACCCACCCTACCATCTGCTGACCATCTTCCCCCCGTAAACACCCTTAACGCCTGGAACCCAATCTCCATTGAGGACACCATCCGCCTGATGAATTCCATCCACTCTGGATCCCCCACAGACCCATGCCCTCACCACATCTTCAACAAAGCAGACTCCGTCATCGCTCCGCACCTCCGAGACGTCATCAACTGCTCCCTCAACTCCGCTACCTTCCCAGAAGACTGGAAACACGCTGAACTCACCGCCCTTCTGAAAAAACCAACAGCGGACCCCACCGAACTCAAAAACTACCGCCCCATCTCGCTTCTCCCATTCCCGGCCAAAGTCATCGAAAAAGCCGTCAACAACCAGCTCGCCGCCTTCCTCGAAGCCAACAAATCACTCGACCCCTCACAATCTGGCTTCCGAGCCAAACACAGCACTGAGACCGCCCTCATCGCAGCAACAGACGACATTCGAACTCTACTGGACAAGGGAGACACAGTCGCCCTCATCCTCCTCGACCTCTCTGCAGCCTTCGACACAGTCTGCCACAGCACCCTTTTACAACGCCTCAGAAACATCGGAATCCAAGGAAAAGCACTGGAATGGATCACCTCGTTCCTCACCGGAAGAACCCAGAGAGTCCGCCTCCCACCATTCAAGTCCGAGGCCTCTGAAATCATCTGCGGCGTACCTCAAGGATCCTCACTCAGTCCCACCCTCTTCAACGTATACATGAGCCCCCTCGCGGCCATCGCCCGCCAACACAATCTCAACATCATCTCTTACGCGGATGACACTCAACTGATCCTTTCTCTCACCAAGGACCCCAGCACCGCCAAAACTAACCTACACGAAGGAATGAAAGAAGTCGCCGAATGGATGAAACAAAGCCGTCTGAAACTGAACTCAGACAAAACAGAAGTCCTCATCTTAGGTACATCCCCCTCTGCATGGGACGACTCCTGGTGGCCGCAAGCCCTCGGAAAAGCACCCATCCCGACAGACCACGCACGGAACCTTGGCGTCATCCTTGACTCTTCACTCTCAATGAACAGACAAGTCAACGCCGTATCCTCTTCCTGCTTTAACATTCTTCGCATGCTCAGAAAAACATTTCGCTGGATCCCCTCCGAAACAAGGAAAACAGTTACCCACGCTCTAGTCACGAGCCGACTGGACTACGGAAACACCCTCTACGCAGGTACCACCGCTAAACTCCAGAAAAAACTACAACGAATCCAAAACGCCTCAGCCAGGCTCATATTAGACATCCCACGCAACAAACACATCTCTGGTCACCTTAAAGACCTCCACTGGCTACCCGTCAATAAGAGGATCACTTTCCGACTGCTTACCCACGCACACAAATCACTCTACGACATCGGACCAGATTGCCTCAACTCTCGACTGTCCTTCTACACCCCCCCCCCGCCAACTTCGCTCTTCCAGCCAAGCCCTCGCCACTGTACCTCGCATCAACAAGACCACCATGGGAGGCAGATCCTTTTCATACCTGGCTGCCAAAACATGGAACTCACTCCCCGCTTACCTTCGCCTCACCCAGAATCACCTAGCGTTCAGAAAGCAAAGCAACTTAAAACGTGGATATTTGACAAATAATCCTCCTCCCCTTCCTCAGCGCCTTGAAACCCTCTGGGTATGTAGTGCGCTATACAAATTCGTTGACTTGACTTGACTCAAGCACCTAGATACCAGGGATATGGAGCAAACAGATAAGAGGGTTATTTAGATCACAGTCACTCTATCTGAGTAGGAAAGCCCTCTCACACCGACCTGGTCAGTGTCATGCTTCATCATCGGGCCCCACCGAAGAGACCGAGTGTCTCTTCGGTGTGCTGCGACGCCAGAAAGACTGCGGAGCTGGTCGTGTGGGGAGGACGTGTTGTGGAAATTCTACAATTAAAAGTGACTAATAGGGTATCAAAAAAAACTTTTAATGAGTGATCCCTAAAGACACGTGTAAGTGGTATATGTGTCTGAATTTAAAGGCCAAGGTTATTAGGATTTTGGATAAATTCAGCTAAATACCACAAATTTTAAAATTTAATCAGTCAACATGTTTCTGCCTTCATTGTGGTATATATTCACCATGGCATTCGTCAGGACTATACCCCGGCGGTATGGACACTCTAATAGTCCACCCTGCCCTGGGGACGTGAAAGTGAAAAAGGAAAAAGTGAAAAAAGTGCTTAAAAATTAGAAGAGCGATTGCTCATTCCAAAAAAAACCCAAATTCAGGGGTGTATCAGCACCTGCAAGAGAAAGTACACGGACAAACAGATATAGACATACATACGATTAGTATATGCCAGCGTAGACTTATCAATAGTGCTCCTAAGATGGTGGCAAACCTTTGTGTGCACACAATAACTGGTATCTTATGCACCATCCAAGTAGCCCTTGGGGATGTTGTACATGCTAAGAGGTGAAGTGCTAAAGGTGGTTAAAAACTACTATTGTAGTGAGGGAGATAAAAACGATGTGAATTCTCCATGAGGAGGGATCAATGTGACCAAATGGTCGGTGTCCCCCTTAGAATGGTAAATATGGAGAGCATCTCACTTTTAAAACGGGGCGCTACTAGCACCATGGGTCTCGGGAGGAGGATTGGAGCGCGCTTGGCACATCCTAGAAAAAGAAGGAGTGAAAGGTCAACATAAACCACACAGCACACAGGCACTTAGCTTATGGGGATCGCGATGGACGTTCAGCTGGGGATGCAGACTCACGCCCTCAGCACTCGCAATCCGCTTGTCAACCTGCAAGATTCCTCTGAACCGGACCCCGACGATGGAGAGCGGGGCCGGTAAAAGGGTTTAAGAGCGCTCTGTTTCTGTTCGCGCGCTCGATTCCGGGTTGGGCGTGTCCCTGCCCAGAGCGAGGCTTGGAGCGCACACGCCCACCCGGGCGGAGCGCAACCGGAACAAAAACGAGGCTTGGAATGGATAGCCTATCCTGCGCTATGCCTGAGAATGGTTTAGGCACGCTGCTGGTTGTTAGGGCAACCGAAGGTGCTCGTTGCTTGTAAGGAAAGAATCTTAACTTTGGAATGGGCGAATTTCCTCACTCTAAGTATAGTTTACTATTAAGTGGGTCAGAGCAGACGGGCAAATACCCTAATTCCATGGAATGGGCACTGGTTACATTACGTGGAAAAATACATGGAAAAATACACAGTGTCAGAGCAGTGATGCACATTCTCTTGGACAAACACGTTTTTAAATAGACACAAATCAATCCTCTGGCATAATGTATGAGAATGCGCTGAGTGTGGAACACCCAGTATTTAGATGACATGTTTTGTTTAGATCGCTTTAGTGTCATATTATTAGCTGTAATTCAGAAACATCAAGTTCATAGGGTTCATGATAGGACTGTGTTCCAGGGAATATCGTCATTAAGGCCATTGGTGTTTGTCCCCAGGCGATACACCCAGCGCTGTTCTTTTTCGAACAGTCTATTTTGTACGTTCCTTGTGCCATCAATGGCTTCAATAACAGTCCACCTCATGTCGTTGGTGGTATGATTTTTTTCTAGGAAATGGCGACTCAACTTCGTTGTAACTTTCTTACACCTTATGTTACTCCGGTGCTCACAGATCCGTTGTTTCACTTTTCTGGTGGTCATACCCACGTACCGGAGGTGGCAGGGACATGTGATCAAATAGATCACATTGATTGAATTACAATTTGTATGACCACGTTGGGTCCACACTTTCCCTTCTTCCAGAGTCAGAGTCTTTGTAGCGTTTGTCAAGTGACAGACACTACAATCCGAGCACACATATCACAGGCGATAGCAAACACTGCCGAATGGGACAACCTGTCAGAGACAAAGAAAGAGCACATACGTACTGTCCTTCATGGCACGATCTTGAAGGGCTACCTAATGACAAACACAGCCCCAAAAGGCCTTTTGGTGGCTAATGCCCCACGCATCTTCCTGAACGATGCGGCCTTCCGGAAGGACTGGGCCTCAATCGCATGGCACTGCACACGCGATTGGATGGTCTTAATAATTAGGACAGCATTAAGACTCTCGGAATCCCTTATGATAGAAATCAGAGAAACAGAGTCACACTTCAAAGCCACTATCACCGGCTACAAGAAACGACTAGACGAACTCAACCAGGAGATGAACGAATATAAAGACAACTTAATGCAATCAAAGGTGACAAAACTCCAAAAAGACCAAAAGAAGTTCGAGTTCGAGAAAGTATATCCCTACTCTGCAGCTTCGTTCACTCCACCAGCACGCAATGCCAACAACTCAGACTACTCAGATGATGACTCATCTAATAGCAGCGGTTCAAGTAATAACTCGTTTAAACAAACGAAAAGAAGAGGGAACCGTGGCAATAGAAATAATAGAAGTGGACATGGAAACCAAGGCAACCACCAACAGTGGTATCCTCCACAAATGGGGATGGGCACAAACCCTTATGCTTTCCAACAGCCACCCTATCCTTTCATGGGCTGGAACCCGGGCTTTATGCCCCCGGCCAACTTCCAACAGCAGTATAGACAGCCTTTTTTAGAGAGCGGCCGGAGAGGCCGAGGCAAGAGGAGAGGGAACACAAGAGTAACCTGGCAGGAAGACGACTCAGTAGCGAACCACACCCGGAGCAACCAGCAGCCGGGTCCGAGCGGAGTCTGAGTCTAGTGACTAACCTATCCACCAGAATACTAACCCCAGTGGAGATTCAAGTTTTGGAGAAAGGGCTAGGTTTTGTCCCTACAGCAAAACCAGATAAGTTCAAATTGCACTGCAAACTGGCAGGGTTTTTCCGTAAATTGAAACTAAAAGCGTTTTTCGATGGAAAAACAGACTCAATGGAATCAGTCAGAAAAGGTGACACAGGCTTAAGACCTAGCTCCACTTTCATCCCACCTTCACATACAATACCAGCGGCCATAACTGCTTTTGAGCAAGCGGTATTCAAAGACCTAGAACTTTGCCAAAACCCGAGAACATTTGGGAATTTCAGTACGGCTGAATTTGAGGCATTGCAACAACTAAAAAACGACACCTCCATAACTATAAAGCCCGCGGATAAGGGCGGAGGGATCGTTATCCAGGATACAACTGACTACGAGACCACCTGTAAAAACCTACTCGGTGATGTTAGAAATTACACCCCACTGACATCGGACCCAACCCCTGACCTCACAAAAAGGATCAGCTCTCTGGTAAAACAAGCAGAGGATCAAGATCATATATCCAAGAACGAAGCGGCATTTCTGCATAATACGAGTAGCATTGTACCCTACTTCTACACTTTGCCGAAAATGCATAAGAACAAATTACCACCACCTGGACGCCCAATCGTCTCAGGAATTGGGTCGCTTCTAGAGCCTTTATCACAATTCTGTGATTACTTTCTAAAACCATTAGTACAGTCTACGCCAACCTACCTAAAGGACACAAAAAGCCTGCTGCGTCTGCTGACAGAGATCACATTCCCTGTAAGCTCTATCACCCTTGTAACATTAGATGTAGAAAGCCTCTACACAAGCATTCCGCAGGATGACACAATCGAGGTCCTCAAAAAATCACTTGATTCATCCAACTGGGAATTTCAGACACCAAAAAAGTTCATTATCGATTGTGCCACTATAGCACTGAAGGAAAACTTTTTTTCGTTCAAAGATCAACTATATCTACAATGCTCTGGGACATCCATGGGCAGTACTTTCGCGCCGAGCGTGGCGGGGCTGTACGTGGCAGACTTTGAGGCTAAACATATCCTACCATCAGATGCCACCTTTTTTTCGTCAATGCTTTTGTGGAAACGCTACATTGACGATATCCTGCTTATCTGGAACGGTAGCGATAATGATTTGATAAGTTTCCTTTCATGGATCAATACCCTGGACCCCAATCTAAGATTCACTAACACTACAAGCAAAAGAGAAATTGTGTTCTTAGATGTGGTCATCACAATCAATGGAACGACACTGACCACAAAAACCCACAACAAACCGACTGCAAAGAATAATCTTCTGGAATTTAACAGCTTCCATCCGCGTCCGCTGAAGGAAAATCTCCCTTACGGACAATACCTTAGGCTACGAAGGAACTGCAGCACGACCACGGATTTCAAAGACCAATCGGTCAACCTAACGGAAAAACTAAAAACCAGAGGCTATCCCACTTCAACCTTGAATAAAGGCTTCAAAAGAACTAAAAATCAGCCAAGGGAGTCCCTCCTTGAAGAAAGGACTAACAATCCTGAACAGATCCCACTCACTTGTGTCACCACATACAGCAGTCTTTCAAACATTATGAAAAAAAGCATAAATAAACATTGGAACATTGTAAAAACCTTCAAAAAGGACTGGAAAAAACCCCTGTTTTCCTTTAAAAAGGGACGCAGTCTAAGAGATGCGCTGGTTCACACACGCCCAAAAGAGAAACCGCAAAACACGACACCATCAGTGACCACATCATGGGGTCTCCCCAAAATCACCGGACACTATCCCTGCTCGGATTGTAGTGTCTGTCACTTGACAAACGCTACAAAGACTCTGACTCTGGAAGAAGGGAAAGTGTGGACCCAACGTGGTCATACAAATTGTAATTCAATCAATGTGATCTATTTGATCACATGTCCCTGCCACCTCCGGTACGTGGGTATGACCACCAGAAAAGTGAAACAACGGATCTGTGAGCACCGGAGTACCATAAGGTGTAAGAAAGTTACAACGAAGTTGAGTCGCCATTTCCTAGAAAAAAATCATACCACCAACGACATGAGGTGGACTGTTATTGAAGCCATTGATGGCACAAGGAACGTACAAAATAGACTGTTCGAAAAAGAACAGCGCTGGGTGTATCGCCTGGGGACAAACACCAATGGCCTTAATGACGATATTCCCTGGAACACAGTCCTATCATGAACCCTATGAACTTGATGTTTCTGAATTACAGCTAATAATATGACACTAAAGCGATCTAAACAAAACATGTCATCTAAATACTGGGTGTTCCACACTCAGCGCATTCTCATACATTATGCCAGAGGATTGATTTGTGTCTATTTAAAAACGTGTTTGTCCAAGAGAATGTGCATCACTGCTCTGACACTGTGTATTTTTCCATGTATTTTTCCACGTAATGTAACCAGTGCCCATTCCATGGAATTAGGGTATTTGCCCGTCTGCTCTGACCCACTTAATAGTAAACTATACTTAGAGTGAGGAAATTCGCCCATTCCAAAGTTAAGATTCTTTCCTTACAAGCAACGAGCACCTTCGGTTGCCCTAACAACCAGCAGCGTGCCTAAACCATTCTCAGGCATAGCGCAGGATAGGCTATCCATTCCAAGCCTCGTTTTTGTTCCGGTTGCGCTCCGCCCGGGTGGGCGTGTGCGCTCCAAGCCTCGCTCTGGGCAGGGACACGCCCAACCCGGAATCGAGCGCGCGAACAGAAACAGAGCGCTCTTAAACCCTTTTACCGGCCCCGCTCTCCATCGTCGGGGTCCGGTTCAGAGGAATCTTGCAGGTTGACAAGCGGATTGCGAGTGCTGAGGGCGGGAGTCTGCATCCCCAGCTGAACGTCCATCGCGATCCCCATAAGCTAAGTGCCTGTGTGCTGTGTGGTTTATGTTGACCTTTCACTCCTTCTTTTTCTAGGATGTGCCAAGCGCGCTCCAATCCTCCTCCCGAGACCCATGGTGCTAGTAGCGCCCCGTTTTAAAAGTGAGATGCTCTCCATATTTACCATTCTAAGGGGGACACCGACCATTTGGTCAAATTGATCCCTCCTCATGGAGAATTCACATCGTTTTTATCTCCCTCGCTACAATAGTAGTTTTTAACCACCTTTAGCACTTCACCTCTTAGCATGTACAACATCCCCAAGGGCTACTTGGATGGTGCATAAGATACCAGTTATTGTGTGCACACAAAGGTTTGCCACCATCTTAGGAGCACTATTGATAAGTCTACGCTGGCATATACTAATCGTATGTATGTCTATATCTGTTTGTCCGTGTACTTTCTCTTGCAGGTGCTGATACACCCCTGAATTTGGGTTTTTTTTGGAATGAGCAATCGCTCTTCTAATTTTTAAGCACTTTTTTCACTTTTTCCTTTTTCACTTTCACGTCCCCAGGTCAGGGTGGACTATTAGAGTGTCCATACCGCCGGGGTATAGTCCTGACGAATGCCATGGTGAATATATACCACAATGAAGGCAGAAACATGTTGACTGATTAAATTTTAAAATTTGTGGTATTTAGCTGAATTTATCCAAAATCCTAATAACCTTGGCCTTTAAATTCAGACACATATACCACTTACACATGTCTTTAGGGATCACTCATTAAAAGTTTTTTTTGATACCCTATTAGTCACTTTTAATTGTAGAATTTCCACAACACGTCCTCCCCACACGACCAGCTCCGCAGTCTTTCTGGCGTCGCAGCACACCGAAGAGACACTCGGTCTCTTTGGTGGGGCCCGATGATGAAGCATGACACTGACCAGGTCGGTGTGTGAGGGCTTTCCTACTCAGATAGAGTGACTGTGATCTAAATAACCCTCTTATCTGTTTGCTCCATATCCCTGGTAGCTAGGTGCTTGACCAGACCTCTCTTTTTTTGTTGTTTGATAATTGACTGGGGTTTAAGAGAGTGTTCTGATTCTCCCTACCTCTCCCTTTGTTGTTACACTACACAAATAAACTCAACATTTCAGATTAGGCCACACCAGTGATGTGCACACTGATACCTCACCTACACGCTCACTACTATACGTGTCTACCCATATGGATCCTTTGATGGTTATCCCGCGTGATTGCTATGCGATTATGTCCTCTTTGATGACTTCCAGACTCCACCTCCATCTCCTATCACTCTTCAGAATTTCTATAATTTACCTGCATAAGTTGGCACTTATCTGCCTTCAGCCACAGGTGCAAACTCTATTTTGGGCTCAAAACTGTGATATGAACCTGAGTCTCCAAACAGACTACGCAAGTTTCCACCTTTCTGTAATATTATTTTTGAGTGCATTGTGAGAACTGCACAACGATGCTTCAGATATGGTCACTGCTTAATTTCTGCCAGTGCTGGCTGGCTGCAGGCTCCGCCACTCATTTCTGGAGACTGGCACTTCCTTTTCATCATAAGACTTTGCATCAAAGCAAGGGGGACAACACCAGAGAAGGGAAAATTGAAACAAAGAGAGAAAACAGGGATGAAAAGGAACATTGAAGAGCAAGAAAAGGCAACAGGAAGCCAGGGTGGAGGGAAAAAGAGGCATGCGGTAGAATTACAACTTTGCAGCTTTGGTATTTGACAGACTTTGGGTTCGGCAACAGTGGCAACAGGTACCTAAAAAAATATTGGCTATTGTACTGATTTTTTTAGTTTATGTTTTATTTGAATGATATTAAGGTTTTTTTTTTTTTTTTTTACAAATTAAGCACTTTCTCTGTGATACACCACAAGTAACCTCCTCTCCTATCTAATGGACTTCTACTGTAAGAACTTTCCACCCTAATGCTGATGAACTTAGTCGCTGAGCTAATTTGTAGGATGGCACTAAAAGCTTTATTGGAGTCTGTACCTCACAGCCATTGATTTGCTCACTTCCTTTTCCCTGGTGACGTGAAACGAAAACCTCCCCCCGAGTCTCAACTACATCGGTGTCTGAATTTGGCTTTGACTTTTTAACCAACACATTTTGAGAGTGCTTGGTGGGGAACGCTTGGTCGGTCCTGGGGTGGCGACCCATGCCTGCAGCAGAGGGTCGCTATCAGTCGCACCACAGGCAGGAGCGGATTGGATGCCAGGCACAGGGGCACCCCTACTCTCCCAGTCACGAACAACTTGTGACGTCTTCCTGGGTGTCTCGACGGGGCTTAACACCTGGCCGTTATGAGGCTGGGGCTGCTAGAAAAAACATTGCACCCACCCTCACTGGGAGAAAAAGGGTTGGAAAGGTTTGCAGAAGATTAAGGGGCTACCCGAAATATGTAGCTACTTTGCTGCTTTGGCCCCTCGACGGTGTATTGAGTTTCTGCGCACTGGCTGGAGGGTGGACCGAACTGCTGGTGGTCCTTTACTTTTTAGCTCTACCCTGTGCTGCCAGTGATGAATTATTTCTTTATGCGATTTTATATAGCACCTACTTTACCCAGAGGTGTCAGAGAGCTTTACAATAATAGAGCAAAGTGCATTCGATCAAACATTACAGGTAACACGGTAGCGGTGACAAGAGGTATAACTACTATATTTATGTAGGGCGATGGTTACAAATTTATGGATGTATGACGTTACAACGCAGGCTATTACAAAGCCTGCCTTTACAACACGGTGTTTACATTGCATACCTTTACAACGCATAGCGCTTAAAGGTGCTGGATAGTGAAAAGTTTAATTTTCTATTCCAACTCCAGTCCCCGTGGACACTAGGGAAGGTGTTGGATAGAAAATTAAACTTATTCCCTATCCTAGAGCGCCCCCCAGCGCAATGCGTTGTAATGGTTTGCGTTGTAATGACCGCGTTGTAATGGTAGTGCGTTGTAAAAGTTTCGTTGTAAAGGCTGTTTACCCAAATTTATATATCTGGTCGGCACGGTGCCGTGGCAGGAAGGGCGCGTCCCTAGTCAAAGGTGAAGTTCAGATAAAGAAATGCGGATGGCGTTTGCCACTGAACCCTTTGGTGGGGAGAGTCAATTGTTGGCACCAGCTGCCTGGGGATTGTAAATAGGAGAAACATGTCTGTCTGCAGTGTTGCCTGTGCTAGAGGCAAGCACCTAGGAGGTCCATCCACCATATATAACTGTTTACAATTGCCGGATCATGTCGGATATGTGTTTCATATATCCCACTGTCACTTGCGGTGCCATCTATTCTGTGTGATACCTTCATGCTTTTCATATCTTGGGTGTATGTACCTGCCCTTCCATTCCTTTACCGCTGTTTTATGTCATTAAATAGCTGTGTCTTGGGAAGTCACACATTGACTCTTCCTTATTTGGAGTTAGTTGAAATGAAGGGAGGGTGGTGTGCTGTGGGGTGGTATCTTCTCTTCTTCAGTTTAGGGTTTCAGCGATTGGCACGTTGTTATCGCACCATTCTTATTATTTTTGTGGGAGTTTTATATAGCGCAAACTTAACCGAATGTATCAATCAGAGAGTGCTTCAGATGAGCTCCATTTGAGTTACAGACGGATACACTCATTTTGTTAGGCACGGGGAGATTAAGTGGTTTGCTCAGAATCACAGGATGTTGAGCGTCCCTGCCAAGACTCGTACCCGGTTTCCCAGCTTCGAGATCTACCGCTCTAGCCGTTAGGCCACATCCTCTGGTCATCCATTAGTTTTTTCCAAACAGTTTTTGGTGAGAGTACCCCCGGGCTCGAGTCTGGGTACCATGCGGGTGGACGGCATCCCCCCACGTATTTTACCGGGGTGACGTTGTCCCCCCTGCCAAAACAGCTGGACTTCTCTGTCGTGACATCACTTCCGGTGACAGCGTCCCCCCACTTCTTTTTAGGTTTCGCCTGGCCGTAGCACTGCGCAGCAGTGCTCGCGCAGGCAAAATCTTTTGATCCTACAGTATGGGGCTTTGTCCCGCCTCTCTCTTCCATTGGCTAGCTCCATAAATGGAGGCTAGCCATTGGAAGAGATTGGTTGTCAATCACTCTTTCCCCGTCACGACGCCATTCGGGGGCGTTTCTGTGTCTTTTTTAAGTACCGCCCCTTTTTTCATCATGCCGCATGTTCCCGCCCCCCCTCCCGCTGACCTTGTCTCCGTAGATGTTTTATGTTTGAGCAGCTCTTGTTCTTGTTGTAGAACTGACATCAACAGTGAAAAAATCCAAAAAACAGCGTCGGACTGTCTAGTACTTTTCTTTCATGGTCAGAAAGCAGTAAATAATAAAGCCACAGGCCTTAGTGTGTACACTGCACAGTTATTACGCAAACGTGGCAGCCATTTTAAAATCTTATTCTATTCTGTTCAGATTGGGCAGGGACATCTGTAATAAAACCTGTGTAGATCTGAAGTACTACAAAATGTCATTTTCTTGTACAAACTGCCGCTTACATTTATTGGTGAGGTAATTTGATCATAAATAGTGAAATTGCACACATAAAGTACAGTAAAATAAGAAGAGAAAATAATGTTTAAGTATGCTCCTAGACTATGCTCTTATGTTGCCAATTATGTAGATCCAGCTGATAGCGGCCAGGAACGAGAAGAGCAGCGCCGAGCTCTGGGACTTTCTGTCCAAGCAGGTCAGTGTCACTCTACCCTCTCGCCCACGTAGATAGACCTGCTACGTGCGATTACCAAGGATGGCTGGCTCCAGTATCTGGTCCCCTGCGCTATTTTTATTAGCTGTATGCGGTAACTCTTAAAATATTTCTTGCACATCTGCTACAATATTTGCAGTACAAAAGGGGGTGGTAATAGACTGAGCATCTGAACCAATCAAACACTCACACCCAGTCAAAAGATCTGGGTTTAATCCATCACCGTTCTTTAGCCCACTCTGCCACCCCAGTTCAGACATGGCTATATGCAAATCAGTCTGACCCTGTGCCTCATGGGTACAGTCCAGCCCGAACTGCCAAACCATGCCTTCCCTGGACCGGAAACAAGCTTCCGAGGACCGGTTTCTGGCATTCCAGCCGTCTTCAGTCCAGCTTGCTTGAATCCAGTGGCAAAGTGAGCAAGGGACTCACGTATAAAATATTTCTTGCACATCGGCTACAATATTTGCAGTAGGCATTGACCCGCAGTGAGCGGGCAGCACACCTGCCGGTGCACAGCAAAGAGCAGCAGAAGCAGGACCCCAGATATGCACAAAAAAAACGTGTCTGCAAGGACCGGGCATGCCTCTCCGTGATGTCAAGGGTGTCCCCATGATGATATCACGAAAGGGGCGGGCCCGGACTCTGCAAACACTGAGAGGAAGCTCACAGCGGCCATGACGCTGCCATCAAGCACACGTGGGGCACAAGGAAGAACTGCCAAGATTCCCAACCCATAGAGCATCGCAACCAGTAAGCGACCTCTGTGTGGCTTATATTTTTAAAAACGGGCCCTCGCGCCCCACACTGTCCCCAAGCCCGCAGGTGCCCCTAGAGTCCTGCACTTGGGAAACAGGATCTGGGGGCCTTTAATTTATTGCAACAGGGGCTTTGTGCCCCATGCTTTAACTCGGGCCGATCCCGCACCTCAGCCCCTGACAATCCCCAGAGCCCCGTCATGGTCAGGAGGGCTCTGGGGTGACCATCACATGTTTGGGCTGTAGACCCCCACCGCCACAGCTGCAAGTGGGAACTGTGTATTAATTAGGTGTGACAAAGTAAAGATTTACTGCACACTTCAGACTGGGAGAAAGTTGTAGCATGAGTCACTGAGGCCACCACAGACAAGACGTGGGGGTCAGATTCACCTACCTCCATGTGCCATAGGTGGTGGCCTTTGCTTTGTATACCAAGAGTCTGCCCTTTTGATGGTGCAGAATCAGCAATGGGCACAATTACAGCGTAAGACAGTAAACAGAGCTGGGACTGGCGCAGCAACAAGGTGGGAGATAGCCACACCTGCCTTAGGGCAAAGCAAACTGACAGGTGTGCAAATTGACGTACCCCCAGCCCCATACACACGCTCCTTTACAACCACTCATCGGGCTACTCTACTCCATGCTCCAGATTCCTGCTGCCTTCCTTGCAGTTATCCCCAATGCATGGATTACTCTGCATTGCCACAGCGACTTACCCTTTCTGCAAAGCAAACAATGTTAAGAGCTGGCAGCCATGTCTTGAACGGTTCTGTAAGTTTTTAAGTTTTCGTCTGAAAACTTCAGGCAGTAGTTTGCCGACCAGAGCTGCCACCTCATCATCGTCACAACCTCGTCAGGGGTAGTATGCCCTATGGAATGGAATTTAACTTCAATCGATGCACGCCTAATTGCATGAAGACGGAAATGCTTCAGTAATAGCCAACACCACTTAGTTTAAGGAGACAGAGCTTATTTTTCATCATATGTTAACCTACAACGTGAGAGTGTCAGTAAAAGGAAAAAAGAAAGTTGTAAAAATAGTGACAAACTGCGAAGCAAGGATGAAAGCGGACCAACCAGGGCGAAATAAGGTTGACTCAAGACCAAGCAGCCTTGGCATTCAGCAATCCTGTTATTCAGCAGTAGCTGCAGCCGACTTCAAAGAAAAACTTTGAACCCATGCACTTATTTTGGCTTTGATTTTTTTTTTAAGTTCTGCAGTGATGTTGGTGGACTTAACACCACTGCTAAAAGTGATAACAAATAAAAAAAGAAAATGTAATATAATAAAATAAAAATGTCATTTACAATGCCAAAAGCTCTAACTTTTGCAAAGGCGAGACCGTTGCATTGTAAATGCTTGTTTTACGACTTGTGCCCTGGAGCGAATGGTAGAAGTAAACAGATGACATAATAAGTAATATTAAATTAATAAAACCACTTACTTTGCGCTCTCCGCATCACTGAATCGGCTTATACCGTCCTCTGTCGTCTTCCACCACCCCCAACCTGCCTCGCCTTGCCGCTCTAACCTGTGCAAGCCCCCACTGCTCCACAATGCTGCAAGGCAGCATTGTGGAGCAGTGTGACTCAATGATTAGAGCGGCAGACCCTGATGCAGAGGTCTAGCCTGGGACCAGGGTTCAATTCCCCGCCTTGGCGGGTCTTGGGCTCAAAATTCCACGGACCTGACAATTCTCGCCTCTGTGCCTATTCCAATCATGGAGTCCCACTCTGCAACTCTGGGCAATAGCTTGCTTAATCTCCACAACGGCCCCCACAACGCTAAGGATGCCTGGCCTCCACCTTGGGGGTCCCAGGAGCAGACGCCTCACAGGGAAAGCCAGGATGGGTTCCACAGCGGTATTCGTACAAGCGCCTTGAGACCCTTGAGGGTGAGTAGTGCGCTATACAAGTATCAATTTACATTTGCAGTGCGTCAGCCTCGCTCGCTCCCATACATCAATGTATGTACAGCTTCTTTTCGTACCACCCTGTCAGGTTTTCCACTCCCCAATGTCAGAAGAACCCGCGGAAGAAGAGTCGCGCGCCTTAGCACTCTTGCGTGAAACCCCCAGAGCAGCAGAGACGGACAGGAGTTTTACCCCGGTCCCTGGGCTCCGGTTAGCGCTCTGCCATGCAGCTCGAAAGCCGCTGCTGCCTGGCTGCCTTTAATTGCAATAACTTTGCGGCATGAATTGAACTATAGAACAAGACACAATGACAAAGGAATTCCGAGACGCACAGTGAAGTGTGACAGGTTTACAAACTGTAATTTCAGATAGAGTCGTAACCCATTTGCAAGACGATTGTCAGTGGAATATTAAGAGGATCCTGAAAATCATTAAATAAATCATCACAGCAAATAGGCCAATCAGCGAGCGGCGCTTGTTTCATCCTTGCTAATTACAAAATGCAAAATGGCGCCTGATGACCGCAGCGGTCTCGCCTTCCAGAGAAGCTCGACTTGCCCAGAATGCTTTAGCATATTTGATGCGCGAGAGTTGAAGGCAAACTACACCAAATGCAAGCCCTGTGGTAAGAGCTGAATGTCTGATAGGAATGATGACAAACATGATAGCATTTACAAACTTTTTAAGTTTGTTCTAACTCGGGGCATTCTGTTGGTGACAAATACAGCCTGATTCATCAATCATATATGCGCTCGCAAAGGGCCAGATTCTGAGAATCTGGCCATTTGCGAGTGCAATTTTTGCATTTGGGATTCATCATCCCAAATGCAAAAATCGCTATTTAGAAACTCGCAAATTTGCGAGGAATAACATTTAAGGAATCTCTATTAGAGATTCCTTAAATGCTATTCTTGAAACATTTTAAAATTGCGAATTGGAAAATTTCGGCCGCTATTTACCGCGAGGTCAAACCTCGTGGTAAATAGCGAAAACTTAGAAAAATTATTTTAAAAGCATTTTTCTAAGTTGCATGTTACACACACACATGTCCTTAGGACATGTGTGTGCGCAACACCTGTTGAAATGTGCAGTTAAGGGCTGCTACAGGGTGTCCTTTGGACACCCCTGGCACCCTTCAAATCGCTATCTTATTTGCGATTAGCAAATTGCTAATCGCAAATAAGGAATACTCCCCATTCATTCCTATGGGCCTTTTGGCCCATAAGAATGAATGAGGAGTTATTCCTTATTTGCGATTAGCAATTTGCTAATCGCAAATAAGGAATCTGTAGGAATCGCATTTAATATTGTGATTCCTACATGAATCCCGTTTTGCGAGTCTGTAATAGCGATTCCTTATGAATCGCCATTTCAGACTCGCAAAACGGGTCTTTCATGAATCTGGCCGTTAGAGTCATAAAACCAGTCCTAATAATAAACCAGCAGTGCCTAAACCTACGGCTCTCGATTTTGAAAGCCTACCTTTTGGCTCAGCATAGTCAACAAGAAAAAAAGTTGGCTTTTGTCAATGTTTAGTAGCATCTACTGAAACAAAACCAAAATGGACAGACCCTTCTTGATCAGGTATTTTCTGTGCATGCATCCCCATGTCTTGCCATTCATGTCTTAAGACACTGGAGTGGCCATTTTTTTTACTCTGTAGCTGGCTCCAGCATGATGACGTATACGCAGGTGCAAAAACTATAATTGATGGACAAAATGTTGAACAAAGTCAAAGATTCACCCAGTACAGAGATCTGGGCCTAAATCCATTGTGTTGCAGCAGCACAACGTATACACAGGGCCACTGGAATTAAGTGATTGTGCAGCTGCAGTGTTTTTCCATAATTATACATTTGCCACATATTAACAAGAACATTTGTTTCTAGCTCAAACGGTTCAACATTTACTACAAGCACAGCAACACATTTTGCTGTGCAGTCGCAGGCCCTTTGCAAAGCTTGACTGGTCACTATTCTGTTCCATACTGCTATATTTGGGTGTTACACTGCTATTAATGGGGGGTTGTGGATTCTCCTGGCCCCAGTGACGTTCTGAACCCCATCCACAACACTGGGTCCGATCCAATTGCTGCATGAGATGGGGGAGGTACCTGCACTAATCTTCCTGTGTGGCAATGGAGGTTTTAAGGCTCACAGAGAGCCGGTCCTTGCCAGAATGTGAAGGCTCCGAGATGCAGCCTAGCTCCCCTGAAGCCGCCATCTTGAACACAGTGGCATGGACTGCAGCACAGCCGGCCCTTCTACAGGGATGCCAAGCCTGGGCCCGGAGGTCCAGACTCAGCGAAAGCCTGCAGTGGGTGGGTGAGTGGCCCTGTGTGATGCCCCCCTGACACCAGACACGGGGGCCACCGGCCCTGATGCTCTCCGTGGTCCTCCTGTTGGGGCGAGGCAGGTACACGACAGAGGCTGTGGTGCTGCCGGTGGCCTACCCAGCCTTGGCGGCCCTGCCATGTGGAGCGGGCTGGTGCTGTGGAGACACCGTGGGGATAATGCAAGTGCTGTTGCCAGCATTCAGATGGATGAGTCTGCACGGCCTCTGCTCCCTGGGCCTGCATGTGGGGAGAGCGGTGCACACACACCCATGAGACTATTTGTGGTGAGCTGTGCGGCAGCAGTGCCCTATTTCGCTGCCCCCTCCCGCCTGGTTGCCCCCGGGCGCAGTGCGCTGCTCCTGGACTTTGTTGTGGCCCTCCTGGGGATAGTGGCACTTGAGAGTACTTACTGGCTGTTTCACTGGCGGGCCTGGTTGAAGGCGTGATGGCCTGGCGCATTCAGTCACCTAAACAGGCTGATGATTATCAACGCGCTGCTCTGGGGGCCCTGTCATGGGGCCACGCTCTCTCCTCCTGACCGGACCCGGGTGATGGTGTGATCTCGCCCTGTTGACTCTGCAGCCAGCTGGCCTTGGTAGACACGTCACATCTACAGGTCTCTTGGAGTAACCACCCCTCGTTAACATGCCACACACCAACAAGGCCGGCAAAGTAACATCCTTCTGAGACAAGGCAGGACCTGCAGAAATGGGAAAGGCCCCTCCTCCCCAAGAAACACCTGAAAATAGTCCCACTGCTGCTCCCATAACACATGATTATATGAACCACTTTCTCTAAGAAATCAGGTCTACGATTGACTCAGTTGGGCGAACTTCAAGGCGTGCATCAAAGACATCAAGAAAGACGTTTCAGCCATTGGGGAGTGAGCGGATGACGGAGGATACCTAGTCGGAAGATCAGGAGAGTCTCTCACAGCGTGTCAGGGCCCTGGTGAAACAACACATCAACCTCCAGTCCAAGCAAGAAGACCTGGAAAATCACAGTTACTGAAATAATATTCATATTCGGGGGTGCCGATGGGACGGTAGGGCTCAGACGTCATGGCGTTCACGATAGCACTACTACAGGTGATTCAGGGAGATGAAGAGGCACCCCCCTGTCTGGGATAGAGCAGTTTGGTGCAGCCTCTGCTCCAAACTGCCCATGTGCATCCCCGGAAATCTTAACATGTGCCTATTACTTCAAAGAAAAGGAGACAATTATATGCTCTGGCAGGAAGAAAGCAGACCTGGTCTTTGGGATTACACTATCTAATAATGCAATATCTCTCACCAACGACCTCGAGGCGCAGATGGGAGTTCAAATGCCTACCAGACAAACTTAATTCCTTGGACATTAAATACCAGTGGGGCCATTCCTTCACTCTCTTATTCACCTGGGACGACAAGCGGCGATCTCTCCGGTCTCTAGTGAAGGCAAAGCAACTCCTAGGAATGTCATCCCCTGATGGGAAGGGATCTTCCTCCCCGCTCCGGTATGTACCAAGGGACACTCTGAAACCCATCTGGTCCATGGTGGACCCTCACCACCCCGGTGGCTGCCCGGCGGGATCGCTCCCCCTGGAAGCGATGAGGAACATTATTCAGCGCCTCCATAGCATGGAAAAGGCCCCTCCACTAGGGTGGGTCTGTCTAGTGAGGATGTCTTTGTGGTAGCTCGACTCACCATCAGCTCACAATCTGGACTGACATTGGGCCGACATCAGAAATTTGGGTTGGCGGTGCTTAGCGGGGAAGGACATGGACGGGCCCCGGATCTGAAGTTCCCTCCCTGTGGGCAGCCCCCCATACATCACACACCCTGTGAAAGTGGCTCTTCTGGTTGAGATGAAGGCACTTTGGTTTCGGTCGCAGTAGCAAATAGACGCAAGAGTTGGTCCCAGTTGGCCAGCAACTGTTTTTTGATTTGTTATAATGTTTTTCCTTTATAGGTCTCAGCACTACTGTGTATACGACAATGATTGTGGGTGGGTTATGCTGAAAGCTCTGCTTCATGACATATGGCATGGGTGAGATGAGGCCGCTCCAGGGAATATGCGTCAACATTCTTTGATTGGCTGATATCATTCCCCTCTCCCTTCATTAATGAGGGACTGAAGGTACTTTCTCTGAACATCCCTGGCCTCAACTCTAACAACGAAGCACAATCCAGTTCGGGCACACATCTTCCTCCATGATCCCGATATTGTCTTTCTACAGGAGACTCACCTTCGCCGGCTAGATGGTCATCGAACGGCACACCCACGATATCTTATACTCCATTCAACCTACACATGGGAATACTTTGTACACCCGCTTAGGCCCCACCATCACAAAAATAGTGAGGGACATTGGGGGCCACTTTTTGACACAGCATTTGACCATAGGGTAAAGGCATCTCACATTACTTAACGTATATGCCCTCAATGCTTCACAAGATTCCTACTGTGTCAAGTTATCAGGGAGCAATTACACAGTACTATGGGGGATATCATATTGGGGGGAACTTTCATTTGGTCTGAGACCCCGTGATGGACAGAAATGCAATTTTGTACCAGAGCACAGAGGCCATGTCTGCACAGCTGTAAAGAGAGATAGAGAACCTAGGCCTTGTTGACACCTGGTGTTATGTCTATTTGGACACAAGGGACTACTCTTTTTATTTCCATGTGCTTACCTCTTACTCCAGAATTGACTATCTGTTTATGAAACACTCCCTTCTTCACAGGGGTGTAAGAAAGAATGAGAACAAATGCAAAGCAGAATGGAGAGCAGACTGGGAAGCAATGGGCAAGCTGGGCATGGGGAAGAGTGAGGGCTGGTATGGTAGGGAGGAAGCAGCTCATGGGTGAGAGAACAAACCTCACATGCACTCCCATGGAGTGGTGAAAGCAAAACAAATAAATAAAGTAATTTCCTAAGTATAAGCAGGGGAAGGATACACGTCGTCCTATCAAAAGAATGGTAAAGAAGCTGCGATCTGGGGTGGAGCAAACACAAGAAGATGAAGGAAACCCATTGAATAAAAAGCAAGCACAAAAGTGGCGCTAACCAGCACAAAATATTTTTGGGGGAATTTACTTTCAAGCAAAAAACATGTTTTGCGCTGAAAAGTACTCTAAAAGTAGAGCAAACTGTTACTTAGTGCCAAGGGGGTGTTACATGGGTGGTACATGGGCGTTCCCATGCACCCACCTATGCCTTTTGACTGAAAACCCTCTACAAACAATTGTAGACAGGGTTTATCGCCAAAAGTTAACGCCACTTCGAAGGAGGCGAAAACAGGAGAAATGTTTTTATTTCTCCTTACTTTTAAAAGTTTGCATGCGTGCTGCACTGTGCAGCACCCACACAAAGTGGGAAACGCTTTAAAACTTGTCTAGGCATGGTATTTTGTACAGGAAGGGTACCCTTCCTGTACAAAGCCTATGCTAGGCTCACACACACACCCTAGAGCTATGGCGCCAAGATCTGTGTGTGGCGCTCGGCAGCTGAAATCAGCGCAGGAGCTAGGGAGAGGGGAGGAGAGAGCTAGATCTCTGAAGATATGCCGCTTTCCTGCTACCTCCATGTCATGCAACGCAGCAGAGCCTCTTTGGGTGCTGCACTGCATTGTGTGTATTTTTTTAATAGATGCACCAGTGACTCTGTTTGGTGTCTACAGAGTGTGAATTCTTTTGTGCTCAGTTTTTGATACCAAGGGAAGTGAAAAGTGAAAGTCCAAGGTTGGAGTACCCCCAACACGCAGCTGCATTCGCTTTAGTTTGTAATAAGCTCTGTAAGTCTCTCCTATCCATTTTTGTAGGCAAATTTGTTTGTGGCGTTGATGATAGACCAATCGTGACTTCTGCTTCGGAGCGCCATTTTGTCGTTTTGCAGGGTGAGTTGTATGACGATCCCTCGCTAACATTTTTTTTGCACGTGTTTACAGTGCGGCAATTACATCGCAATGGCGATTACAGCGGCACTGTTTTCATCGCACGTTGTTGCAACGCAAATGCGGCCTTCTAATTGGATAGCGTGTCACATCGCAGACTTTACATCGTGTGCATGACAATGCAATTTTTGTGCCCTACCACACGTTTAAACGCGTGCACCTGCTTTATTTCCATCTGTAAGTGCTTCGTGTTGATATTTAACTTTTTGTGGCAGGAGCATCTCCACCAAAAGGTAAATTTCAACACGAAGCACTTACAGATCGAAATAAAGCAGGTGCACGCGTTGAAGGGCACAAATAAACCCAATAGTTAGCAGCTACAGCTTTCCTGATTCAACATTATTCAGACCAATAAATGTTGGATTAAAAACAGGAAATGGGCAGATTAAAATTAAGGCACCTGTTAAGGCATGCGGGGTGTGTATGCGAAACGTGGAAATAATCAACAGCACCCCCGCGCGTGCTCTCCTGTGCGGTGCCAACAGTATCAATACGGAAACAGCCTCCCAAACGTGTACCTGGCTGCTGCTTGTTAGCATGACAAGCGAGAGCAAGCTGCCTCCTCGGCTTGTTTGAAATCCGGATAAGCTTTTAAGCCATTTAACCAGATATGGACACTTTGGAGTGCGGAATCCGCAGGCCTCCGGTGCCGCCAGCGGTGCTGACGCGATGTACACATTGCAGGTCCCAGGGGGGCAGCAACTCAGAGCCCTCTCTGCACTGTGCAGGCAAGAAACAGGCAGCTTTCTACCTCAGCAAATCACGCCTGGCCAGGGAACAACAACTGGCTTGTGTTTCTGTTCTTATTGAGGACAAACTCTCTGTAGTGGCGGAAGGTTGCAGAAAAGGTGGCTGGTGGGCGACCTGTGGACAAGCTGGAAGACTGTGGGCCACACCTGTAGGTGTCCTAGGCAGGTGTGCCCTCAACCTTTCTCCTTCCCCACACAGCTGTGGTGCCCTAGGCAGGTGTGCCCTCAACCTTTTTCCTTACCCACACAGCTGTGCGCGCGTATCGTTTGTATTGATGTTTAAATGGCACTAAAATACTTACAGACTCACAAATATGGCGCCGATGGTCAGCGCACATGTGCAGCGGACTGTTAAATGGGGTCCCCATAAATTGCAGAACACAGAGCTCAGGTGATGCAAGGGTCTGGAACTCACTGCAGCGTCCATTATACAAAGTCGAATGCAAGCATTGATTTTTCGAACCATATATTGTTCGTTTATTTTCTTTGAAAAAACTCCTGGGGTATTATTTCCTCTTCTATGTGTTCTACATAGTTCTTTATACTAGTTCTAGTACAACCTCTGTCCTCACAAATGTTGTTTCTATAATAAATTATTAGTGATTAAGGGTGTGTCTACTCTATAGTGTGAGCACTTTAAAACACCCTCCCCAGAGACCTCGATCAAACCTTTATTCCCCACCCCCCGCATCCACCCATCCATCATGCATCCATCCACCCACCCATCCATCCATCATGCATCCATCCACCCATCCATCCATCTATCCATCATGCATCCATCCATCCATCCATCCATCATACATACATCCATGCATCCAACCACCCATCCATCATGCATCCATCCATCCATCATGCATCCATCCATCCATCATGCATCCATCCATCATGCATCCATCTATCCATCCATCATGCATCCACCCACCCATCAATCCATCCACCCATCCATCATGCATCCATCCACCCATCCATCCTGCATACATACATCCATCCATCATGCATCCATCCACCCATTCATCCATTTATCATGCATCCATCCATCCATCCATCCATCATTCATCCATCCATCATGCATCCATACACCCATCCATCCATCCATCCATCATACATCCATACACCCATCCATCCATCCATCATGCATCCATCCATCCATCAGGCATCCATCAATCCATCCATCCATCCATCCATCCATCAGGCATCCATCCATCTATCCATCTATCCATCCATCCATCATGCATCCATCCACCCATCCATCCATCATGCATCCATCCACCCATCCATCCATCATGCATCCATCCACCAACCCATCCATCCACCCACCCATCCATCCACCCACCCATCCATCCATCCATCCATCCACCCATCCATCCATCCATCCATCAGGCATACATCCATCCACCCATCCAGCCACCTGCACATCATGCACCCATCCCCCATACATCCACCAACCACACATCATGCATCCATCCACCCATACATCCACCACCCACACATCACCAGCCCCACACCCCTTTTCAGCTGCAAGCGAGTTATCGTTGTCTTTGCACATGTAAAGGCTTGCCTTTTGCCATTAATGTAGTTATTTCATCGTACTTGCATTTTTTCAAAGCAGAATTCATCAAACTTGCTGCAGGCTCTCCGTTGTCTTTGCACATTTAAAGGCTTGCCTTTTTAGTAAGCGAGTTATCGTGCTTGTGTTTGCACAATTATTTCCGCTGCAGGCTCTAAGGCTTGCCTTTTTAGTTCTCTTGGCATCGCAGGCGTAAGCATGCGTTGTAATCGCATGCGATGTTAATGGCATCGCGCCATTGTCGCATGCGTAGTGAATGCATGCGATGCCAACGATCCTGCGATGTAAAAGTCGCGGTGCGAAGGCACCAGGATGTATTGACATTGATGTAATGGGTGTTTCCTGGTGAGGTAGTTAAGGTTTTTTTTATGGTTCTCAGAAAACCAGCATAGGAAGCTTCTTTCCCACATATCTTCCTCGTGGAGTGAAATAAATACACAATGAGTTATACTGAGCGCTGTGGTCTGCAGTCATTGCTGTCCGTATTTATGTTTTAAAGTGTGATCGGCTGCTCCTTAAATTATAGAAGTGTGCCAAAAAAGATGCCTTCACAGCTCTTTGTACGTCTATAAGCAGCAGCGGTCCGTGCAGGTAAGAACGGTGGGCTGTTGGGGCCGGATTGGGGGGGGGGGGGGGGGGGGGATTTCGACAGACGACGACCTGGGAAAATACATTATTTATTTAATTTTCCTTTGTGGTCGTCTTTCGACGACCTCAGCGCAGTACCCTTGCCTGAGAGCTCCCGAGTAAGTCCAGAAGTGGGCCCCTCCATGTACTCTGCAGGGGACCCCCTCAAGTTTCGTTACGCCACTGGTATGCTATTGGAGTAGTAAAGGCTGGAAGTGTAATTGGTCCAGGCATCAGGTGGTGCATTCTTGCTTTGGACAAACATCTGTGAGCTTGCTGTCCTGTTGATCATCTGCCAAGCTTTTAGGCGAGTTTTACTTGAATTGGTGAAGTGAAGCGGAGCTCTAAGCCATCCTTTTCTTCTTGTGTCAGTTTTGCCTTCCCAGATTCCGTCTTGTAAATCCTTAACCTTTTGTTCTAAGGCCTCTTTGTCTAGGTCATTTATTAAGGTTCTAAATTCCATGTTTAAAGAGATTGCCTTGTATCTTTCCACAGTTCTACATAAGGAACAAACTTTTTTTGTTTTGTTCTCAGCACCCTATAGCAGGGTTCTCCAAAGTCGGTCCTGGAGGGCCAGATCCATGGCAGATTTTTTGCAAATCCCCATTTAGATAAATGTAGCTGTCTTAATAATCTGGCATGGATCCGGCCCTCCTGGACCGACTTTGTAGAACCCTGCTATATAGTATGCATGCCTTTTCTTGCTCTCTCCTCTGTATGCAGCTGTGACTTCACATCCCCGTCTCCCCATGCTCTTATTTTTGCTCCACCTAGACCTTAGCTTACCGGTTGCATCTCCTGCCCTGTATTTTTTTTGCTTTTTTTGTTATTTCTTTTCAACATCTTACCCAAACTCCTAAGTAGCTTCTCTTCTTCACGGTTACTGTTGCTCCCACCATAGAGTTAACTTCCAGCACCGCACCTGCTTCTCTGTTATTCACCATTCCTCCTTGTCGCCTTCTTTTTAAAAAAAAAACATTTCTTTTTCTTTTTTGGAGGGCCCAAAAGCTGCACCTCTCCACTCTTTTATGTTTGATGCACTATTTACTTTGCACATATATATTTTTGTAGTTTATCGCTCTAAAATTTGTCATCAACCAACTTGGAACAATAAATTACATGTTAAAAAGATGACTGCCCCTTCATGATGCATTTGTACACATGCGTGTTGAAGCATTGGTGCAAACAACATATTATGCCACAGCTACTTTCTTTTGGTTTCTTCAATGCTGTTTTGCATTGGAAAACAAGTATATATATATATATATATATATATATAGAGAGAGAGAGAGAGATTCCAATCATGAATCATACTATAGAAAGACAGGCGCTGACTCCGTGGGGTAAGTTGATCAAAGAGAAATTTTATTCAATGCGGTGGACTTTGTGACGCGTTTTGGCGGCACACAACCGCCTTGTTCACATATATATATATATATATATATATATATTTTTTTTTTTGCCGATACGTAACATCATTGTTTAAAAAATGGGGTAAACCAAACTTTCAGGTATTACAATTGAAAGGTGAACCCTATGGGCTATGCCAATGCTTGTTTAAATTTTACCTTTTATGGGCAGGCCAGCGTTTAAATAGAGAAAGCACTATTTCAGCCAATAAGTCAATTATGTGTCATCTTCTGGCATGCAGCTGTTTAAAATACACTTAGAATTCTTTTATTTCAAAAGATTTCCATCATTTTATGCTGTAGTTGGGAACACACAGTACTATGAACTCGAATGAGGCGCACATTTCTATCCAGCCTTTACATCAATGAAAAATCTCCGGTTTGAAGGCAGTAGTTATTGGTTGAGTGACTGCATTTTGTGAACAAGTTACAGGCTGAATACCAGGAAAAATGACTGACAGATTGAACAACCCAGCCACTCATTCATCATTTTGAATAAGCACTGGCAATTCCAATAGGTCTGACTTAACAAGAATGTTGCATGGCAATGTAAATCCTTACAAATAAATAGCATGGAGATGAATATGTATTTATGTGGAAGCAAAGAGCGGTAGAACAATATTGGTGTAGGCTAAAAGGTCAGGTGACCATTGCACTGTCAAGCCAGACTTAAAATCCCATGTGGGTTACTGACTGCCTTCTCCTATCTGTGCTGCAACCAGAGAGAAACAAAATTATCTTCTTATCTAAGACACTTTAATAGCATTACAATGTCATGTGTGTGTCCCTGAAAGTTCATTCACTGGCTGCTGGATATATAAACAAAATGATCACAGCAGTGTGGAGGGCAATCCCATTTTTTGTGGAAGCACACAGCTTCTGCCCAATCAAAACATGTGCTCCGGCTCCTAACATGTGGCTGGAGCCAAAGCTCCTCTTTAGTAATGCTTACATAATTGTCTGTTTTTTACCGTTTTGCTGTTAAGACTCTGATCAGGGTAGGATATCTTACTTTCTGTAATGATGCTAAATCTCTGCTCATAAAAAACCAAAAATCTGGACCTTGGCCCACTAACAGGCCCGGACTGGCCGTTGAGGGCACCGGGCAATCCCCCGGTGGGCCGCATGGTTGGGGGCCGATTTTGGGCCCCTGGGGGCCGTTTTTGTTACAGGGCCGTTATGCTGCAAAAACGGCCCTGTAACAAAAACGGCCGAAAACCGGCCCTGTCACAGAGCACGGTCGCACCTCTTCCCCCTCCCCTCTCCTCCTGGAGGGGGGAGGGGGGCCGGCCGAGCACTTTGCCAGGGCCGGTTCTGGGTCCCAGTCCGGCCCTGCCCACTAAGGCTTGGGGGGGGGGGGGCTCTCTCTCTTTTCTTTTTTTAATGCTATTTTTATTGTGTTCTTAACTGTGGCGATCAACCTTTTCAATTGAAGTTTTGTAATTTTATAAGAGATACTCATTTGTAAAGGTTTTTATTAACTGTACAATAAATAATACTTAGTTACTTACTTACATTATTGTCTGGGGATAGCTACGCTATCAAGCCAGACCATAAAAAGAAATACCTTTTGGTCATATTATGAAACTACTTGATGCAAGCCGAACTTCCAAATACAGAATGACCTGCCCTCAGGAAAGTGTAAAATGTATTAGTATCTCAATTTTCCATGTGGATACGGCAACATTTTGCAAGAGGCAAACTAGTATTTTTTTTTATGATCACCTATAAATGCCTGGAATCGCTCTTGCTTGTGAGCATCCCAATTTCAAAATGACCCTCTTTTAGACAACAAAAGTCAATTAAACACTTAGTTTGTATCTACCCTGTCAATTTCACATCAATGAACTTTTGATACAGTTTTTATCTTGCATTAAATGTTTTACATAAAAGAAAGTTACTTCATGTTGAAAACAACCTATATATTCCTGATGTATCTTTAATTTCATAGATTTATAAACTAAAGAATTGCATTAAAAAGTGCTAAAAAAGATGCACAGAAAATATGTTAAATTCCAATCCAATACTGACTAGATCAAACCAACAAACGAAGCGCACTTGGTGGGAGCGAGGTAGGACATTTGGGGAAATTAAGAGAATCCTTCTTCAGCTCCTCAGGAAGGCTGCCAGCAGCATTAATAATCCAAGTCAAAGAGCAAGGAGTATGGCTAGACATGTCCTTCTCAATGAGATTTATGATGGTAAATTTATAGGCTGTGTGAGGCATCTGGAGCCGAAGCATCTAGAGCTCCTATTAATAAATCAGCGCTTTGTGTTTCTGACCTTCAGTACAAGTGGTGAGATGTTCCTTCTTTCAAGGTGTCTCGAACAGAGGACATAACAGAAATCAAGTGAAGAACGCCTTGCCAAGGAATTTGGAGCAGCTAGAGGGCCCTTTGGTGTTGAAATAGCAGTTCTCGGACATGGCAATCAGTATTCTGCAAAGCTACTAAAGAGGACTGTGTCCAAGATACAGAAACCTAATCCAGATCTCCATAAATTAAAAAGCATATCCAGGTTTGATGGATTTTCAAAATGCATACACATAAACCACAAATCTTCATGAATTCACAAACTCCTTTCTGCTGGTTAGGGTTGTCCAAGGTATAGACCCATAACTCAACTACTGACAACTAAAAAACACCCCTGAATGTTCATGAGCCACCAATTTGGTAACAACCCAATTTTCGATGAAGTTAAAGGAGCCTTCGGTCTGGCATCATCCCTGTGGATCATAAAGCCCAATCTCCCTGAATTGTATGCATAGGTTTAGAATATGACAAAGTAAATATTGACCAGTGCTTCCCTACTCTCAGAATAGCTGCCAACTCTCATTGGTTCCAATCACCTCATATGCCACATATAAAACATCCAGACAAGTAGGACAGCGAGGAGGACTCCAGAGATGCATTTTCAGATTAATACAGTACTTCTGAATCTGCCACTATTCTAGAGTGTTCATTTCACACTACGCTTGTTATGCATACTTTGTGAAATAATGCCATTACCATACGTGGTAATACTGTAGCGTGGGAGCATGAGAACACTCTGAATGACCAGGACACAAGCACCTTTTGTTCTCATTACTTGTGTTTTTTGTGCAATTTTTAGTGTAAAATGCACCTTTGTGTTCAAAATCGACAGAAGGACGCATTTTATGCTAAACTGCAGCACTGAATGCTGGGTTTGTTCCTCATAATTTCTTAATATTTTAGTTGAATTTTGCATAATTACAAAAAAATGTGCACAAAAACTATGCAAAATTATACAAAATTGCATGATATTTCGCACACGCTTAGTTTGAATAATTGTTTAATACATTCAGTTTGACCACAAACAGGAGCATGTGAAAGACTACTAAAGTAGAATTATGGTTTCTGCTCTAGGTAAATATTTACTGTATGGACACTAGACCCCAGGTCTGCCTAGTGGCTGCATGTTGTCTCTCCATCCTCTGTTACTCTGTTACTGTTTTAGCATCATAGAGATTCTGACTACTAACCAAAGCAATGATCACGATTTGCCAACTTGGGCATCTGCAGGTCAAAGTAAGTAAGTAAGTAACAATTTTATTAAGCGTGCAAATACCAGGCGTCTTAGCAGTAACAGACTCACAGAGGAATGGATTCCCTTGCTGCACTGTATAGTTGGTAATGACTTTTTGCAGAATTCATTCAACAAGTATACACTAATCGCTTTTCTTCTTGTGCTGGTGAAGGTCTGTGTCTCTGCCTCCAAGTGGTACCTCTCGAGTCCGGGACCCTTGTAAGTGCTACTATAGGTGCCCAAATAGCCTAAATTCAAAACTTGAGACTTAGAAAATGTTTGGCTAGAAACTGCTCTGAGAACTGAGAGGAGACCATGACTGACCTACTCATCTATCTGCTCCAGGTGCATCTCCTGTCGGTCTGACTTTGCGCAGCTCCCGCTCATTCTTCTCCACAGATGCAAATCCTGTTCAGCTGTCTTTCACAGAAGGGATACCCAGCTTTGTAGAGCCCTTGTTGCCTACAGCCTCCAGCCTCATCCCACATTACAACTTAAAAAAATTAGACTAAATCAGAATATGGAAATCTTTACTGTGACTTCGCCCAGTGGCTCCACTACAACGGCGCCTCCTCACCGGACACTGCCTGTAGCCTTACCACTCTGAATTTCTACTTTCTAGGAGACTTTTTGCTGGAATTTCTTCTAAGTTTAAAGGTAAACACCAATGAGGCCTCTTTGTGGCCACTGGAGTGGTGTGGCTCACTGGTTAGAGGCGGCAGACCTGGGAGCAGAAGTCGACCGGGACCAGGGTTCAATTCCCGACGCGGCAGGGTCGTGGACTTCGGTCAGCGGACTCGATAATTCTCGCTTCGGTGCCTACTCTAATCAGGGGTCCCACTCGGCAAATCTGGGCATTAGCTTGCCTAATCTCCACAACGGTCCTTCCAACACCGGGGATGCTTGACTCCACCTTGGGGACTCCCAGCAGGGACCATCCCACAGGGAAAGCCAGGATGGGTTCCCCAGCGTTACACAGCACCAGGAACCCTCCGGGTAACAGTGCGCTTTACAAGCTCAAACATAATAATTTGTATCCAACTCACACTCTATTGTGGTCAACCATATTGGTCAACCATATTTCTCGAGTTTGGCCCGGCCTTGCATGACTAGATGTCAGCGTTGGTGCTTTTATCTTTTATGTGCTAGCTTTTACCTCAAATTTTAAAAATTCATAACTCCGGATCTACTGATTGGATCTTTGCCATTTTGGTGTTAAATAATCTATTGAAATCTACTCTATATTTCGAAATGGGTGTGGGATTTGTCTTGAATTGTGTTTTTGCTTTATTAATATTTGTATGCTGCATGCATACTTTACACATTCCCTCTATGTTAAGCCTGACTTCTTTGTGTCAAGCTAGCAGATGGTTAAGCACAGGTTAATTTGGTGACTTTAGTGGTTCTTCCTGTTGAGATTGTGGATGCTGTTGGAAAGGGTTTACACCCCAGTCAAACAACAACTAAATTTCTTACAAATTGCCACAACTCTGATGGCTTAGATACCATCCCCCTGAAAACTCACACTCATTAGGCCTCAGCCACAAAGCGCTTCCAGGTGTATTCAGACATGCACCAATAAAGATATAGCATACATATGCAGACATTAGCTTGATTCATACAAATAAGCACAATGATAGCTGAGATTTCTGTTCAATGCTGAATATGGAAAGAATAGTCTAGTAACTCTCCTTTTTATGAGGGCAAGAAAGGGAAAGCAAAGGGTGTGGCTAGTGGTAAAGCAAATAGGTGAAGGTAAAAGGCATCCAATTGGTAGAATGTATCTGGAGATAACTCAGATTTTATTTTGGAAAAAAGTATCCCTGCAGAACTCACCCAAGTGTCAAAGTGCAAGACCAGTAGGATCTCAAGGCAAAGGTGACTAATCTACTATCTACTACCAACAACCTGGAGACATGCAGAAGATGCAGAAAACCGATCCTTCTGCAACAACCTATGCTGTGTGGGGTTCCCGGAAGGAGCCGAAACCCAAACCCAGAAACATTCCTGAAGACCTGGATCAAGACCTGGGTTCCGTAGGAAACCTTGGGGCATATTTACAAGTCACTATTGCCACAGGAACTTCACTTTTAAAGACATTCCTGTGGTGATACGCGCATCGCCTTATTTACAATTACAAGGCAGCGTTAAGCCACTTTAAGTGGCTTAATACTGCCTTGTGAATAAGGCACCTTTTCACGCTATACTAAGCGTGAAAGGTGTGGGCAATGGGTGTTGCGGTGGGTGTTCTGCCGCAATACCCATTGATTTTGACATTGCTCCCTATGTACAAGGGTGGCATAATAGGACGCAGCGCCAAAATTAAGTTAAGACCAAAAAAAACTGCCATTAACATGGTGAAATGCTTTATTTCTCCTTGTTTTTGCTGTTTCTATACGTGGTGCAGTTATGTGCATTGAAAGTGTCCCTTCCTGCACATAAACAATCATTAGCAAAATGACAATTTGCAACTTCTATGTGTGCTGCACAAATCAGCACTCATAGAAGTTACAAATCGCCATTTAAGATTGTTTGTGTGCAGTAAGGGACACCATCCTGCACATAAATACCCATTCCGCCCAATGCAGGCACCCTTCCACTATGGTGCAAGGGTGCCTGCATTGGTGCTAGGCAGCTGAAATTAGCGCCAGAGCAGGGAGAAACACAGGGCTGCACTGAATTGTGAATACAGTGCAGCCCTGCATTTCAAAAGTGGCAGAACGCTTCATTAAGCCAAGAAGGCTATCGCCGCACTCCGTCACTTCTTTGTAAATATGCCCCCTTGTCTCCTTGGTTGTGCCCATGGAGCAGGCACACCAGACCAGACCCTAGCCCAGCACCCGGAGCGCCCCATGTCCGATGAATTCCAGAATTCTGAACTTCTGTGATCAAGACAACATCCTGCGAGCATTGCCTGCCAAGAAGCTTTGCACTTTCACTAGACTCACATAAGGATTTTTCCTCACTATACCAACGCAATCCAAAATAAACGCAAATCATTTGCCTCTGTGAAGTTGAAACTGAGAGAGAAATGTCCCCATAATATATACTGATCTTCCCAGCAAAACTGAACTTGATGTGCAACTCCCGGGCGTACTTCTTCAAGAATCCTGAGGAACCCTGGGAATGGGCTATGGAGAGGCGGAAGCTCCACTGTCACAACTCTGCAGGCTTCACCGCCGATGCTGGGCAGCTGTTGACATCCAGCCATTAGCTGAAACCTCAACCACGAGGAAGATCAAAGTCCAGGAGGGGGCGCCGACAGCACAAACAATCCCTAGACTCAGATCCTCAGGTATTGAACGGGTCACCTCAAGGATACTGAGTTCCCCTTCCAGCACTTCTCGCAGTCCCAGAATGCTCAGAAAACCCCAAATGAAGCCACTGTGAAAGGAGATGGTGCCCCTAAGTTGGAGATGCGCTGGGATGCTGCAGACTGCAAATGTGGCCTGGCTCAGAAATATAGTTGCAGCCTTTCAAGCACAACACTTGAAGAGGTCCACTTCTAATGCCCTGATGAGTATTTTATAGCTCCTTCACCACCCATGAGAAATTTTTGCTGACCCGCTTCAGGTTTAACATCTTTCATCAGCTTTTATTTAGACCCAAGTCGGACATTTTTAAGAAACCAGCAGCTCCCTGTGGCTGCGACGGGAAGTCTCCACAGGACATGCTGCATTTTATATTTTTATGTACATTTTATGAATATCCACGAAAGCGGTACCTGGTTACTCTTTTAAAGAAATTAAATTTTAACCAAATCAGACCCGCCCTTATGTACTTACAGTTGCTGCATTCGGACAGTGTCCTCCAGGTGTTAGAATTCTTAAAAATGACTATGAGACTAAGAAATTGTTTGGATGAGTAAATGTGCATTAACTGTAGTTTATGGCACTATTGCACTTTATTTCGTATATTCTGTATATGGACTTTACTTGCATCTCTTATTCTAATTCTGTCAATGCACTCCCTTTTTTATGATATATTTGTGTTGTATGTAATCTAAGATTGACTTTGTGAGTATTGTGATGTTTTTATTATGAATTGTCTAATTGTGTGTACTTTTATGGATTGCAATATATCCGAAATAAAGTCAATTTGATTTGATGATATAGCAGTAACATTGTTTGGGAGTTTGGGGTTGACAGATACTTCTAGGGTGGAAGGGTGGGATAGAGGTGAGTTGGGGAAATGATACAGTTTATAGTTTATGCTAGTTGAGATATGTTGCTTCCACAAACAACCATAATCACACAAGATACAACACTTTACTATTTTATATGGCGATGAGCACCCCCGGAAGGAGCTCTCCTTACTCACCAATCCATAGACCATATGGCTGACTTCCAGATCATGTTTGGAATGTCAATGGTCTTGTAGTCCACATTAAACACACAGGATTCCTGTGGTTTGCCAAACTGAACGAACAAGAAATATGGCTAATACAGGAAGCCTACAGGAAGCCCATCTTTTGGTGCTAATTGCTCCTTTTTATATAGATTTGGCTATGATTGTGCCTTTCATGCCAGGGTATTTACTCAGTGTTTTATTTAGCGCGAGCATGACCCAATTGGGTATCAGAGCGGTTCACAGTTCTATAGCATTCATCATTGCGACAGTTTGCTAGAGGAGGCCTCTAAACATAACTAAAGAGCATAAATATGAATTTATGAGTGGAAACAATTCAAAATTAAATTAAAATGTGTCTCAACAGAATACATCATATGAGAATTAGTACAATCGAATGTAAGTAGCAAACAGTCTCGTTATACATTTTAGTGTCATATCAAGGCATATAACTCTGGCTGATTATTCAGTTCGACTCTCTCCTTTAAGTTGGATAGGTTTATCATGCTTACATTGGCGTAATCTTCTGGATAGAGCAGATTACATACATCGAAGGATTATGAGAACAGTCTCTGAATAGACCATTGATGTGCTAGGTCTACTGCTGGTTATGGAAGGAATTTGCTCATTAGAAAGATCTTTGCTTCCTTCTTGAAGATTGAGGTGTTTGGGATTCTTCTAATGTTTGGAGGAAGCGAAATCCAGATTCTTGCTTCATATGGCAGCCAGTTTAGAACCTTCAGGAGATAGTGAAGCATTAATTATCATAGTTCAAATGGGGATGACAATATGGTTGATTGTCGTCAAACATTTTGAGGGGAGAGGATCATTGTAGTGGTTATTCGGTTTTATAGTCAGTATAGTTTTGGCCATATCTTTGCAGTCATATAGCTTTAATGTTGACCATTGAGCTTTATTTTTGGGCATTGTCTGAGCAGATTGAATTGGATCATCAGCTTGTACACTAGGTTAGAGGGGTTATCAAAAGTAGGGGTGGAAGTCGCGGAAGGGACTATCGCGGAGAGGCACCGAGATTGCACCAACCTCCGTGCCTCATATTTGGAAACTGCACATGTGCGGGAGCCTGCGCATGCGCAGGCTCCCACGCATGCGCAGTTTCCAAAGATGAAGCCGGGAAGGAGAAGACTGTGGGCGCAATAAGGTAAGTTTGATTTAAACGTATATTTAGCTTTTAAATTTAATTTACAAGGCGGGCGGGAAGCGGGAGGCGGGTGGGCGGCCAACTTCCGTTCCGCCCGCGAATGGGTGGAAATTTGCCCTGTTTTTCCGGATTCTCTGCGGAAGGCGGAAAGTGCAAATTTCCGCCCATTCCGTGGGCAGAACGGAAATGTTCGCCCACCCCTAATCAAAAGCCGTCCTGAGCTCATTTTCCAAGCAGTTGGATTTTGCTGTAAAGAAGGTTGAGAATTCCTCACAGCTTATTTGAGATTTTGATGTGCCTTATGAGGACTTGGCCATTTTGTTAGATTGTTGTTTTACCAAAAGAGTTTCAAAGAGTTTATGAGTTTTATTTTTGGCGTTGCCAAATTCCATTCTAAAGAAGTCTTTTTTTTTCTTCTTTTTTTCTTTTAGAATACTTTTGTTGTAGGGGTTTCTGGTCGTTCTTAACAGTTGTAGCCGTGGGGGTGATGGGTGCTGTCTCTATTTCCGTACGGTTAGTCTCAGATTTCACCTTTCTTCATTTATAGATCCATTAAACCAAGAATTTTTATCATTTTCCGGTATTCTTTTCAATTTTAAAGGAGCTATTGAATCAATTATATTTGTCATCAGAGAGTTATAGTGATCTGTAAGTTCGTTAATGTTTGCCATATTATTAGGTGGGTGAAGTTCTTTCTCACAACTTGCAGCTAGTTTCTCAATGTTAAGGCCTTTTGCGTCTCATACCCATTGTTTGAGTTTGAGTGATTATGTAGCATTTTTATTTTGACTGTGGGTATTTGGAAGGTAATGATGTGGTGATCTGACCAATCGCAAGCAACAATCAAGATTATTTTTACGGATTTTTCTTTGGAGACGATCCAGAGTAGAGCCTTTAGTGTGATTTGGGAGAGTACAGACTTTAACAAGGGTTTGGTCTGCTAGAAAATCTTTAAAGAAATTGACCTGATTATCATTAGGATCTTCCCAATGAAGATTGAAGTCCCCTAGGAATTTATCATTGGAGTAAGGGGCAGAATTTACTGTAATGATTTCCATTAGATGGTATATGAAAGTGTTGTTTTACCTGAGTGGGGGGGGGGGGGGGTGGTAAAATGAATGTAATTTGCTAAGTTGGTTGTCTGCAGCTCTTATAGAAAGACTGAGGTCAATCAATCAATCAATGATTTTCAATCAATAACTACTTTATTGGATTGTATTTGACAACCATTAAAGTACAATAAAACAATCATACCAAAATAGTAAAAGCAGCAAATAATATCATTAAGTAAATACACTCTATTTCAATATCAGTTGTTATTTAATGAGGGCACAGCAGTAGATTTAAGTGTTACTATTCCTGCGCAGAAATGGGAAGAGCATTTCGGCCGCATATATGCTGGAGATTGTGAATACACATCAACTGCCTGCCCTATCACAGGAAATACTGTTCACTTTGAATTAAAAGAGGCAAGGGAAAGTATAATGGAATTGTCAGCAGGGAGGGCTCTGGGCCCTGATGGGGTTCCTGGTAACCTTTTTAAATTATGTATAGATCTTTGGGCACCCCTGGTTACACAACATTTGAATGCAGCAGCCCATGATCATATTCCAGTCTCGTGGAAGCAATCGATCATAACACCCATTTTTAAAAAGGGGAACCGTGCGGACCCAACGTACTTCAAGCCGATCTCTCTGATGGACACGGAAGTAAAGGTGTTGGTTGGGTTTTATTGAGGCTATTAGATAGGGCTAATGATAACAATATACTATCTGATATACAGTATGGATTCAGGCCGGAACATCGCACGATTTAACAGAATTTAAATCTATATTTGATAGTTAGCAAGTATACGGTGGCTAAAAAGGAAAGTATACACTTGGCCTTCAGGGACCTCAGCACAGCCCTTGACACAGTGGTAAGATCTAAGCTATGGGCTGTGCTGAGGGACATGGGAATGGACAAAGCTATAGTTTCACTTATGCACAATCCACATATGGCGCACGAGGGGTGCGTCAGGGTTGTATTTTAGCTTTGTTTCTTTTTATTTTATATATAAATCAATTAGATCAGTTTTTAAGAGATAACTGTAAAGACGTCCTAAGGAACGATACCCGCCTTGGTGTACTCGGATGCCACTGTCCTTATTTCCCAGACAGCTAATGGCTTGCAATCTTTACTGAACCATTTTTATGAATTTATGGAAAATTTGGGTCTAACAGTTAATTTTATCACCTCATATACTATGACTTTAGGACCTAGAGGCGCCAAGACTCAAAATTTGTGATGAAGGGTAACAATATAGGTAAGGTGGATAGGTTTAGCTATCTAGGCATATTGCTGGATGATAGTTTGTCCTGGGCACCCTTATTGAAATCACACACTCAATCCTTCAATAGGGCGGCTCATAGCATTGATGCCTTCTCTAGGTGTTTAGGTCGCAGTCACATAAAGTCCATATTACACCTTTACAATGCTAAGTGTGTCCCGGCTGTAACTTACTGGGCAGAAATCTGGGGTTATATATCTCCTATATTAATACAAACAGCAGAAAATAAATGCTTGAAGAAAAAGTTCATGAGGAGATAGGGGAAGGTCACATAGTTGACGATATACGCTTGCGCCCGATAGTACTATGGTGCTCTATGTGGAACAAAAAAGAATCGGATTTTAATAGACTAATCGTAAGATCGTAAGATTTGGAAACTGATTAACGAGGGAGTACGTTCACCCGGCGGAGACGACTACACTCGTCAGATGGAGTCAACTATTGTATTGACATGTTTTCCTACAATGGATGCGTGAAATACCCACACCCAGTTTGAATCGTTTTTGTCACAATTGCAGAACACAACATATGAGATTTGCCATTCCAATATATTTATTTCGGACACCAGTACATGACGTTCACCGCTTCAGCCCTTTCGGCCAAGTCCAAAATTCTTGAGCACGGATCTAAATATTGATTGGGAACAGACGTGATATAATTTTAGAAGGTGAACTTTGTGAAGCTCGCCCTGAGGATGCCCCTTGTGGGGCAAAACGCGTTGGCTGTTCTGGCTGTGTTGCTGGTTTTGAAAGACTTTATGGCATTCTAAGTGACAAGAAGACAAGATTAAAAGATTCAGTGTTGAAAACGAACAATTTGGATTTGTTTACTACATTGTGCATTCATGCCTTTTATAATTGTTATGTTGCCTCTCTCTATTTAAGATATTGTTTGGTAATTTTTGAGTCCTGTGGCAGTGGACTAATGAGGTGGGCAACTTTGATCTGTGTATTTTCAAAAAACAATTTTGTCTAGCTTGGTGGTGCGGCTTGCTAGCATCCCTTACTGCCATTTTCTTCTTTTGATTTCTAATTGTAAGAGATCGTTTGAATTTGCACTTTACTTATCGTCTACCATGGCTGAGCTATATAAAACTAATTTAGGCTTACTGCATGTCTTTAATTCACCTGAGAAAATAACTAAATCAGTTACTGCAGAAGTTAAGAAGGTATTTTTAGAGCATACTCAAGAATTTAGACTGCAAGACACACAGCTTAAACACTGTTGCATACATGATACAATGGTCAAAAGTAGTGAAAGAATGGAACTTTATCTATCACTGGACATGCCAGTGAACCATAGAAGACTTTTGACATACTTTAGACTGAATATGTTTCCGCAGCTTGTAGTAGGATGGCATACGCAACAAGACCCTCCTGTATATTCTTGTGATGAGTCTTCTGCACTAGACACTTTACACATTGTACTAATTTGCCCTAAATGGGCCAATTTGCGTCAAAAGTATATGCGCCCTTTATTTGCACCTTTGAATTTTAAACAAGCAAGACCTGCCCTTTTATATTTACAATTTTTAGAAAAATCTACTGTCTGCTGGTACGTGGGGAGATTTTTAATAGCAGTGTAATATGCTTATGCTTGATATTGAAATGGAGTGTATTTACTTAATGGTATTTTTTGCTGCTTTTACTATTTTGGTATGATTGTTTTATTGTACTTTTATGATTATCAAATACAAGTGAATAAAGTAATTATTCATTGGTTGGAAAACTGAAATATTCATAGGAGTCAAGGGGGTCAGAGTGTATTGAGTAACGGGGAGATCAGTTCGGTTCACTAGAGGGTCTAGTGGATGGCCATCCTTCTTCATTAAAAGTTCCCACTGGTGGTAACGTGGACCCTTCGTCACCCACACAGTCACCAAAATAGGTATTGAGGGACTATTAGAAGGAAAACAATATAACATTCTGAGCATTTACCTGCCACCCAGGTCTAGGCACATATCCTGGAGGCATTAACAGATCAGATGTGGTCGCTGGGTTACTGCCTGAGATCATGATTCTTGGGTAAGACTTCAACGTGATGCCGAACCCAGAGTGTGATGCTTAGAGTCTCCCCACTAGGCAATGCTTGGAGAAATCACAAGTCCTTAAGGGTTGGATGGATTCCCTGGGAATCTGCGATATGTGGAGAACTTAACACCCGCATGCCATGGCACACACACACAATTAGGCCTTAATCAAAACCCACTTGTACATAGACCTCTTACTCTTCCCAGCTACAGAGAGGCACCATATGACAGCAGTGAATATCCTCCCCAGAGGAATTTCCTATTACTCACCACTCACACTACACATGCTTCAGCCCTATTGTGAAACGAACGAAGTCTCGATGTAAGTGGCTGCTTATGGGCGGCCGGCAAAGCTAGGATTAGGGGAGTAGCTAAAGCATTCCTAAAGTGGGCCAATAGAGCTAAATATGGCCTAGCCCCATCCCTGGTTCAGCCCCTATTCCTGCCCCACACTCCACACCCCAGGCCACCACCCCTTTTGGTGAGTACAGGCACTTATTTTTTTCCATTTAAAGCACTGGCTAAGACCATAGTCATGAGCGTAGGAACTGTGGGGGACGCGGGGGACAAGGGTGGGGGGACGAGGGGACAAACACATTTCCCTTCTCCCTCCTGAGAGGGACATTAGCAGGCCTTTAGCGCGCGAAAAAAAAGTGCGAGCGGAGCTGCAGACCTAATGGCCCCGCACTTGACCTGGCGCCGCTCCAGTTACCTGTCTATGAGCCGCCAATGATCCGATAGTCACAGCATAAGGTGACGTCAGAGGCCACTCGCCCCCATGCCTCTGCCCTTTTCAACTCTTTGTGTGGCGCAGCACCCTGAGGCTCCGGGAATTATTTATTTCTCACCTCAGCTGCCTGTAGCCAGTGCACTGATTGATTTGCTGACCTCTGACTCCTCGCCCCCATGTCTGTTGCCGGCTTGAAGACGGAAGGGCTGCAGCAGCACGCTCCCAAAGTGTGAGGTCCCTCCTGCGTGAGTACCTATCCCATTGACGTGACTGACTTTTGGTTCGGTTAACTTGTAAGTAAAGCCAAGGGCTGTTACACTGCATTCATCTGTCGGTCTATTGTACTCGTTTTTCCCCCTCCCTCATTCTTGCTTTCTCGTTGGGCCTCTCCCTCTCTTCTGTCTGTGACTCCACTTTTAGTTTGCTATTTGCTGAACTTTGATTTTACCTGACATTGACATGTGATCAGCCAGGTGTGACATGACAGTGAAAATGTTGTGCTCCCCAGTTTTAGAATTCCAGTGGCTCTGCCTAAAACCCATACCCTCCTCTTGTGTAACACAGCCTCCACTCCAGTGCGCTGGCCAGCAATGACTTTCCACAACATAACACAATGATGCGATGCAAACAGTGTGCTGCTAAAAGGAGGAGCCGTGTCGGCTCAGATGTTCTCATCATGTCACAATCTGAGTGCCGATTAACTGGGTGCGCACTCATGTCTTATGGGCTTAAAATAAACGACAAAAGACTTACTGCTGCCATTTAAGTTGTACATGTGCTGACGTACATATCCCTGCTGACTCAGCCTTTCATCCTTCGGAGGTCGCTATACTGAACACCAGGCGCTGGATGTTGTACAATAAAATGCGATTTATAGGTTCTGGTGCCATTAACATATGATTTGGTCTATTGATTTAAGAGATGAATAGGGACTCAGTGGCATTGTAACCACACACGGACATGCACAAGCGTAACCCCTCCCCCCCCTCCCTCCAATCCCACAAATTACAAAATTTACAGTTGCACGAGGGCCAGGTAGGGGGGTGTAAATATTACCGGAACCCCAAGGCTGCATCATTGGAGAATAACACAAGATATCCAATAGGCGACTTTCTATTTTTTGGAGCAACCTGCACTCAAAAAATGTTTCCCAAGAAGAAAAGCGTTTTTTAAAAACAATTTGTTAAATTTAAGAAGAGCATCTAAGCATTTAAAGACACTCCCAGGATACTTTTCAGCACAGACAGCTGCCTCACAGGAGCACAACGTATTTAAGATCTGCGGAGGTCTGCACGGGTCAAACATGTGTACTTAACCTTTAGGGCCGCCATGTTCTAGTGTCCAGCCAGTTTATGAAGTGCATGTTAACATGATTGGGAATGGGGTCAGTGATAACTTGATCTCCATCTCTCAGACAGGCCCTGCCACAACACATCAATGCAGAGAAAAGCAGGGCCTGCTGCTAGCCTGGCTTCATCTGCAACGCCTGTCTCTGAAAGAGGAATTCAGTGCTCTCAGACCACCCTGGACCGCCATTAAAACATTAGCTAGGTCAGAATATATTTCGGTCATTCAAACCTTTGCACTCTTCTTGCCCTAATATTTTAATCCAATATTTATTTACAGAGGGTAACATTACAATTATATTGTCTGTGGCTTGAAATCCGGGCTTGCTATTTAATGTTCAAAACGTTTGCACTATTTGAAAAGACACGCAGTTTGGGGGTTTAAAATGAAATGTGTAATTCTCCCCTTCAAGAGGTGAGCTTTAGGTGGGGGCGTTCTCCTTTGCTGAGCACAATCTAACAGTGGGAGTACTATGTCCTTGAATCTGCCCCTAGGTGTAGCTAACAAAGGGCCCTGATTCCACCCAGCATGTTAAAGTGTTGTTTACTTTCCACAAAGAGAGCCCTGGTTCATTAAGCTATGGGTAAAGGTGAAGCCCAGCCATGTGGGTTGGTGCTGCGGAAAACTAAATGCATTGGCATGCAGCTTAGACAACAGTGAAACTAGCCATTCCGCACTTAATGGGACTTAGTTCACATGTATGACATGACAGTGAAATCGTCTGGGAAGGGGGGGATGAATTACTACTAGTGAAACAGCAAAAAAATCAGCTGACATGAAAAAATAGAATGATCCAGAAAACCAAGATGATGTTGTGATTGGATATGTTCTGTGCCACAGATTACAAGTTTTTTTAAATACATGTGAAAAACACATGACTTTAGTTTTGGTTAAAATTCTTAATTTAGGGAAACAATTATTAATTTAAGAAATAAGTTACTTCAAGTGAATTTTGACATTTTTAAACATACCCACAGTCTCTGCAAAGATTTTGCCTCGTTAGTACCAGTATAACATACAAATGCAGCAGTGAGAAAGGTGACCAGTCAACCTTTGCAAAGGGCCCTCCACTTTGCTGCAACATAAGTCACATTTAATCAGTAATTTTTGATCCCTGTGAGCTATAAAACACTTTTTAGTTAAAATTGTCAGATTATTCAGCAGATGATGAATTATGTGGCAAATATGGTACAACTATAATTATGATCAAAACATTTGCAAACTAGGATATTTTGCTATTCATATTTGAACTGCGGAAAAGAGAAAAGTACTGATGACAGAAACTGCTTGGCTCAGAGACAAATGGCCTGTGATTCCACTTTTAAGCGTATTTGGGACATTCTGTGATTGGAAACATATCCCACTTTGTGAATGTATTTTAATGTCAATAACTCATATTAAACCTTAAATAAGCACGTGCGGCTATTGGTTGAATTAAATAGCGTAGTAGTTTGTAACTGGTCAGTGAAATGCTAAACAAATACTAAATATAGGGAAGATTTGCTCTTTCTGGCCACACCTCTGACTCCACACATAAATCTAATCATCAGGGTATTGTGGGCCTCTGATTCTCTGCCCACAGGTCTCCTACTTTTTTCCCCCACTCTGACCACTGCTTTCAGCTTATTATATTTTCAATGTCGAACCCCCAGAAACTGGAGTATTATCAGAGATGGGGTTAAACGCGACAGTCGCAGATCACAGTTGGCTCAGGTGGGAACTGGGGTTTGAAATTAGGAATCACGGGCTGCATAGGGGCAAGGGCACTTTCCCTGTGCCTTGCCATTTTACTAATGAAGCCCAATAAAGGTACCAGATGGCACTATCAGGAAAAACACTATTTTGTAGTCACTGACTTTCCTTAAGCACACTAATGCATCTTGGGATGTGTAGTCTTGCATTACATCAGCTTAACCAAGTGAACTAATATACTTGAGAGCAATTTCAGGAAAAGGGAAGACCCATGGCTTGACCACTGTGTATCTAATGATATTATAGAGTACGCTGATAACATTAATGGAAAGCTACATTTATTCAGGCAGAACCACTCTGAACCCGGAGAGAAATATGAGGGCCCTTTTTGCAGGTGTGGCAAGTGTAAACTGAGTGGCCCCATTATCAAGTCGTTTACCATTAATGGCCTGACAGTGTTCCCAAATCAAACATTGATTTTTTCACTTAAGCCTCTTGTGCTTGTGTTTGTGATTCACAAAAAGTGCAAGAGATTTACTCACAGTCTTGAACCAGCATTTGAAATGTGAGTAGCCCTTATGACCTTACTGCACCAGTCGGCGCCTGTCCACCTTTAGAAGTGTCAGGCCTGCTAGGGCATCTTCTTGATAGAACGTGTGCCAAGTGCCACATGCCCTCCGAGCTTTCTGTTTGTGTTTGTTTGTGACAGCTGTGGGCCATCTTGAATTAGGGACACTCAAGTGGGATTTCAGGAAAAATTATGCTTTTGAAGACTGTACAAATTAGATTTTCAGCTGAGTGACTTTAAATTTTAAAGCTCCAAGTGGACAAGAATTATAGATGAGGTCATCAGCCACTTGTGGCTCTTTAGCCAGCAGCCCTTTGCATTCTGGTACTTGTAGTTTTATGTTTTCTACTATAGGCATGGACTTTGAAACCTAGCCTTACATAGTGCAGCTGAAAGTCAACCAGTGGTGTTAGAGTTAGCTGGTTTCTTGGCTATTAATGCTTTGGGAAGTAGTATTCTTTAAAGCGGTGTTTCTTCAATGTGTAACATTTCCACCTGCAGGGGTTACACCTTTCATACAAACAATGAACATAGTATTTGCACTATTTTTTATTTGATTTTTAAGTCTGGGAATTGGCAAATTGGTACTCACTCCCATACATATTTTGGGTGCAAGGGCAGGCTATGGCAGAGTACCGGTGGACTGTAGAGGCTAGAGGTTACCTGCACCATGTTTGAGCCTTCGTGCATCTCACACAAACTCTCTCCTAGTTCTGTGTTTCACAATTCTCTATTGCTCTTAAAACTATGTGGAGTTTTACACCTGATGGTATCTGGGCTCAGGATACTGCTAGTGAAGATTTTGTCTCAAGTCCCTCAGTTTCACATCTTAGTACCGCATTTGAGTAGCCAGTACATCTTCCAAGTCCACTACTTGCCTGCCTTTCTTAATATTTCTCTTCATAACTATGCAATTGTATACATTTAACACGCGTACGGTCTCACACAATGGGCGATTTGTATAGGGTCACTGGAAAGTCCAAGGTTGTCCCTGTCCCCCTTAGAAATTTAGTGTCTCCTACGCCCATGACCACAGTTAAGTACACAGATTCAGAAACTCATTACACAGGGTTGCCTGGAGGCACCTTGCAGTAGGCCCAGAGTTACAGTGCCATGTAATAGACAATGAAGTGTTGTAGTACAAAGGCCCCACTGTAATTCTATCAACACAAAGGGTTGCACCGCGTTAGGCCTGGACACGAAGGTGGGCTGAGTCGAAAGCTAGCCTGCCCCCATGGAAGAGCCAGAGAACAGAGCTGAGAGGCTCTAAATGGAACAGTATCTCAGAAATGAACCTGTGCGAGTCTTCCAGGCCATTGTTCTCAGCTTTGAGCGACTCATTTTAATTTAATGAAGGCCTCCAATGCTTTCAAGGCTTCCCACGGTCACTAAATTACCCGGCCGCCGTCTAAAAACACACAGAGAAGGATGCCCTTTTTATCTGCTCGGCAAACACAGAGGTAAATGCTGCTTCCTCCATGAATTATGCAGGCGCTGGGAAATCATACAGTAATTCATGCATATAAATGGCCGCGCGCCTCCCGGAGAGGAGACGCTGCCGCGTGCCCGCTGTGCCACCGCGCTCCTTATGACGCAGAACAAGGGAAAGTCAGAGTCCCCCAGCCAGGGGGCATTAGCCACTGCTCTGGCATTGACACATCCTGGGCTATAGTAACTAGTAGGTTACCACTGCTAGGCAGCCTGATACTCACAATACGAAGACAATTTCTTGCAGTTTTTTTTACTTTTTTCTCTGAGTTTCGAGTAGAATTTTTTTGTTTACATTGAATTTATATTTTCTTAAATACTCGTCATGTTTGGCACTCCAAGGTGACCATTTTGCTGTATGCATGGTCTTGTTACAAAGAGGTTTGCGATGCTGCAGGCGTAATGCAGGCCCTGCGGCGCAGGGGGGGCTCCAACCTTTCAGGCCCTCCCTGCCCTTCAAAGGGCCTCCTCCATTCAGCCCAAGGCCAAAGAATATGTGCAAGATAATAAATTTAGGGGGGGCCTCTTCAAATTCTGCGGGGGGGCATTATTTTCCATTAGCCACTGATCGCACTGTGTTCTTGGGCCAACCTGTGAAATTTGTAAATAATGTTTTTTTACTGTAATTCTGCACAGGTTTTCTTTAGTCTGTAAAAATCTCTTATTTTGGGGCGTGGCCTGACTCAAGATGGTGTAAGACGCTTTTCATCAAAGCTCCGGACTCCCCCAGGCCTCTCCAGCCACCATCCATCGCATCGGAAGAGGTGTGGCGCAGAGGCCAGGGCGACTGACGCCGGACGCTGGGGATCACGGTTCGATCTATGGCACCGGCAGCAGGGGTCTGCCCTGCACCATGTGACTCTGGGCTATAGCTTGCTTAATCTTCCCGACTGCCCCCAGCGCCGGGAAATCTACGGGTAGCTGTGCGCTTTACAAATACAGTATTATTATTATTATTAGCGGGCTGCACTTTTGTCTCCTTGGCATTCGATCAGTGAGCTAAGCATCCTAGTGGACTGGGCCCCCTTCTGGGATCAGCAAACTGTGTCTCTGCCTCGCCCCGCAGATGGAGATGGTGCTGTCATCATCTTACGGTTGTGTGAGAGGCCCCTGATTTGCCGCAGGCACCCTCTCATGGCCCGAGGCAGAACCACCAGAGCTACATCTGGAGCTGTGCCCAAGGACATATCTGTCACCTCTTTTTGCCACAAAGCAAACCTGACGAACATAGATTCCTCTGCAGCGCAGGTGAAGCTCCCTCCTTCGACCACCTCTTCAGCTCCTCTCACCCAAGTCTATATGGACAATTTTCTCAGAGCGCTGCAAGCTGAGATAGGCTCCCTTGAAATGGACTTTAAATTGTCCATCAAAAAACAAATTTGACGTGGATGTGCTTGCCGAGAGAGTCAACGATCTGCAACAAATGCAGGACTCCTGGATGGAAGAGCGGGAGGCTTTGGCACTGGATGGGGACATTGGAAAAACAACTGTTAGATGTGGCACCTTTGGTGTGGTTTCCCCTGACTTTTTGCCTCTACCGCCTATATTTTTGATGCTGTGCTAGATTTAGTTTCTTGCTGGCTTAGATGCTTCAGGTACTTTGCCACTGCTGATCAGTGTCAAAGTGCAAGTGCTCCCTGTGTAAATTGTGATTACAATTGGTTTTCCCTGATTGGTATATTTGATTGACTGGTAAGTCCCTAGTTAAGTGCACTAAGTGTGCGAGGGCCTGTAAATCAAATGCTACTATTGGGCCTGCAGCACAGATTATGTCAACCACTTGAGTAGCCCTGAAAGGTAACTCAGACCTGCAGCTGCAGTGTCTGTGCACAGTTTGCGACTGCCATTGTGACCTAGCAAGTGCGCCCACTTTCCAGGCCCTAACCTTCCCTTTTCTTACATGTAAGGCATCCCTATGGTAGGCCCAAGGTACCCTCATGGGCAGGGTGTAGTGTATGTGAAAGGTAGGACATGTACTGGTGTGTGTTACATGTCCTGATAGTGAAACACTGCCAATTTCGATTTGCACTATTGGAAGGCTATCTGTCCTATAGGATAGAATAGGAAATACTTAGCAACATTCTACAAGTATAACTTCCTATTGGAACAAGATAGAGAAATACAGTTTAGGCTCTCTGGACTCAGAATTTAATAACACATCCTTTAGTAAAGATGCTTTTTAAATGCTTTGTTTGCACTTTTATAAAGTAGGCATTTTCTTGTTTAACAATTCTGTGTGCCTCTGCCTGTTTGTGGATTGACTGTCTGGTTTTGGAGTGGCAGGGGCTGGGAAAGTGCATTCACTGTAGACATCCACTGGGGGGGGGGGGGGGGGGTGGAGGTGTTCCTGGCCCTTTCTGGATCATCACTCAGAGCTCAGCTGAATAGGGCTTGGCTGCATTTAGAGTAGTGGGAGGAGATTTCCTTGCACCTCTATAGGTGTACAATGCTGTCTCCACCTATACCTATGCGTAGTTCATGGAGTTTTGCTACGCGGAACTCTGAGAAGTTACAAAAAAACTCAGTAAAGTTCCGCGAGTATCGGAGTGCAGTTCGAACTGCAGTTTGTGCTGGTATTCCTGCTGCTCGGGTAGAAATTCTAACCGAGGGGCAGAACACGCTCATGAAATTACCAATCCCGATCAGCAAAAAATTCTGCTGCGCGCCGCGTAGCAGAGTTTTCTGCACTCCGCGAGCTCCGCACAGTGTGGGGTGCAGAAAACTCGGCAAACTCCGCGAACGGAGCGAAGTTCACCGCCCAGCCCTATTTCCACCCCTTGTGGTCTTACTGCACCAGTGAAGACCCAACTGGTTTGGACTGGGCTCAGAGACCCTTGCACAAAGATAACAAAGACAAAATAGCATATAAGTAGTAGATCTTAAACCCCAGAACTTTAGATCACTTCTAGACTCAAGAGGAACATGTACCAAGGAGAAGAGCTGAAGAGTTGTGAGGAGGAATACTGTTCCTTTGCTTTGCGCTGTTTTGGGTTGACCTGCGGTTGCTGTTTCTGCCAAGGAAAGGACAAAGACTGGAACTTTGCTGTGAAACTGCTTGAAGAAGAATCTCCAAGGGCCTGTGTATGCTGGCCTCCTTTTCTGAAGACTCAGGGCCAAATATACTTCACCCATCACTCCGCTGAACTCTGCTTCTGAGAGTTCTGACCTGCCAGGAGATGCCTGTTCCAATTCTGGACCTCTGGAGGGTGTTCCTGCTTTTGGGAGCTGGAAGAAACCTGAAGAACTGAGAAAATTGACGCATCACTCTTCTTACGTCTGTTTTTTCTGACTCAGCACCAAATGCAAGAAGAATCTCCACTCATCGCCACACCGCTGCCCAGACGATGCAGCACCTGGAACGGCTGCAATAACCAATGCATTGTGGGATCGTGGCTGAAGAAACTGCTGCTTGTTGCCACTGCATCAATCGCCGACACATCCCGGATTGCCACGCATCCCACCTGTGCGGCAAGTTTTTCCCGATGCATCCCCCACGGACCAGAACGGTCTTAGAGTCGATGCATCACTTCCCCCTGCAGTCTGGATTCAACGCATCACTTCTCCTGCGTGCAGCAGGACTGTTTCATTGCCTCCCCAAGGAGTCAGGAACTGACACATCTCTCTGTTTCTTGGCACTTCCCATCTCTGCGGCTGTTAGGCTTTGTGATTTTTGATGCATCTACAGCTACTTTGTGTAAAATCACACATCCATAGTTTTCTATAGACCCAGTTGCTTGAAACCTTATAAAGTCATATTCTTATTACATGTATGTTGGATTTTCATTGTTTTGGTTTTGTTGAATTTAGATAAAGATACGTTATTTTTCTAAACTGGTGTGGTGTTTATTTGGGGTGTTATCACTGTATTACTTTGTGTTTTGAGTACAAATATTTTTCACATTGCCTTTGGGATAAAGTGTGGATCCCCCTTACTCTGACTAGAATCAAGGGTCCCTATTTGGACAAAGGTACCTACCTCTGCCAACTAGAGTACCCATTTCTAACACCAACGAATTGACCTCCAACTGAAGCATTAAGACATCAAAAATCACACCTGGAGGAATATTATTTGCATCAGTGACAATTCTGAAGGGACTGGAGGACCCTGGCATCATGTATTTCTTTGTGGATCTACTGCACTACATTCAAGGTGATCCAGATACTTACCCTCCCATGATAGATGAGGCTCAAAGGGTGGAAAGAACTCTGGGGAACCTCGACTCACCTCCTGATATCCTCCCTTGAGTGCATTTCTTTGTCAAAAAGGTGATCCTGCCAGCCATACAGAAAGGCTAATCTGGTGTATAAGGGACATACAATTCATCTGTTTCAGGATCTCTGAGACGCCGTACAAGACTATGACACGTTGATACCTTACACCCACCAGACTTCAGTGTATTTTTCTCTCAACCTCTCCCAAGTGCTGGTGACTACCTCAAGGCCAGGAGACCTTCTTCAGATATGGTGGTCATGGTCCGGCATTACTACCTTCTGGAAGGAAATCCTTAGCCATATTAGGAGACAATAGGCTACCAGATCCCAGAAATATATACAACAGTGCTTCTTGGTATTTGAGCCCAACAACTGCAGGCCATGACACATGCTGAATGGCACCTAATCTCTCACATGCTGGAAGCGGCTAAGCAACTCATTGCTTTACATTGGAAATATCCGGCTTTCCCCACCACAGCTCAATGGTTCACACACCTATGGCAAGCCCTAGCCATGGAATTGCTTTCTCATGGACTAGCACAAATGGCAGGGCAGTTCACCCGTATCTGACATCCTCCTCTTTAAGTCTTCTCCCGTTCAGAATACACATGCCTCATGCCACCTAGACTCAAAGATATCCAGGTCTTTGATTGAGCCTGACCTCTTAGTTGATCATTGTGGTCACCACTCTTTCCCCCACCCCCCCCCCCCCGATCGACCCCCCACCCCTTAGCCCAGTCAGGGTCCTGGGACTCTAATTCATGGTTCTTGCTAACCTAATATGGTACGCTTCTCGTAAGGTGCATGTTTTTTTGATTCTTCTTCCTTATTTCTCTGTTATGTTGTTGAAATGGGGAGGTTTCTAATGGTAATGCAGTAGCATGTATACATGTGACCGCATGTGTATGAGTTAAAATGAATTGGTGTCAGTGATATATACTGAGTGAGAATGAGTGCAACTGATTGTCACTTAGTATGATTGAATCAGAGTGAGTGAGAGTAAGAGTGAGTGCAAGTTAGAGAGTGGTTACCTGAGAATGAACGAGTAATAATGAGTGTGATAAGTGTTTGGAAGGGTGAGTGAGAATAAGAGTGGGTGAGACTGAGAAAGTGAGTCCATGTGTGAGAATGAGAGAGTCAGAGTGAGTAAGAATGTCAGAATAAGTAACAGTAATTGAAAATGAGTGTGTGTAAGCATGTGTTAGTTAGAGTGAATGTGAGGGAAAGTGAGTGATAATTGGTGAGTGACTGAAAATAGGGGTTTGAGTGTATGAGTGAGTGCAAATGCGATGAATGAGAAAATGAGTGAGTCAGAATATGAATGTGTGAGAGTGACTCGGTGCAAATGAGAATTAGTATGTGTGAGTGCAAGAGTGACAGAGTGTGAGTGAGTGAAAATGAAGATGAAAAAAGTAATGTGAGTGAGTCCATGTAAGTGAGCATGAATGAGAATCTAGTCTTGTGCATGTAAATCTGCCATTGATTCTTGAAGAGTAAGCATAAATATTGGTTTATAGAGTCCCCATGTCAAAATACTTGTGCTGTCATACCGTGCGGAATTATTACCACTTAGCATGACAGACATCTGTGACAAAATACTGGCACTTGCAGAATGGAGGTAATTTTAGGCATTTTGTGTCAGCCTCCCAATCACAAAAAGCAGTTACTATAGCAAGCTTCTCTTGTAAACAAAACAGAGACGGAATGTGTCAAAGAGGAGGCACAGTACAATCATTTGCAGTGCAAGCCTTGCTCCAGTTACACACAGAACAAGCACAGAAAGGGCAACAGTAAAAGCATCAACTTACTAGTGTAACACAGATGCAGTACAGGAAGCAGCAACACATCCTGAACTCATAGAAGAGTGCAGGATCAGCTTTTCTCTGTCTCTCTTCCCCCTCTCTCTTTCTCTTGCTGGCTCCTATAATCAAACAGGAGGTCTGCTTTTTCCCTCACAAATGGATTAGTAAAGCATGGGCAATAGAAGAGTGTGTTTCCCTTGCACAACCTCAGCAATAGGGTCCATCCTACACACAGACCAGCAAACACATATGCATGCACACAGAACTGATATGTGTGGTGTTGGACCTGGCCCTTTCTGCAGGTTAACGCCAGAATGTTGGCTTCCTTTGCCTTCCTTTGCTGAACCCGTTTTGTTGGCTTTTAGGGCTCTGTGCAATTCTTCCCTGCTAAACAATGGTAAAGTGCTTGTGCTCTCCCTTGAAAACATGGTCAAATTGGACTACACCTCTTTGATTTATTTAATCCCAGGACCCATCTGTGGAAATGAATGGCACGTGGGAGTGCCGTTAAAACTGCTGTTGGCAATGATCAACCTCTATTCCAACACATGGGTACAAATCAAGCTAGGGGTCGACTGATAAACCACAAAAAGAATTTACACCACATTGGCTTAAAACAGTAGTGCGTCTTTGGACCCTGTCTAGTCAACATCTACATGGCCGACCTCGACAGTCATCTGGCCGAAGCGCAGAACGGATGTATGACTATACAACGGGGGCCATTTCAACGCGGTCGGTTAGATCACGGTTTTCACAACGCAAGTCGTTACATCGACTTGCGCTGGAGGGGCTCTGGACTTAGTAATAGTGTGAATTACTATTCCAACTCCAGTCTACATACAGTATGGAAGGTGTTGGAAACAGTCATTTACATTATTCCCCTAGTCAACAGCGCCCTCTAGTGCAAGTCGGTGTAACGACTTGCGTAGTGAAAACCATGGTGTAATAGTACCACGTTGAAATGGATGCGTGGTAAACGATGTCTCCCCGAAGAACGATCCTCCTAGGCTTGGCAAGATACAAATCAGAAGCTTGCAATACGTAGAGGGCATCGTCCTCCTAAGTAAAACTCCAATGGAGCTGCAGCAGTCAGTAGATCAATTACTGGGGTTTACTAACAATTTGCGTCTGGCCTGAACTACAGTAAAACCAAGGTTCTTTGCTTTACGAGTCGAGTTAACAACAGGCAGCCTAAGTCTTCCTGGCAGGCCAACGGCAACGTCTAAGAATTGGTTAAAACCTATAAGTACCCCAGAGTTCATCTGGACTCCCACTTAGCCTACAACCTGCACCTACAACTGAGATGGGTCATTGCCAACAACCTGCTGTTTACATTTAAAACCTTGAAACACAAGACTCAAAACACACACAAATCATCACATTCTCCAGGTCGTGGGAGCCAAACTCCTCCCTGTAATATCCTACGACTCTGAATTGCTAAAAGGAAAAGATGCTGCAACCTTAAACATCTCACAATCGAGCCTCTTTAAAACACTCTTTGCGATTCTGCAATACGTTTTGCAAGCCCAAATCAAGCTTGCGTTTTGCCATAGTGAAATTCTGCTGGAGGACCAGGGCAGAATTTGCTCGTACATCAGTGCTGGCTGGAAATAAAAAGGCAAGCCCACAACATTACAGCACTCAATTGCAGCCCGTCAATTAGAAGAAGCCTGTATGCTCCCATGGGATACACCATTTTCAAAGGACTCCCCATCAAAGCAGCCAAACCTTCATCATTTGTCATGCACAAGGCCACTTTAGGTATCTTAGATGTATTGTTTTTATCCTTTTTACTGTATTACTGATTATGCAACTTAAATATACATGAAATTACTTTTTATCAGATAAAAAATGTGTAACTTTTTAAATTTGCGATGGAATTTTTTTATATGTACTATGTATTTTATCTGTGCTTTTTATGATTGTTCTAATACAATTGATATAAAGCTTTGTTTGAGATTGAGATAGCAAACGGCACACGTGGGTGGTCGTGCCATCATACACAGCTTGGGATCCCCAGCCATTTATCTTTTTCCATTTCTCTGAGGCCAAGAAACATGAACTAATTGTAATATGTCTTGGTGGTTCTAATCAAAAGACACTCCTGGAAGCAGCCCTGGCCCACCACCGAGTGCCAGCTTTGTGGACACATCAACAGAATTCTACTTCATCTATTGTACGCTTGCTTGGCCTTGTTAACACACAGACAAAAACTCTTACCACCATCATTAAAAGCTTTTCAAATCAGATCATGCTGTCCAGCTGTAATCACCATACAGGGAGGGTTGCAATTAGCATGCAAGGCCATGGGCGTCCGCCAAAATGTTTCCAGGGGGGGGGGGCAAACTTTTAACTTCATCACTCGCCTTCCAGGGAGGGGCAACATTTTAACTTCCTCACTCACCTTCAGGGCACTTTTAATGCTGACGGCCCATTGTCATTCGGGCCCGTCCACAGTCTGCTCGAGGACGGGGAGGGGCTGATGCAGCCTCTAGAGTTCAAAGAGAAGTGCCAGAGGCCCCAAGTGAGAGATCATTTAACTCCTGGGGCTTCTCGCAGGGGAACAGCCTGCTGTAATCTTGAACATTACAGACCAAACGGAATGGGACCGGTGACCCAGGGGGGGGGCAAGCCCTCCCCTGCGGACGCCCATGTGCAAGGCAGTGAGATTCTTAAACCTCGCCAAAAAAGAGGTGGAAAAATGCTAGCACCTGACTGCTCTCTTCTCTGATCCATGTTCCCAGAGGAGGGCTGAACAGTGGTCATCCTTAGGAAGAAGCAGGCACATTGCACTTTATACTCCAGCCCCTTTCATTAATTTCCCCTGGTCACACTGCTATCTGATCTGTTTGGCAACTGTATACGAAACTACGAATACTATGCACCCCATTTCCCTAGATGTATCCATCAAGAAAATATCACTTTACTCAGCATACAACAATAGCATTGCAAAGGCACCTTAAAGCAGGAGGATTGCACAGTACGAGTAGCACCTTTAGCATCTTTACTTGACAAAGGCCACACGTCAGTTAGGAGAACAAACATTTATGGGATCCCTATAGAAGCATGTGTTGGTCCATTTGAAACATTTTGAGTGCAATTTTTTATTGATATTTTAAGCTAATATTTTGTTTGATTTGATGGCTCTGTCTAGTTGATTCCAAAACTACATATTCTTTCTTGCCAGCTTGGCACAGTCCTTCTTAATTATAGCTACTGTTTTAAGGAGTTTTAATGGACACACAATACTGTCATGGGCAGTCTTTTAAAGTAGTTTAAATTTACATGTAATGGTTTTTAACTAAATATGCATGATAAATACACTTGTAAACTTGGGTTATTTATTTTACTTGTGAGCCCCTAGTATATGGTACTGCATGTACCCAGGGCAGGGGGGGCTCCACCACGTGGGCGGAGGAGTGTTGCCCCACTGCTTTCTCGCAGTGCGAGAAGCAGAAGGGTTTGGTAGGGGGCGGGCGGGTAGGCGGTCCTGCTCTAGGGCAGGAGAGTACTGACATGCCCATTACTGAAGGCTCTGAGTTTTTGGTCGGCCCTCTGGAAAATAAGGCCTCTCCATAGACGCTTGGCTGGTCGACTTCCCGACGAATCATAACGCTGCCATTGCTGTTTATTGCCATTGGACCTGCCGCGACCTGTCTGAGTCCTGCTGCTAGCCTCTGCTGGAGTGGATTCTGATCCTCAAGAGGTGCCTCCAGTTCCAGAACTCTTGGCTGGCATCAGAAAGCACTCCTCCCTGTCTAACTGATGCTTCTACCAGATCCAAGGTGAAGCAATACAGGACCCGCAAAGCACTGGAACCGATGCTGTGTGATGCAGAGCCTTGTAAGGGCACATAGCACAGATCCCATCTGAAAGCCAGGGAACTTTTAAGGAATGGGCAAAGTAGGCACTCACCCAGGTCTCCACCCATCCAAGGGATCCCAAGGAAAGTGAACTTTCCTTATCTTTCACATGTGTCTATTTGTCCAGCTCAACCTTTGTTATTGTTCAATACTTTTTGAAATCATAGGGTTTAATTAGAAGATAATCCATAGAAATAAAAATGTAAATGTTTGTTTGTTCAAAATCGTAAAGCTCCAAAAGTTCTTCACCCATTGCTTTGAAATTTTAACACAACGTTCAATTCGAATACGCAAGTGTTTTTACATACACAACGTCAGATTCGAATACGCCCGTGTCGAATACGCGTGTATCGAATATGCTCGTTTTAATCGAAAGCCCGACAGACACATAAAAATGTCAATGTTCGTTTGTTCAAAATATTAAATCTCCGAAAGTTCTTCACCGATTGCTTTGAAATTTTGACACAACGTTAAGATTCGATTAAGCGCATGATTATATATACACAACGTTGGTGTCCAAAACGCGCGTGTTTTTTATCGAAAAGCCAAACAGACCCTATCGATTTGGTTGCTGCACAACTAGAATGGACGCATGGAGACAATAGTGTACATATATTAGGATGGACAGTTGGTGTCAGGATGGCAGAGCGGGAAGTGGGTGGAGGGAGGGGGGAGGAGTTGGTTCACTTTGCAACATTAAGAAAGGACACATAGAGACAATAGTCTACATATATTAGGATGGACAGTTGGTGTCAGGATGGCAGACCGGGAAGTGGGTGGAGGAAGGGGGGAGGAGTTGGTTCACTTGGCAACATTAGCGCATGTTTATATATACACAGCGTTGGATTTGAATACGCTTGTGTCCAATACGCATGTGTTTTTAATCGAAAGACCGAACAGACCCTTTCGATTTGGTTGCTGCGCAACAACTATAATGGACGCATGGAGACAGTAGTCTACATATATTAGGATGGACAGTTGGTGTCAGGATGGCAGACCGGGAAGTGGGTTGAGGGAGGGGGAGGAGTTAGTTCACTTTGCAACATTAAGAAGGGACGCATAGAGACAATAGTCTACATAGATTAGGATGGACAGTTGGTGTCAGGATGGCAGAGCGGGAAGTGGGTGGAGGGGGGGGGGAGTTGGTTCACTTTGTAACATTAGCGCATGTTTATATATACAACGTTGGATTTGAATACGCGCATGTACAATATGCGCGTGTTTTTAATCGAAAGGCCGAACAGACCCTATCGATTTGCTTGCTGCGCAACAACTACAAGGGACGCATACAGACAATAGTCACAAAAATATATTGTATACCCACAAGCATTGTGAAAATTAAACATATTAGAAACGTCCGCTTACTCTTTTCATTATCTTCCATTTAACCAGACTGAGCCACAGCAACGCGTGGCCGGGTACAGCTGGTAGGTAATAAAATGCGAAGTTGTCCTGTACAGGGCCCCCTAAAATATGTATTGCCTAGGGCCCCCAAAATCATTAAATAGACACTCTTGAAAGTTGCACCAGTTCCCACAGAGAGTAAGGCCAAAGATTTCATCAGATCTGAGGCAGAGTGACGCAAAGTCCTGATGTGCAGCTGACATATACTTCAAACCTAATGCCGAGTTATGCTAAACCCTGCATCATGCCTTACTATGCACTGAATGCTTTACCAGAACTAATGCCTTGCGGCATGAAGGCTCTCAGAGCCCACCACACATATCTTGTAATAAGGATACAAGGCAAAACTCCCAGCATTCTGCACCCTCTCCACACTCCTTTGCAGTCAGCCTGAACTTGTGCCTTCTTACCGGTCCAGCACGACTAGAAACCCACAGTAGGTGCTATTTTTACCCAAAACTTTAAAAAACTCAAAACTCCTGTTCTACTGTCTGTGTGCCAGTAAGTTAAGCCTGACTGCTTTGTGCCAAGCTACCAGAAGGCAGAGCACAGGCTAATTTAGTGACTTTGTGAGGCTTACTCTGACAAGGACTGTGTTTATTGACTGACTCTTTCACACATGAATAACAGTGGTGACAATATGGAGCACATCCAGCCTCTTATCTGCCTTTCTTTAGCTTTGCCATTAGCCAGGTAACTCTCCTCCCCACCCACATTTATAACAGGGTAAAACAGTATATGGTTTCCATGTCCACCACTTAAGGAGTTCATAATGGATTGGTGTTATTTCCATCTGTGTGGCGTTATTTACTCAAAGGGGTAATTTGTATGTGCAAGGGGGTCAGATGCGGTTAGGTACATGGGGATAGATACTGGGGTTCATATGCCGCTTGGTACATGTGGTCTGATGCGGGGCATCAGATGCGGTCAGGAACATGGAGATGGATGCTGGGGTACATACGTGGCTAGGTACATGTGGTCTGGTGTGAGGGGTCAGATGTGGTTATGTACTTGGGGATGGAAATGGTGTTAATATGCCGCTAGGTACATGTGGTCTGATTTGGGGGGGTCAGATGCTGTTAGGTACAAGGGGATAGATACTGAGGTACATATGCAGCTAGGTACATATGTTCTGATGTGGGGGGTCAGGTGCGGTTAGGTACATGAGGAAAGATACTGGGTACATATGCAACTAGGTACATGTGGTCTGGTGTGAGGGGTCAGATGCGGTTATGTACTTGGGGATGGATACTGGGGTAAATATGCCGCTAGGTACATGTGGTCTGATGTGGGGGGGGGATCAGATGCGGTTAGGCACAAGGGGATAGATACTGAGGTACATATGCAGCTAGGAATATATAGTCTCATGTGGGGGTCAGGTGCGGTTAGGCACCGGTGTCCAGATGCAGTGATGCACGGTTCTCATAGAGAGTTAGGTGCGGTGGGCCAGATACTGCTAGGTACAGGAGGGCTTGTGAGATGCTGTTGGTGGTGATGAGAGGTGTGGCGGAAGGTGTTGCTCACTTGGCCGCTGTGTTATTTCGCATGCTCTTAGGCACTGGGTACTGATTACATGGGTAAGATCCTAGGGTAAGTACTGTGTGAGACCCTGTTAGGTTTAGGGGTGAGATCCAGTTATGTAGGGTAAGAACAGGAGTGAGATGCTGTTGAGTATTTGGCCAACCCTAATAAAGCTGTTGTGTAGAGGGATGACATGCTATTAGTACATGAGTGAGGAGGTGTTATGGGCTTCAGATATCCTTTTCAGTACAGCTGCAGATGTTATGGGGGTGAGATCCTGATGGGTATGGGGTGAGATCGCGTCAGGTAGTGTGTGAGATCTTGTTGGGTTTAGGGATGAGATCCAGTTACGTATTAGAGGAGATGCTCCTAGGCGCAGAAGTGAGATCCTGTTGAGTTTACATGAGATGCAGTTGAGTGCGGGTTTAACATGGTCTTAGGTGCAGGGTGACACATTGTTGAGTGCATGGGCGACACAGTGTTAGGTACAGGAGTGAGATCCTGCAAGGTTTAGGAGAGAGATACCCTTGGGTACACAGGTGAGATCCTGTTATGTGTAGGAGAGAGATGTTCTTTAGTAGAGACTGAGATGCTGCTTTGTACGGGCTTTTTCTCTGCTGAGTGACATTTTAGTTATTTCAACTAAGCTGAAACATCTTGCTCAACCTTAGTCTCACATTAAGGCTTTCACATTACTTGAACACTTTACAATGCCATTTCAAAAGACAATGTCATGCTATAATTTTAAAATTCTGCATTTGCATTGCTTTTATTAATAAGACCAATAATCACAAAGGGCCCGATTCACAGAACTAACTTAAGATAAAATCCTAAACTTACTACTTTTGGTATTCACAGAAGTTAGGATTTTGTTCTAAGTTTGTCTTAAGACAAACTTAAGACAGATTTAAGACAAAATCCTAACTTAAGTCTGTCTTAAGTCTGTCTTAAGACAAACTTAAGACAAAATCCTAACTTCTGTGAATACCAAAAGTAGTAAGTTTAGGATTTTGTCTTAAGTTAGTTCTGTGAATCGGGCCCAAAGTTTGAAAAAAATCGAGGCAGCCTTTCCCTGGTATATCCCTCGCACCGCCTTTAGTTGGCACAGATGTATCACTGGCATGGAGCCCTAGTTGCGCCTGAAGTCTACATGCCACAGTAGAGGCGAAGAGGCTGTCCCATCTGTGGCAGGATCCCTCTAGGGAATCCATCGGGTAAAGCAGAACCAGGAGAAGATGTAAACCACGAAAGACAGTCAAACTCAACAGCGACAAGAGGTGTATCTGTCTTACGGGAGATATGTTACTTTTCAAAGTTCTTTAATCTTTTGAAAAGCTATGATCACCATACAGATCAGTGCAAACTTCGTTGATTTCTAACCCTACATGCCAGTGTACAAAGTGGTGATAAGTAGTGCAAAGACGTAAAGGGTTGAATTTCCTAGGCTCCTCCAACGAGTAGCTCGGGAGCTACTGGTAGCTCTCCAGCTACCCAGAAGTAGCTCTCTGGGTGTGCCCAACCCCTTCTAAATTAGAAGCATTTTCTAGGCTGAAATAATTACGTATACCAAAATTGAGAGTGTGTATTAGAGATGAAAATGTGTTTATTTTCAGAACTCACCAGCTGATATTTTAAGAAAAATTGATGAATTCCCAAAATATATTTAAAGCTGATATTTGAGGGATAAATTATGAGGCTTTGAGGAGATTTTTTACATATATTATTACCTTAGTAATAGAGGTATTTCAGCTATGGCTTATCCATGTAGCGGCATTTCATACTGACAAAGCCTTTTTAGGTGGAGCCTTGGTAGCGTGTATGCTCTGTCTGCAAGACATGCTGTATTTAGTTCATGGGCTTTCAACATGCCCATCTCTTTTGGTTGTTTCTTTAGCCTCCCTTTCGAAATTCCTTTGCACTGGTTGGCGAATAGTGTACATCTGTCCACCCTTTGGATGCTTGGTTCCCTCCCATCGGAATTCACTGATTATTTCTTTTTGTTGGCCATCTCTGGACATCTGTTGCCTCTTCGTGTGCACTAGGCCTGGGTGGCAAATCCCGTTCTGCTGGTGGAATTTGGGGAATTTGGATAATTTCGCGTTCCGTGGAGAACGCAAAATTACCCAAAATTCTGCGGTCCGAGACTTCGCAAAATTTATGCTTATTTGGGTTCTACAAATGCGTGTAGGTGAGAAATTATCCCCCGAGCACGCAAACAGCGATTGCCAACAGTAAAAAAGCATTGCGAACAAGCAATTCAGCGTGTTCGCGGAATTTCTGCTTGTTCACAGAGATTTTTTGCCATTTCACAGAGATTTGCGAAACGCGATTCTGCAAATTCCGCCCACCCCTAGTTTGCACCCCCTCGCTCCCGTCATTGCTGCCGTCCTTTCTGTGCTGCTGCTTGTTCCTTTTTGTTGGCCATCTGTTACCTCCACGCTCACACTCCCTCCTTCCTGTCATAGCTGCCGTCCTTCCTGGGCCGCTGTTTGTTTTTGTAAAGTATTTGGTGCAATCTGCAGAGGAGCTCTGGGCCCTTGCAGCCCATGCCTCAGCCCCTTTGTTATGCAGCATCCTGTAGGCAAGGGAAGCCTCTCTGACGTGCCAAAGCACATTGCAGCAGTCAATTTACAGCCACCCATCAAAAATTGATGTTACTTGGGCAGAGAACAGACCAGGGCTGTTGTCAACCCCTTGAGGAAGTCAACAGAATTATTTCTGGCCTGATGCGGTGAATGCAGTTGGATCCCTACTTTCAGACACTATGTTTTGGCAGAAAAGCCATTTGGAAGGTCCAAAGTAGTTGTGTATTTGTTCCGCACATCCCTGCAACCAGAAGGCTATGACTGATGTAAATCGGACATCGGGCCAAGGCTAATAGGTCTCGTCAGTTCGAGAGCTATAGGCATTGCCAATGTTAATGCATTTTTGTAGGGCTCTGGGGCTGTTTTTATTCATATACGCAAATGCATTAACATTGCCAAAACCTATAACTCTCAAATAACAAGACCTATTGGCATTGCCAATGCCTGTTACCCAAGTTCTTTCTTAGATAAAGGGGCATGGGTCTGTGGCCTGCAGTGCCAACTGCGTTTGTTCATCACAGCGTTTTAAGGCCTTAGAGAATCCCATCAATAATTTCACTAGTAGTTGTCTCTTTTAGGTGCATTTATCAATCTGCCCTTTGCACGAGCACAGTGAAAACAAATAGCTGCTTAACAAAGCACTTGCTTGTCTTTTGTTTTTCCCTTTTCAGCTACATCTAAAGTGATCTTATTAAGGTGATTAATTTGTTTTTAAAAAAAAGTGCGCAGAATGGTAAAATGCTTATAAGGTCCCAAAGGCGAGACCTATTGGCGATGCCAGTGCTCATTTGCATTACTGCTGTCAATCATACCTGATGCACTGAGGTGATCGCTGTTAGTAAACTACTAGAAACCTTGCATATGGTGGCCACTATCACAATGCTAATAATATTAGTAGCTTCCAATGAGTTTCGTTTAACATAAGTAGCTCTCATTACAGAAAAGGTTGGAGACCCCCTTTCTAGAGAGGATATGATTATTTAGTCCTCATCTGAGTATTCCTCATAACCACAACCCAGTGAGGCTTCTTCACTGGACAAATGAATACTCCTCATTCAGTATCAAGCATTGGCAAAGACAAATACACAAGCAACGGCATTGTTACTTATTGGGCTAGCCAATCAGTGCTTACTCTGTAATGCATGGATGGTGAACGGTCTACTACATCTCCCTGTTACTGCCTATATGCCACCTCTTGGCGCTCTGGTAATTCCTTGTTCATAGATTCACAGACTGAAGTGACCAAAAAAATCTCCAGGACCATAAATATATCAATTTACCTCATACATTACAGCACACAAACACCCTTACGTGACCAATCTTTTTGGCATTCTGTTTCACTGATGAGGGGGGGGGGGGGGGGGGGGGGGGAATTACCAGTAATCTGCGGATGAATATCAGCAACATTTGTTCCATCCAATGTTCATCCTTTCCATCAAAGAACACATTTGCCTGCAGTAGCCCAGACCTATTGACTTTGCCAGTGATTGGAATATTGGCTACCCATCTGTGCAGCTCCCTCCTTCGCGTGAGAAGGGGAGGGCTAACTCAGTTCTGAACAATGATGCATTCAGGAGACCATTGGGGCTCCCAAATGCACCCAGCACTGAAAAAAGATCTTTGAGGCTCTTTGTCACTGCTAGTCAAATTTAGATCATGATCCAAGAAATCACATTTGGCTTCATTGCACAGTTGGCCTGGCTACCAGTGAGGAAACAAGTTCTGTTTCTAGGCAATGCTGATGGTCTGTAAGACTTTCACTGGTGTGGCTGCCAGCATTTTACATACTAATCCGTTTTTCTTGTTACAGACATGTTTTGGCTTCAGAAAACACATGTAACAAGATTATCAGCATAAAAGGCTAATGTGTTTAGGAGTTATATTTTTATCATTTAACATATGCTATTATATCATAGAATCTATGTGATTTTCATAAGAAGGATTTCGATACTTTTGGGGGGTATTTTGTACACTATAACAATATTCGAAAATAAAAATGTATAAATCGCTTAGAAATCGCTGCTGTGCAATGTGTATTATGGTTCAAAAATAAATCGTAACACAGACTGAGTAAAAGCAGCTCTTGTCAAACAGATGGCAGTTAAAAATATCCTTCGAGTGTTTTTTTTGTCCTCAGTACAGTAACATTAAAAAAAATACTATAGTAAAGAGTGATTAACGAATTTCATTCGTTCACAAAATAACAAAAAGTCCCATAAAATTCCGAGTTTAGAGTTCCAGTTTTAAGATCTATATGTGGACTAATATTTAGGGTAAAGCAGAAATGCTATCAAAATAATCGCCAAATTCTCAATTAAAATTATGAACGAATCCGTGCAGCGTCCCTGGGATAGAATGATGTCACTTAAAACCCTCTCAGCTTTATAATCTCTGCACATGACCCATTTTCCAATATCACACATCTGGAAAGTGTGCAAAGCTTCTGAGGTTACTGCAGTGCAACCGCCCATGCATCAGACTGGTACATCCGGTACATAAACAAAGGTAAAGAAGCCAGGAAATGTTGGTAAAGAGATTCTTGTAACTGAATTCTGCTATTGAAACTATGGCAAAGAGACTCATGCAACGAAGAGATTCCTAAGACGACAATCATGGTAAAGAGACTCCTGAGACTGACATTGTGGTCAAGAGCCCTTTAAAACTCACGCAATGGTAAGGAGGCTACTAAAATGTAACCAATGGCAAAGAGTGTGCTAAACATATGGCTATTAACCATTGCACATATCTCACTGGGATCCACCTCTGAGATGGAGAGGTTTGGCACAGTGGCCAGAGCGGCTGACTCAGGAGCGAGGGGCTGAGGGTTCGATCTAGGGCAGTAGCTCAGCTCAGCATCATGTGACTCTGGGCAATAGCTCACTTAGGGGCATATTTACAATAACTGGTGCATCCCTGCAAATCAGCAGGGATGCGCCAGTTATTGTGCGCCACAGCTCTGCCATCATGGATGCGCTGCATTTACCATGCGGCGCACCATGGGCCAAAACGGCACAGATGCGTGACGCATCTGTGCCGTAAAACTGGTGCATTGCTGGAGTTGCGTCGCAAGCACGACGCAGCTCCAGCAATGCTCTGGGGGCTCTATCTAGTTAATGCTGCGTCAATCCTTACGCCTGTTTCAGGCAGGCGCAGGGTTTTGACGCAACATGGGCCTAAAAGTGACTGAGGGAAGTCTTGTAGATTTCACTCAGCCACTTTTAGGAGGCGTTCTTGCGCCGGAACGCCCCCCCCTGCACACGAACGCCTACATGTGGCTCAGGGCTTTACAACGTGACTCATCTCCCAGATGCGTCACGTTGTAAGTACCCGCGCACCATGGCGCAGGATTTGCGCCACCATTGCGTCACAAAAGTGACGCATCGGCGGCGTAAATGAGGTGCAAGGGGCTTGTAAATCTGCCCCTTAATCTCCCCGATGGGCCACAGCACCTTGAAACCCTTAAGGGGGTGATCTGTTCACGCTTTGCAAATCGAAATTATCATCATTATTATGTGGCATAATGTTCTAATTTCCAGCCACTCGCAACTTCACTAAATGATTTCTTCCTATAATGTAACGTGTCTCTTATTCAAATGTTGTGCGCTCTGGTAAATACAAATATTGGGTGAACCAGGAGCAGATGTTTCAGAGCAGTGTGGAGTGAGCCTTGTACACGCTAGTGGGGAATCAGTGGCCCACAATTTTCAATTAAGAAGCCTGGTCCACGAGCCAGAATATATCTCCCCCCCTCTTCCTCATCCCAGCCATTGTCAGGTGAATCCCACCTCAAGATGGGAAACGTAAAAAAAACAGTACCTGCAAGCCCCGCCCACTCCATCTATGGGACAAGGCCTGTTCATTTGCAAAACCTGACCACTTTTATGGGCTGTCCAAAAAGGAAATTTATGAGGCATGCATCTCTAAAGAATTTTAGTGGAAAATGTTTGCATTTATTTTTGTCATTCTGAAAACTACGCTGGATTTTGGTATTCGGATGCGCGCGGATCCCAGCCGTTATCACAATCAGTAGGTCATGCAGCAATAATTGTGGGTGAATATAACTGTCCAGTCAGAAGCAGGACGCAGGATCTTCCTCCCACTTCAGCAAGTCTTATTTATCCAGAGACTTATTGGGAAGAAATTCATGGAACTCAATTTGCCAGATTTTAATGCATTCCATGCTGGTTCTGCCTTACGTTGCAGGGTGGCATCATGGCAGAATTGTACGTAAGCAACATGTGCTAGTTCTGACCACACGTTCCCTGGTTCTGCGCATGTACAAACTGCCCAATTGGCATAATTGTAGGATTCAACGCAGCTGATTCTCAAAACAGTCCCAAAGTCTATAGCAAACTCTTTTTATTTTTTTTATTTTAGGGATTTTACTGTATCTACTGTTAAATAGATTTGAGGCCACGTGTATCATTATTGGAACTAGGGATTACCAAATTGCGATTTTATGCGAACTGCAATTAGGTCATCGCTATTCCGAATGTAGGAAACTCCATGAGTTTCATTTAGTGATTCCTAGTGGGTTACAAATTGACCTTCCTCATGACTATTAATGAGGCAGGTCGCATTAGGCATTGCTAAAATCACGGGGATGGTGGCCTGCTAGGGTTTTAAATGCAGCCTCAAAACGGGTTGCGTTTAAAAAAGAAAAATGAACGTTTTCGTTTCATATTTCAAAAGCATGTATTCGCAATTCCAAATTGTGATTCGGTAACATGATACCGAATTAAAAATTGGAATTCATACCTAATGCTTTTTACCGGTTGCAAACGGCACGATTCTATGATACATGTGGCCTTTGGTCAGTTATGCAAAAAGAATAATTGATGAACAGAATGCAGAACAATGTCATACATTCATCTTAGTAAAGAGATCTGGGTCTAAATCCATAGTTTTTTTGCTCCCTAAGCCATTCCAGTTCGAACCCAGCCATATGCAAATCAGTCTTGACCCTTCTCCCTATGGGAATTGTCCCGCCCGAACTGCCAGGCCAGGTCCTCCCTGGACTAGAAACAAACATCCTAGGACCGGTTTTGGTTTTTCAGTCCTCATCGGCCAGGCAGTTTGACTCCAGTGTCATGGAGAGCACGTGACTCATCTCAGGGCATTCTCAGGTCATACCCGTCCCACTCGGGTGACAAATGCAAAAAGAACAATTGATGGACACCATGTGGTGCCTGGCACATGGTGCATGGGTGTTTGGTGGGACATGGTGCATGGATGTTTAGAGCTACTACTATGTAAAGGCCAAGGGAAAGGGACATCGGAATCCCTACAGCAGTAGAACATTGAGCCTGTCAAAGGTATCAGTCTGTCTCTATGCCTACTGCACTCCAACTGACCGAATCATAATGCAGCAGTCGAACCACTAACCTGGCTATCGAGCGGACTACCCCCGACGGCCTGTCAGTGGCGGTTCACCTAACATCCATGTTGGGCCCTTAGTGAACAAATTATAAAAAAGTAATGCAATAACCACTTAAAAATACTTAGAATAATGTATGCACATTTGAACAATATTTGTATGGTTACGGGATTGAGTATTTGATGTTTAAAATGTGAATATTTGTGCAATTGCGCTCCAGCAGATAGTTAGCTCGCTGACCCAATTCGCAATGGTTCTGGACTTCGGGAAAGGCCATGGTACCCCCGCCCCAGATCCTTCTCACAAATTCCAGCCCTGAAAGGTCATGAGGTACCTGATTCCTACCTAATGGATGTTCTTCTGGTAAAGTACTGCATCAATGAAGCCGATCCATCTGTTGGTGTATGCCAATATTTATAATATGGATTTTTCCATCTTCACAACAGATATCCATAATCGAACAAGCAAAAATTTGGTAACTCTTTGCTACTTTATAGGTCTTTTAAATGACAAAAGTATTGTAATCCTCCCTTTGAGAAACGTGGCAGGACTAGCGCTCTGGTTAACCAGGTAGTTATTCATATCCTAGATATGGACCAATATAATTGTCGGTGATTTCAATTTACGGGTGGATCCCACGAATAATATTACAATCCAACAAGTTCTAGAAAGGACAAAGTGTTTGGATTGACCCAGAAAGTTACTATTTCTTCTGTTTGATTGGGACTTCTATATAACGTTTCAAGGAAGTTGATTTCCACACTATATGTTTCATTATGACTGAGCTCTCCGTTTGTCATGGGGAGGGGTGTCATCATATTTTATTGGATTATTTTTTGGAGGTATCTTCTATAGCAGGAAGAGAGCGCCCACTTCATCTATATTCCCCAATATGTGGGTTTGCCCATGTTTCACCACTCCTACAAGTTAAACATTAGTGATTTTGGAACCTGGGCCGACGCCCTCGACAACAGAGGATGAGAAAAAACAAGTTACAGCTCAAAGGCTCCAAGAACGAGATTTGCTGGTTTACGACTTTCACCACAATTGGCCAGAATCAACCTTTTAATTCATTCAATAGATTTTTAGCTGTTGCAGTGAGTCGAATATGAAGGTAAAGACACAGGAAGTTGCTGAAACAGCAACATGGGTACAAAAAAAACCTTATCTATATATAGAAAAACGAAAGTCTGTCTGTCTGTCTGTTTGTCCTTTATGCATTACTACACCATTCATCCGTTCGCCATGAAACTTTGGGAAGTTGTTGAGTACACTCCACGAAAGTTTCTGTCAACATTTTTTTTTCAAAATCGGCCCCCCCAGGGCCCTCATAATCTTTATAATACTGAAATAGACAGCGAATTTGCGAGCATCATCGACAGTTATGACCCCCAAATGGAAATAGATTGGTCAATCTATATCAGAAGCATGAAAGAAAAAGTCATTACAAACTTCAGAAACAGACGAGCAACGGGAAGCAAGATTAGAAGCTGTTTGAAAACAAACTGCTCAAGCCCGTAATTCTCAAACGAACGAGCAATGAGAATCAAGATTGGAAGCCAATCGAGTACGCACTGCTCAAGCCCGTTCTTCTCAAACGAACAAGCAACGAGAATCAAGATTGGAAACAGATCCATTACGCACTGCTCAAGCCCTCTCGAATGAAACAGGAGAGCAACGAGAATCAAGATTGGAAAACGATCAATTATGCACTGCTCAAGCCCGCTCGAATTAAATAGGAGAGCAACCAGAATCTAGATTGGAAGCCAATCGAGGACGCACTGCACAAGCCACACTTAGAAATGTTTTCAAAAATAAAATGAATAAGCTTCAATAACAATGACACAATGGAAATTTAATTTTATCATAACGAGTTGCCTTAAATTTCCTTTCTTCTGAGATTGCAGCAGCACGCGACGGGTAAGCTAGTAGTTCATAAATTTACAAGAGTGCTTCTTTTAATCGTCAGCGACACAGGATTCTCCAACTGGTCCCAGAATGGATGCGGATGGTTGGCCTAAGACAAACTCCATGTTTGATGTTCCTGTATTCACTCATTTTGGGAGTCTTACCCCACAAACCACATGAAAAAATCACCCCAAATTTGATTGTAAGATAGTTATCGGGTCTGTGGTAGCGCAACCAGGCAACTGCCCTCCGCACGCGCCGCGCTGGCTCACACTTTTTTAGGTAGTGGAAGATGGCAAATGTCCAAAGTGTGTACAGAATACAATCTGGTTGTATTCTGGAACATTTTGAAGCCAGTATCAATAAAGAAGTGTTTGAGATGATTCGGCCCATGAGTTAGAGAAGTGCACATGCTCTTCATTCATTCATTTAATCACAATGGGATAATTTTGAGTAGGGAAGATGTGTTCTACCTTCCTCCCGCCGCACCGACAAGAGAACCCTTGCCCCTCCATACCTCTTTGGTTTTCTCGTCGAGTTTTTTAAAAACTATATTCCCTGGGGAGATTTTCAACACCGTAACATATTCTAAATATTCAGTTTTTTGTTTTAAAATATGAAACACTTGGGGACATTTTTTAAAATCAATTTCTTTATTGCCAAATAGCGGAATAGAACCGGAAAGAAATAACACAGATATGCCAAGAATCACAAAATTAGCTCTAGGGGAAAGCAGGGATCAAAATCAGTTTCGTTCCGTTAATTTTTCAAGGCAGAAATAAAAAGAAACAAAAATACATCGTTTCTATTTCCTGCCGCGCTGGGACCGAACACCCGTTAGCGCAATCCGCTTTGTTTATCCGGTCATGCCTGATATACCGTTCTTCATCTTTCAAGATCAGCCCCAACCCCACCCCCTTCGCAATGATTTGCCGTGACTCATTCATTTGCCCCAGACGCCACGAAACTCGCTCTATATTTTGATGAAATACGGTGTCTAATTTAATCTTCCTGCGTATCTTTGGGATTTTAATTATTCTCTTCTCCAAGATAGCAAAAGGTTGCAGGTCCGTGAATATATTTAGCCCTGGGTAGCGGCAGAGAAAGTCGCCTGCAATTTCTTGTTTCCCTCTTTTCATTTGTGTTTTTTCACAAAATACGGATAATTGATTTTGCGAGGTGCTCAGACCCTGATGACAAAACAGTGCAGGTTGGTACCCAAAGCATAAATAATAAATAATACAGAAGACCATTCACCCTGAACTTAGAATTGTCAAAGCTGGCGTCTCCTGTACAGGGCTTAATTTGCAAAGATTAATTAAATGCCAGGGCTCTCATCAGCAGGTCACTGCGGCCTGCACCATACATTGCCCCTGCCAGCGCTGTCAATGACAGTAACAACACAACTACTAACCACCACACTCCTACAAGTGTGACAATTCGAACTATTGCAGGCCCCCAAAGCTATAAGAATGGCTTGTGCAGCAGGTAATAATCATTTGAATGTATATTGAATTAATATTTAACAGTTGTTTTGGTCATCTCTAAATTAGCCAGACAGCGCCACCTTGTATCAGACTATCACAAGGAGGTGTGTTAACAATCAAGCGACGGTGTTGAGCACCGGACACCACTGGCTCAAATTAAGCACTGCTCCTCTAATGAAAGCTGATGGGGTGATCGGCAGCTTTCAGCAGAGATGTCCATCCTTCTCACACTGGCAGAATGTCAGACTGCTTGGCACGGCGACAGGGCCCTGCATTGTCCTGCAATAAGGTGTCACATCCCAATCTAATACCCCCTTCTCTGTTTCCAAACCTTTGAACTGCGTGGCATACAGAATTATAGCCAGCGAGTCATGGGCCCCAGTGCAAAGAAGAAAGTGAATGAATAAATTGTAAAATACAGCAAAAATCAGAGTTCAGTGGGGCCCTATAGGCACGGTGACACTACACCTGCTGCACCTGGTGACATCAACCCCTCCTTGGGTCGCCCCCACATTTTTTTAAACCGATAGGTAAACCTGTTTATCAAAACATGTTTTACATTCTTACTTGGTACTTAGTACAGCTCCTTGTCAGGGTAAGTAGGTGCTATATAAATTCAATTTACAGTTGTAATTATAAATGGATATTCATGCAGGCCAAGCGCATTCATGGTATAGTACCCAAAACATAAAATAACACAGCATGAAGCAAACTCACCTAGTTGTGGACTGGCCCCATGTCATGGAAGTGGCTTAAGCAGATCCTGTTTTTTCACCTAAGTGTGCTAGGCATGCTGGGAACTGTAGTCTCATATAAACCATAGAAAAAAGTCTGATATTAACCATGGAAAAAGTGGAAGTAAAAGACCGAGCATGCTAAGTGGTGCTGGCTGGAAGTTTTAGTGTCTGAAAGTTGCACTTATGAGAAAGGGTTTGTGCAGGCTATACACTCTTGAAAATGTGGAGATCTTGTTCTCACTTCCTCGCCCTATGAGTGAGGATGGGCAGCCACTCAAAATAAAAATAACTTATTTGTTATATAGTGCTTGGTACCGTTGACCAATTTAATTGTGCTTAGTTTATAAACCCCTGGAGAATAAGCCAGCCTTGCTGGGATTCAAGCTAATAAACTGCATCTCACCATACCGCAGGAAAAGGAAGAAAGGCTGAGAGACACAAGGAAAGCAAGAAAGAAAGAAGGAAAGAAGGTAAGAAAGAAGGAAAGAAAGAAAGTAAAAAAAGAAAGACAGAAACAAAGAAAGAAAGAAACAAACAAAAAGAAAGATAAATGACAGATGAAATTAGAGGATAACTTAATACAAAACAGTTTCAACTTGAAACAATCTGATCTGGTATGCTGTGAAATAGCAGCAGTCAGAAAAGCAAAAGACTCCAAACGGAATTTACAACAGCATTGACAAGAGATGGAATCTGATCAAGATAGAATGTGCAGCAGAAGAGTTCTGCTATCACATCAGGCTCTAAAGACAAAGGCAACACTAAAGTAATTATAAAGTAAAAACAAAACACTGGTACTAAAGGGAACTAGCTTCTGTGTGGAGGTTTTCCTTGAGAGAGAGCAACATGCACTGTCTCAAAGTGAAAGTTAACCGGTGACTGAAGTAGGCTGCCCTGGTAGCACATGCTGTGGTGTAGTGGGCAGAAGCAAAATGGGAATGACAAAACAACAGACCAATGGATGAAGAGAGGTGACTAAAAGCCCCTGTATGTAAGTATATTATTAATATTTTGGTAAAATCTAATATTTTGGTAAAATCAAAGGTCTTGGCTAACACCAGACATAAAATGCCTTGTCTGATAAGCTGTGGGCTGCCGACACGAAGACGTTTTGCCTGGCGCCGTAGTGAGCATACATCATACTGAATCTTCATCTTTGGTTTCTTACATTTCTTGATATCAATGTTTGCATTGTTCTAACTTCTTGAAATACATAAGGCTCCTGAGGTGCTAAGTGTTCAGGCAGGTAGGTTGGTGTGTTCTGTGCAAACTGGGTTTTGACGTCGTGTTCATCCCATTTTAAAATCAAGAAAAATCCCAAGATGCAGAGAATTGACCTGGATTGGGGGCGAAACATTACATTTCTGCTGAGACCCTTTCCCCTGCCCTTTGGAGATCTAATTGTGCTACCCTGAGATCCCCTGGCAGAGAGAGGGCATAAAGCACACTTCATGCTGTGCCCTCCCAGCTGGCACACAGTTATGTTCTGTATGCCACTGAGCCAGTGCTCCTGCCAACCAATCTTCCCCGTCTACCTAGGCCTCCCAGAAGTTCCTGTATAGTGATGCTTCCCTTGGAACGCGAAGAAGGCCCCTCCCGGTCATTACAGACACTGTTTCCAATCCTGGATGTTGGTGTGATAGCTCTAAGTGTTGGAGACTTGTTCATCCTCTATCAAGTTAGACTTACACAGCTCAAACCAATGATTTGTAGATGCAATGTTTGGGATTGGAGATAGTGTTCACTATCACCTTATTCTAACGCCAGTGTTCGAACATATGGGAAAAGTGTGCTTTTCCCCTTTTCATGCTTTCAGTGAATGTGGAGAGGGGAAAAAACATCACTGTCTGCTGTGTTCATGCCTGACGTGCCTTCACATGCACACCAGATAATGTAGGACAAGGATATTTACCAGGCAGAAGTAAGTCACTCTTTCTGTGCTACACCAGTGTTCCTGCTATAGCACCAAGACGCCCGGCATTCGTGCGCTCTATAAACATAATACTTACTTACTTAAACAAATGGAACAGGAGCAAGAGAATGAGTGAGAGAGAGAGAGAGAGAGAGAGAGAGAGAGAGAGAGAAGGTGTGTGTGTGTGTGTGTGTGTGTGTGCGTGTGTGTGCGTGCACGTGTGTGTGTGTGCCTCAACATGTAGGATCTATGCAGCCCACCTTAGCTTATCTTACATCCTGGATTAAAATGTATTTATTTATTTTTTATGATGCTGCAGAATATCAGCAAAAAGCACTGGCAAAGGCAGCAGGTTAATATGACACAACCTATTGGCTTTACCAGTGCTTATTTTCAGAATATGTGCCCCTATATTTAAATGAAACTGAACTGATGAGTATCTGAAGTGTGATGTGAAGCTAGTCAAAATGTTATGAAATGGAAAAAAGTGCAGAGCCCTTGAAATACTGGGGTGCTTTTGTTTTTCTTATTTGTAGTTTTTTTTAAATGCATTTGTGGGATGTGGCTGTGTAGTCCTATGTTGATGGGTGCTGTACTATAGGCCTTCAGTATCTGTGGTCACTAGCAACATTTAGTCAGTCCTACTTCTATGTTTGTGGCTATCCCAGATTTTAGGTCTCGCATTACACAGTGCCTTGACTGTTGCTTGCAAGACATTTTGTTATCTTAAAGGGGGCTTCGATACCACCCTTTATTTACCATTGGTTGGCTTCATTATCACCCTCATTTCCTTGCTTTTCTTCGGTTAGCGAGCGCCTGGGCTTAACCTCGCCTTTGTGTATTTGTCCCTTTCTTGGAGCATTGACCAAATTCTGCTTCCTTTCACTGTCCAGCATCCTTCCATTTACAGCTCACGTGCTTTCAGAGGTCCTTTTCTTTCTTTTCCTTATAGCACTTCATGAGTGTGTGTGTGTTTGCAGGCTGTCTCTCCTCACCTAGTCCCAAATTGTTGCTTGCACCCACCCCTCCCATCTCCTCCTACATTCTGTTCTTGCTTGCCCCCTGTCACTCCACCCCTGCTGCATTCTGTTGTTGTTGCTTGGCCCGATCACTCCACCCCTGCTGCATTCTGTTGTTGTTGCTTGCCTCGATCACTCCACCCCTGCTGCATTCTGTTGTTGTTGCTTGCCCCGATCACTCCACCCCTGCTGCATTCTGTTGTTGTTGCTTGCCTCGATCACTCCACCCCTGCTGCATTCTGTTGTTGTTGCTTGCCCCAATCACTCCACCCCTGCTGCATTCTGTTGTTGTTGCTTGCCCCCTGTCACTCCACCCCTGCTGCATTCTGTTGTTGTTGCTTGGCCTGATCACTCCACCCCTGCTGCATTCTGTTGTTGTTGCTTGCCCCGATCACTCCACCCCTGCTGCATTCTGTTGTTGTTGCTTGCCTCGATCACTCCACCCCTGCTGCATTCTGTTGTTGTTGCTTGCCCCGATCACTCCACCCCTGCTGCGTTCTGTTGTTGTTGCTTGCCCCCTGTCACTCCACCCCTGCTGCATTCTGTTGTTGTTGCTCGCACCAATCACTCCACCCCTGCTGCATTCTGTTGTTGTTGCTCGCACCAATCACTCCACCCCTGCTGCATTCTGTTGTTGTTGCTTGCCCCGATCACTCCACCCCTGCTGCATTCTGTTGTTGTTGCTTGCCTCGATCACTCCACCCCTGCTGCATTCTGTTGTTGTTGCTTGCCCCAATCACTCCACCCCTGCTGCATTCTGTTGTTGTTGCTTGCCCCCTGTCACTCCACCCCTGCTGCATTCTGTTGTTGTTGCTTGCCCCGATCACTCCACCCCTGCTGCAGTCTGTTGTTGTTGCTTGCCCCGATCACTCCACCCCTGCTGCATTCTGTTGTTGTTGCTTGCCCCGATCACTCCACCCCTGCTGCATTCTGTTGTTGTTGCTTGGCCTGATCACTCCACCCCTGCTGCATTCTGCTGTTGTTGCTTGCCCCGATCACTCCACCCCTGCTGCATTCTGTTGTTGTTGCTTGCCCCCTGTCACTCCACCCCTGCTGCATTCTGTTGTTGTTGCTTGCACCAATCACTCCACCCCTGCTGCATTCCGTTGTTGTTGCTCGCCCCCTGTCACTCCACCCCTGCTGCATTCTGTTGTTGTTGCTTGCCCCGATCACTCCACCCCTGCTGCAGTCTGTTGTTGTTGCTTGCCCCCTGTCACTCCACCCCTGCTGCATTCTGTTGTTGTTGCTTGCCCCGATCACTCCACCCCTGCTGCATTCTGTTGTTGTTGCTTGGCCTGATCACTCCACCCCTGCTGCATTCTGTTGTTGTTGCTTGCCCTGATCACTCCACCCCTGCTGCATTCTGTTGTTGTTGCTTGCCCCGATCACTCCACCCCTGCTGCATTCTGTTGTTGTTGCTTGCCCCAATCACTCCACCCCTGCTGCATTTTGTTGTTGTTGCTTGCCCCGATTCACTCCACCCCTGCTGCATTCTGTTGTTGTTGCTCGCCCCCTGTCACTCCACCCCTGCTGCATTCTGTTGTTGTTGCTTGCACCAATCACTCCACCCCTGCTGCATTCCGTTGTTGTTGCTCGCCCCCTGTCACTCCACCCCTGCTGCATTCTGTTGTTGTTGCTTGCCCCGATCACTCCACCCCTGCTGCAGTCTGTTGTTGTTGCTTGCCCCGATCACTCCACCCCTGCTGCATTCTGTTGTTGTTGCTTGCCCCGATCACTCCACCCCTGCTGCATTCTGTTGTTGTTGCTTGCCCCGATCACTCCACCCCTGCTGCATTCTGTTGTTGTTGCTTGCCCTGATCACTCCACCCCTGCTGCATTCTGTTGTTGTTGCTTGCCCCGATCACTCCACCCCTGCTGCATTCTGTTGTTGTTGCTTGCCCCGATCACTCCTCCCCTGCTGCATTATGTTGTTGTTGCTTGCCCCGATCATTCCACCCCTGCTGCATTTTGTTGTTGTTGCTTGCCCCGATTCACTCCACCCCTGCTGCATTCTGCTGTTGTTGCTTGCCCCGATCACTTCACCCCTGCTGCATTCTGTTGTTGTTGCTTGCCCTGATCACTCCACCCCTGCTGCATTATGTTGTTGTTGCTTGCCCCGATCATTCCACCCCTGCTGCATTTTGTTGTTGTTGCTTGCCCCAATTCACTCCACCCCTGCTGCATTCTGTTGTTGTTGCTTGCCCCAATCACTCCACCCCTGCTGCATTCTGTTGTTGTTGCTTGCCCCAATCACTCCAACCCTGCTGCATTCCGTTGTTGTTGCTTGCCCCGATCACTCCACCCCTGCTGCATTCTGTTGTTGTTGCTTGCCCCAATCACTCCAACCCTGCTGCATTCTGTTGTTGTTGCTTGCCCTGATCACTCCACCCCTGCTGCATTCTGTTGTTGTTGCTTGCCCCGATCACTCCACCCCTGCTGCATTCTGTTGTTGTTGCTTGCCCCGATCACTCCACCCCTGCTGCATTCTGTTGTTGTTGCTTGCCCTGATCACTCCACCCCTGCTGCATTCTGTTGTTGTTGCTTGCCCTGATCACTCCACCCCTGCTGCATTCTGTTGTTGTTGCTTCCCCCACCACCATACCCTCTCCCCCGTTGTTTCTGGCCCAATATAGCCTTGCCCCCATACCCTTGTTGTTGCTTGCCCCTCTGCTCCCTCCTGTCAGAAAAAAAGCACTAGGACAGGGCCATAGCGCTTTGTTTCCTAATTTTTAATATGCTGCACAGCAGGCGTGCTGCTGTGTAACATGGATAAAACACATTGACAAAGCCAATAGCTCTCAAATACGCAAGACCCATTTGATTTGCCAATGCTTGTTGTTTCTGAAAATATGGTCACCTTAAACTCATCTGAAAATGAAGAAATACATTCATCAAAGTATCAAAAGCCCGGGTCCATGCTCAGTGGTGAATGTTCTGTGGTGGGCGTGGGTGTATGTTGTGTTTCCCAGTCGTGCTGGTAAATGCTGCCTGTTATTTCACGGGAAGCTGCCAAAATCCTTGCAATTAACACCGTTGTAATTTTTTTCTCGTGCTAATTATACTGATGAAGAGTGATACCACTCGGGCTTCTGCGCCAGAGTTCGCGCACTTCCTGTCGTGCAGAGCCGCTTTACTCAGACCCTCCGAGATTGAATTCGTCAGGGCCAGAGATGGTGACGCTGGAGGGAAGTGACTGGCGGGCTGACAGGAAACAGTGGCAGCTGGGAGGCAGCCAGGGCCACCGGCGGTGGGGGGCATGGAGAGACCTGCATTCCTATTTGACAAAAGGCTTATTAATGAGGATGTTGAATGGGGAAAATCTTATTTTTGTTAAGTTGAGAAAATGTAGCCACTTAGAGAGATGGTATGGGAAATTCTGGGATGTATGTCGTTACAACGCATACTTTTACAACGCATACCTTTACAACGCATTTTTTACACCGCAACATCCATTACAACGCATTCCATTACAACGCATGCCATTACAACGAATTCTTTGAAACTACCTTTACAACGCATTCCACTACAACGCATACTACATTTACAACGCATACCATTACAACGCATACCATTACATTGCATGTATGGTAAGTATTGGATAGTGTAGGGGTAAAAATGACTATTCTAACTCCAGGGGGGTGCAACAGTATGGTAAGTGTTGGATAGTGTAGGGGTAAAAATTACTATTCTAACTCCAGGGGGTGCAGCAGTAGGGTAAGTGTTGGATAGTGTAGGTATGCGTTGTAATGACTGTGTTGTAATGACATGCGTTGTAGTGGTATGCGTTGTAGTGACATGCGTTGTAATGGTTGCGTTGTAATGGCATGCGTTGTAATGGATGTTGCATTGTAAAAGTTTTGTTGTAAAGGTAGTGCGTTGTAAAAGTTGCGTTGTAAGTGTTGTTTCCCAAAATTCTGGATATTTGCCCTACAGTGTATGAGGGGTAGCGGGGAATTCTAAGCAGATGCACAATACTCTCACTGCTTCTTAGTCATTTGTGATAATGATGTGAAAGGTGCAGAGGGTCAAGCGAAGCCCACGTCATAAGAGCGGCTTTCAGCCAGTCTTAGTTTTTCTTCCAACAGTACTAAGCATGCTTGGAATTATGTGGGAAAAAAATTAAACTACAAGTTCCAGAATGCTTAGCTGCTTAGTGCTGCTGGGTAAAAGCAGAAGTGGTTGAAGTTCACTATAGAGTCAAGATGCCTAGAGTCAACACTCTTTTTTAAAAAACACATATCTTTGTAGCATGGGGGTCACATGACAGGTGTGTGATAGGTGAGTATCCATCAAGTGTGACTGGCCCATAGTCCAGTACACAGAAATAAGGACTAGCTGTGTAGCATTCGGAAGGCCTTTCATAATGAGTTCACCATTGGATAGAGCTAACATACGACTCAACATAACTTATCCCCTTCTTGATTTTTATTTTTTTACTGGTTCTAATACAGAAGACCAAAATTACATTTGCCAGAATTCCTAAACTTATTAGATGAAAGTCTATGAGTGCAATAAAGGTATCCCAGTAACAGATCACCTCTTTCTCAGCTCAGGTCAGACATGGGCAGCGAGGAGGCTACTTCGAAGACTAACATCTAATAAGAGCATGCATCATTCCAAGATGTCTGTCAGAGCGTGTGCATGCCTACTCACGAACGGCAGCCATCTTGGAATGATTTTAAGATGTCTGCCAGTGCATCCATACTCAGGTGTACGCAGGGGCAGCCATCTTGAAGAGGTTTTGGAAATAAACTTTACCAAAATACATAAGAATTGGCAAAGCCAATAGCTCTATGCCTCATTTCACAAGGCAAGACCTATGGACTGTGCCAATGTTTGCTTACAATTTATCCTTTTTGATGCTCCCTTGGTTTGGAGTACAGGCCAACCTTTTATATAAGAATGCAATGGGGGTAAACATTGTCTTGCCCCTGACTCAAATCTTTAAGATATGGGCATTTTATCTGCGTTTGTTATGAAACAACGATTTATACAGAAGGTCAAGAAATTCCGTTGTGTAAACATTAAATAGCATTAAATGCAAAACGTACCCTGCAATTTTGGGTGTCTTCAGGCACAGTTAGTCATGATGTGTGTTTCTAGATAAGCGGTAGCCTAAGTTTGTACGCAATCAGCTACAAGTTTCACCTTGTCTTTTATTTATTGCTCTAAATGCTGATGAGTAAAACCAAACAAAAGGAGATCTAATTGAAGCCCCATTATGTACATAATGTATTATAGTAATTTAATGCATGATTAATTGATGAGTGTGATTACCAAACAGTACAGAATTTCTTGATGGACCTTATTAATAGCACAACATTAACTGATAGCAATCGTGTCCTAATTCAGTCAATTCAGATGATAACAACCGTGTTCTATAGACCAGTCATTTCTTTCAAAGTTCTTTTTACAGTATTTTGGATTTTGTAAAATCTTTAAAGGTTCACATGTCCCAAAGCAATTCCATTAGTCCCTACCGCTTTCTTTCTTTCTTTCTTTCTTTCTTTCTTTCTTTCTTTCTTTCTTTCTTTCTTTCTTTCTTTCTTTCTTTCTTTCTTTCTTTCTTTCTTTCTTTCTTTCTTTCTTTCTTTCTTTCTTTCATTCTTTCTTTCTTTCTTTCTTTCTTTCCTTGTACCTATAACTTCACATATATGTACCTTGAAGATATTCATATCTTCAATGTATGTAGATGTGGAGTTAAAAATGGTAAACCTATCCTTACCTATTTACACTTACCTTCTCTATATTTTGGTTCTCAATATTTTTGACATGAAATTCTGCCCACGATTATATTTTTGTCAGCAATAATCTGTCAGTGAATCATTCTCCAAGATGGCTGCTACTGTTTGGGAGCCGACACACACCACACACTTGTTTGATGCCGGGACCACCATGTGACTCTGCGTTACGCAATGCAGACTTCCGCCACCTGATCGAGCGGAGATATCGTGAGAGGGGTATATTTAAACCCGGCCACGCCGGCATCCTTTTGATCTGGTTTCTCTACTCGGTGCGTGGGGTAGTTTCCCAGCGTGTGTCCGTAAAGGACAGGTGAGTGCGCGGGCTGAGCATCAGCTTGTGTCTGTATGTACTTCAGATGTGCGGAGGGACTGAATGAGTCCCTACTTTTATGGTGTTCTCGCGCCCAGCACTTTCCTGGGCACCAGGCGCTTCGAGCAACACGTCCTGAGGGCTAATCTGGGTTGCTGGTGGCATCGGCTGAGTTCAGCGGAGCAACCCCCACTGTATTTCCATCCTCTGTTGGGTCCATCCCGCTGCCCTGGTCGTGACCCGCTTGTAACCACTCCGATAATCTTTAGATGGCCATCAGCGACTCCCACTAACGGCACCTAGATAGGGGTGTTTTTGCTGAGACGCTGTTCCACTCGGGGGGGGGGGGGCCTGATTGAGCCTTACGTCACCATAGTGGGTCTTCTGGCTATGTTAGTCGCAACTATTTGTTCTATCCCCCAATGTGCAGGACACCATCTTTTGAGGTGTCAAGAGCTGAAAAAACCTTAAGAAGCAAGCACTATCATCTAGTTAGGTGAGGCATCCCACTATGTACTTTATCTTATTCACTTCATTTTAATTGCGTTTTCTTCCAGTCATCCGTTCTCTTAAATTGTTTTAAACAATGAGTGCATTGCATTACCACATATGCACTAACTTGATGGACAACTTTTTGTGGGGCTGTGAGGATGACGATTTACTCTCTCATACAGACTACAATTCCTATTGTTCTTGTTTTTGTCATCTCTGTCTAGGTTACCACTAGATCTGGCGGGACCTCGTGCTTGCACTTAAGAATAGTGGTAGGTAGGAACTCCCAACCACCATGTGTAGATAGTTGTTTTTATAGGTCCTGATGAAATGCATAGTATCATTTTTTGAACACACTGCTTGAAACATGTCGACCACTTCCTTAGAGCTGAGCATTGCTCCACTGGACCATTGAGCCAGCAAGCAGCCGCTCTTTTGTATTTTAAATAAGGTGGATAACCATGCCCTTAAACTCTCCTGTTTCATTATCCAACCTTTTTAATATCACTCACTCACCTCTACACCTTCACCTTGGGCCCTCACACCCACGGCACCATATGGCAGGAACAGAAGATCTCCACTAAAGAGCCCCTTTATGGGTGCCCGTCGGGTATTGCACTGCCGACCCGACGAGGAGCGAGTCCATATGATGAAGCATGACACCTAGCTTGCTGGGTGTGTGAGGACTCTAGTTCCATTGAGAAGGATTCCGCTCCTGCGGCTTCCCCTCTTGTTGTCCATCTATCTGGGGAACAGCGTACCCTTCTTAGTTTACATTATCTGGGTATGTACGCCCGACCCCGTTAAACAGCCCTACTAGTCCCCCTTCTTGTTTAGGACAATTTAAGCACTGTCAAGAATGGCTAATGAGATGCAGTTTTCAATTCCACATTATACCGATTGTCAAAATTAGGCCTCTGAGAAATTGTAATTATGCAAGAGTAAACGGAGTAAATTCAGTAATTACGCATCACTCGTGTGATGTGAAATTATGCGATTATACCAACTTGAGCATTTAAGAGTAATTTGGTGCAAAAATCCAACCGCAGTAGCACACTAAAAACAAGCTAAGAGACAGTGAGCGACTGCTGGCTACTGCTGTTCTTGTCCTGTAGCATTTAAGACTGTTTTCTTAGGAAAATATGCATCCCGTACCACTTTGGATGCATGGATGCATTTGCACTCAGAAAATAGCGCTAAATGCTGGATTATGCTTCTCACAAATTACGCATAAATACAAGTATTTTTGTGACAATTGCAAGTAAATATGCTAAAGAGAATTACAGCAGTTACGCCAACCCCTAGTCCAAATTGCATTATCTTCTACTCACACATATTCACAATTAGCAGCATATTGTCTGATGAACATTTATAACACCAAAATGGATTCCCCTCTATGCTTGGGCTGAAGTCACTGAAAAAGTGACTATTGTCCTTAACACCGGGCAAGTTGCTTATATGCATGTTGTACTGCAACGAAACTAACAAGTGTGCATGGATAATCCCTATTTTATTCTATTTCACTTTAGAATATTCTATTTTGGCCAATTTTTCTCCCATACAGACCACATTTTACATTTGCAATTTTTGGCAGTCCGTGAATCAACTTGCAATTTCCTGCGTCAAAAGGAGAGGGACGTCCACGAATGCACAAAACTGTGGACCACCTCTGATTCTAGGGCTCTTTAACCAGGTAGACCAAAGCAGTAGTATTGTATATTACAGACTGCCTTGATCGAAAACCCCTTTTGTACTTTAGGGCTTCTTCTAATTCCAGCAAGTGCCCTTTCAGCACCATGGCCAGCAACTCTGCAGAAGAGCAGCATTTGCTAGACTCCTCGGAATCTATTAGCAGGAGATGTAGTCTAGATGTCAAAGTGCTCACTTTAGAACCTGGAAATTTATATTCTAATCATGGTTCCATCTCTCGATCAAACAATTGTCATTTTAGCAAACCTCCAAATTGTGTAAATATGTCAAACAAAACTTTACGGTGTTCTCCCTAATGTTGTAACTGGTACATGATGCCTGCTTTCTACCAACACACACTTTACATTGGTTTCTGTAATCCACTCTCAATACGGCCTAGGCGTAAATTTTATTACAAGGGCAAAATTTCACAAAATGTAAGAGTTTGTTATTTTTTCCATGTTCTGTTTGCACAGTTTCTTGCAGGGAGAGCATAACTGAGGGAGCGAGGTATTTTCTCTTTAAACCTGTTTCATGCCCCTATCTCAAGTGACTTTTGTATGTGAGGTGTGCCTTCTCGTTCAATTTTCACTCAAAATACAAGCCAAGCACATTTTGTGGAGAAGTGTGGCTCAGGGGTTAGAGGCGGCAGACCTGGAAGCTGAGATCGGCCCAGGACCAGTGTTCAATTCCCCGCCTCGGCTCTCGCTCCGGTGCCTTCTCGACTCACGGGTTCACACTCTGCGACTCTGGGCAACAGCTTGCTTAATCTCCACAACGGCCCCTCGCGGCGGGATGCCTGGCTTTCACCTTGTGGATACCCTGCCGGGGTTATCTCACGGGGGAATACCAGGACGGGTTCCCTAAGCAAGTGCTTAGATACCGACCTTGGTCAGTGATTTGCGCTATATAAATACATGTACATTTACATTTTGTGGAAAAGCTGTAATTTCGCGCGAAATGCAACAACGATGTGCATTTCACTATATGAAAAACGGACAATTTTTCTCATCCTTAATATCAATCCGATCCGTATCCCACCCTGTTATCTGTGCAGCACTCATGTTTGAGATGCTCCAACCTCTGCTAAACCAAAGACTATGGTCTACAGTTTCCTGTTAACCATCTGTGATCCCTAATTACAGGCTCACCCCTATGAGATCCATATTCACTTAGTTTTCCTCATTAGTTTCATACTCTCACCAAAGAGTTTCTCAGAGAATAGTCAGGAGAGAACAATAGGACAAAGCAAAGATGGGACCTCTGAGCTTCTTTCTTCCAGATATCTGAACATTTTTGTTGGTCTTTATCTCATCAAGGACCATTTTAAATATTTTAGCTCTTAGTACCACTCATGTCAGTGGATCAAATATATTTCCCTGAAGTTCAGTCTTACCTTCATAGGTACTGGTGGGGGGATTGAGTTGAAAGGTATAAACCACAAGTCACTGGTCATAAGTGCTAGCTTAAAGCTTCATCTCTGGACTCACTATATGCTTAATATATATACTATGCTTAATTCAGACACTCTGTTCATCACCACCCCCTTTTCTGAATCACTATGCGAGTAAGCGTGCTTCGTCTGCCTCAATGGCTCAACTGCAGGTTGGCAATACCTATATCAGAAGCTATCAGCTAACCTGCCAACTTGTTGAAGCATTCTGCTGTGTTAGAAGCAGGGGGTGGGGGCATTGGAGGGGGTGGGCCTTTCTGCCAAATATTGTCTCAGGCAATTCTACCTGCTGCCCTCCTATCAAAAAAATCTTCTGAGGCTGCTGCCAATGTCCTAGGGAGGTTTAAAAAAAAATTAATGGCACTGGCTGGCAGAGTTTCCAAACACCGGCTGGAAACCCACCCTGTGCAGAAGTTTTAAACTCACTGCGCTCCACCTTGGGATAGAGAGTCTTCACCGAGAGACTGTGTGAAGGAAGCCGATACTGTGTGACACCCAGTGGCACTGTGTGATGTGAACGGTCTGTTATGATGTGAACGGTCTGTAATCGGAGTTATGCAAAACAATGTTCACCCTCATATTTCTAATAAAATGTGTGTCCCTTTGAAAGTACCACTATACATCTGTGACTGGTGCCGTGCCAACATTGGCTTCACTGGTTACAGTCTCTCATGCAAACATCAATCTTCATGGTGGACCAATGATAGGTAACCATTGTGCCCAGTGGAAGGGAAAACACTTGCAGCAGCATCAGCTTTCTTTGACTTTGCACAACATGAGCGCCTCGGCATGTCTTCCAGGACAATATATGGAATTGCAACAGGTCTGAAAATTTGCTGTTCTTGTCCTTTTGGAAGTACTTCAGTCAGTGCTTAATTTGAGCCGATGGGTTCCAGTGCTCCTTATTTGTCAACACTGGCACTTATGACAGTCTGCAGCAAAGTGGCGCTCTATAGCTAATTTAGAGATGAGCAAACCAACAGGCAATTATTAAATCAATATATATTAAAAAGGACTTTTACCTGCCACCCAAGCCATTCTTTTAGTCTTGGAGGCCTGAAATAATCTGAATTGTCACACGTGTAGGAGTGTGATGCTTTGTAGTTGTGTTGCTACTCTCATTGGCGAGAGGAGAATTCCTTATGGGGTAACCCAGTATCCCTCAGAACCTGGGCAATACAGTAATAGTTTCAACAATGGCTCCTCGGGTACAACCAAAATTGCTTTAAATTATGTAGTTATCTTTAACTACCATGTACATGGTAGTTAAAGATAACTACATAATTTAAAGCAATTTTGGTTGTACCCGAGGAGCCATTGTTGAAACTATTACTCTCATTGGCAGCATGGCACGGGCAACGTGTGGTGCAAACTACAGTGGCCTCCTGAGAAGAGCCCTGGCACTTATTTTTTTTTATATAAATGAAGTCCTCTGGATCCAGACTGCCTAAAAAGTGCCAGCGCAGTGCAGCAAAGTGCAGATGTTTGTTGTTCTAAGAAGGGCTGGTGCTTTGTAAATAATGCCAATCCGCCTGGAAATGGCGGGACTTTTGAAAAGCACTTAGGTGCTCCTTAAAAGTGTCAGTCCTGCTTGGATGTCCAACTTTTTAAAGGTGCCCTTCTTGTTTTTTTATGTCCAAACGCCCGAAAAACCCGATTGTTTTAATTCTAGTAGACAGATAATCCAGAAAAGTGTCACTGATAGGCTTTTAGTAGTCCACGGGCACGCCTCTTGGAAACGGCCAATCTATTTTGGAAAAGTACCTCGGTTCACTTGAAAAGCCAACGTTTCAAAGATATCAGTCCTGCCTTTTTTGTCTATGTTCTAAATAGTGTTAACTTTGTCCAGTACCGTTACACAGAGCCTCCTGAAAAGGTCCACTGCTTTTGTTTTAGAAGAGCACATAGAAACCTGAAAATGAGCAGTGCTGTCTTCTAGAAGCACTCAAGCCAGCCCTCTTGAAAAGGGCCAGTCCTGTCTTTTGTGATCACTCTTCTGCAAAGGTATCAAACCTTTTTTGTGTGTTTTTTTATTAAATAGAAGCCTGCTGCAGTACTCCTGAAAATGCCACTTCCTCAAATCTTATCAACTGCATGGCAGTGTTGACCATACTGAGTATTAGTGGTACAAAACTTTTGCTTAGAAGTTCAAGCACTGCTTTATAAAAAGAAGAATATGTATTCTGGTATAGCGCGCAGAAGCCAATGCTAAGAAGTCGACATCGCACTTGGAAGACCAGCTGAACAGTTCTACGAAAAAAAAAATCAACGCATCATGAATACCTGGAAAATATTCAAAAATATGCTTTTAAAAACGCTCACATGCTTGACTTTTCGACCTGTATTTTAATTGTCAACAATTTGTTTGGAACTCGAAGTGCTTTTTGTTGTCCTTTCCCCCCGCAGCACGGCGATTAGACACGTGAATGAATCAATTTAATTAACGCACCCACTCTCGGTGATTTGACGCGTTATTAAATGCCTGGGCACTTGGCGTTCGCAATGTGTTCCTAACCCCGCATTAAGGGGTTAATTGTGTAATTATGGACGGTGTGCTGAGCCAGCATCCTAATTGAAAAATACACCATGCCCACGTGCCGAGTAAATTAAATGTTACTTTTACCTTTAACAAACATTGCCCAAGCTAACTGTTGTTCTGTGATCTCAAGGCTACTTTATTCTCTATAAAGGAGTCTGTTCTTTGAAGTTGGGTTGATGCCTGCTTCAAACTGCCCAGAAAAACTTAGAATTGCACAATGCGATTGAGAAAAAATCCGTGCCCATTGCTAGTGTAGATTTAGGTGGGGAAAAATGGCACTTAAGTGGATGCAAGGGCACGGGTGGTAAAATGAGGGGGTCTCGTCCAGATGATGGTGTAATTAATCGCCAGAGTTTTAGGAAAATAGGCGATGGGCTGCGACATCCACGACGCGTCGATTTGTAAAGTCCGAGGTACCAGGGCTTAATTTGTGCCAGTGATAACAGGTGCTGGGCAATGGAACTAATATTTGGGGCCAGGACTAATCTGTCATCATCAGATTTTGACCCAGAGAGAGAGAGAGAAAGGAAGAAAGGGCAAAAAGAAGGAGGAAGAGAAAGATAGGAAAATAGTGAACAACGGAGAAGGTTGGGATGTAACAGAACCCGGAAGAATGAAGCAAAAAGGGGAGGGTGGTGGAAAAAAAGTTGAGAAGTGGAATCAAGACTAGGCAATGTCAGTATTTGTTGGTGGCTCAGTGGACTAATGCACACACTGTAGGGGCCTGTGTTCGACCTCATGGTCACAAGTTCAACCCCCATTGGGTCGATAAAATGGGTACCATTGAGTTGGGTAACAATAAACATCTGTTATTCAGCGCTAAGACACCCATCTGGGTGAACGTGCGCTTTACAAATACACGTTATGTTATTCTGCAGTACCTGCAGCCTGCTCTAAGGAAATCCCTTGCCCCATGTATTCTTTTTTTCTATGCACAGTAAGCACTGCCAGTACCAGAGAAAGAGCAGGGAGGGCTGGATGTGGCCTACTCAGATGATAGGCCTTCAATACTGCTCCTCACTGAAGACGCAGAAAGAAGTTGAGTCGCTGCTCGATGCGAGCTGGACAGCGGGCATCTATCTAGCAAAGAACGGCAGCGTCATCCTTCGTTGCAGGTGGGTCAGCCTCATTTTTAAGAGTAGGATGGGATCCCCTGTCTCTCCCCTCCGTGGGCAGGTAAAGTATGTGACTCCTCCCTAAAGGGCCCAGCGGGGCAGCTAACTTGTCTGTATGCTGACCTGGACTAGTGCTACAGAATTATATGTTCCACAAGTTTAGAGCGTTGCCACTCATAGGAGTGGTAGGACCATATGGAATCACAACCATAGGCACTGGTATTAGTTCAAGAATTTCTCACACCGCACTGGGGTAGGACAGGCAGCACCAGCGCAATTTTCCCTCTAACGCTGTAGGGGCAGCAGCAATACAGCATTCACTTCAATGCCTCGTCATGGATAGTAATAGCTTTATAAAATGGAATTGCACGATAGCAGAGATACAACACTGGGGGCCTGATTCACAAAGGGCCTCTTCACTCGTGGCGTGGGTAACTGCAGTGCGGAGGTCTCGCCACAAGTGCGGGAGCCCTGCCACGACTGTGGGCCTCTGACCTCGTGGCATGGTTAACTGCAGTACAGAGGTCTCGCCACAAGTGCGGGAGCCCTGCTTCGACTGCTGCGGGGCCTCCCCCACGAGTGCGGAGGACCTTTGTGAATTGGGGCCAGAAAGCATTTCCAGACAACATATTGCCCACATGCATCAAGGTAAATTGCATTCGCAAACGGTGCGAATCGCAAAATTCGGCCGTTTGCGAATGCAATTTTCTTTTTTGGGATGCATCATGTTTTTTTATTTTTTCGCAATTTAAGTAATCGCAATTATGTTGCGATTTCTTAAATTGCGATTGCATTTAAGAAATCGTAATTTGTGATTTCTTAAATGCAATGCATGAATATTTTTTTTTTGCGAATTCGCAAATAGGAAGAGGTAAATTACCATGAAGTTGAACTTCATGGTTATTTGCTAAAACTTTCAAAAATGCACAAAAGTGCATTTTTGAAAGTTTCATTTTACACACACACATGCCCTTGGGGCATGTGTGTGTGAAAAATGTTCTTGAAGTTAAATTTCAGGGGTGCAGGGGGGGTCCTTGGGCCCCCCCCCCTGCACCCTTGAAATAGCATTCTCATTTTGCGATTCCTTAATTACGAATCGCAAAATGAGAATGGCTTCCCATTCATTCCTATGGGCCTCTAGGCCCATAGGAATCAATGGGAAGGGATTCCTTAATTGTGATTCGCAAATTGTGAATCGCAATTATGGAAAATTAAGGAATCACACAAAATATTGCGATTTCTTAATGCATAGCATTTTGCGATTTCTTAATTGCGATTCCTGAATATTCGCAATTAAGAAATCGCAAAATGTAACAATGATGCATGTGGCCGATAGCTCCTATTTTGTGGCTTTGGAGTAATGTAGCCTCCTGGCAAGGCACTGAGGATAACTCTCCACATGCACCGAAGCGCCAAAGACATAAATAAGCACAGCAAGCAGAGAACAAAAGATCTGATTTTATCTCTCTCCCATATTCTCTACCTGCCTTTGGGCCAGCGTGCCACTCTGCTGGCTGACCACATCAGCAAAGGAACACACTTCCAAATTTCCACTGGGTGGATGAGCCAAAAGATATGAACTTTGAACTCTGTCGCGTCACAGGACGTGACATCATGAGAAGCTACATCCCCAGCAGTAGCGCCGCCCAAAGTGGCATTGCTGGAAGTTCTGTTATTCTTATTAGTAATAGTAGTAGTGCTTGTAGTAGTAGTGGTAAAAGTATTATTTTTTTTTTTTTTTAAATATATTTTTTATTTTCCAATTAAACACAATGCATAGACAGTGCAACACAATTTCCTATAAAAATAACAAGCATAAAAAATAACTGAGTATTGAACATAACATTGGAAAAAAGAACATTACAGCAAAATTACTACTATAATTAATACGCATTACAGTACTTCAGACCATACACCATCCTACTGAAGTTACCCAACATAATAACATCTTATCATGTCCCAAATCCAGCCCGCCACCTACTAATAGGTTCCCATATTCTTAAACCCAATTGCCTTCCTCTCCTACCTTTCCTTGCATATATAGCTTTTTCCAAATTATACACTGCCAATAAGTTAGCAAGCCATACTTGCATACCAGGTGGGTTCTTATCCAGCCATGCCCTTGCTAAACAAAGTCTATATACAGCCATGGCAACAAAAATAAAGTCTCTCTCCCGAAAGGTATCCTCCACTACTATTCCCAATAGTATCTGGGCGGGTGTAAGGGTAATTTTCACATCTAGGGATGATTCCAAAAATCTCTCTATGTCCTTAATTAAGGAATGAAGCTGAGGGCATAGGGCAAACATATGTACTATGTCAGCGTCTAGTGAATTACAACGTGGACACGAAATCCCCGTAGTGCCGCCCCATTTCGCTATTCTGGCTGGAGTGTGATAGAGTAAGTACAGAGTTTTGTATTGTTGTGACTGCAGTGGCGCAGAGCAGAGTATCGTTCTTCCTAAGTCCAGTGCCTCCTGAAACCATCCAACTTCTCCATCCAATTTCTCTGCCCACTTACAGCCATACTTATCCCTATCGTCCTGCTTTAATTCAACAAGGCTTGCATAAAAGCTACGTATTGAGCAATCTCCCCCTAACCTAATCTTTTCCATAATATCCACTCTATTAAACCCGGTCCGTCCACCTAGCTTCGTCCCCAAAAAACTCCTTATCTGCAGGAATTTAAAAAAATCCCGTCTATCTATTCCGAACCTCTCCGTTAGCTCTGTAAACTGCACAAAGCCTCCTAAATTTATCACATCTCCTACCTGAACAACTCCTTTCGCTGCCCAACCCTCCATTGTCCTGTCCCCAAAAATTTCAGATGGAAAAGACCTATTTTTCAGCAACCTCGTATACCAATTAAACCTCCCTATACCCACTTTCTTCATAAGAGCAGTCCAATTCTTAATTCCAGCTTCCAAAGTCTTAAATCTAGTTCTTTTATAATAAGCAAACTCCGTACAGTATAAAAAACAATTTTCCACCTCCTCCCCCAAGACTGCTGCATAAACCCTATCAGAGCTATCCATCGTTCTCTGATCAGGCCCTGCCCCTCCAATCAGCCCTTGAAGATATTGAGTTGCGGCTGCCAGATAATATAGCCTAAAATCAGGTGCTCCCCACCCACCTCTCTCTCTAGGAAGGGTCATGAACCTATATGCTCTACGGGTCTTACCCTGCGCCCATATGAATCTATTAAGTAAAGCTTCCAGAGTATTAAACCATTGCCCCTCAAAATAAAGGGGTATTGCCCTAAACAAATATAAAAACTTGGGCAATATTAACATTTTAATAACATTCGTACACCCCACTAAAGAGAGATGCAGATTATTCAATCGTTCCAAGTCCAGCTTTACCGTACTCATCAAAGGGGTCATATTCCTCTGTACCACAGTACCAAGATCCGCTGAAATTATCACCCCCAAATATACCGCCGACCCCGTGACCCTTTGATCCGTACATCCCACAACATGTTGATTACAGACTATTTGGGTTTTAGCCCTATTTAAACTATAACCTGAAACCTGACCAAAATTAAGGGCCTCAGCTTCAACCTCTCTAATAGCTCCCTCTGGGTTAGATGTCAACACAGCCACATCGTCTGCATAAGCCAAGGTTTTAGCCATGCAGCCCTTCAATCTCATTGGGGGGATCTCCTGATTTCCTTCCAACCTACGCAAAAAAGGATCTAAGTATATTGCGAAAAGAAGAGGCGATGAGGGACAGCCTTGTCTGGTTCCTCTTTCTATCTTCACTGCCGCTGAGTGTCCTCTGTTGACCCTAATTCTGGCGCTAGGGTTCTTATATAGTGTTTGCAAGGCTTTAATAAACCGCTCCCCTATGCCACCCCATCTTAAAGTTTGCCATAAATAATCCCAGGAGACCCTATCAAAAGCTTTCTCAGCATCCAAAAACAAAGCCGCCATAGGGTCTCCCAGGATACCAGCAGCGTCGAACATTGTAATCACCTGCCTTGTGTGCACTGTAGTTCCTTTGCCTGGTATAAACCCATGCTGTGAGCAAACTACAAGATTCTCAACAACCCCTGCTAATCTCTTAGCCAGCATTTTGGAGTAAACTTTAGTGTCCGCATTCATCAGCGTAATCGGTCTGTACGACCCAGGTTGAATTGGAGGTTTCCCTTTTTTTAAAATAACCATAATATCAGCTCCGCCCCATGAATCAGGTACTGCCTCTCCAATTTGAGCTAATTTCATAACCCCAAACATATCAGGCCCCAGAACACTAAAGAAAGTTTTATAAAATTCCACCGGAATCTGATCCGGGCCCGCAGCCTTTCCAGGAGAGAGAGCACCCAATGCCATTGATAACTCCTCCATCTGAAAGGGTGATTCCAGCTCCTCCTTATCCTCCTCCACCATACGAGGCGGAATAATGCCGCTTAAATACCTTTCGATCTTTTCTACCTCTCTTAAACTGTCCTCCTGGTATAGATGCGCATAAAATCGCCTAAACACCTCCCTCACCCCTTCTGTATCTTGGATATTAGCCCCCTGTTCGTCCCTAATTTCCATGATATCCGCAGCTGCCAATCTCTGCCTAGTGCGGACAGCTAGCAAATGTCCCACTTTCTCACTGAGCTCATATGCTCCTTCTTTCTTAATTAAATAGTTATCTACTGCTTTTTTAGCTATATGTTCTATTGCTAAGGCTTTTAATGAAACTATTTTAAGTAAATGTTGTTCCAATGAAAGCTGTTCTTCTATAGCTACTCCCAATTCCTCTTCTGCTTTCAGTAATTCACTATTTATCCCCTTAATCCTATCTTTTTCCTTCTTCTGAGATGAGAGTACGAAGCTTAGGGTCTCTCCCCTAACCCCTGCCTTAAAGGCATCCCAAACCACTCCTGATGGTGCCGTACCTCTGTTAATGTCCCAGAATCCCTCAATCCAACCCTCCATATACTTCCTATACCCCTCATCCGCCAAAAGTGCTCTTTCAAATGTCCATTGTATTTCCTTCCTCCCCCCTTGGCCCATCTTAACAGTTAGAATAACAGGGCTATGATCCGACACCACTCGCGGTTGTTTTTCAATCTGTGCCCCCCCGATCAAAGAACCCGAGATGAGAAAATAGTCTAGCCTGACAAGCACTCTATGTGGAGCTGAGTAGAATGTGCTTGGATCTTTATTTGGGAGAATCTTAATCCATGGGTCAGTCAGTGAGTTATGTGCAACTAGCCCTGCTATAGCCCTATATGTTTTCTTCTTCCTACCTCCATAATGGCCCCCTACCTGTAAGAATGAACTCGAGGGATCATGAATATTTAAGTCTCCACAAAATATAATTGGTTCTGACCAATGTGCTAGCTCTGCGTCCAGGTATTGAAAAACCTCAGGATCATCTTCCGTTGACCCGTAGACTGTTGCAAGGGTAAATTTATCACCTTTAAAACTTAACTCAACAATCACCCACCGACCCCACTGATCCTCCTTCTTCCTTATTACCACCACATCTCTACTTCTGCCTAAAACTGCTACCCCCCTATTTCTAGACCCTTGTTTAGAATTGGCCAAAACCATGAACCCTAGCTGTCCCAAAAGGTAACTCTTAGATGCCTCCACATGTGTTTCTTGCAGACATACTAAGTCTAGTCTCATCAATCTCAAAAGTGCAGCCACTCTTAGCCTTTTTGCAGAGTCGTTCAACCCACAAACATTTATAGTGGCAATTCTACAGCTCATTTAAGGGATATCGTACTTTTCCCGGGGACTATGAAACCATACATAAGCAGCTGCTTCAAATTCCTACTATTCTTACTCAAGTGCTGAAAAAACCAGATAAAGTGTGTGTTACACTGTCCACCCTTGTGTTGTACTAAACATTGTGCCGTTTTTCCTCTACATTTTTTATTTCCCCTTAACCCCCTTATCCCTCCCTGTCCCCCCCTCTCCTCCCTTGCTGACCCACCCCCCTCCCCCCCTTTACAGGCAAATAGGTCCATAGGACCTATGTGTGATCGCTGCAGATCGTGGCTGTCGCTAGCCACCCCCTGACCCCCCCACCACCACAACCCCCCTCTTCTCCCCTGTCTTTTTCCCCCCTATATCTATCCTCCCCTTTCCCATTCTTATTTTCTTAGTTACAGTGCTCTGTACTTCTTTTAGTGTATAAGCCAATAAGATACTTTTAGGAGTTTCAACCATTCTTTTTCTGTTTAAGCTCTTCCAAGAACTGCTGAGCCTTAACCTCCGACCAGAACATTAGCACCTTCCCTCTCACGACCACCTTCAATCTTGCTGGAAATAAGAGATACGCCTCAGCACCTACTGCCTGAAACGGCTTGATCAGCTCCCTCAACCTCCATCTCCTCTCTACCGTCACATGGCAAAAGTCTGGTCTAGTGAAGAAGGTAGTCCCCTCAAATGTCCGCCTATTATCTGGTCTTGCTTTTTCCAAAAGTTCTTCTCTGAGGAGATAATTACCTACATAAATCAGAATAGCTCTGGGTAGAGGTGGTTGTCCCCCCCCACCCCTGGCTTTCTTGACTGTGAATGGGAATCTGTGTGCTCGTTGAACCTCCTTTTCCCATTGCCAATCAGATTCCGGGAATGCTCCTTTTAAGAGATTTACCACAAACTTTAAAACATTCCGCCCTTCTGTCCCTTCTTCCACTCCCAAGAGGCGAACATTATTCCTCCGCTGGCGGTTTTCACATTCCTCCATCTTCCAAAGCAAGTCTTCCGCCCTCTTTTCTTGAGTACCTTTAAAGTCCTGCCATGCTTCCACCTCATCTTCTAATCTCCCTGTCCTCTCCTCCACCTCCGTAACCCGGCTTACAATACCATCATAAAGTTTGTTGACTTTTTTTAAGGTATTATGAATTTTTTTCGTTGCATGCCTAGCCCTTCTACTTTCAGCTCTGGCCTCCCCCTGCATTTGCTTTAGAGTACTCGTTATCATATCCAGGGGGGCTTGCAACTGTGCTGGAAGTGGGGTTACACCAGAAGCGACTCCGCCTGCGTCTCTTTCTTCCACATACGTCTGCGACGTTGCTGAATAGTCCCAGAGAAGCTTCTTTCCTCCCCCCACCGGGGAACCCTGTCCTTGCCCATGCTTCCTTCCCTTTACCCTTCTTTTTTTCTGGGTACTTTCCTTCCCTGATGAGCTCATGCCTGAAGTAGTCTCTTCGTCCTCCTCAGTATCAGACTCACTCATTAATGATTCATCCGTGTCTTCATTCACTGAAAAAAAACAGTCTCCTTCAACTGAGCCTTCTACCCCTTCCGAAACATCAACTGTCTTTAATGATTTGCCCTGCTTTGCCAGGCTGACCGTGCTGCCCCATGACTTTCCAGCTTTCATTTCGGCCTCAACCTGCATAAGTGCTTCAAGCATATCAGCATTCCCTGCAGCTTTAGCCATATGCTCTACATCATGGGGTTGGTTTAACTCCAATCCAGCCTGTTCAACGCTGTGACCCTTACCAGCATGTACATTTAGCTCGAGATCCACAGCTGCCTCATCATCCTTTTCCCCTCTCGCTCTGTCAAGTCCAGCTTTGCGTCCGTTTCTGCCTTCGCCGCCATCGCAGTCATCCTCACGGTCTGCCTCGCAGTCTGCCTCAGTGCGTGACTGTTGCCTAGCGACCAGAACAGCGTCTGCAGAAGCGTCCTCTGTAGCGTCCTCGAGGACGCCTCCGGTGCCTACTGAACCACCATCGAGCTGCAGAGAGTTTTTTGGGGTAAACGCCTCAATCACGGTAGGCTGCCTCATCCCCATGTCTCTATTCTTGCCCGAGGGTCCCGCTGCCGCCTTTTCCGCATTGTTTGCATTTTCCTTGGTTACTACCGCGGAGCCGCTTTTAAATGTTTCTTTTACCGGCGCCTTACCGCGTAGCTCTACTTTCTTTCCTTTCGGCGTTGAGGCTGGGGCTGGGGCAGTTGATTTTCGTATGGCCCCCGGCGCCCTCTGTGACCCAGATCCTGCCTCAGTCTTTCCAGGGTCCGCATTCTGCTTCTGCTTGCCTGAGTCCGGCTGTGGCTGCGGTTTATTTTTTTCCTTCTCCTTCTCCTTTTCTGGCTTCGAAGGACGCGGTGGTAGCGGCATCTTAGTCACAGAGTAATTCCCACTCAGGCTACTTGCTACTTTTAATTGCAGACAAGTGAAGCCAAATCTTCTACTGAGCACTTTTCTAATAAAGGATAATCCCAACAGGCTTATACGACACCAGAATTCAAACGCCATCTGGGGAACAGGGTTTCATCCTGAAGATTTAGCCTACAGGGGGTATAGCCAGGAGGTAGTCAAGAGCGACTCCTCACCACAACCCGTCAGCGGCCATCTTGCCTCTCCGGTAAAATCGTAATTTGTGATTTCTTAAATGCAATGCATGAATATTTTTTTTTTGCGAATTCGCAAATAGGAAGAGGTAAATTACCATGAAGTTGAACTTCATGGTTATTTGCTAAAACTTTCAAAAATGCACAAAAGTGCATTTTTGAAAGTTTCATTTTACACACACACATGCCCTTGGGGCATGTGTGTGTGAAAAATGTTCTTGAAGTTAAATTTCAGGGGTGCAGGGGGGGTCCTTGGGCCCCCCCCCCTGCACCCTTGAAATAGCATTCTCATTTTGCGATTCCTTAATTACGAATCGCAAAATGAGAATGGCTTCCCATTCATTCCTATGGGCCTCTAGGCCCATAGGAATCAATGGGAAGGGATTCCTTAATTGTGATTCGCAAATTGTGAATCGCAATTATGGAAAATTAAGGAATCACACAAAATATTGCGATTTCTTAATGCATAGCATTTTGCGATTTCTTAATTGCGATTCCTGAATATTCGCAATTAAGAAATCGCAAAATGTAACAATGATGCATGTGGCCGATAGCTCCTATTTTGTGGCTTTGGAGTAATGTAGCCTCCTGGCAAGGCACTGAGGATAACTCTCCACATGCACCGAAGCGCCAAAGACATAAATAAGCACAGCAAGCAGAGAACAAAAGATCTGATTTTATCTCTCTCCCATATTCTCTACCTGCCTTTGGGCCAGCGTGCCACTCTGCTGGCTGACCACATCAGCAAAGGAACACACTTCCAAATTTCCACTGGGTGGATGAGCCAAAAGATATGAACTTTGAACTCTGTCGCGTCACAGGACGTGACATCATGAGAAGCTACATCCCCAGCAGTAGCGCCGCCCAAAGTGGCATTGCTGGAAGTTCTGTTATTCTTATTAGTAATAGTAGTAGTGCTTGTAGTAGTAGTGGTAAAAGTATTATTACTTATAATAATTATCATCACCATTATCATCATCATAATTTTCGTAACCATGGCTATCACCCAAAGGCCATCCTGACACTGACCAACTATAATAAGCTCGCTCCTTATGAACCTATTGTGTATAGAGCCACTTTTTTTAGGGCCTCGCAAAATCATAATAAGTCTGGAACACAGCGAAGGGATATCGGCAGAGTGTTCGGTAACTGAGTGCCCTGGACTGTAAGAGTTCAACCTCGCATTCAAGTGCGCTTATACTTTGGAATGATCCACAAGCTAGCTCAATGTAATGTTCTGGCTGAGTTGTAATGAAAAATGTTTTCTTATAGGTGGTCCTGTGAATTACCCTGTGCACTAAACAGAGTGATTTTAAAGATATTTTCTTAGCAACAAGGAGCCAGTGTAGTCTGTTGAAAGCAGCAGACGCAGAACACCTGTGGGGAAGAGAAGAGTAAAGTGTGCAGCCGCCGTCTGAATTTGATACACTTGTTTCATAATGTAATCAGGGGTGACCAGGAACAAGTAGGGTTTCTTCAGGCCCGTGCCAACAAGCACTTGGAATTTGACCTTGCCACCCTGCCTGTAGAGCAGCACATTGCCTCTGTTTTATCCCCATTGACCTTGAGCAAGTTCCAGGTGAGCCAGTTAGTAATACTATGCACACAGTTGTGAAATGCTTCAAGGGATCCTGGATGAGAGTGATCTAATGAGATGATGGGCTGTGAGTAATCTGCACAGTTCACAAATAGTATTCAGCCAGTGGTTTATAATACATATTGGACAGTGGAAGTATGCAAGACTAAGGAAGATACAGGAGTTTTAGAAAAGGAATTCTAATACTGTCTGTCTTTTTCACTGTCTGTATCATGTGCACTAAGTCGATGCTGCAACGGAACTCGTGATTAGGAGTGGGCGGAATTCACTGAGTTTTACTAAACTAAAAACTCCACAAAACTCTGATCTGTTGCACTGCTTGTGCTGAAGTTTAGCGCCAGGAGCTTGTCCCGTGCTGTAAAACCAGCATGAATAAGACTAACAGCACGCCAGAGGGTGCTGCTTCTTTCTGCTGCTTGAGTAGATTTTCTACTTGACCTGCTGCTTTTGTAACACGAGCAGCAACTTTCTCAACGCAAGTGGTATTGACCCGCCGCGACCGCATGAGTTGAGAAAACTCACCAGGAGTCAGTCTTGCGCTCATTTTTCTCGCTCACACTCGCCAACTTTAAATTGTCGGGCGCGTGCGAGAAAACTCTGCCAATCGGCAGGTTAGTAGAGTTTTTGCCAAACTCCGTGCTCCAAGCAGAGCGCGGAATGGACAAAATTCTGTGAACTCCACCGGCTGAGCAGAGCTTACCACCCACCCCTACTTGTGATCTGCAGGCCAATAGATTGCTGCAGCTGACACTTAACCAATTGAGCTATCTCATTGAGTTTGGACGCAGTAACCTGCTGGAGTTATAGTTTGTGGTATATGTTCAGCTCACCACTATATATTGCCTGTGTCCTTAGCTGTTTCATAAAACACACAAAGAACGGTGTTTGGCATACTTGAAGGGATTTAAAGCATAGATAGTATTCTTAGAATAGTCCTCCCTGTCAGTTTACGTCCCGGATAATGGCCGAATTTCCAGATACCCTGGAGTATGGAGTGTAATTTCATAATAAAGTATATTCTGCCCCATTGACTTTACTAGTTGCATTTGTGTGGAGAGAACAGATTTAAAGACTCATTGCTCGACTGTTCAGTTTACTAAGTGAGTCTAAGCCACAAGGGCACCTCTTTACCAGTCCAGTACCTTTCTTTTAAATATCATTGTTTTCAGGTGTGACATTTCAATGTTATTGACTGAACTAAACCAAGACTACAAGTCCAGAAACGTCCTAATTAAGGGTGGGCAAAATTTGCCAAATTTGTTTGTGCATAATTAGATGAAATTTTGAGAAACTTGTGCAAAATTATCAGAAATGTTGGTCAAAGGACACATTTGACATAAAAAAATAGTGCAAAAAACACAAGCAGTGCACACAGCAGATGCTTGTATTCTGGTCATTTACGTTGTATCAGTGCACTCACCGTTCTTTTTTGGTACATGCAGCACTTAATTATGCAACATGGCTTAATAGCATCATTTTAGGAATTTCGCATACCAAGCATGACACAAAATTATACAAGATTATGCGTGCACAAAGGACATTTTGCTTAATACATGTAAATAAAAATTTCACACAGGAAACGACCTGCTTTTGTAGAATGGAGTTACATGGTAGATTTAGGCATTGATCAAGAATCCAGTGAACAGAACAGAATGGGAACCGTTACAGGAAATTTCTACTGAATCTTCAACTAAAAACAAACTAATCAGGAAAAGAGGTATTCAAACCATTTAAACTTTCAAAAGAAAAGGCATGAGTGGTTAAAGAAGTAAGATGCAGTACAAAAACCCTAATAAAAAGATTTAAACAAAACAAAAAAGAAGATGCATTATCTTTTTTTATATGTATATGGTAGGTCAGTCCATTGAAAAAACGTAAAGTTGCACTATACACTGTATAGCGCACAATAGGAATTACTAATGCTGAAGTAAGTGGTGATTCTCCCTGTGTTTAGGCTGCTGCTATTAAGAAAGTCAGAGGTGCAGTCTAGCATAATTACAGATGTGTTACAATCTCTGTGTCCTGGTGCATTTTTTATATTAATCGTAATATATCGTTTTTGCTGATTTTCCTGATATGCGTATTGTGACAGGTTTTATGGCCTCCAGGTTAGAATCACAGTGGTTGCAGGAAACTTAGCTTTTCATGTTTCAGAGGAAGATATAGTCTACTGAATAATAATGCTGCACAGGTGGGTGCTGTAGGCTTGTCGGTGGCAGAAGGTGAAAGTGCACCAGGTGCACTATTTCTACAACTGCAGCAAGATTCACCTGACTTCCGGGCATTGTGAGCAGCTGCTCAAAACAAAAGCACAGGTAAGAATTGGAAGTGTGCCCAGGCTGCTTTACAGGTTTGGTCCCTGTGATCTGCCAACGTCACCTCCAATTTGCCTAACCCTCCAGCTTTTTGTCACAAATTCTTTTTATGGTCTGCCTTGACAGCGCAGCTGTCACCAGACTATAATGTGAGACAGCAGTGGTCCGTGCAGGTAAGCGTGGTGGGGCGGGGTGGGGGGATGTCGGCAGACGTCGGTATAGGATTTATGCATTTATTTATTTTTCTCTATTCTGACGTCTGTCAGCTCAAAGCCCCTCCCATACTTACCTGCACGGACCACCACTGATGTGAGAAGCAGAGGAGGGGCTTGGGCTCCGCCCATATGTTGGGCAAAAGGAGTATATTTTGATTGGGCAGATGCTGTGTGCTTCTACAAAAAAAGGCTTGCCCTCCTCGCAGCTGTGATCTTTTTGTTTTTCCAGCAGTCTGAGCTTGAACTTTCAGGGGCACACACATGTCATTGTAATGCTATTAAAGTGCCTTCAATAACTAGATAATTTATGGCGTTTTCGCTGACAGTTGCACAGATGGGAGGAAGGTAGTTATTATGTTACATGAATTTGTAGGTCTGGCTTGACAGTGCATTCGCAGACCTATTGGCATTGCCAATGCTTGTTCAACAACATGGGTCTGTAGCAGACAGGGCCGGGCTTTGAGCAGCAACCAGCCATGGCATATTGCTGCTCGACCGGCACTGGGGGTGGGAGAAGGTGCTAGTAAAAAGCACTGTTCCCGCTTCTGTTACTGGGGGCTGATATTCCAGCACTGCTGCAAAACCAGCCACCAGTGACAAAACCGGCCCCGCGGCCAGAAAAACGGCCCCCACCCCATCGGCCAACCAGTGAAAGGCCCGGTGCCTGCAACGGCGAGTCCGGCCCTGGTGGCAGACACTCTACATTCAGTTGCTATGTCATCCAACCCATTTGAGAGAAAAAAAACACACAGACTCGGCTCCGGTGCTGCGTGGCGCAGTATCTGTCATTGTATCCTGCTTGCTGATTGTGAGAGCAGGGTTATTTTCTATATGGGTCCATGGCCGCCTACCAGACTTTTTCAGATGGATGGAGGTTGGAAGAGTTGAAAGAATATTTTGGTATCTATAGTTAGCGCCCTTGCGCATTAGAGGTGCTTGGATAGGCAGTATTTCCTATTTTTTTTCAAGTATTGCTGTGGGGCATAACGCTTCACAGAGGCTAGAGCGCACCTACACACAAGGGAGCCGGCCCGTCAGAAACACACTAGCACTGAATACGTCACAGATTCCAAGTCTGGTTTTATCTCCCACTCACCTCCTCTTCCTGCCTTCTGCAGAAATATCGCCTTTGATGCATGAGCTGTCCAATTAATACTGATAATTCAAATAACACTGTCATAGATTTTCTGACACTTAGCAGGAAGCTGCACTTTCCAAGTAAGCGAAAGGTCGCTGTTGAGAATTCAAGGCATGTCGATTCAAGATGGCCGCTTAGCTCACAGGTGTAATCCAGCCAATCACAGGCAATCACCATCCGCCTGCATGCCAAAATATCCATTTCCCTCATATTGCACACAGCGAAAAGGCAACATGGGGCAATTTCTGAATGTAGGGGCAAACAGCATGTAGGTGTAGGGGCGAAAGCTGTCAACAACCAGCTCGCCGCCTTCCTCGAAGCCAACAAATCCCTCGACTCCTCACAGTCCGGCTTCCGAGCAAAACACAGCACTGAGACCGCCCTCATCGCAGCAACAGATGACATTCGAACTCTACTGGACAATGGATACACAGTCGCCCTCATCCTCCTCGACCTCTCCGCAGCCTTCGACACAGTCTGCCATAGCACCCTTCTACAGCGCCTCAGAAACATCGGAATCCAAGGAAAAGCACTAGAATGGATCACCTCGTTCCTCACCGGAAGAACCCAGAGAGTCCGCCTTCCACCATTCAAGTCAGTGGCCACTGAAGTCATCTGCGGCGTACCACAAGGATCTTCACTCAGCCCCACCCTTTTCAATGTATACATGAGCCCCCTCGCGGCCATCGCCCGCCAACACAACCTCAACATCATCTCCTACGCGGATGACACTCAACTGATACTATCACTCACCAATGACCCTAGCACCGCCAAAACTAACCTACACGAAGGAATGAAAGAAGTAGCCGAATGGATGAAACACAGCCGTCTGAAACTGAACTCAGATAAAACAGAAGTCCTCATTTTAGGTACCTCCCCCTCCGCATGGGACGACTCTTGGTGGCCAGAAGCCCTTGGAAAAGCACCCATCCCGACAGACCACGCACGGAACCTGGGCGTCATCCTGGATTCCTCACTTTCAATGAACAGACAAGTCAACGCCGTCTCCTCATCCTGCTTCAACATTCTTCGCATGCTCAAAAAAACATTTCGTTGGATCCCCACCGAAACTAGGAAAACAGTCACCCACGCTCTGGTCACGAGCCGACTGGACTATGGAAACACCCTCTACGCCGGTACTACCGCCAAACTCCAGAAAAAACTCCAACGAATCCAAAACGCCTCAGCCAGGCTCATATTAGACATCCCGCGTAAAGAACATATCTCTAGTCACCTGAAAAACCTCTACTGGCTTCCCGTCAACAAGAGGATCACTTTCCGGCTCCTAACCCACGCACACAAAGCACTCTACGAAATCGGACCAGAATGCCTCAACACACGACTGTCCTTCTACACCCCCTCCCGCCAACTACGATCATCCAACCAAGCCCTTGCCACTGTACCTTGCATCAACAAAACCACCATGGGAGGTAGATCCTTCTCCTACCTGGCAGCTAAAACCTGGAACTCACTTCCTACTTACCTTCGCCTTACCCAGAACCACCTAGCATTCAGAAAGCAACTTAAAACGTGGATATGTGACAAGTAATTCCCCACCCCTCCTCAAGCGCCTTGAGACCCTCTGGGTATGTAGTGCGCTATATAAATTCTCTGACTTGACTTGACTTGACCTTGCCACAAGTCTCCCTTCCATAATTCTACAAGGATAAGCTCGAATCACAAACGTTTCCAAAAATATATCAGTTATTTTCTCTTGCAGAATTACTTTTGCATTTGGTGTAAATGTCCAACCTCATTGGAGCTTTTGGTATGCTTGCAGAAATCTACAACAGACATTGAATTCTTTCAGTACTGAAATGCATAAACTTCCACACATGCAGAATTCTAATAGGCGTACACTTTGACAAGCATACATTGACAGAAATGTGCATTCCTGCGCTAAACGTTCTTTTTGGTTCTTCACAGGCTATTTTCCCAATGGAGAAACCTCTTCTCCTGCACCCACATCAACTTTAAAAGTGTCCCAGGGTATGTAATCCATGTTTTTTGGGTGTTTATTAACTTTTGCAAGTAGACCACCATTAAAAGCTCACCAACCCCGACACTCACAAGCCCTGAACTTGTTAATGCAAACATTCCATCCTACAATCAGAATTTCCATTATGGAAACTCCTAACTGTGGGGACAAAACTCCACCATTCCTGCCTCTGTGCCTTTTCCCTCAGAGGTTGTCTGTCAGAGTACCTTGGACAAAAAAAATCTTCTGCCATAAATATTGTTCCCTAAATGTAGTTTACAAAAATATTACCCCATTAGATATAGATTCTAATTACTAACTCTAATGGGATGATATGTGCCTAGACAATATTTAGACAATTTTCTGACAAACATATTCTGGTGCCACACACTCTAGCAAAAGGTTTTTATTATCTAAATTGAGTTTAGTTTTAAAATACTGTGGTACAGAATATTTAATTACAGAGATCTGGGCCTAAATCCATCGTTTTTTTTCTCCCCATGCCATTCCAGTTTGAACCAAGCCATATGCAAAACAATCTTGACCCTGCGCCCAATGGGAGCAGCCCAGCCCAAACTGCCAGGTCAGGTCCTCCTCGACACGAAACAAGGTTTCGGGGATTTACCCCTCATCAGCCAGTATAGCTTGACTCTAGTGGCATGATGGGAGCCACGACTGGGCCCGTCCCACTCAGGGTGACAAATGCAAAAAGAACAATTGATGGACAGAACTCAGAACAATGTCATACATTCACCCCAGTACAGAGATCTGGACCTAAATCCATTGTTTTTAGCTCCCCATGCCATTCCAGTTTGAACCCAGCCATATGCAAATCATTCTTGACCTGGCGCCCAATGGGAACAGTCCAGCCCGAACTGCCAGGCCAGTTCCTCTCTGGACTGGAAAAAAGCATCCTGGGACCGGTTTGGGGTTTCACCCCTCATCAGCCAGGATAGCTTGACTCCAGAGTCATCCGTGCTCTATCAGTTTAACGGCTTCATCTGATAGTCAGAGCACGTCGTGTTGCATGCTCCTCGTTGATATCTGCACTTTGAGCTTACTCACAGCCATCTGGGGAGAACTGCTACCGTGTCATGCAGGGTCATAAAACATTTTTGGAATGCATTATGTCTCAGGCTATCTAATAGTAATGCTTCGTCTTCCTATTTACATCATATAACCGTCGAAGTTGTTAACCTTTCACTGCTTGACTGGTTATGGCTCAGCCTCCTGATTCTAGTGCGTGCAGTTACTAGGTTAGCTCAGCTCTCCCTGAAACCCGAATGGTAGGTTTAATTGCGCAATTTTGGCTGTTGACTGCCTTGCACAAAGGATGAAAAGTACTGATTTCAATCTTTTCAATTCTACTCAGAGCCAGTCCTGCTCCCTTCCTTGCACAACCCTCAGCAGTTCATAGAGGTCACACATTCACTCCACTGAGTTCAAGACTGATTCACTGATAACGCTTTCTTTTTCAAGAGATACAGCGCCTTGAAAAGAAGCTACCGACATACCTGCGGGGTTTGTACATGATAAGTGCACTGAAGTCTCCCCACACGAGAGTTCGTGTGGCCAAGTGCTAGGGCTGCAACCTTTGTACCGCAGAATCCCGCGCGAATCCTGGCTTCAGCTCGCTATCCTGTGATTCTTAGCAAATCATCTAATCTGATTGTGGCCAGTGCTTTAAATGGGCCGGTACTGTCCGGTACGGAGTACCGGCACTTTTTCATTTTGAGCGGGAGAGTCCGGCACTCTACAAAGAGTAGCTGCACTTCTATTTTTCCATTTCAAGCACTGATTGTGGCTATCAATGTATAAGAGTTCGCATTCTCTTGTAAAGCAGTCCAATGCCCTCTGTACAAGTGTGCACTTACTGCACTATATTAAAGTGCAAATAAACGCCTTGTACAGTGTACTGTGACAGAGGCATCTTTTCGCCAAGTGAGACACAAAGTGGCACAGCTGCCAGAAACTCAGGCCTTTAGCCGTCTGGCTCCGGAAGCGGAATTATTCAAACCGAGGGGAATGCGTAGAAACTGCAAAGCAAACCACAGCTGAATAATACAAGCAAGTAACTCTCCCAACAAAATAAGATTACAGTTAAGCCGAAACGGACGATTATTGATTATTGAATAATTTCCTGCACCGCCCGTGGCGTATGAAATTTTAATTTAAAAAGTCACAGCTTGCAATACTCATGGGGGAATCGCGCGGAGGTGGGTGGGGGGGGAGGGGGGTTGAAATTAAAATAAAACGAAAACTTACCTAAACTGGTCCATGCCGCCTCTGCTCCTGGGCCGGGATCCTGTGTTCTGAACAGGAACAGGCATGCTGCAGCTCCCTGCCCACCTGTAAGCCAATCACAACACTGCAATGGCAGCATTGTGATTGGTGCGAAGTCCCGGAAGGCGCCCAGCCGGGCACCAGTATTCAGACCATTTTCTCTATGTAGGCTGCATGCAGCCTACATCGAGAAAATGTAGAGTGCGCATGACTGCTTTGGTCAGCCCCAGGGCCGACCAAGCAGTCAGGGCACTCCCTGACCCGCCACCCGCCCGCCCCCAACCAGGCATACGCTCCTGCCTGCCCCCAACCAGGCATACCCCTGCCGTCTGCTTTCTCGCAGCGCGAGAAGCAGAAAATAAAATATTTAAAATACCATTTTATTTTCTGCTTTTCGCACTGCGAGTAAACAGTGGGGCGGCGCTCCAAAGCTCTAATGGAGCGGCCGCTACTGCACTCAACGTGCTTACAATAGCCACAAATGCATACTTTATTTATTGGTCGATTATTATTGCAAAGATATGGACGTTTGAAAAGGCATGACCACAAAGAAGGGCCAGAAGAGGGGTTTAGGACATGCAATAAATATGTTTTGCTCCCCACAAAGTAGTAGGCGGTAGGGACAATGCCTGGATTTTTTAAATGCCTTTGCTATGGATTTGGAAACCCCTCAAGTGGGACTAGTGTGGAGCAGTGCTTTAAAGGAGCCGGTATTGCCAGGTACTAAGTCACTGCACTTTTTATTTTGAGAGGGAGAGTATCTGCACTTCTCAGCAGAGGTGCAATGCTTTTAACTAGAGCGTAGCGGCACTTCTCAGAAGCAAACAGATTCTCTGGTATAGGGTACCCGCACCTCTATTTTTCCATTTAAAGCACTAGTGTGGAGTAAAGAGCTCCTATATTGTTCCAACAATGTGAGTAGGAAGTGCCGTGCTGGGTACACTTTGCTAAAATGTAATCATGCTAACTTTACTGTGTACAACTTGTCGAAGCAATTTTTGTTACGCACTTAACCGAAGTGCTCACCTTGCAGGTTGATGGGGTTTCTAATTATACATTCGAACTACGAATTTTAAAAAATGCTGTGTTTTTTATTAGCCTCATTCCTGTGTTTCTCTTCCGTCCCATTACCAGGGCCGGACTGGCCCTAGCGGGCACTGGGCATTTTCCCGGTGGGCTGAAAGGTGGGAGCGGGTTTGAAGGGGTGGGGCCGTTTTATTGTTATTTGGGGGCCGTTTTGCTGCAATATCGACCTACCGTAAAAAAAGCAGCAGCCGTGCCAATTACATAATGTTTGCATTTGCTCATTAAAAGAGAAGAACATAAACACCCATGTCACAAAGCTCTAGAAACTTCCATTTTGACTGTAGATGTGGGCGGAGCTTTCCCCTGAGGGAAATCCTCATCCTGGCAAATACCGGGGAGATTTCTAGCCTATCAGAGCTGGTTTTTTTAGTAAATACACTTTGCAGACTCATCCCAAGGTGAAAGAATTTAAAAACAGAAAAGCAAGTTAATGTTTGCCGTTCCATAGCCCTACGCATGCGTAATATATTCAGTGTTGCGACTGTCAATGAGTAGGGTTATCGAATAGATATTAATCAGCTTTCGTTATGCATTCCCACAGTTACCCCCCCCCCTCTGCACATGTGTTCTGCATGATAAACTGATGCACACCGGAAATGACCCTGAATTGTCGACAATTCACAACACTCGCATGCGTAAATCCCACAGAAAGCCAGCAGCAGAGCGCCGCAAGTGCCTGCCAATCATATACACGTGACTTTTAAAACCAGGACGACACTTTTATGTTAATTTTTTGGAATTTTTCACTTTTGCTCACCTAAAATATAAATTATATTTTCACTTTCTTTCCTGTTTTCAGGAGAGGCAAAGATATGAGGATTGTTTGCACTGCAATGTCAAAAAAACAAAAACAAGTGAGAGGCCTGTGTGTATGTGTTTGTTGGAGGTTATTTCAGAGCAGTGAGTAAATCAGACATGACTGGCAGGGAGAGAGGGCATCGGTGCCAATCTGTATTCAAGCACGAAGGCTGGCACGACAACACTGAAGAGTTCTGCTTTTTAATGAGTAAATTCATAGCGATGCATTTTAAATGAATTTGCAGCAGCTTGCAACTGTCTGATGTGCCAAGCTTCATCAGGGCTCACATTCAAAACCAGTCTAGACAAATAAATGAATAAATACAGAATTAATCAATAAGCGTGAACAAGAAAACAAGCGTGCCAGCAAACCCGCCACTCGTCACATGAATGAGGCAAAGGGTCAAAAACTCTGTTTTCAGGTGGAAAGGTTTGTCCTACATCTTCTTTTTCCCCAACATTGAAGAAAATTGCTCAATTATGTGGTGAGTTCTATTCTTTTGGAGGAGTTTATCATGGAAAATGATTCACTAAAAGAGCAGGGGTAGCTAAAGTGACATCATGCACATTTTGACTTCAGTGACATCACAGGAAGTGACATCATAGGACCAGGCATTGATGTCACAAAGCCTTGGTGTTAATGTCGCAATAATTAACATCACTGAAGCCCATTGTTTGCCTCATAAATAAGATCTATTAATAAGTCATAAGCAGATGCTGAAAAAAGAGATTTAAAAAACAGTAAAGGCTGTGTCCACCTGTATTAATTCATAAAGGTCATATATTGAATATTTATTATGTTATTGACTTGAATTACTGCTTGTTTTTCTTAATTTATTTTGTTACGTACAACTCATGTGAATCACAGTTTCATGCATACTCCATAGTGAAACTTAGTAACAAGCTAAACATTTTGAATGCATTAAATGCATTTTACTTTATGATTGCGGTGCTGAATGTATCCATTTTATAGCATAGAAACTGCCATATCCCAGTGGCAGCTGCAGGAAGAGAACAGCGCCTACCAGAGCACAGTTTACTCTATGTTTTTGGTACTGGTTTTGCCACCTCTGAAGCCAGAAATCAAAAGGGAAATCCAGGTGTAGTAGCTGCTACCTCTGGTGACCCCTAAAGGGTGTTCATGGAGTTTAGCAGCGGAAATATTAAAAGGTCAGGCTACTGATCTCTCTGAATGACTACAATGAACATTTAAGGAGTGTCTAAAGTCCCACTTTGTTGCAAGTGTATTCAGAAAGTGCTTGAGAATTGGGGATGTCCACATCTAATGTGCAGTGGTGGAATATGTGAGGCAGAGAAACAAGAATTGACAAACTCAACACTTTTTTAGGTTGAGCATTCGAGAACTCTTGTATGTACTTTAGTATATACGTTTATGTGTTCTTTGTGGGCTCTGGAGACCAGCCCTAGGACTTGTCTGCTTCCGATTAGGGACTTTTTTTCTGTTCAACTGCCTCTATTTAACTGCCTTGATAGAAAACGACCAGTAGAGGTCAGTAAAATACCAGAATTGCTTTCTGCTTGTTCAACTGCCTCTATTTAACTGTCCTGATAGAAAATGACCCGTAGAGGTCAGTAAAATGCCAGAATTGCTTTCTGTTGAGGGACTTTTATTTTTCTGGCAACTGCCTTTATTTTCCTTTCTTGATCGAAAACGACCAGCAGAGGTCAGTAAAATACCAGAATCACTTTAGCATTCCCTCGATTCCAGTCCATAGAAGTTGCCTTCCACAAGCACCCGTAGACAATAATACTTTTTTCAATTCTTGTATTTTCAGTGAAATGACCACTGAAGGCCCTGATTTTATATTAAAAACAGAGCTTTGGACCATACCATTTCCAGCTGAAAGACACTTTTTCTCTCCATATGTCCCTATACCTGGCACGTCACGCAGTTTGGTGCTTACTCTCCCTCCATGTTAAAGAACAGTAGATGTTTCAGCACACAGGCTAATGTGCTGCAAAGCTAAATACAAATAAGGTCCCAAAGGCAAGACCGATTGCATTGCAAATGTTTTTTTAATTATATAGTGAACATTTTTCACTAACAGAGAGAGGAGGTGTATAACATGGACAGAGGACAGTTACAGCAGATGCAGCCAAAGTGCAAGCTTTACTTGCACAGATAAAAAGCAGAGCACAGCAATAGCAGCGAAAGCTTCTGTTGCAAACAAAACACAGCAGAGCTCCAGCAATACAAGCTTTCTTTACACAAAGAACAGATGCAGCCGGGCAAGCTTCCCTGACAAGCAGAATGAGTACAACACAGTAACAGCAGTGCACACCGAATAAGTGCAACATGAACAGATGCAGACCCCATATATTGACTATGAGAAAGTGGATTATTAGTTGGGTTGGAAGGTAGTTCACCACAAGTAATAGTGTCACTATTTTTGTTAGGGTCAGTAGAGGTTTCAGTAATGTTAAAATCCTCCCCTGGTAGCTATGGCACAGATCAACAGACTTAACTTGTAAACTGTGTAAAGTATTTGTAAGTATTTAGAGTGCAGGAAAAAAAGTGAAAACACAACACAATAAAAACACCACTCCAATTTATAAAAATAGAAAATAGTTTAATAAACCTAAATAAACTAAAATGATAAAAAACAATAAAGAGAACAGGAGATATGAATTTTGAAAATTTGAAATAAAAATAGCACCAAAAAGCACAAAGCGCTAAATGCAGGCAAGTGGTTCAACTAGACTGGGATACGGGTAAAGTCTAAGGCTGACCGCGATGGAGAACAGGTTGGCTATAGAGACTAAAATCGCCCCGGTCAAGAGTTACCTTCTCAAAAATAATTTTAGTCATTGATGGGTTTATCTCCATTGAATGCAGCAAGAGGAGGCCGAAGCCACAGTGTTCAATGGTGATAAGTTGGATGTATGTCATTACAACACATACTTTTATAACGCATACCTTAACAACGCATTTTTTACACCGCAACATCCATTACAACGCATTCCATTACAACGCATGTCATTACAACGAATTCTTTGAAACTACCTTTACAACGCATTCCACTACAACGCATACATTTAAAACGCATACCATTACAACGCATACCATTACATTGCATGTATGATAAGTATTGGATAGTGTAGGGGTAAAAATTACTTTCTAACTCCAGGAGGTGCAACAGTAGGGTAAGTGTTGGATAGTGTAGGGGTAAAAATTACTTTCTAACTCCAGGAGGTGCAACAGTAGGGTAAGTGTTGGATAGCGTAGGGGTAAAAACTACTATTCTAACTCCAGGGGGTGCAACAGTAGGGTAAGTGTAGGTGTAGGTATGCGTTGTAATGGTATGCATTGCAATGACTGTGTTGTAATGACATGCGTTGTAGTGGTATGCATTGTAGTGACATTCGTTGTAATGGTTGCGTTGTAATGGCATGTGTTGTAATGGATGTTGCGTTGTAAAAGTTTCGTTGTAAAGGTAGTGCATTGTAAAAGTTGCGTTGTAAGTGTTGTTTCCCGATAAGTTGCCAGAGCCCTGATGCCGTCGTTTGCATAGGCGGTACAACTTCGGGGTTCTGCGCTTTGGAGCTCTTTGGCATTGATCGAATTCATGTCGACACCGGCATCACGGAAGCTGTGGATGGAGTTGAAGTGGCCTTGGTGTCAACAGATTCTGACATGGAGCGGTGAACATAGGAGAAGCTATTGCAAAATCGGCACCAGAAGTGAAACACCTTTGGGGGATGAGCTGGACAGGTTGATCCCGTCCTGTGTTGGTGCTCCAGGCAAAAAGTCTGGACAAAGTTTTAAGTTCAAATTTTTAGGGTTAAGCAGGAGGAATACACTCTGACACTTACCTTAGGGCCCCAGGACCTTAGGGACTCCACTTATGGACCAGGACTTACTTCAGTAGAAGCTCCCAGCAGGGCCTACGACAGGTACAGTGGGAATTGGTCAGCTGGGCTCCTCATGAAAGTGTGCTTCTTGCAGCTTTTGTGGCCCTGTGGCTTCACAGGAGGTCAGCCAATTGAACATTGGACTCAACATCTACATCCTAGGTATAAAAGGGAGTAAGTCCAGCCCTTAGGATTCTCCTCACAGGTTAAAGAAGCAGGTTCAGTCCTTCTTCTATCTGGATATATAACAGCGAAAACTTCTCCCATGTCCAGAAGTGTTCTGAAGAGGGTAGTGGGTGCCACATGTATGTCCAATGCCAAGCTGCGGGTGGGGGAACTCCTGGACCCTCCCTAAGAAATGGGGAAAAACGTCCCACTTTTGCAACACTTCCTGTGTGTTTTACTGTAAACTATCCCGCAGTGCCCCCCTCTACCTAAAGCCTCCATGGCAGAATCTTTGTTCCCCTGTGCAGAGCTCCATGTGCCAACTCAAAAGTATGGCTATGCTAATGAGCCAATCCTCCCTTGTGGTCACTCCAAACCTGTTCTGGGGTAGCTCCTCTCCCACTGGAATTGGTGCCTCGCTCACTAGCAGGACAATATAGGTGCGAGCTACATCTGCCTATGAGAGGGTAGGCATGCTTCTAAAGTTAATTACGTTCCTGGACACAGCCCAGCTGGGCATTCTGGCAGAGAAAGTTCAGACTCTCTCCTTTTACTTCCTCTGTCCAAGTTGTGGAAGCCACTACACACCTAATTAAGGAACAATTCCGCACTTGCAAGAAAGTAAACACTGGCAGAAACATACATTTGGCTCTGGCAGAAAAATGGCAAATTTTAACATTTTAATTTTCAAAATAGTAACATAAAATGTGAAGTGACCATGGAGTTGGATTTTCAATTACTATAAAATGGAATTCTTTAATTATTTTTAGCTACTCCTAAACTAAAGTTAAGCATTATACAGGGTTATAGTGTAACTCAGTGCTTTCCTATGGGAGAACCAGCCTTGCCCAAGTGAAAAATTACTTTGGGGGTTTTTCACTTCTAAGACATACAATATAAAAAATACAAGTCCTTATTTTTAATTAGCATGCACACTGTCCTATGAGCATTTACGACCCACGTTAGGGGTGACTTATAAGAACTAGAAAGGAAGACTTAGGCCTGACAAAGACTTTATTTTGCTAGGTCAATTTGGCAGTTTTAAAACTGCTTTCCCAGACTACAGGTGCAGCCTTGGAGACATGTTTTGCATTGTCACTTTAGTGGTGACACAATATGTGCTGCAGCCCTCTAATTACATGTAAATTACAGGCCCTGGCTACACTGTTGTACCAGTCTCGCTCCTTTCCAGGTAATGCTCCCAGCATCTGGAACTTCCTCCAAAGGGATATTCGCTGCAACCCCTCCTTTCCGGGCTTCAAAAGAGACCTGAAACGCCATCTCCTCAACAAATACTGGTGCCTAGACATCAATCTGAACATCACTTCTATTAGGCTCCTGTGAACTGTTCATGCCTCTGTTAACCTGTTGGCCTTTCTTTCCTTGTGTACACCTTTATTGTCTTGTGTTGTCCTTCTCTCCAAGGCCCCTCAATTCATTCTTGTTTTTTTAACCTCATTTCAGTAATATCCCATCCTTCATGGCCTTATAATTGTTTCCACCTATACAGTAATTTGTTGCTCCTCTATATTTTTTTACTTCCCTTATTTTATTTTTATCTAATTCTTGAACTTATGTTTGTAGGCTTGCCCTTGATTCTGTAGAGCACTCTGATACCACTGGATCCAGCCTAGCCAGAGCTTTATGGTCCCTCAATTGTAAATTACTATTGACCTCATTTCAGTGATTCCAACCTTGTTGTACCTAAAATTGTTTCTTTGTATATATTATTGTGTGCTCCTCTGCTGACTTTCACTCCCCCTATTGTATAATTGTATGGAACCTTGAACCAATGCTTATTGCCTTGCTCTTGACTCTGTAAAGCCCTCTAATACCTAAGGGTCTAGCTAGCGCTATATAAAACCTTAAATAAATAAATATACTAGGGAACATATAAGTAAATTAAATATGCCAATTAGGAGTGTAGCCAATTTTGACGTGTTTTGGGGTCAAAGCGCATGGTGATTAATTTCCCAGTACACAGAGTAAAAAAACAGTGGCAAACCCTAGCAAAAAATGGGGGTGACAACACAAAAAGGAACATTTCCCTACATCGACTATCGTAGGAGATTCATATCATAGTCTGAATATTGAGGGCAAACTATTGGACGATATGTGTTTTTATTTTTTTTCAAACTCTTCAAAGGTAAGTTTGTATAGATTTTTGATACCTAACTCCACATCTATGTACCCTGATAATAAATATTATTATTTATTATTGGAAGGTTGTGGTAATAGGCAAGGGCAGTCTTTATCTCGCATTTATCGATCTAAAGACTGCCTTTGACCTCGTACCTAGGGACCTATTATGGAAAGTACTGGCTGATATGGGGCTGCCACACTATCTACTATCCCTACTAGTCAGACTACACCAGGACAGCTTTGCCCAGGTCAGGTGGGGCCCTGGAGGGGAGAAAACAGGCAGTATTCCGGTCGAGAGAGGAGTCCGCCAGGGATGTGTTCTGGCTCCCACCCTTTTCTCTCTCTACATCAATGGGGTGGTCGAGCATCTCCTCAAATATCCATCTGACGAGCCTTCCCTGGCTGGTGAACGCATACCGACCCTCCTCTTCGCGGATGATACGCTTTTAATCTCCAAAACCCCAATGGGACTCCAGAGACTTTTGGACAATTTCCAATCATTTTGTACTGATCGAGGCCTGGTAATAAATACCAACAAAACGAAGTACCTTGTCCTCAATCCACCGAAACAACATGTGCGTTCCCCCACCCTAAACGCTGAGCTCCTGGAAAGGGTGAAAGTTTTTGATTACCTCGGGATACGCCTTTCAGACAAAATGGACTGGACGCCACACCTAGACAAAATGCTGTTGAGCCACAAAAGGATTACAGGCGCCCTCTTGAGAGAGCAACGTTCCAGTACAACAAGGCCTATAGGAACAGCCCTTGAGATCTATACAGCTAAAGGTGTCAGCTCTGCCCTCTATGGAGCGGAACTTTGGGGCTTTTCGTCCACTGACGCTCTGCAAAGATCTGAGAACAAATTTTGCAGAGAAATAATGTCCCTTCCACAAGGCACCCCGACACTTCCTTTATTTATGGACCTTGGCTGTACCCAGATTGGCGAAAATGCGAAATTTCGCCCGTTATTATTATGGGCCCGTATTTGGCGGGTAGAAGAACTTAGTGGTTATGCCAGAGGCCTCAAAGAAATTATGTCATCTCCAAGCTGGTATAAAATCAAATGGCTAAAAGACATGAAAACCCTATTGACCAAGTTGGGCCAACTTGAATCATGGCTAAGTAGAACTTCACCCTCAAAGCAAACACTTAAAAAGCTCTATCGGGACTGGATTTGCTCTCAAAGACATTCTAGCACTTCTCTAGGCAGGCTTACAGAGGACTTCCTGATGTTCAAAGACTGTCCCAGGCGGGCACTTTATCTGGATATAATTGGAAAACCCTTTGATAGGGCCTTGTATTTCAGATTTAGAACGGTAACCTTACCACTGAACACCTTCACTAAAAGATGGAAATCTTGTATAGACAAATCTGATCTATGTCCATCGTGCCTTGCTAAACCGGAGACACTAGCGCATTTTTTGTTTGTTTGCGGCGAGTATGCTAATCCAAGGAGGGTGTGGCTGAAAAACCTATGCCGGCAGCTGGGGACTAGGAGTCATGATGTGGCAATTAGGATACTTATTTCGGACAGTCACGTACCCTATGCTTGTGCCCTAGCTAAATTTCTATCCTGGGCCTGGGCTATTCGAGCCAAAAAGCTAAAACAATCTGTTTAATTCTTTTTTAGAAAAATCTCTGGTAACTGGAATTGCTGTTTTAATTGTTTTCCTTTTTAATTTAACAAACTAACTGGCTACGTATAACTGAGCAAATATTTTCTGAAACTATTGCTTCGATCAGAGATATAGAATCTTTTTAAAATTGTACTCAAACCGTAATTTTTTATATACACTGATCTGCTTTTATGATAATGACTTTTATCGAAATAAAGCTTTTTGACTTTGACTAAATATTATCCACATTCCATAGTTCAAGCTATAGGCAGATGCAATGCACACTTACATACACATTCAGAACAGTTACAGCATGTGTTGCTTCTGTGATGTACACAGAAAAAAGGAGAGCTATCACTGGCAGATGGGCTTCGAAAGTACATGCTTTTTGCACGCATGAAGACGTACACAACAGATCAAGGCAAGAGATCTAAATGAGTTGTGAGGGTGTGACAGGCTCTAAAGTATCATCTGCCAGAATGAACTGTGGCGCACAGGTGAGTAGCTATAGGTGAGGAGCCAGGTAGTTACGGCTACAAGGAGAGGAGGCCTCTGCTACAATCTCCTAGTGATTAGGACAGGAAACATCCTTTACAACGCAACTTTTACCACACAGAGCCTTTACGACGCAACTATTACAGCGCATGCCATTACAACGCATTGCGCTGGGGGGCGCTCTAGGATAGGGAATAGATTTAATTTACTATCCAACACATTCCCTACTATCCACGGGGACTGGAGTTGGAATAGTAAATTAAACTATTCACTATCCAGCACCCCTCAACACTATGCGTTGTAAAACTTGCGATGTAAAGGCATGCGTGGTAAAAGCATGCGTTGTAATGTCATACATCCGATCAGGACTAGGTTAGTTCCTGAACTTCTCCTGATTTGAGGTCCAAGCTCCATGGCTGTCCAGGATGCACCCAATGAGCGTGGACATATCACCAGGTTCTCCCCGCCCATTTGCCGCTCATCACCAGAGTTGCTTTCAAGTATGCCATCAACACACATTCTAAAGCTCTGCCATTGATACTGCTGTCACTGAGCAGGAAATCCACTGTGAAATGTGCCTGTGACCACAGATTGGTGTGAGCAGCAGGGTGGTTGTTTGAGCCTCCCAGGCCTGGGAAGTTAGCCTGTAGGCATTAGAATCAGTCGTGTCAGCTCACATCCCACCACAAATAGAGCTGTGCACTTAAATTCACCGCAAAGATCTCCTGCTCAGGAGAATGGAACATTCTGGCTACTAGAATAGAGCATTCTAACTAAATGCATGTCCAGATGTTTTCTTTATGGTTGCCACCCTGACAACTTGTATAATAAGAACACAGGATCTCACCCTTATGCCCAAACCTTGAACCGGGGTATCCAATGCACCCAATGGTTCCTTGAGGCTCTTTTTGTTATTGTAGTTAATTTGACTCTAACTCTTTATACTTATCACTATTCAACATTTATTCTACAACAATAGGCAGAGTTCAACATTTACATGAAATCAAAAAAGTGCAGACGGCGCAGTGCTCAAAAGTGTGATAGTGTGCAGTTTTGACAATGATACATAAATACAAGCGGGAGGTCTTTTCGGGTTTGTAAATACAACCACAGTCCATTATCTATTTAAAAATTTGTGTCTACAATTTAATTGTGTGGCAAACAATGCCATCTAAAATCGTACATCCCCGTATCAGTGTGCAAGGGTGTCTTCAGGACAGGAAATACCGTCTGGCACTTCACCTCCAAGCAGTGCACATTGTTCACACGCTGGGGTATCTGGGTTCACATTTTATATTTCTTTAGGGGGACTGCACCTGAATTGGCATGCATGCTACCTTAAGCCTGAACTTGTAATCAATCAATCATTCAATCAGGATTTGTATAGCGCGGCTGCATCACCCGTGAGGGTTTCGACGCGCTGTAAAATTGGTTTAGCTGGTCTCAACCTGTTATGTATGCACTGTGAGAAGGGGCACAGCTGGGCCTGTAAGAATGGGCGGCCTCATTTATGAGGCCGTGCAACACTTTTACGCTGCTTTTGTGACGCACCAGTGGCGTAAAAAATGCGCCTTGTTGCGACATATTTACAAAGTGACGCATCTAGGTAGATGCGTCACTTTGTAAACCCCTGCGCCACTTTATACCTGCGCCAGGTATAATGTTTGCAAGGGGGGCGGATTGACGCAAGGAAGGGTCGTAGAAGTGACATGGAGAAATCTATGAGATTTCACTGCGTCACTTTTAGGACGCCGTTGCGTCAAAATCTTGCGTCTGCCTCACAGCAGGCGTAAGACTGACGCAGGCCCTTTCACATGGGGCTTGCCCCATGTGAAAGGACGCACTGCTGGAGTTGCGTCACTTTTGTGACACACTCCAGCAATGCGTCACTTTTGCGCTTACAGATACGTTAGAAATACTGACGTATCTGTAACTCCTTGCGACATGATGCATCATACATTAAATATGACGCATCAGGAATGTCGCAAGGAGTGCGCACTGAGAAGTGACGCAGCGATGCGTCATTTCTCATAAATGAGGCCCCGAGTATCTCTCCTGTCAATGTCCTGAACTCATTAGATCGGAGTAACTCAAAATTTTACAACCCTGCTCCTTTCAATTAGTAAGGATCTTACTGCAAAATGTGAGCTAGAAAGATGAAAGGATGTGGCTTTAAGACTGACGCTATATACATTTTTAAAATTGACAGCTTTTTAGACAAAGTTTACAAAAATTAACCAGAAAATCCATCATCCAACTCCCCATGAAAGGTACAGACACGCTTGGCACTCCAGAAAAGTACAACTTGATAATTTACCAATTTTTAGATAATTTAAGATAAAATCGTGCTGTATCAAACACCATTGATCACGGTTTTATCTTGATGTTCTTGCAAGAGAGCGCCCCAAACCAGCCTTAAAAAAGTGAAAACTTGTTTCTGGATTTTGGAGGAAACTATTTACGCCCGTTCCCTTTCGGCGAGTATTGTGTACTCTGCGAGTACTGAAAGGAGGAAAACATAAAAAGTATCTGATCAATGTAGTTAACATAGATAAGCGCAGCCTTACACCGATGCTTAAGCCCTGTGAACTGAGACTGCTGGGTATACATGTCAACAAAACCTAGTCAGGCGATTTTTTAAGGCAAACATTGCTTTACTTTAGCTATCTCCAGTCTAAAATACATTCCACCAATTCTTTTTTCAAATTCTCCCCCTTACCAGTTATAACATGTTGGCATGTAACCTTCATTTGTGCTTAGTAAACCTTTTTGAAACTTAAACATGAGATAAATGTTCTTCTGTTTTATGCCACACTTTAAACAACTTTCCAAACAATATTTATTAAATTCACATAACACTTTTAATCATTTTGCATTCTATTGTTTTATGCCATTTGAGACTATCGAGCCCTTGCCTTGTTTCTAATGCTATTATTTCAGGTCGATTGGAGTCCCTTTTCTTCATCTCTTCAAAGGAGTGGATTTGGTTTCCCCCACTCCTTGGGTAGCGCTTACGCTAAAGCTCTTGCGCCCTCTACTGGCAGTCAATAGCAATATTCCCCCTGGATCAGTCAGCACCGTGAGGTTCATTTTCCCGAAGCTGTCAGCAGCGAGCAGTGCGCCAGGCGGCTCTGTTCTAACCCTTGTCTCTCTCCCACGCTTTTCTTTCTTTCTCCTGTCTCACTTCTTCCTCATCGCCTGTAGCTGAAATGACAACTCGTCCCTAACATTACCCACCTTGCAAATCAAATTCAGCCAACTCAGAATACTTGAAGAATCAAACAAACTTTGGAATTATCAAGTCACAGTTTCCTTTTTCTGACGGTGGAGGGTAGCGAGGAGGATGCTGTAGTTATGGGGATAAAAGGGCCGGTTATGACACGATTCCTGCTCCAAGCTGCACCTCCTGATGGCAGCTACGAGACAGACAGACAGACAGACGTCGCTTTAGATAGGAAGCCAACACTAGAGAGGGGAAGACAGGCGTTTATTGCAGAGGGACCGGTGGAGGGAGAGTTGACAGATACATTTATGGATGGCTACACAGGCAGAAAAGCGATGGCATTGATTGGATAAATAGATGTAAAGACAGATGTGCACACGGTCAGACACACAGATAAAGCTATAGGTAGAAGGACAGGAGACACAACGACGGGAGACACAGCGACCAATTCATACATCAGCCAGACGGTCAGACAGACAGACAGAGATACAGGTAGACCGATAGAAAAACAGACAAATAGACCCAGAGAAAGACAGCCATGTAGAGAGACAGACACACAGAGTGGATGGATGAATTATGGATCGTTGGGCAGAAGGGATGGTAGAGTGGATATATGGATGGATGGATGGATGGATGGATGGATGGATGGATGGATGGATGGATGGATGGATGGCAGTGGATGGAGGAGTCAATGGATGAATGGGTGGATGGATGAACTATGGATGGATGGGTGGAAGGTATGGTAGAATGGATGGACGGCAGAGTGATTGGATGGATTATGGATGGATGGATGGATAGATGGATGGATGGACAGATGGATGAGGGAATAGACAACAGAGTGCATGGAGGAGTGGATGGATGAAAGAGTGGCTGGACAGGTAAGTGGATGGATGAATTATAAATGGATGGGTGGATGGAATGGTAGGGTAGATGGATGGATAGCAGAGTGTATGGATGGGTAGAGGAGTTGGCCTAACGGCTAGGGCGGTCGACCTCAAATATGGGGAACCTGGGGGCATATTAACAACAAATAGCGATATTTATCGTTAAATGCGCTTAGCACATTTTTTTATCGCTGTATGTTATTGCAGAGATAAAATGCTATTAGCAACCTTTATCTCTAATGCGATAGCCTCTCAATGCGTGAATATCGCTGGAAATCCAGCGATATTCAGGCATTAACGCTAATGGGGACTTAACCTGATTATCCACCTCCCATTGGATAAACAGATTAAGTCATGGTCTGAGTAGGTGTTAAGTTCTGGTGATATTCGCTCTTAGCGCATCTTTTTTAATCGCACAGCCTGCCTTGCTAATAGGCGATAGCTGTGTTAGCGACTGCTTTCAGTCGCTAACAGGTTGGGTACGCCCATTTTGCATGTCATTAGCGAAAAATATCGCTGACATGCAAAGTGGGCCCCAAACCGGTCGCTATCGCCTAAGAGCTGTCGCTAACTACTGTTAGCGACAGCTTGCTTATAGGGCGATAACATTATCGCTGCTTTAGCGAGGAAAAGTTCCGCTAAAGCGGCGATAATGCCCTTGCTAATATGCCCCCAGGTCCGAGTTTCGGCTAGGACGCTGAACATCCTGTATTTCTGGGCAAATCACTTATTCTCCCTGTGCCTAACAAAAATGAATGTGGCCTCATGAAACGCAACTGGTGCTTGTGTAAAGCGCTCTGATACCAGGTACCTTCGGGTCAAGTTTGAGCTATGTAAAACTCCGTAAAAAAAAATGGGTGTGTGGATCACAGACTTTAAATGGATGTAATAGACAAAAAAAGCCCCCGCTTTTCTTAAATGACTGCTATAAATACTTAAATAGGAGAGGCAATGGGCTGAAACGAATACATTAAACGGTTCTTCATTGCAAGCTTTAACAGTACTAAAATTGGCGTTTCCTGAAGAGAATGTGTAGAAATTCCTTGAAGCCGCTGCCAAGCAGCGTGTGAGGTCATGAGTATATAATTCTTTTCACTTGCTGTATTGCTAAGAGTGTGGCATTCTCACACTTGCTTCATTTCTCTCATAGCCAAGGGCAGTCCATCTCTTCTTAAAATATGTGATCATCTTCAGAAAAAAATCACACTTTTGAGAGGAAAAGAAAAATGCGTGTTGTTGGGGCAGTGACTAGAGTCTACAGACAAGACAGGGGACGCGTATATTAATGGTGGATGCTTACAATACTGACTGGTACTCATAATATAAAAAAGAAAACAATGGTCAAAATCAAAAATATTTTGGCCCCAAAAAGCAGACATTACTATAATAGTCTCTGGCTCTGAAGATAACTACTTTGAATGTGAAAGAGAAGAATGCTGCCACCCACAGTGAAGCCAGTCAGTGGCTAAAGTGGGCTGCCCCATACTGTAGTGGGTGGAAAAATGTGAATGGAATGCCTCAGGGACCCTGCATCCCCAACTAGCTTCACTTGCAAAAGTTGGTATTTTTGAACTTTTGGGTGGGTTTCCCGGGGCCCATCAGGGTCCAAGCAGCAAATACTAAAGGAGAGATGGTAGTGCTGCCTCACCTCTCAGTCTCATTAGACGCAGGGGTCCCCTAGGGCCGAATTAAACTGTAAGGTGGAGGGACCCCATGTGACCCCCATCCTGAGCGTTTAAAGGCACAGGGGTCCCCCACACCCAGGCTGCACCTTATCTAAAAAGGGAGATGGTTTTTATGCCCCCGCCCTTCGAGCCTTCTTGGGTAATGGGGACCCCATCACCCTGGCCACAGGTGGATGCCCTGGTGCCCACCTGGGGATCCACAAACAACATGTTGGGGGCCAAAGGGGAGCCCCGTGGCCTCAGATAACTCCCTGCATGCTGCAAGAGACAGCAGTTGTTTTTTGCGTGCTCCCTCAGGGCAGTAGCAATATCTGTTCTGGTTACCTGCCCGCGAAGAGTGCGGGCAGGGAAACAGAACGGAATTCTACTCCTAGTCAGCGGGAGCATGTTTAAATCTCCTGCCGTCTTGCAGTCTGTCTGCAGACTTGCAATTTAGCTCCCGCTCTGCAGTAACAAGCTTATGTTTCCCTGCCAGCACTGGTGCGGGCATGGTAACTACTGTCTCCCAAGGGTGCCCGCACTGTTGCGGGCAGGGCAACTACTGTAGTCTGGAGGTGGGCTCACCAGGACACAGTAACTGAGCCGGCCCTGGGGGATGGTGTCACAGGGGCCTTTAAAGCCTCAGGGAGGGGCCATGTGGCTCACCTCCCTTTTAATTACTGTCATTACCTTGGAGGATGGATGGGGTCCCCGGGGCCATTTTAAGGCAAGGGGAGGGGGACACGCCCCTCTACATTTATTTACTCAGCCCCAGGGAATGGGGTCCTCGGGCCTTTTTAAGTTGTGGGAGGGGGGCCACATACCCCTGACCCTCCCTATTTTTACCCCGGCCCCTAGGGATGGGGCCCTAATGGTCTCTCAGAGGCTCGGGGAGGAGCCATGGGGTTTCCTCCCCAAAATATAAACTTACTTTTGCCTTCCGGCTCTGGCTCACTCTGTTTATTTTTAAAAAAAGACTTGTGGAGCCAACGCTTTTTGAAACTTTTGCAGTAGATTTGTATATCCTCCAGGGTACTGCTAACCTGCCAACTTATGTCTTTTTTCTTAGGCCTAGGGTCTGAGTCCCTAGTCATAAGATGGCTGCTACCACTTCATGGTTGATGTAGTGGAAGCCAATTAGACCTCAGCTTGAGATCTGTTGGATACACGGAGACTCCACATCTGTAGAAATTCAAATTATTTGAGCAATAATTGTTCAAGATATACCAAACATATCTTCTCCAAGTAACCAAACGTACTATTTCAGGACCAAGATCAACCTTACTGCCAAATTTGGTGTAAATCTGTTCAGTGGTTTGGGCAGTAGCCTTGTCTAAAGTTTCTACAGAAAAATGAATGGGGAAAATGCTTTTTGGGACCCCCCTTTTTCTTGGCCCCTACTTGATGGAAAACACTACAACTTTTCCATGGGCAAACTAGTCAAAAAGTAGCACTTCTTTTGTAAAGCTTTGTGGAGATTTGTCAAATGGCGCCAAAGTTCTTAGCTATAGAAAAAAGGCATTTCCTATGAAAATGCGATACTGACTATAACTACCCAGTGGCGACCCACACTGGGTAATACTCCATGCCTCAAAGGGAATTGTTTTGAACCAGAAGGCTGGTTTCGACACGTAGAGGCCAGTTTCGGCCTCCAGGAGTGGTGGTGCACATTACGCAATCCCAGCAGCAACTTGAAGAGTTGATCACGTTCTAGAGCGCATTAGTACTTCTGCACATGGGGGCTGAATTTATAATTTTTTCCAGGGCTGTTTTAAGTTCCCAGTCTGGCCCTGTGTATGTGTGTGTGTATGTATATATGTATATAGATATATGTATATATATCTATCTATATATATATATTCACTTTAAAAAACATAGGTTTCAGGCCTTATATAGTTAGGAATTAGCATTTAAAAAACCATTGAAATTGCTCCTATATAGTTAGTTTTACTAACTATATTTCGCGCACCTGCAATCCACTGCTGATGATGTCACATATTACATCATTAATGACATGGTCAGTGACATCACTGATGACATCTCAAATGACATCACTGATGACATCACTGATGACATCTCATTTGACATCACTAATCACATCACTGATGACATCATCCAGTGACTGTGTGTTTCTGTAAAGTTTAAATATGTTTTACATATTGAAGAATGAGTGGATGTATAAGTGTCTGGATGAAGTATTTAGTAGGTGCGTGACTGACTGTATGAGTGAGTAATTAAATGTGTCTTACTAAATGCATTGGTTAGTGACTAAACTGTCTGAATGTGTGCATCAGTATGTCTGTTGTGTAAGCTGCTGCATGTGTTGATCAGTAGCTATATGAGTGGCTATATGGGTTATTGATTGGTTGCCCAAGTATTTGAATGGGAGACTGAGTGTGTGTGTGGGTGGCTGGGAGGTGTGTGACTTTGTGCATAGATGTGTGAGCAGTTGATTCGCTAGGTGTATGAGTTCAAGAGTGCATGTTGAAACAGCTATATGGGCGGTTGACTGTGTGCATGGGTGTGTTGATGAGTGAATGGATATCTCAGTGCTACATGTCCAAGTAAGTACATATGTAAAACACAGTGCATGAGAGAGTTGGCATATATAAATGACTATACATGAGAGCCAGTGAATGTGCGAGTGGCTGTATGGATCATTGTGTACTTGTATCAGTGATTTTATAATTGAGTAAGTATATGTTAGTATATGTTTGAATAAGTAAGGTGTTGTGTGTATAACTGTATAGTTGAGGAAATGGAAGTGTGATTGATTCTTTGCATGACTGACTAGGTGTGTGTCTATCTAGGTGTATGAGTGCATATGATTGTGTTGTATTGATGAGTGACTGTATGTATGAGTGATTCTATGGGTGAATGAGTGATGTGTGTGTAGACCTAGGAATCAGTGAGTGCGTATGTCAGTGGTTCCCAAACTTTTTTGACCCGTGGCTCCCTTGACCTAATCGGCAGTTGGCCGTGGCTCCCCACCATTTTTTTTTTACCGGTGGGCGGGATGTAAGACCGACCTCGGGAGTACTTCCTGTTGTCTTCCTTAAAGTAATTAGGACGCAATGAAGGTATTATAATGATATTAATAACAAAATAAGAAGATAGCAGGGTGGCGCACTTAATGCACCTGCAAATACTGGAAGATGAGGATCGGGTATTTACTGGAAGTGGTAAATACCTCCAAATTCTGAGCTCCACTCCATTGTAAATGGGGCATAACATGAAGGTGTGGCATTGAAGCACCAGACTGTTGTTTTGCCTTTTTGCCCGGAGTTTTTGCAAATACATTTTTGGAAACCCATCAGTGGAAAACTGCAAGGGTGCAGTCATGACTGCAAAATACAGGTGTTTCATTTGTGTGTGCTTTGCTTTGTTCCCACCTGTCCTGGTTAATTTCGGACTATTAAACACCCCCCCCCCCCCCAGACCTGCCACCGTGTGCCCCCTGTAATGTACCTTTTGCTACCTCTTGTATTTTGTTTGCTCTTATTACTGCCTCATGTAACTTAGCGTTTGCTTTTATAATTTGGTCACTTGTAATTTTCTCATGTATCATTACTGTTCCTATTGTGAAGCGCTCTGAAATCTTCGGGCACTCCACGTAGACCTCCCTTCACACTATCTCCCACTGTAAAGCCGAGAACACACGGGTACAAGGAAGACAAGCTGGAAAAAGACTTAGAAAAGCCACTGTTCTGAAGGGTTTGATCATCTGGCTCGCTTTTAAAAATGTATGGCTTGTAGAGAATCGAGTGGTACTAGAATGAACCCTTGTTACATAAGGATGGTCATGGAATCATATTAAAGTGAGCCCTGCTTTAACCTGAAATAAAAGAAACACCAGGCTAAAACATCATATTAATGTCCCGGCCGACGGTGCAGGTGGGTTTGAGGAGAAAATAGATAATCTAGTTAAGACTTCAAGCCCTTGTATGCTGTGGCAGTTTAAACCTCTTGTAGTGGCGAAGACCCTCGGTTCATGTGTCTCTTGTCTAAGAATACCCAAGGCCTCTGTGCAGGTCCCAACACCCAGGTGACACAGATTGGATTAACCCCCTCGGTGTCTGGTGAAGTGCACATGGGGCAGAAAAATATAAACTGGGTCACAGCTCCCCAGAGCACCAGGCAGAGGGGACAGACCCCCATGTCACCTCTCTCCTCTTCCACTTGGCGTCAGCAGGTTTAGGGGAAGGCAGACGATTCTAAAGCAAAATTAATAAAGGTTTAGATGGCAGTATGGGGAATAATCCTATCAGACAGAAAACACATCTGAGGTGGGATCTGATTATTCCGAGGGTGAGAATCCTAAAGAGTTCCACTGTTCCACGCCTTGGCTTTGTTTGTAAAGAAAGGCAGAGCTCTAGAACAGCTATCCCGTCCGCTTTGTTACAGGTGTATAATATTCTATAGTAGCCGTTACCAGCAAAATCGAAGGGCTTTCATGCGGAGCCCAGTGAAATCGCGCGCCACTACACTTGCTACTGTTCAAATGATTGAAGAAGCATTAAGATTAGACATTCCTGCATTCATCTGCGACGACGCTTACTTACCGATTTGAACAGGATCCTACGAAGCGAGGCACAGCAGGGCATGGCACAACACGGAGGTCACCAGCAACGAGGCGAGGCAGGGCAGGGCACAACACGGAGGTCACCAGCAACGAGGCGAGGCAGGGCAGGGCACAACACGGAGGTCACCAGCAACGTTTCTCCGATGCTCCAAGCTGAAGTACAAGTACGTGTGTGTACAAGTACAAGTACGTGCGTGCGTACGTACGCACGGAAGCGTATGGCGGCAGTGTAATGGGCAAAACCATTCCAAAGGTAGTATTTTTAACCCCCCGCATGTTGGGCTGAAATTCATATGACCCATTTCCTGCGTGGCGGCGCGGCGCCCCTGGCTGTTCATCACGGCGCACCAGGGCGCCGCGGCGCACACTTTGGGAACCACAGGCGTATGTAGTAACTGGTATTGGTGTGTCAATGGTTTCAAGAATGGTAGTCTGTATTTAACACTGGGTGTATCAAAGGTTATATTAGAGTGTGAGGAGGTGCATCGTATTATCACATGAATGATATCATCAGTGATGTGATCAGTGATGTCAAATGAGATGTCATCAGTGATGTCATCGGTGATGTCATTTGAGATGTCATCAGTGATGTCATCAGTGATGTCACTGACCATGTCATGAATGATGTAATATGTGACATCATCAGCAGTGGATTGCGGGTGCGCAAAATATAGTTAGTACAACTAACTATATAGGAGCAATTTCAATGTTTTTTTAAATGCTAATTCCTAACTATATAAGACCTGAACCCTATGCTTTTTTTAAGTGAATTTGCAAGGTTTTTAAAATGCTAATTCCTAACTATATAAGGCCTGAAACCTATGGTTTTTTAAGTGAATTTGCAAGGTTTTTTAAATGCTAATTCCTAACTACATAAGGCCTAAAACCTATGGTTTTTTAAGTGAATTTGCAAGGTTTTTCAAATGTTAATTCCTAACTATATAAGGCTTGAAACCTATGGTTTTTTCAGTGAATTTGCAAGGTTTTTTAAATGCTAATTCCTAACTATATCAGGCGTGAAACCTATATTTTTTTTCAATAAATTTCAAAGGTTTTGTAAATGCTAATTCTATTAGCGGATAACATTTATATATGTTATTATCCTTCTGGGACCACCTGAGCAGCCATCTTGTTTCTCAGGAGAAGTGAGGCACAAGAGAGCACAAAACAAGAGTGGAAAACGTGAAAAGGTGGCAGGGTTGAGACCCCCTGACCCCCTAGCCCTTCTCAGGGGGTCCCAGAAGGACAACCAAGTGCAAAAAATTATTATTTTTTTAAAATCACGGGGTACGCGCATGGTACGCGTACCGTACGCGTACAGTGTTCGTACCCCGCAAATTTTTTTAATTTTATTTTTTTTTTGCCCTTGGGAGTCCTTTTGGGACCCCCTGAGAAGGGCTAGAGGGTTGGGGGGTCTCCACCCTGCCCCCTTTTCGTGTTTTCCACTCTTGTTTTGGGCTCTCTTGTGCCTCAGTTCTCCTGAAAAACAAGATGGTGGCCAACACTTCCTGGTTTGGACAGTTTGGACTGTTGACAGTCGACTGCCAGCCAATCAGAAACTCGCTCGCGCACGTAAGGGTACGCGCACGTACGCGTATGGTGAGCACATATAGATACATAATTTGCTCAAATTCAATTTTCTCAACAACTACTGTAGGGATTTTCACCAAATATAGATAAGGCACTACTGCATACCTGTGCCTACCATTTTGCCAAGTTTGGTGTAATTCCGTTCAGCCGTTCGGGCTGTAGCTGTGTCTAAAGGTCCCATAGAAAATGCCATTTGAAAAGTTTCAAATTCAATTTTCTCAAGAACTACTGAAGGAATTTTCACCAAACATAGCAAAGGCACATCTGCATACCAGGCCCTACCATTTTGCCAAGTTTGGTGTAATTCCATTCAGCCGTTCGGGCTGTAGCCGTATCTAAGGGTCCTATGGAAATTAACATGGGGAAAACATGTTTTGGGACCCCCCTTTCGGCCCCCGCTTGACGAATCCCCCCGAATCTTTCAGGAAAGGAGCGGAGCGGAGCTGGCCAAAATTCTGGAAAATTACGCACAGATTCCTCAATCAGCGCCAAAGTTATTCCCAATAGAATGTTGAGCGCATATAGATATATAATTTGCTCAAATTCAATTTTCTCAACAACTACTGGAGGGATTTCACCAAATATAGAAAAGGTACTACTGCATACCTGTCCCTACCATTTTGCCAAGTTTGGTGTAATTCCGTTCAGCCGTTCGGGCTGTAGCCGTGTCTAAAGGTCCCATAGAAAATGCCATTTGAAACATTTCAAATTCAATTTTCTCAAGAACTACTGGAGGGATTTTCACCAAACATAGCAAAGGCACATCTGCATACCAGGCCCTACCATTTTGCCAAGTTTGGTGTAATTCCAGTCAGCCGTTTGGGCTGTAGCTGTGTCTAAATGTCCCTATGGAAATTAACATGGGGAAAACACTTTTTGGGACCCCCCTTTTTTCTCTGCCCCCGCTTGACGAATCCCCCCGAAACTTTCAGAGAAGGAGCGGAGCGGAGCAAACCAATTTTAAGGAAAATTACACGCAGATTCCTCAATCGGCGCCAAAGTTATTCCCAATAGAATGTTTGGGATTTCCTATGGTAACTTGGTCCTAACTATATATACCTATTGGCGACCGCAGACACAGACGTGGACACAGACTCTTCAGTTAGCTGGTGCCAAAATCTCAATTTATTGATGCAAACGGTGCTGTCTCTGACGTGTTTCGGCCCCACCGGTGGCCTTGATCATATATATCCATACTAATATAATAAAGAGAGAGCCCAAACCTTTGAGGCGGGTAATCTCAGAACCCACAGCACCCATCACAACACCCAATACAGCGTTGGAAAGGGCAGTTGCAGCAAAAGGACATAGGCTATGCAGACGCCCACCATATACATTTAAAAGGTAAAAGAACCGTGCCAGCAAAGTAGTCCCTTGTGGGCGTGTCTGCGTTGTGCTGTGGGCGTGTGCTGGGGGCGTGACAAACGCTGGGGGCGTGTGGTATGTTCCGCCCTTCATGCCATGTCTCATATCGTGTGCTAATCCCACCCTGCTCCCTTTAAATACCCCTGCACCCCATAATCATAACCCACCCTTACTCCTTAAAATACCCCAACACCCTTAAACACTAACCCATCTTAACCCTATGAATATACCCTGTACCCCAAAACCCAAACCTATCCCTAAACCCTAAAAATACCCCTGTACCCCAAAACCCAAACCTAGCCCTGAACCCTATAAATACCCCTGAACCCTAAAAATACCCCTGTACCCCAAAACCCAAACTTAGCCCTGAACCCTAAAAATACCACTGTACCCCAAAACCCAAACCTACCCCTGAACCCTAAAATACCCCTGTACCCCAAAACCCAAACCTAGCCCTGAACCCTATAAATACTACTGTACCTCAAAACCCAAACCTACCCCTGAACCCTAAAAATACCCATGTACCCCACAACCCAAACCTAGCCCTGAACCCTAAAAATACCCCTGTACCCCAAAACCCAAACCTACCCCTGAACCCTAAAATACCCCTGTACCCCAAAACCCAAACTTAGCCCTGAACACTGAAAATACCCCTGTACCCCAAAACCCAAACCTAGCCCTGAACCCTAAAAATACCCCTGCACCCCAAAACCCATACCTATCCCTAAACCCTAAAACTACCCCTGTACCCCATAACCCAAAACTATATCTGAACCCTTAAAATACCCAAACACCCAAAAACATATACCTCAGTACCCCAAAACATATACCCCTATACCCATACTTACCTTATCCAAACATTAAAAAAAAACATGCTTTTACCATTCATGCATTTACAACGAATTTCGTTGTAAATGTATGCGTGGTAAAAGCATATAAAATGTAATGCCATGTGTTATAATGGCATTGCGGAGTCATGGTACTTTCGTAATGAAAGTATGCGGAGTGATGGTATGCGGAAATAAAGTTGCGGAATAATGGGTGTTTACCCTCCCCCGGTAAGTACATTGGTGGCATGACGGCCCACATCTCCAGCAACATACTCATATTTTTTAACCATCCATTTGAAAAATGCACAGGTCTCTCTCATTGATGGCCAGCACCGACATACACTTTTAGACACACCTCCCCCCACAATTCTAGAATTGCGAACCTTAGAGCTGGGGAGCTACGTTCAAATCTCGGCATCAGCTCAACATCCTGTGATTCTTGGCAAATCGCTCTGTCTCCCCGTGCCTACCACAATTGACTGTGTTCTTCTGTAATGTAAATTGTGCTCATGCCATGTTGTCGAGTTTGCGCTACATAATATTGCAAGTGAAAATAAAGTAGGGAAACTCGAGTTCACACACTACTGAACGCGCACTCTTAGGTGCATCAGCAGTGCACTGTGAATCGGAGCGTTTCACAGGCCTGTCACAGATAAGAAATGCTATCAAAACGAAATCCTACAAAACAATATAATACTGGCCGTCAGCAATTCATACCCGGACAACGTCGGGACGGGCTGCTAGTGTACATATATATATATATATATATATATATTTATATATATATGTATATATGTGTTTATATATAGATAGATAGATAGATAGATAGATAGATAGATAGATAGATAGATAGATAGATAGATAGATAGATAGATAGATAGATAGATAGATAGATAGATAGATAGATAGATAGATAGATAGATAGATAGATAGATAGATAGATGTGCTCACTGACAAAATGGTTGGCATTTCAATAAGAGGTTAGATGTTTAGAGTTAGGCGTGGAAATAAGCAAAAACATAACGATGAAAAAAAGGAAACCCACTAAAGTTACCCAGCTATACTTCAGTGAGCTAACTATAGCAAATGCCCCCGTGATGCACTGCTTTTGACCTCACAAATTACTAGAGGTGGGCATGCCACTGAAAGCTCTAGCCAAGCTCCAGCCTTAACCTTGGCTCTGGCTCAGTTCAAGGTTCTGTTGGGACCAAACCCCTAGCGAGCCGAGCTTTCATGTGGCTTCTACTTGCCACCATCCCTCTACCCAGGATGTAACATTAAGGTCTGATTAGTCGACTTTGGAACTGGGGATTCAGGTTTGCGTTTCAGCTCAACATCCTGTGATTCTGGGGGCAAGTCACTTAATCTCCCTGTGCCTTCAAACAATAAATATGACCTTGTGTAATGTAGCTGGTGCTCACGTAAGTGCTCCATTACCTTTGGGTCAGGTTAGCTTGTTCACCAAACTCGAAATCAGTCCCTTAATCTCTATATTCTGGCAAAGCTTTTTCTGATCAGTCCTCTAGCTCCTTGCTCATCAGGGTAGGCTTCTGAGCACCAGGTCTCTCTACAGCTAGGTCTCCAGCAGGTCTAGTCCTCTTGAGTCACCTGGGCCCACTTGGAATAATGAGCATCAGGATTCACTGAATCCTTCTGTGAGTCATCTTCTTCCAGCGGTAGCCAGGCAGTGATGTAACAGTAAACCCTGCAGCCCTCGCGGGCCCCGAAGCTTGCGGGGGCTCCCTCTGGCACTGTGAATGGGCAGCGGGCCCCTGGCCTGAGAGCTCCTGACTGAGTATGGAGCATTGGGGGCCCTCTCGAAGATATCTGCAGAGGGACCCACTCAAGTTTTGTTATGCCACTGGAGCCAGGGGTCACGATTCTTTCTCCAGTTGGGCCTTCTTCTTCAGATGGGGTCTTCCCAGGTTCAGGAATGTTTTGAGGAGGAGGAGGTGGTGGTGGTGCCAGAATTATCCTTATAACTAACTATTGATTACCGAAATTCTAAAGACCGATCCTAACATTTTTCTCATGCTCCCACCCCCTCCATGTGCAGCACTTCCTCTTTCCCTTACTGTAAAATTGCCCAACAATCCCTATTCCAAGATGGCAGGACCAAGCTGCCACCGGGCAGGCCTGTCTATAGCTTCTTGGTTACCTTCCACCCAATAGTGTCAAATATGGTTTTCCGCCTTAAGGTGTCTTGAGACTAACAGTCTTGAAGGGTCCTTGAGAGGAACGGATAAGCCCTGCTCAAAGATACTGTTTGTTCTCTCAATTATTCCTACCCACTCCCACAAAACTGATGCAAGCTAAGTGGTCATGAGGTTCCGTGACGATTGTACATGGTGTTTTCGACTCGCACGAATATGGTCGAGTCTGGTATCTACGAACCGCAAATGACGAGTTTAGTGGGTGTGCGCAGTTTCGCTGTGCTAACCTAAATCGTTCGTTTGTTACGTGGGTTATTCATCTGTACCCACGGGTTCCATCTTAGATATGGCATCCATTTTGTTTCTTGCCCTCAAGTAGTCAGCGAACGGACGTTGTCCGCTTCGCGACCCTGGGATTCCCAAGACATCCGCGGAAGACACATGTTCTTTGAAATTGTCTTTATGACGAGGGGGATGATACTGTAAGGCAGATGGCCCCGCTCGAGGCTCATCTTGCCGTGCCGGACTATTGTCTCAGCCGTGCATCTCATTAGGCACGTCCCTTTGATGCCTGTAGCTCGTGTTTCCTAATACCTCCCCTTTTACACCCTTTTCGATCTCCCCACTGTTTCCATCTTCCTCTGCACCTGTCCTTGTTCCTTATTCGATCTGTTTTACTGCCAATTGGAATGTACTAATGGTGGGAAGATGGGTTTTTACAGTTGGGAACCGCCAAATGTTTCCGCACTTATGCCCCGGACCTTGGATGTATCAAAGTGACCAAAGCGACCCCTCTCGGGGATAATTATGGGAACCGAGTTGTAAACCTTTGTGTACCATGTAACCCTATGGGAGAAATCTGTATAAAAGGAGCGATCCACAGTAGCAATTTGAAGCAGTCTCCTCGAACTTACACTCGTTGTACTTCCTGTGACTTCTGTGTTCCCTGCAGTAAATAAACCTCGAATCTTTGACGCCGAAGGAAGTGTCCCGTGTCTCTGTCATTTGTACGCCGGAGCAGGTTACCCACGAAGGTTTCAGGTGTTGTCCCCTGGCACCGCTGGGTCTTAAATAACCCAGTCCTTCAGTTGGCGCCCAACGTGGGGCTGCATCAGTGGTACCGGTCCAAGCCCGACGATCGTGAGGAACTTCGTGTGAAATCTCTGAGGGAAGGTGCACTCCGCTTCATCGATCCTGTTGTCGAAACAAGTGGCCCGAAGACTTTTCCCGCGAAGATTCCCGCCTCCTGACGGCTGCGACGGACTGCTGCCCTGACTGTAGACCTGTTTTGGCGCCTGGCGTAGACCTTGGTATAGCGAGACGATTGACGGGCCTTCCAGGTGACGCCATCGATCTTTGAGTTAAGTATTTGTGGGTCGCTCCCAGAGTCCTTAGTTGTGGTTCTTCGTTGTTGCATGGTTCCATTGCATTTGTGGTTCTTAGTACTTGGTTCTTTGTTGTATTATTTGACATCTGCAGTTGCCAAAAACCGAGGGTTTTCGGTCTTTGCTGGGACTTGGTAAATCCCGTAACCCTTGACGTTTGTGAAACTCGGCTAGTGTGCACGATGCCTGGTCGCAGTACTTTGTTTAGTTGTTTTAGACGTTGTGGTGCGGATTCCCGACTGGAGGACTCGTGTCCGATACCTCCGGTTGGAACTCCCACTTATGAGCTCTACAGTAAGCACGGGCTAGGCCCGATTACTTTTAATGAATACTGGATTCGTTATACCAAAAAAGATGGTGCCCTTAGTTGGCCACCTCATGGTAGTTTTGAGACCACGATCTTAGATAATCTTGAGGCTAAATTGTTTGAGAAAAAGTCAAGGCCGGCCATGTTTGATGCTTTTCGGTTGTGGCGTAAAGAAGCCCGACAGAAAGAGATCAGACAGACTAAACGTAATCAGAGAGATGGTGTTGCTACCATTGTAAAGAAAGCAGAGCAGTTTCAGCGTGATAATTAGGATAAGGAAAAGGAAGTGTTTGATAGGCTATAGCGTATGTCCATAGATAAATGCTATCCCGCTTTGCCAACGGAGTCGGATAAGAAGGAAGAATCAGTTGAGGATCCTTTAATGTCTTATCTTATGAAGTCACCACCTCCGTACGTACAGGGTACTGCAGCTCCTGTGGTCCCCCATGTACCTGTTCCTCAACCTGTTCCTCAACCTGCACCCGTTCCTCCGACTGTTCCCGTTCCCTTGCCTACTGCTATTCCTACTGCTCCTCCGCTTCCACATACTCCTGCTCCCGCTACTGCTCCTGCTCTACTTACTCCTGTTGCTTCTTCTGTTTCTACCCCTTCTCTTGTTAGTCCTTTGTGCTATACTTCTCCATCTATTCGAAGTCGTACCCCTCCGGTTGCGGCTAGTTTCTTTAATTCTCTTGGACCTGTTCTTGGGTCCGCTGGTTCGGACGGTCCTCAAAGACGTAGTCAGCTCCCCGGTAACAGGGAACGTGCTGCGCTATATAATATGGCGATGGGTTGGATGGCGCACCCTCTTAGAAATCCTCCACGTGCTGTACTTAAGACGTTCTGTCAATTCAATGTACCGACACAAAGATACGTGTTCGAAGAAATGTGCAAGGTTCTGCGCGATCAGATATCGGCTGATGCACCTGATGATGTGTTGACCGCTTTGTCTGATCTACAGCTTCAGTTCTCGAACGGACTGATAGTGGATACTAACGTTCGACGTGCTGTTGAGCGGTTGTTATCTTTCCGTCCCACTCCTATACCCCAAGCCTTGTTCGTTGAGGATGTTGAGAGTCAGTTAGATGCGTCTGGTCAGTTTCCTATGCGTGAAGTTCCACCAGTATGGATGCCAGGTGATGCTGCTCAAAATCCACCGATTCTGCCACATATCCAGAGAGTATGGATACATCTCCCATGGAAAAGATCAGAAGTGTTGCAGGTGAAACAATCTTTGCCTGACCCTCGCAAAAATCCTGCAGGGTACTATAAAGAATTGTCACAGCTTGTAGATGCTACGATAATGAATCTTGCCGATATTGATATGCTGGTTGGCAATATCGTACCACAACCGGTATGGGCCAAGATTCGGCACGAGGATCATGCAAACGAATTAGGTGGCGATTGGGCTGCTCTTACTGCGGCCGATACACGACAAGTCGGTGGGGCTAAGCCTGAACAGCTCATCACTGCTCTCCCTCAGAGAATCATTACCTTAATGAAAACGCTTATGCCAGCTATGAGGGTGAACTGGGACAAATTGTCAGCCTGTAAACAGAAGAAAGACGAGAGTGTCTCTGATTTCTTTACGAGATTTGAGGAGGCATTCATCGACCATAGTGGTCAGGATATGGGCACTGAGGGTGGTCAACGGTTGTTCGTGGACAAATTTGTCTCTAACTTATTGCCCGACTTGAGCAATAAATTAAAAAATTCTGAGAGTGCGTGGGCTGTCTCTACGTCCGCTCAAATATTGGCTACGGCACAGTATTATGAAAACAGAGAAAAAGAAGAGAACGATCGTGCTGATAAAAAGACGAAAGAACTTAAAACAAAAGTGTTGTTGCAGCAGGCCTATCCTCCGCGTTCAAATCAGAACGCTCCTCAGCAAAATAGATCGCAGTCGCAATCGAATAGGTCGCAACCTCGAAATGACTCCTCTTCCCAAAGGTCTTCGTTAGGGTACAATCAGTGTGCCTATTGTAGACAGGAGGGTCATTTAAAATTCAACTGTCCCGTTCTAAACGATCGTAACAGTGGTAACTCATCTAGAGGAGGTCGTGGTGGTTCTCAGCAGACATCACGTGGTAGGGGTCGAGGCGCTCCAAATGATCGTTCAGATAATTCGTCAAATTCTAACAATTGTTTTGACCAGCGTGGATCATCGCAAGGACGATCTGCGCAGTATAATGTAGATGATTATTACGTCGATCAGGGAACTGACGACAGTAATTACTAGGACAGCCATAGACAAGGAGAGGGAGTGGTATCAGTTCCGGTTGATCAGAGAGGGCCTTACGTCGCAGTTGCTACATCGGGCGTCGTTGAGCCTTTTCTGTTGGACACTGGTGCAGCGAAAAGTTCCATAATGCATTCGAAACTCCCTGGCGCACCTTTGTCTGGCTTAACAAATGTTTCCGTTGGATTCTCTGGCGCCCCCGTTAGCAATCCAGTTTCGCGCCCTTTGCCCCTTACAATTGGGCCTCGTGAGCTTCAAGCTCCATTGATTTTAACTACTGGTTGTGGTGAAAATCTTTTGGGCCTGGATTTGCTAAAACGTTTGTATGCAACTTTGTATTGTTCTCCTGCGGGTGTAAAGCTTACGTTAGGAGAGAGAGTTGTCTCTCCTATGTATTTGTCTCTCGATAAGCTTCCACCGGAATTGAGTTCTCTTCCTGCATATTTGTGGGCAACAGGTCCCAATGACATGGGCCTGCTCGACATCTCCCCTTATGTTGTTCACGTGAAATCTAATGTGCGATTGCCACGTATTCCCCAGTATCGTATCTCTCTTGACGGTGAACGAGCACTGTTAGCGATCATTTATGATCTGATCGAGAAAGATGTTATTGAAGAAACGTGGGGAAACGTGTGCAACAGCCCTGTATTACCTATTCTAAAACGTACTGACCCTTCAAAACCGCCTGTTTATCGTTTTGTGATTGATTTACGGGAGGTGAATAAAATTGTGATTCCTCAGTTCCCTGTTGTGCCTGACATCACGGCGCTACTGACTTTGATTCCAGCTTCTGCATCTTGGTTTTCGGTGATCGATTTGAAGAATGCTTTCTTTAGCATTCCGATTGCCGAAGAAAGCAGAGACCTTTTCGGTTTCTCTCTGGGTGGTCGCAGCTTCCGGTTTAAACGCGCTCCTCAGGGCTACTGTGAAAGTCCATCTATTTACAGTCAAGCCTTGAAGGGTCAACTGGATGCGTTTGTGTTGCCGGCTGGTGCGGCCTTAATCCAATACGTCGATGACCTATTGGTGGCTGCCGATACTCAGGACATTTGCAAAATTGCCACTATATCGTTGTTGCAGCATCTCTGTGACTTGCATCACAAGGTGTCTCCTTCTAAACTCCAATATTGTTGTCAAGAAGTAACCTATCTAGGTCACTTATTGTCAAAGGAGGGAAGACGGTTGACCCTAGAAAGAATTGCAGCAATTGCGCGAATACCCGTGCCAACAACCCAAAGAGATGTGCGTGCCTTTTTAGGTATCACGTCATACTGCAGACAGTGGATTCCGAATTTTTCATTTTTAGCGAAACCACTGGTGGCTCTTACGTGCAAGGATGTTTCAACTCCTTTACCATGGACGGACGAATGTCAGAAAAGTTTTTCTGAATTGCGTGACGCATTGTGTTCGGCTCCTGTGTTAGGTACTCCTGACTATAGTAAGCCGTTTACACTATACGTTCACGAGAGGGAAGGTTGTGCGTTGAGCGTTTTAACGCAACCTTTTGGTGATAAGCAGCGTCCATGCGCATATTTTTCCTCGACCTTGGACCCGGTAGCTAGAGCATTGCCGAGTTGTTTACGAGCAACAGCGGCAGCCGCGGTCTCGATCCGACAATCAGCAGGATTGGTCATGGATAATATGCTTACGGTAATGGTTCCCCATGCGGTTGACACTCTTTTGAATCGTACGAAAACTCAGCACTTGACGAGTGCGAGGTTGTCTGGGTACGAGTTGACACTGTTGGCAAGTCACATTCAGATAAAACGTTGCAATGTTCTGAACCCGGCGACTTTGTTACCAATTAGCACAGAGTCAGATGAAATAGCAGCCCATGACTGCTATTTGAGAACAGAAGAGGAAACAAAAGGTTGAGTGGACCTCAAAAACACTCCTTTGGAAAATCCAGATGGAACTTTGTATGTGGATGGTTCATGTTTTAAATTGTCGAATGGTGATGTGACTACTGCGTATGCTGTTGTGACTTTGAATACTGTTGTGGAAACTGCAAGACTGAATCAGAACTCTGCCCAGGCTGCAGAACTGATTGCTCTCACTAGAGCATGTGTGTTAGCGAAAGGGAAACGTGTGAATGTGTTTACCGACAGCCAATATGCATTTGGCGTCGCGCATAGCTTTGGACGGTTGTGGAGAGAGAGAGGTTTTATGACGTCGCATGGTACGAAGATTCAGCATGGACAACTTGTGAATGATCTTTTGGATGCACTTACGTTGCCGAAGCAGGTAGCGATTGTTAAATGTAGTGCACATCGTAAAGTGACGGATGATGTTGGTCGTCGTAATGCATTTGCGGATGAGATTGCTAAGGAGACTGCCCGGAACCTTAGCACCAGAATGTATGTGACGAGTTTGGTTAGGTGGCCTACAGAGACTAGTATGTGTGAGGACACCATTGAGAGTGTGAAAGCGATTCAAGATGAGGCCACCGAGACTGAAAAGACGAAGTGGAAAGAAAGTACGGGAAAGTTGGATGCGAATGGTTGTTGGGTTGATTTGTCGGAACACAAGAGATGGATGTTACCGGATGCGTATGTGCTAGCTGTTGTGACAATGGCGCATGGGTTAGCACATATTAGTGTGAAAGGTATTTGTAAGTTGCTGTCCCATGTGTGGAAGAATGATGGTATCACGAAATGTGCTGAACGGTTGGTTAAGAATTGTATGGTGTGTATGTTGTACAATCCTGGTAAGGGAACCCCGACACCTCCTGGCCACTTTGCTCCCCCTTCATGTCCTTTTGAGGTAATTCAATTAGACTTCATCCATATGGAGAGATGCAACAACCTGAAATACGTTTTAGTTGTGGTTTGCGCGTTCTCCCGATGGATTGAAGCCTACCCTCTTAAAGACAATACTGCCCTGTCTACTGCAAAAATCCTACTGAAGGAATACGTTGCTCGGTATGGAATGCCTCGAATTGTATGGTCTGATAACGGAAGTCAGTTTGTGGGGAGTGTGATGAAGAGTGTGTGTAAGGGCCTTGGAATTAATCAAAAATTCCATAGCGCCAATCATCCCCAGTCAGCTGGTTTGGTTGAAGGGTATAACGGCACCCTTAAGCTGAAGCTAGCGAAGATTCAGGCTACGACTGGTCTTTCGTGGCCTGATGCTTTACCCTTAGCTTTATTGTCAACTAGGGCAACCGTACACTCCCGAGTAGGGCTTAGTCCCTATGAAATAGTGTTCGGTCGTCCTGCAAATGTCTGGGGGGTCCCTAGACCGGGTGTGTTCTCCAGTCTTGAATATCCAATGTTGATTGACTATCTTCATGATCTGACTGCTAAACTGAGGTTAATTCACCAACAGGTTTACGAAGCATTGCCGACGCAGACGGAGGGTCCAGGCCACCAGCTCCAGCCCGGAGACTGGGTGGTAACTAGAAATTTTGCCCGTAAGAAGAATTTGGAACCCCGCTTCACTGGACCCTACCAGGTCCTCCTTGCCACGAGGACTGCCGTCCGTTTAGAAGGCCGGAAAAATTGGGTGCATGCCACTCATACGAAGAAAGTTCCTATCCCTTTACCGGCAGACTCGTGGGTGAGGAGGGGCATTGCTTCAGCTGAATCCGAAGGATTGCCGGCGTTTGTACCTTTTAGCGACGCACAACCTGTCGGAGAATCCTCAGTACAGCAGAAAGACATTGTTGAACATTTGTCACCAAAAGATTCAAGACCGGAACATTCGACTGATCAGCAGGACTCTGTTCCCTCATCGGATCCTTTGTTTGATGAACATACACGTTCTGGGAAAACTCGATACTTTTTGCGTTCTAGCACTAAGGACAAATAAAAAGATTTTGTTCTGTCCCTTGACAATTGCATTATCCCGTTTTCCACGATCAGTCTGAACACCCGTATCATTGTAATTATTTTTTATATATTGAGTTTCGTTCCACATGTATTTTTGCTTCCACAGCTGAGAGACATTTTGCATATACATTGTAAATAAAGGCCGTAGGGCCGCGCGTGTACTTCCTTCTGGTTAGTAGGTCTTGACGCTAGGTTAAAGACCGTCGGTTCCTGGGAACTCCTAGGGATTGACTACTGCTACACAGAACGAAGTGCGTCAAGAAACGTTGCGGACGGTCATAGGGGATGGCGTTTTCAAAGCTGATGGACTTGGAAGAAGCTCAGGCGCAAAGGTTCAAGCTGCAACAACTTATCCGTACCAAATGTTTTATGTTTCAAATGTTCGTATTGCTTTTGACTGTTTCTGCACTATTGGCGGGTGGGGTGTATTACATGATGTCGTACTTCTTACCTTCTGCCATACCTACTCCTACTTCTGACCCTAAACTTACCTCCACTGCATCCCCTCATTCTTTCCATATCCTACCTGAACACGAGCAGGCTAGACGTGCAGAATTCCGAAACAATTCCTTTATTCAGCTCCTTCATCAGCACCAGTTAGTGGTTAATACTACTAATTGTTGGGTGTGTGGACTAATGCCACATACCACGGATAAGGGAATTCCATATCTGGTCTTACCGTATAGTTCCCAGGGTTCAGCTCGAGCATTCCAAACAATGTTTCGAAGCGCACTAGATTCTTACCCCAGTCGAGAGCCACGTTCTCCCTACTTTGGCCCTGGCTCGTATCATAAGCCTTTGTCTATAGCGATAGAAGATCTAGATAGAGATATCTATGAGCCGTCGCTCATCCCAGAGGAAGAGGTACAAGCCTATAGGGTCCTGAGTAAGGTCGAGTATAGTGCGCTCACGAGTGAAAAACAGCTTAAAAGCTCGCCTCCGATATGGGTCGTACCCCACATTGGTAATTTTTGTCTAATGGGTCGTGGCCGAAGATCGAAAGCCCGACTTGGAGAGAGTGCTTGCACCGAGAATTACATTCTGCCGATGGTCTCGTCCCCTGTGTTTCTGGCTGCCAAGGGTACATACTTTGTTTGCCATGATCGTGCGTATGCATGGTTGCCCTCCGACTTTGTGGGCTCATGTTTTATCGCAAATCTGTTGCCTCCGACGTTCACTGTAGACGCAGACTATCACAAAACTAGAGTTGTGAGAGGCGTAATTAGCGAAGAGGACACTGCCGGTCAAGAGGCAGGAGACTTTTTCAAGGGTTTCCTCCCGTTTTGGGGGCCTATGGTTAATAGTAGGAACCTGAGACAGTTGACTCGAGTGGTGGAATCGACAGCTAATATTACTGCCAGTGCCCTTGGTAATATCACCACAGAACTTCAGGCGGATAGACTTATGACGTTACAAAACCGTATGGTTTTAGACGTGATCTTAGCAGATCGAGGTGGGGTATGTAAGGTGATCCATTCGAGCTGCTGTATTTTCATTCCAGATAACGCTCCGACCGTCTATCAAGCCATCTCAAAGTTGCATAAGATCTCTGAATCCATACACGTGGATGTAGGGGATTGGACGCTGCTTGGGTGGTTTTGGGGCCTGATGTCGACTTGGGGTTGGAAGATTCTGATGATTATCGGGGTTGTTGTAGCGTTCCTGTTCACGTGCTGCCTTTGCGTGCAGTGTGGTCCTGCCTTATGTGGCCTCTGTGCTACTACGTGTATAAGACAGCCACCTGTTACTAAGGGGACTCGGTTGGACAGAGCTATGTTGCAGCAACATCTAGATGGTCTGATGAATATCGAGTATGATTCCGACTAGTGCTTGCCTACATGAGGGCAAAAGGAGCGTCTGAGGTTCCGTGACGATTGTACCTGGTGTTTTCGACTCGCACGAATATGGTCGAGTCTGGTATCTACGAACCGCAAATGACAAGTTTAGTGGGTGTGCGCAGTTTCGCTGTGCTAACCTAAATCGTTTGTTTGTTACGTGGGTTATTCATCTGTACCCACGGGTTCCATCTTAGATATGGCATCCATTTTGTTTCTTGCCCTCAAGTAGTCAGCGAACGGACGTTGTCCGCTTCGCGACCCTGGGATTCCCAAGACATCCGCGGAAGACACATGTTCTTTGAAATTGTCTTTATGACGAGGGGGATGATACTGTAAGGCAGATGGCCCCGCTCGAGGCTCATCTTGCCGTGCCGGACTATTGTCTCAGCCGTGCATCTCATTAGGCACGTCCCTTTGATGCCTGTAGCTCGTGTTTCCTAATACCTCCCCTTTTACACCCTTTTCGATCTCCCCACTGTTTCCATCTTCCTCTGCACCTGTCCTTGTTCCTTCTTCGATCTGTTTTACTGCCAATTGGAATGTACTAATGGTGGGAAGATGGGTTTTTACAGTTGGGAACCGCCAAATGTTTCCGCACTTATGCCCCGGACCTTGGATGTATCAAAGTGACCAAAGCGACCCCTCTCGGGGATAATTATGGGAACCGAGTTGTAAACCTTTGTGTACCATGTAACCCTATGGGAGAAATCTGTATAAAAGGAGCGATCCACAGTAGCAATTTGAAGCAGTCTCCTCGAACTTACACTCGTTGTACTTCCTGTGACTTCTGTGTTCCCTGCAGTAAATAAACCTCGAATCTTTGACGCCGAAGGAAGTGTCCCGTGTCTCTGTCATTTGTACGCCGGAGCAGGTTACCCACGAAGGTTTCAGGTGTTGTCCCCTGGCACCGCTGGGTCTTAAATAACCCAGTACTTCAGTCCGCAGTTAAAGCCCACCGGCCTTCCATGGGCACAGAGGACTGCCATTGTCCTCAGTTCCAAGGTCATTAAGTCTACCAGCCAATGATGTTTATTCCAGCTCTGGAAGTCTTACTATTGGCCGAATTGTTTTTAAGCCAGTTCTGGCTCGGCCAGTCTAAAGTATATTTTTACAAGTTACTTTTCTGCTTAAGTAATCAAAAATCTGATTTCACCATTAAGTTAGATTTTATAAACCATGCAAGGAAAGGCTTTGAAATAGTTATTAGTTAATAAGTGTGGGTGGAAAAAAAATGTTAATTCCACGTAGGCCTATGACAGAAAGGTCTGGACAGACTTACGGAGTATAATAGCTCTTGGATTTTATTTCACTGTGAGGGCACACTAACCCCAATTTGCAGTATGGCCTATTTTTATACAGTCCCGCCTGGTCCTGTGGGCTTACAGCACACCCTTTAGGGGTGACTATGAATATATATAAAAAAGACTTGTTCTACATTCAAATGCAGTTTTTTCTGCATGTCTCACTGCAGTGTATTTAAATTGCAGTCTAGCCAAAGCACAGTGACTCTTCTGGTAGAAATATATTTTTGTCGTACATGTGGGTGGTGTAAATACGTACTGCAGCCCACATATGATATTTACAATGGACATTTAGAGAAATTAAATTGGTCAACCCTCCTCGAGCACGCAAACAGCGTTCACGAACAGGAAAAAAGCATCGCGAACGGGTGGAACAAGCACTTCCGCATGTTCCCGGAACTTTTGCGTGCTTGCGGAGATTTTTTACCGTTTTGCGGAGCTTTGCGTAGTGTGACTACGCAAATTCCGCCCACCCCTAATTACAGAAAGGACTGTAACACAAAGGTACATGCTCTGCATCATGGAGGTGCCTTAAGTAAATATATACATTTAATGAGGTAGCTCCAGCACCATTGCAAAGCCCTCTGTTGCTTGTAACAGGTCATGAAAACAGGATCGGCTTTACCAAGAACTTCTCTCCCTGAATTCAGAAAAGGACTCGAAACCTGGCTCTTCGACTGATCCCAGCAGGGTGATTAATCGTGATCTACCAATCCGAATTGATTGATTAATTGAATATGAGAATAAGGGGGAGCGATGTGTCCAAGTTGATGCCTGGGCATTTAGTTGAAAACTTTCCTTAAATTAATTTTCAGACTTTTAGAGCTGTGGTGCCAAGAACCAATGAAAGAAGGACACGGTGCTGTCCAATGCAACACAGCCATCTTGGGTTAAGGGTCACCACTGTAAAAAGTAGCACACTGAGCAAGTATGCATGTAAATGCATGCCAGTTTCAGCTGCAGGTGTTTGCATAAAATGCCCTGCAACCCCAGCACGGCGCATATTCTTAGCTCTCTTGTTTTGCTGACCATGCACTGCCACCAACGGCCATTAGTCAACATTAGCCAACGCTGACAACATTAGTCATGCACATATATTGTGTTATACAAAGAACCACCCTAGGACATGCACAATGGATGCTGCAAAGTGACGTGCACAGCTGGAGACCATCTTATGGGTCCAAAGTGGGTAAGCGCCAACGGGGTCAAAGAAGATTCGTAAGAGGAGATGTTGTGGCTACTCTGGCTAGGGTAGGGTCCGATTTGTGCACGCGTCAAATTCGCCCGCATTGCGGGGGAATTTAACGCGCATCGAAGAGGTTAACAGTGGTGGGGCTGCTGGTGGGATGGTATCTTGTGCAGCTGTGCGTGCACGCAGTTGTGTTGAAATACACAGCATTGTGTGGCACTGAATGCTAGTGCACCTCAGTTTGTTACTCGCCATTCGATAAAGAGTACAGAGTGAGGTGGCTTCAGGATACTGAACACTGCGGCTAGTGCCGGATGGAGCCCCCTCATGGAAGGTTAAGGTAGGTAGGTCTGGCGGAATAGATAGGTTTGAGGGCTTTTGAGAATTTGGGGCACGGGCAGAAGGCGGAGGACTGTATTGCACAGAGCCCTCGGCTCCCCGGTTTATTGTTTATGTCTTTCTCTAGGGTAACATTGTACGACTTTGACCATTTCATCAGATGGCCTTAGCATGCACAATGGATTTATGTTTTGTTGCAAAGGCTCAGATGTACTAACAATTTTCACCAGTTTGCATTACTTTTGTAACACAACCCTGATGCAAAGTGTTATGCTGGGGTTTATTGTCCAATTCAGGATTTGCGTTGGATAGTTTCCTAAAGTAACACAAAGTTAGGCTATGCACAGCATTGCCTTAATTAGCATCAAGGGGGCATTCTATGGTTCGGGTACGGGTGATACCATACAACCACCCATGGGTTTGAATGCAACTCCCTATCAACAAACATGTGTAGACAGGTATTAATTGGTGCCAAAAGCATATGCTTCCTTAAGGCAGATGTAAAGAAGAGTTTTTTTTTCAATGTTTTCCTACTTTGCATTTGTGCTGTGTTCTATGACACTCATACAAAATCGGAAAAACATTAAAGAATAGATTTTGTATTAGGAGGGTCTGATTACAGAACGTACACAACATTGTACCATGGCGCAAGGATGTGTGCGTGTGCACATGACAACCGTAAGTGTGCTAGGGAAGGGGGAGCGGAAAATAGTGTTATATCTTTATTGATATGACACTGTTCTGCTCTCTCCCTTTCATGAGCCTCAGCGTTGTAACTTTTGTTGCTGCGTAACGCTCATTTTACATAAATTTGGCCCAGAATATCTTATTGGATCACACAAAAACACAGACAGATTTAATCTGCAGTTTTAGTAGAATCCAGTGGACAGACGCTCCGGGACTTCCTTCATATGTTCATTTGGGCCCAGATTTAATATTTGGGCAATGCCACACATCAAAAAATAAATTTGATGCAAACACATCTCAATATGCCTTTGCACCCTGAGATGTCAAGTCTTATTAAATGTATGCAAACAGTGTGTAAAGGGGCGTGAACAGCGTAAACACCCCTATCATTACATGCATAGCCTGTTCTACTGGCATAACACAACAACTCAATCCTAGCACCAAATGAAGGAGACGCAAGCAATGGACAAAAAGACAATGATGTGATTACATTGTTTCTGATATCTGTAGTTCCATCTAATTACATGTATAGAGGTGGGTGAGCCAACAAATGAGACTGTGCACGAGGGGAAACAACACTTACAATGCAAGTTTTACAACGCACTACCTTTACAACGCAACTTTTACAACGCAACATCCATTACATCGCATGCCATTACAATGCAACCATTACAACGCATGTCACTACAACGCATACCACTACAATGCATGTCATTACAAGGCAGTCATTACAACACATACCATTACAACGCATACCTATACTATCCAACACTTACCCTACTGTTGCACCCCCTGGACTTAGAATAGTAATTTTTACCCCTACACTTTCCAATACTTACCCTACTGTTGCACCCCCCTGGAGTTAGAATAGTAGTTTTTACCCCTATACTATCCAATACTTACCATACATGCAATGTAATGGTATGTGTTGTAATGGTATGTGTTGTAAATGTAGTATGCGTTGTAGTGGAATGCGTTGTAAAGGTAGTTTAAAAGAATTCGTTGTAATGGCATGCGTTGTAATGGAATGCGTTGTAATGGATGTTGCGGTGTAAAAATTGCGTTGTAAAGGTATGCGTTGTAAAAGTATGCGTTGTAACGACATACACGAGCCGAGCCCTGAAAATAATTGCCATGTAAATCATACAACAAACATTACGTGCTTTATGATAAAGTCTTTACAAAATGTAAAAAGTGCTTTTCTTCACCATAAGCTTTTAACCCCTTCCATGCTTCAGATGGTCCCTGGCTGTCCGGCGTCACGGTGGGCGTGGGCGTCGGACGGCTACGGGCTGTCCGATTTGTGCACGCGTCAAAGTCGCCCGCACTGCGTGGGAATTTAACACGCGTCGAAGAGGTTAACTCAGTACATCCCATTATAGCACTGCACTAAGCGGTACCATAATTTAGCTAAGCAGGGAAGCAGCAATAATGCAGGTTTTCTTTTTTCACTTCGTACAAATATGCAAATAAATGGGTATCTATTTGTGTTTTCTTTCTACTTCAAATGTTAATGCGTTTGTTTTTCCTCTTTGTGAATAAGCGTAGATCGAGCGTGGTATGCCGAAGCTCGAGGAAGTGGAGTAGCAATAGCTCCCGCAGCCTCCGCAGTGCAGGGAGGTCCCCGAGCTCCAGGGGGTTCTCACGGGCACTGTGCACAGGAGGCAGGCCATGCGCCCAGAGCATGGGGTCCCTCGCCATGTACTTTGCTGGGAGCCCCCCTCAAGTTTCGTTACGCCACTGGGTCGAGGGTCCAATGGGAACTTGAGCTGAGCCAGAGCCAGGCTTCAGGCTCGAGTGTGGCTCAACCTTTCAGGGGCTTGCCCACCTCTGTGCGTGTATTACATGGTATATCCATCGTGTTGTCTGTTTGTAGAAATTTGTACTGGGCGGTGTCTCTTGAGTACAAAGGGCAGAGGATGGAGGGTAATGACCGGAGCTGCCTACTTTGGAACTGAGGAACCAGGTTTGAGTCTTGGCGGTGGCTCAACATCCTGTGATTCTGGGCAAATCACTTCACCTCCCTGTGGCTACCAAAGATTTGTGTGTTCTTGTGTAATGTAACTGGTGCTCATGCAAAGCGCTCCAGTACCTTCTGGTCAGGTTTGCTCTATGTAAAAACTGAAGGAAAAAAAATCCCACGCAATGCACTCCATAGAATTGTGAACAATTAGTTTGTTTTGGACAAGGGTAGCTGATGACATCAGAGCCACTCAACTCTTTGAAAAAAGGGATCTTCCCAATTGGTCATAACATAGAGATAAAATGGCTCCTAAGAAAGGTCAGATAGGTCAGTGGCTGCATTATGCTCGAAAAACATTCTAAGACATAGGATTGAATCCCTTCTGACGTCATTCAGAAATTCATTGTTCTAACATCTATAAAATGAGCAGCAGTAAGTTAGGCAGGGCTTTTAGTGGGCCGGGTCCCTTCCAGGTCTCACAAATGGAAGGAATGGAATTAAAAATGGACATTGACAAGGGTCCTTTTCGGGCCCTTTATTCATGTACTTAACTTTTTAGAGAAAAACGCTGAACTATTTGTGAACTCTGGCCTTGAATCTCAAAGGTAAACTTACACTTTTGTGCAAGTTTACGGTTCTTTGCTATTCACAGAGATATTTTTCGAATAGTATCTTTACAACTTCGGAGTCTCTGCACATAAAAAGAAAGGACAGTCCTATTTTTCTATATGTGAAGACTTTGCATTCGTAAAGATACTACACATAAAAACCTTTGTGAGTAACAAACAATCATAAACTTACATAAATGTGCAAGTTACCTTTTCTGGATCAGGCCCAATGAGTGTAAAACACATTAAGGCAATCCATGTCATTCCTGCTTTAGTTAACTTAGCATCCCCTAAGAGTGGAGCTTTTTCCAGGATGTTGTCTGTCTACATTTTTGCTTATGGCGTAGATGTATTGCTATTGTGTATTACATACTTTGAACTGCTAAGTTGCATCTAGGTGTTTATAATGGGCGAGTGGTGGTGGCAGTGCGATTCTATGCAAATGCATGGATGGGGTGGCACTATAAAGGGGTTTTAGGTTACATGTTTAAGCCCTGCTCTTATTTATATCTGCCATGCCCCTTTTGCAGACCCACACTTACTTCATACTGCCTTTATCCCTGGAGTTAGGTGATAGTAACACAAATTACTGAAGCACCAGTAATCAACTGAGGGGCACATTATCAAGCACGGAGTTAACATTATCGCCGCTTGCCGCTAAAGCAGTGATAATGGGCTTGATAATACGCCATAGAGAATGCCCATGGAAGCCTATGTTCACACCAGAACATGGGCTTCTATGGGAATTTTACAAGGGTGTATCATCAAGGCCATTATCGCCACTTTAGCTGCAGTTTTCTGCCGCTAAAGCGATGATAATGTTTACTCTGTTTCTTGATAATATGCCCCTGAGTTTCTCTGCAGTAAGTCCCCAGACCACTGAGCTAACTTGCCAACTGAGAAGGGAGCAATGACCCATGTGGTAGTTTCAAAATGGCCGGCTTGCACATGCAAAGGAATGGGTCCGCCCTTGCATTGTCTGACACCGCACAGTGCCTGAGCATTCGGTACATACCACTGGTCTTATTTATGAGAGGCTTGCACCGTCGGAGCGTCTTTTTTGTGACACTCTGGCAGCGCAAGCCTCTCAAACATATCAATGAGGCAATACGAAGCCACTCGAGCGGCTTTGCATGGCCTCATAGATGTGGAGTGAGACAAAGCAGTGCAAGCCGCGGCCTTGCCTTACTCTGCATCAAGGCAGCAATCCATGGGCGTGTCGCTGGGTTTTTCCAACCAGAACCCATGGACTTTGACGTTGCCCCAGATTTACTGAATCACGTATACCTGGGGCAGCGACAAAAGCTTACACCTCCCCAGAGCAGGCTGAAAAATATTGTTATTTCTCCTCGTTTTTACCTCTTTAAAACACCTTTTGGAATTGTTTGTGCAGGAATGTGCCCCTTCCTGCACAAAAACAATCCTGCCTGCAAACTTGTGCACCAGGGCAGGAGGAAAGTACAGGAATGCATCATATTTCATAAATACGGTGCAATCCTGCCCTTTCACATTGGCTTAGGGCAACGCAGCAAGAAGACTTGAGGTATTGCCCTACGCAAAATTTCATAAATAAGGCCCCAGGTAGTTATGGAATGCTATAAAATGCCAAGTTGTGCAAGGGCACGGGACGCCCGTGGTGAGTACTACTCATCAGGCACCAATAGAGAAGCGGCGCCTTGACAACTGCATCACATGCCAGAATACAATATGGCTGACCTTACTATTATATGCTCCCTGCAGCAAGGTCTTCTTCCTGAATATTTTGACAACCTCTCTTGTGACTTGGGCCTTTTAAACGCCAGTACATGCCAGTGTTTTATTTTCTCAAGTGAATAAAGAAATAACTTGCAGGCATCCAATATTTTCACGCATGAAAAGATAAGCATCCCATAAAATCGATCTGACATACAAGTACATCATGCTGAGATCTTAGAGGATAAAGAATTTTGGAGCAATGCATCAAGTCTACAAAAGAGAAAGGAGAAAAAACAAGCTTTGGCAAAGCCAATAGATCTGGCTTGTCTTTTGAGACCCGACTAAATATTAAAAAAAGTTTGCTGTAGTGCAAAAAACAGCAAACAAATATTTTTTGCATACGATGCTTCTGTGAAATAAAGCATTTAATGTGTGACAAATCAGTCCACTGTTCAGAAGTAAAATAGTCCCTCCTGCATTGCAATGCCACCACTCTATGGGAGGTATAATGATACGTTAAATAGCTAATAGTATGAGTTTAACTGAATCGAACATCACTGTATGTATATTTTAAAGTTTTGGTAACAATAGGTCTACAGAGAGTGGTACTGTTAAGCCGGACCTAATGGAAATCGTCACATTTAAAAGTGAATTTCTGAGTCAGCCTGTAAAGCATGAAACCCCTGTCTGCCACCACGAAGGCAGGTGAATGGCGGATATCAGAGTGAGCCCACAGTACCATCATCATACTTTGGCAAATGAGCTTTTTAGTAGGAGGTATGAAGTTCTCAAAGTTTGCGAAGTTGTCTGCTTTTGCTTGATCTTTGCCGACGAAAAGTTTTTTCTCTGCTTTGCCTGGTAATTTATACTCCAAAATAACACCAAAAATGAGGGCAAAGAGCAATTCATGCTACATCTATCTTCGCATCATAATTGCAGCCTGAGTAACACATCCACAATTCACTCTGCAAGTTTCCTTGTAGAGGGGCTTTTCTTTTTGCTACATACAGTGGCAAGGAGCAAGCACGCTCATCACAAGTTTGCCAGAAATCCCGCCTGGCTATAAACTCTCATTTGGGGCTCAATCGAGATGATGAGTTTTGCAGGGAAACTTGGACCTTCCATATTTTCCTGAGATACATTTCTCCGGTGAATACCTGACGAAAGTTGTCAATCAAAGAGTGCTTAGAAAGATGAAGCTATGGAGATCCGTATGCAGACACCAATTTTTGCACTTAAGCTTAAAATAGGAGGGAATCCAAACCCAGCGAATAACACGCTCCAGATCTGGTATTTATAGGGGACAAGAATTCTTACTCAATTTGCAGGCAACTTGTAACAAGGGACTACCTTTTTTATTTGAATATACCTTCCATGAAAACTTATTTTAGCATTAAACAGCGGTATGCATGACATAAATTGAGGCTGAAATCATGATTCTCACACAGCTGCCATGATGTGCAAACTGCATAGAGTTGAAAAGATTTCAGAGAACTTTGCAACTGTTCACTCCCCTCCTTGTTACCCCAATATTGAGGTAACAAGGAGGGGAGTGAACAGTTGCAAAGTTCCACAAGGATTCTACCTAGTATCCTACAGTGCATGTCCTCTGTGAACTGATTTTTCCCTCCTTAGGCGATACTGACTGGGTGAGATAGAAGGCCTCAACAGAGCGACATCTCCACGTTTTTCATAGTTGAGGGTGTAGTCTCATTATGGTTAGCAGAGGTTTGATTTGCTTGACTATTTCTGAAGTCTCAGTGGTTTGCCACTGTCCTCTTGCCTGGAGGATTGTGTTAAAATTACCAAGTTTTTGAACATTGAAACTGTCCCCTTCTGAAGCATTTTCTGATTTTCTGGGGATGTGTTGTGCATTTAGTTGGTGGAGGTGAGCAATGAGATCAGCCTCCAGTGCAGTTTCATTTTATTGTATTAAAGACAGGCTTGTCAGATGTTAGTGTGAGGTCTGGGGATCAAAATGGAATGTGGGGCCCTTTGGATGTTTCTTCCATTTTTGTCAGGTGCCATAAGTACGTGTTTCTAGAGGCCTTATTTAGATTTTGGTGGATGGGATACTCCACTACAAACAAACAAATATCTCATCCACTGCATTACAAGTGCATTATAGCGTATGACACTTGTAATTGGGTGGACATACCCTTCATGTCTTGATGGAGTATCCCATCCGCCAAACTTTAAATAAGGCCCTAACTATTTTTAAAAAATGTACCTTGGCCACACCATTAAATGACATCTGCCGCCATCTAGTGGTAAGGCCAAGTACGCTGACTCATTATTATTTTTTTCTTTTTTTTTAAACTTTTAAAAATTTTAAATCTTTTTATTAACAATTTGAGTCGACTTTACAAGTTGCAATAAAGAAGACAGAAACATTGAATCCCTTCTTGTCATGATGATGAGTTACTTAGATACATTTCGATAATTAACAATTACTACGTAACACTTGGGTCTTCTACCTCTGGATCAATGGGGGAACACAGAAGTTGCCTTTATATTCATTCCATTTACTCCAAATGGAGGACCACTTTCTAGGGCACCCCCGTGACACATAAACAGTTTTTTTCATGAAACAAACACCAGTCTATCTTGGGTGGTGCCCCCGCCCCCACATTTGTGCTATATTTCGCTTAGCCACGATCTGCCTCAGCGTGGCCCAGATTATGTCATTAGCGCTAAGATCGGTGGGCTCCCACATGTTCAGTAGGCATCTCTTAGCCTCTATTCGCAAGGTAGACCCCAGTCACTGACTCATTATTAATGGAACCTGCAATCTTGCTAGAATTACTACTACCTGGAGGTTTTTTATTGGCATGACTAGTATTTTCAATCAATCATTTACTTTATTTCAGTTCATTAAAAAAAACATAAAAGGCAGCAATATACAACCGTGCATGAATAACATAGATAAACCCAAATACATACATGTACATATAAAAGCAGTAGAAATTACTTTAAAAATGCTGAAAACAGGTTGCAACCCTCTCAGGTGTAATGTGTGGAGTTTAAAATATCCCTAGAATTCTTTCTCAGGCATAGATTTTCTTGGACTTCAGATACCACATAGCTGTTAAAAATGTGCTAATTGGATAGACAACCAGGCCACTTGTATTAGTTCTACATCTTCTCAGTGCAGTAAGGCGGTCCTTAGAGCCAATTAATCTGCACAGCGGTCTAATCCAACATGCACGTTACTGTGTGTAGGCTATATAAAAAAAATATGTTCAATGGACTCTGAAACCTCACACTAGTATTTTAATGTCCAAGCCTGGAAAAAACGCCCAAAGCCGTCATTTTTTTCCATTATCTCTACATACATAAACAGGAATTATAAGAAGAATTCACTTTAAAATGCATTTTAGAGCTGCCTTAATGACCCTTTACATAATTAATGTTTAAAAAGACAGAAATGCCACGTTAAAAATGCAAATGGATGATTTTATATAAAGTTCTATTTAAGCATCATGTGAGAGCCTGTGCAGAAACTTAAAACATGAACATCGGAGGAGGAGCCACGTAAGCAACCAAGATGGCCACGTAAGCTCCCGGCTCCGCCGACCTCGGCCTCCCGCCGGAATATCCTGTCAATTATCCTGTTTTTGCGCCCCGCCACAATGTGTATGAACCTGCCGTGAGATTAATGGTGCTATCCCTAGATCTCTACTTGCTCGGCTGACGAAGATATGTCGAGTGGAAGTTTGCAGCCTAGATCTGCCCGGAAGCCGGGGTCGCGAGTACTGGCCCATCCGGGTTTCAGTTCAACAACATCGGCTGTGGTGGTGGGATCGGATCCGGTCTACCGGTGTGGACAAAGAAAATTTTTCTTTCGCATCTTCGAATTGATGTGGATGGCGGCGGGCTGCCTTGGTGAAGGTCGGAGGAGGAGTGACGGCCTAACGCTAGCAGTTGTGGACGGGGGCCCTGCCCGGTGACCCGGTAACCGGCCTGCTGGTGTTCGCTGGGTTTGGTTCTCTGCCTGCGGTGGCAGCCCCAGGATACCATCGAAACAATACGAATGTCTGACATAATATCGACAGACAGAATATCGAAATACAAAAATATCGGAGCAAAAATATCGACATCAAAAATATCGGAATCCTATCTTCATAAAGGTAAGTACAAAAATATCGAAAAAATAATATCGTAGGACAAAAATATCGGAATCAAAAATATCGTTTTTCTAAATGTATTAATAATAATGTAAAAATAATTTTAAAATACATATAATTTTACAAATATTAAATAAAAATATTAAAATAAAATTAAAACTAATACATATACATTTAAAATAAATAAAACACTTAATAATTTAATGTAAATTTTTATTTTAATGTTATTTATTTGATTTAATGTAATATTTTTTTGGTTTTACCCTGTACGCCTGTACCCCAAAAACCCAAAACTGATCCTGAACCCTAAAAATATCCCTGTACCCCAAAAACCCAAAACTGACCCTGAACCCTAAAAATACCCCTTTACCCATGAACTGAAAACTGACCCTGAACCCTAAAAATACCCCTTTACCCAAAAACTGAAAACTGACCCAGAACCCTAAAAATACCCCTTTACCCAAAAACTGAAAACTGACCCTGAACCCTAAAAATACCCCTTTACCCAAAAACTGAAAACTGACCCTGAACCCTAAAAATACTCCTTTACCCAAAATTAATTAATATTATTTAATTACCAATTAATTATTAATTAACAATAACAATAAAGTAAATATATTAGCACATTAGCTGTAATTAATTTAATTTAATAATTAATATTATTTTTCCCAAATAATTGAGAATAACCAAAAATTATATATAAAAAAATTACTATAATTAATGTAATTAAATAATTAATATTAATTAATTACCAACTAATTAATAATGATAAATATGTACCAAATTATATTAATTAACTAATTATTATAAATTAATTACCAATTAATTATTAATTAAAATATGTACAAACATATATTAATTAATTAATTATTATTAAATTACTTCCCACCCTATTCCCCTATAAACCCATAACCCGCTACAGAACATATTTATCAATTAATCAATTAATTAAAATTAATTTAAAATTATTTCTCAATTAATTAATTAATAATTCCTACTAATTAATAATTAATTTAACATAATTAAATTACTTCCCACCCTATTCCCCTATAAACCCACAACCCGCTACAGAAGTAAAAGACAATATTTAATTAAATTACATTAAAAATAAATAATAAAACATAATAAATACAATATAATATACACTAAATTTATTTAAAAATTGATATTAGTAACATCGAAGTTATTTATTTCGATATTATTGACATCGATATTTAAAACTTCGATATTACTGATATCATACTAATATCGATATTAAGACTGTCGATATTACTTACCTTCGATATTTTGTCCCATCGATATTTAAACTTCGATATTTTTGTATATCGATATTTAAAAATCGATATTTTGTCTGTGTACCAAACAATACATAAGTCTCCCTCTGCAGTCGACCGTTTCCTATTTGCCCGTTCCCCTCTGAGAGATCGAGCCGCGGGGGGAAGCGATCATGATCGACACTGATCGAAGAGTGGCTGAACGGACCGCGAGTGGCCCGTCGCTGTGAATGGTGTTGGCGGCCATTGAGTCACTTCAGCTGTACATTGAAGACCGCATTCAGGCGACGATGGAGCGCTTGGTTGAGATGCTACGAATTGGACCGGACCCTACTCCACCACAAGAAACAGCGACAACCAAGACACCCAATATGGCCACTCTGATGAAGGAAGTAGACCCCCCATTGTGTAAGGTATCGGAGCCTTTGACTAATGTTTTGGAAGACAAACAGAAGTTCAATGCCACCAATGGATTGTTGAACCTACGATCGTTGCCGACCATGGAGGGCAAATTGATGTTCCCACTCCAGTAAGCATGGGCGGAAAATCCGTTTCGCTCGCGGATTTTACGGATTTTCGGTAAATTCGCAATCCGCGAGATTTGCGAATCTCCCGCAAAATCCGCAAATCCGCGAGCAGCGGATTTTGCTCGCACTGTTTGCACTGTTCGCGTGAGTTCGCGCCCCGCGAATAAGTGCAAAATTGCAGAAATACGATCTTAGCAAAACTGAAACTACTTACCAGGTTCAAAAGTTCAGGCTCATCATTAGTAGCCATTTCCTGTAGTGCTTCCTGAGGGGCCCCTCCAGAGTTCAGTTGCCAGTTGAAACTATTATGTGACCCTGCTCTGAACCTCAGAATAGTTACACATATGCCACAAAGGTCCTGAATTACAGCTAAGGGAGACAAGCAGGAGCCAGGCTGGAAGTTCAAATCCATTATTCAGCCCCTAATTCATTATTGTCAGTTGGGGCAGGGCAGGTGTTGTAACTAATTTTGCAACAATGAAAGCACTTAGCAAGTGCAAAAGATCACTAATCAGGAAGCACTAAGGAAGCAGGTGCCAGCTAAAAAAATATTCTGTGACACATTAATCAACCCCAAATTAATTCAGGTCACTTGAGGCAGGGAAGGTGTGCTTGCGTTGCCACAATAATGTACACTGACTGGACAACCAGAGGGTGCTGTGATGAAACAAAGGGAGGCATGGGTGGGCCAGAGGGTGGCATGAGTAGTCAGAGAGTGGCAGTGGTGACAGAGAGTGGCAGTGATGAAGAAGAGTGTCCCAAACAGGCTGGACACGTAGAAACAACAAGTTCGCGAAACTTGCGACCCGACAGGTAAGTTCGCAATTTGCGACATTGTACAAAACCCTTGCGAACTGGCAGAAACCCGCACAAACACAAAAAAAAAAATCCGCAAATTCGCGAGAATTCGCGGATTTTGCGGATTGCGAGTTCGCAAATCCGCAAAATTCGCGAACGCGAGATTCGCAAAATTCGCCCATGCTTACACTCCAGAAACTTTTGATGAGAACTGTTATCGGAATGACACTGCGTCACTTCCCTATGTATCTGAGCCGCTAAGATGGCGGACGAATCAACACTGGGAGTTCATAACGGGGAATGGAGTCTCTGGACCTGATGATGTTCACGGCACTTTCGTTCTACTATCTTGTTTTGCATTGAGTTCTATGATAGTTTTTTCGCACTCTGACTGTCCTGTGGAAGAGGTGGTTTATCAGGTGGGGACTCATGTGTCTGATTGGAAGGGGCAAGGATGAGATCGAAAGACTGGGTTTGACTCAAGTATCGATGGGCATGGGATTCGCTAAACTAATGCTATAATACGGCTGGGCGGTGTTTGAAGTCTCCCTTGTTATGACACATATTTGTTGTTCGATTGATGGCTTGACTTCAACTTGGGGGTCCTTGGTACTGGCGGGGGGGGCCGGGAGCCTGTACGAATATGCCCTCCTCCACTTCTCTTCTCTACTTCAGTAGATTTCTTCTTTTAGTACCTAGTTAGTTGGGGCGACAGGCACACTGCTACTGGGGGTTAGGCGATAGCCGTTTGCAGGGGTGCAGAGTGGGGGGATGGGTTTATTGTTTTCTTTCTGTTATCGCCCATATGGTTTTCTCCTTTTCTTTTCATTTTTTCTCAGTCTTTCCTCTATTCGAAATATTGCCGAAATATCCTGACGTTGATCCTTAATTTCTAATACCTGGTTGCCATGATTCTCCTGCTGTTTTGATTTTATGGGTGGTAAGGTTTTGAGGGTTCGCAACTGAACTGTTAACCGGTTATACTGATGCAATTTTACATTGTGCTTAATCGTGCGAGCCTCTCAAATATTTTTGCTGTTCCATGACTATCCTGTTTTTTGTGAATAACAAGAAATAAACTAGGAGGTCTTAACAAATGAAGGAAAGTGACCACAATAAATTGACCGACACTTCTATCACAACTAACGGTGAGGGTCCATCAGAAATGAAAGAGTCCTATCAGCCCACCCAATTGGCGGAACCTCGTCATCTAGGACCTTGTCAGCAGGTGTTCATCTGGCCAAGCTCAGTAGTGTTCGCTCGGTGCCAACAGTTCCCATGCTGAAAGAAGATGAGTCCTCACTGCGAGTGGTACTGATAGGGTGCAGTGCTCAAGAAAAAAGTGCGTAATTAAAATGGCGGTCAGGGTAGACAAAATTATTTATTGGTATCTCCCTGGACGCCAGGTTAAAAAAGATGTGGCAACAGTGTGACAATATCACTGTCAAGGAAGCATCTATAAATAGGCCAACATGTTTCTGCCTTTCATGTATTGTTTTACAGGCATTCGTCAGGGCCAAGCTGTAAAATAGGCTACTGCAACATCTAGTTAAATTCTCATTTATAGAAAATTTAAAGGAGAAAGATATAACGCATGGTTGGAATGGTAAGTTTTAGTCATGTGGCTTGGTCAGCCACCCTACCGTCACAAGTCTGGCAACCAAGCAGAGTACCATCCTTTCCCAACACTGTGTGGGAGTCAAGCCTCACCTCACCCGGCAACGGCTCGGATAGTGAGGCCCCGCTCTGTCCGTCGGTACCTCGGTGTGGGTTCCAGAACCGAAGGGGAGGCCTGTTTTTTGTACCAACTCACCATGTCAATATTGGATGCATGTATGGCACCAGATATGTCTGTTTATTTTCTGCTTTAAACAATAAAAAGATTTATATAAAAAAAATCATGAACAATTTGCCCTTCTTTTTCTCTGGATGCATGTGTGGGTGAGGCAGATGATGCTGGTTCAGGTGTTGACACAGAACAAATGAAATACCCACTCTGTGATGTAATAGTAGGCGAGGGTAGAGTGAAAATGTGTTTCATGTTTGCTGTTGTGGAACAGTAGTTGTGTTGAGAACAGTGCTTCATTTGAGGTGATGGTTGCTACTGGGGCTCACCAGCATCTATTTTTGGGGCCAGCACTTTTTTTTCCTCAACAAACTTTGATCCAGAGCAAGAAAGAGAAAAACACAAAAGAGGTAAAGAAAAAAAGGAGCGAAAGACGGGGAAACAGTGACAAAGATCAAAAGCAGGGATAGAAAAGGACCTGTAAGATTGAGGTAAATAGGCAGGGAGTGTCTGTTGTGGGAATAGAATTAAGAGGCATGAGGTGGAATTTAGATCACGCAGCATCGGTATTCGGCAACTGGACCTTCAATAGTGTCGGCTGCAGGCCTCTGAATAAAACTCTGAGCCCCGGCACTTATTCTTTCACAAATTAAGGCTGTACAGAACCATTATGTTTGAAGAATCTTTGATTATCTTTTCTTTTCTAAAGATTGGGCATGTGATAAGGGTCTGGCAGCCATCCGTCATCCAATACTAGGGAAGGATAACTTTGTAATATGTCTACTCAGGGGAGAATGGATCCTAGAGCTCTCTAGACTAACTCAGACCTCACTGAAGAACAAAACTCAAAAGGATAATAACAGCATATGATTGATGGTGCACCACCCGGGGATTCCTTTGGAGATTGGCTCTGTGCAGGTGGTCATCTTTGCAGTATGCGCTCACCAGGGCACATCTTCTTCCAAAAGAGGCACTCAAGCAGCACAGAAAAACACATAAAATATACATCAATATTGATCTGGGGTAGTAAGTAATGGACATCTCAGATCAATTTTATTGTCAGTGATGAATGGAAATTAGAACAGCTGTATGCATTGAAAAACACACTGCCTAATTGTTACAGAGGAAGGACCATAGGTCATTGGCAAGCATGCTACATCCTGCTTTGCCTTTCACTTGGGGAGGACATGTGGCCTAGGGCTGAGCTGCACGCTTTGGAACTAGGGAACCAGGGTTCGAGTTCCAGCATCAGCTCAACATCCTGCACTTTTGGGCAAATCCATTAATCTCCCCTTGCCTATGAAAGAAAAGAAGATCAGAATGAAATCTGGTGCTCTTGGAAAGTTATTCTAATGCTTTTGGGCTAAGGTTGCGCTAAATATATGTGTGTGTATGCATTTATATATAAATATATATATATATATTTATATATATATATATACACACACACACACACACACACACATATATATATATATATATTAAAAAAACACCAGGTTTGTCCCCTTGGAGATGTCTCACATGGAAGGGTTGCTGCACACCAACTACGGCAGCAAAAGACACAGTAAATCCTTGTCCTCCTTACTTCAATTCTGCCATACGCGTTTCGAGCGCAGTTTCGCTTTTGTTCACTGGCTTGAAGAAAATATCCCAACGCGGTGTTTAATTGGAAACTCATTTATTTGCAACAGAGTCCCGCCCATGTGGGCGTCACGCAGCAAAGCACTATGGTACTGATAGTCCCATGCTTTTCGAGTTCCATAATAAAGCCCCCAGGTGGGTACTGCATCTTATTAAATAATGTCCAAGTGGATATAGGCAATGTCAATCCCTAATAGGTGGTAGAATTAAGGAAATTGCTGGGCCATTCACCAATGTTTTCCGTAGGTCAGGCCCCCCCCCCACTCACAAAGTCCACATGATCGCGCGCACCTTTCGAACCGCTAAGCAAGCGGCGGGACATCTCCGCGGCCGGACCAGCCGCTAACACAAAAAACACCAGGTTTGTCCCCTTGGATATGTCTCACGTGGAAGGGTTGCTGCACACCACCTCCGGCAGCAAAAGACACAGTAAATCCTTGTCCTCCTTACTTCAATTCTGCCATACGCGTTTGGCAGAATTGAAGTAAGGAGGACAAGGATTTACTGTGTCTTTTGCTGCCAGAGGTGGTGTGCAGCAACCCTTCCACGTGAGACATCTCCAAGGGGACAAACCTGGTGTTTTTTTTATATATATATATATATACAGCCCTCATGTGCAGACGTCTGCTAATGCAAGCTAGAACGAGAGCAACTCTTTCAATTTGCCTACGGATATCGTATATATATATATATATATATATATATATATATATATATATATATATATATATATATATATATATTCTGAAATACCACATCAGAAGACAGGTAGCCGCCAAAGACATCTTGGACACGGATCAGTTAAGTGCTCAAACTTTTTTATTGAAGCAGAGTATGCCGCATGACGTTTCGGCTCCTTGGAGCCTTGCTCACATGATATATACATATCAAAACAATTCCCTTTCAGGCGTAGAGTAACACATGAATTATGTAAATATATATATACTTATAATGGATTTACACAAAATCACAAATCAATCTATGGAAAATACATGCAGATTTTGCAATTTGGGACCCCCTTTTCCTCGGCCCCCACTTGACGGATCACCTTGAAACTTTCCTTGCACAAACTAGTTAAAAAGTAGCACCTCCTGTCTATGCTCCATTCGTACTGAAAGTAATACAAATGAAAAGGTTATAGTGATTGATGCATTTTTTAGACTTCCTTTCCATGTTCAGCTGGACACCCAAATAAGCAGAGGTTTTTCCTCGCCTGCCTGGTGGCGGCCGTGCCTTGGGAGATCCATGGGGGGTCGAGGAACAGCTACGACCTTTGTGCAGACCTGATTAATAGCTGCGGAATCGCCTCTTGTGCCTAGTACTTTTGTGACCCTATTAATAACGACTCTATCTGGCTGGGTTAAGTTTCAATCAATGCTTCCACATCAATATTGCATCCTCCGCCAGGAAATGTTTAATGGCCTGGAGAGAGATGCATTAATCTAGTGCACAATTGCGGTGTGTCAGTACACGTGCCTGTCTATTTGTGTGTATACATTAGAACTGACAATAATGACTGTAGTAGAGGTTGAGCTCAGAGGTCCATTGGAAAATGATTTATTTGGTGTGCCACAAATGTGCCATTTAGTAAACTTACACATAATTAAGCTGTCACTTGGGCCCACATTTCCTGTAGCTTTGCGGTGGTACAAACCGATGCACGCCGATGCAAAGTCTCGCAAAGGCAGTTTTGCACTGAAAAGGTGCCTTTTTCTTAGCCCAAAAACCCCTTTGCATGAATTGTGTCACTTTGCATCAAAGGCGTTACTGGGGTGGATCAGCACAAACACCTATAGGTTTTGATGCAAAGTCAGATCTACTAAGATAGCCAGACTGGGCTTCGGGTCAAAAACTAACGGCATTCACAAGGACAACTTCATTTATTTCTTTAAAAGAATTCAGGGCACAGCACACATCCAGAAAATGGGATTCTTCTGAGTTTGTCTCAGCATAGAAATGTGTACTGAAGGGGGTGCTTCCGTCCTATGCTGGACAGTGTACACTCCCCTGTGCAACGTGGTGTGAGGCACGGCATTGCGCAAGTGCAACCCTGTGTGATGAAAGCAGCAGCGGGCCAATCTCAGTAGATACGGCTCTGCGTTGTTTTTCCCCTTCCACTACACAAATGTGGCTGCTGCGCTGTGTTGTATGAAAAATTTGTAAATCTGGCCCTCAGATTATCCACCTCTGGTTTTTCACTTAAACTTTTATGCAGACTGGTCGGGGAGGACAACATTATTTGGGGTAATTTACAAGTAGTTTTTTCGTTGTTGAGGCTCATAGGATTTCTTGCACTCCTCTGAAAAACTCGACATTAACATAAAACTAAATTTTTAATATATGTGCTTTTACTTACATCTCTTGCGCCCTCACATCCTGCACATGTGCTAGTGTGGCATGGGCCATGGATTATTGTTCTATGGAAGACATGGATAGGATGCGGCGTTATGGCCAGAGCTGTTGACTTTGGAACTGGGGAACAAGGATTGAGTCTCAGCATCGACTCAGCATCCTGTAATTCTGGGTAAATCACTTAATCTTCCCTTGCCTAGAAATGAAGGTGACCATGTGTAATGTAACTGGTGCTCATGTAAAGCGCTTCAATCCCTGTGGGTCGAGTTTGTGTGATACAGCAGGTTCTTCTGCAGACATTGATGAGTTCCCATTTCAGGATATATGAACAGGTCTAAGTGTTCCTTTCCACTGTGCACCTGAGTGGTGGGGGTAGTAAGATGAAGCCTGGCTCCACAGTGTAACATTAAACCAGGCCTGGATGCAAATGGTGCCTATGGATTGCAGGGGCCCAAGCATACACATATAGTGTAGGTTGTGCACCATTGCTGGAAAAGCCTGCTTCACTTGTATCCTCATGAAGCAACCTTTGATCATGAAAACTTGCAAATAAAAGAAAACAAATAGCAATCCAAATTAATGTATTGCTTCATTACTACCTAAGAGTAACTGCAAACTATATACACACACACACAAAGTCGTTCCATGCTTTCAAGATGGATTTACTTGTATACATTTAACCCGCTTACCATGGCGGCAATTCCGCCGCGGTGCGGGCGTTCTCTTGCGCGGGCGGGGCCGCGTCGCCCAACGGACGTGCACAGCACTACCGAGGTAGTTCTTGCGATGGCCGTTGACCGACGGCAGCACTTAACGGGTTAAATTTAATGTTTAGTTTGTGAAAATAAGAGAAAATCATCAGCTGTCTTAACATACAGAACTGAGGTAGGGTAGAAATACCGGGATACCACCAAGGGGTGTCGGCAGGGGCGGCTCCTCCGCTAAGGCGAAGGAGTGTTGGCCCACTGCTCTCAGAGCAGAGCAGCAAAAATAAAATGACATTAACGTTGTTATCATTTTTTTTTATAGCTGCAGGGCTAGGATATGTTGGAGCTGATGGCACAGGGGGAGGAGTGGTTTGCACGCTTCCTAAGTGTGCATGACTTCTTGGTCGACCCTCTTGGGCTGACCAAACAGTCATGCACACTTTGCATGTTCCCTACCAGGCTGCATTACACAGCCTGGTGAGGAATATGCAAAGCTTCCCTGACCCTGTCTGGGCACCGAACCACAGTGCTCAGACCAATCACAACGCTGCATTGTAGCATTGTGATTGGCTCAGAGGTGCCCAGGAACCGGGTGTTTCCTGCTGCCAGAAGAAGGAAGCTGAACAAGACGGAGGAGAGGCAGCGGACGCAAAAAGGTAAGTGGTATTGTATATCTCTGCCCCTCCTCGCAACCCCTCCTCTCCACCCCGTTCCCTGCCAGCCACTACTGGATGTCGGCCATGGTGTACTATCCAAACTAGGAACCTTGAAAAAATATGTCACCCACAGATACAGGATCTGGGTTAAATAATTGTTCATCCTCAACCCTCAAGCAAGCCAACATTCAGGTAGGAGCTGTGAGAAGTTGGCCCGATATGCAACGTTCGCTATTCTAGCGACCGCTGTGTATCGCTCCAACGACCCTTATGGTGTTTGGTTGTAAGTCAACCTATAGACCAGCTATCCTAGTAGCGTGGATACGAGCAGTCTAAGGCTAAAGACTCGAGAGGGCGCGTTAAGCCAGCTGTTTACCACACATGTACCCCTTGAACACCCAGTGAAAGGACACCACACAAGTGTTATGAAAATAAACAGTATATTTATTAAGAATCACAACAGCCCTGTGCTCGTTATGAGGACAGGGTACTAAGCACAAACCAAATCTCTTTAGCAAATACTTCAAGTGCACAATTAAAACAAGTGTCCGAGGACACGGAAAGGTTAAGGTCTCGGGAGGACCCGATAAGGCAAGTCGGAAGCGAGGGACTCGGGACCCTAGAGTAAAGGGGCTATGCAGGCACCGAAATGCCGAGTTACCTAGCCACGAGGGCTGCGGCTGCACAAGTCTTACAGGCGTCGGGGTCTTCGCTGACGAGCCAGGAGCCGGAAGAAAAGGAGTTGCTGGCCGGCGACCAGTGATGAATAGTTCGTAGAGATCCAAGCCTGGATCGGAGATTGATGATACCTGAAAGCAGAGGGGACCAAGTTCGTACTACTAGCCAGTAGTCAGAGGGTACCAGGAAGGCACCGGTTGGCCGTCACCTCGACCAGGTGAGTGGGCGACGCTAGGCTCGGCAGTCTCACGGACCAGGAGGCGTTGTCGGCGACCACGGTGGAGGTGCGAGCTGTCCCACGAAGGATGATGCTGTCGGCGTCGCTGGGCCCAGGATGGGGCAACAAGCCTTGGCAAATCTCAGGGCCACGTGGTGGGCCTAAGATGGCGTCTTGAGTGGACCAGGAGGGTCCGGGGTGCTTCTCGATAAGATGGAAGCAAGGGCCGGGCTGGAGCAACCAGACCAGCAGTGTTGATTTCCGGATGTCGTCACAGAAGGGCACAAGCCAGCGGCTAGTGACCAGACAACGTGCTGAGCAACGAGCAGAAGGGCCCCACGCAGATCGTGGAGATGCTGGGGGACTGCACTTCGGTGCTGGAGCGGCTCAGGGTCGGGGCTTCTCGGACCCCAGAGCACTCACCAGAGAGTTACCTCGATGGTCGTGCTGGTTAAGAAAGCGTGCAGGTTTTGATGATGGCCGGTCCCTCGAGGTCTCGTCGCACCCACAGATCACAGCTGAGCTGATGACGTGGGTAGAGGTCAGAGGTGCCAGGGAAGCCGGTTCTCGTCGAGCTGGGCCGTCGGATTCCTTGAGGAAGGACTTACAGCAAACCGCAGAGTTCTTAGGTGGTGCCCTCTGATGCAGGGTGACTACTCCTTAGTCACAAGGGAGAAATCTTGAGAAGAGTCTTGAATGTCCTTTCGTAGAAAGTAGTTCTTGAATCAAAGATGATCTAATTTGGAAGGGTCCCCACTCCGGCCTTTATCCTAAAGAAAAGGGTGGGTACATGACTAGGTCCTGCCCTAAGGGTGGGACCAGGAAGGGGGGTAGTTACACCCCTCTCCCCTGCCGGACTTTCCCCAGGCCAGGGCTGTCGCCCCTGGAACTGGTTCTAACCGGCAGATGCGTAGTGAGCACCGGGGTGCCACTCCGCAGTCACCTTCTCGCAAAAGCCCTACCTACCCAGAATACACAAACCCTGTCTGGGACGGTGCGAACACCGCCCTCGACAGGAAACCCTTTGTCCAAGCTCTCCTCGCTGGAAGGACTCCCAGCAGCAGGAGGTCAGACTCGTGTCTGTGGTGGCAGCATCCATTTTGTGGAGCTGAGGCTTTAGTTAACTTTAACCGGGGTTCACAGTTACGTACATGTCGTGTCCCTCTAGAAGCGCGGAATGCTAACCTCGTCGCCAGAATTGGTGAGAGGGCAGCATCCCGATTCGTATGACACCTTACTCGACATGCCTTGATAACGCGACACCGAAGTTACCGATGTGGTACGCGTTATCATGGAACAGCCATTGGGTCTTGGTTCCGCAAGCTGCAACCGGGCTCGGCTCGGGCCAGAGCCTAGTTCACACGAGCCCACGCACTCTGCCTTCAGGATTGTCAAGGCCTGCCATAGGAGTGACTGATAGGAACTCGGGTGTCCATTGTATGGTTAGATATAGGGCTACTATATCTAAAGCAAAGTGTGATTACACGACTTCGCCCCAGCTGTCATGCAGCCAGTTGTGTCAAATTTAGGAGGCCAGCCAGGGGTGGCATAATACATGCTGCAGCCCCTGGCGGCCCTGGGGACACCTATGCCCTGAGTTACAGGGTCTGATAGGGTGGCCCAGTACCAATTGGAAATGCACCTAGGGTACATGGAATCCATTTTAAAGAGAGAGCAGTAGGCCTGGGGTCCTGATTGGCAGGATCCCAGGTCGACTATGTCCAAAACCAGCTAAAACACAGGGCAAAAAGTTGGGGGCAACCATAGTCAGGATGTACCTTCCTACACAACCCCCCCCCCCCCCCCAAACGAAAGGAGATAAGGCTATCCTTGCCCAGGTAAGCCTTTATTACCTAAGTGGCCATATAAGGAAGGACCAGCTCTGGCTTGGTTTCCCCCTGTGTCATGGTCCACTAGGCAACCCCTCACCCTAAGGGTATCTGAGGGTCTCCACCATAGGGAATCTCTGTCTCTGGTGTGTCTTGGGAAAGAAGAAGGCTGATGCTGGGATGGAGTACTGAAGTGAGGCTCCTCTACCTTTGGGCTCAACTTCCTCCAATCACCATCCATCATGTGTGCCTTTCTTTCTTTAGCTGAGATGCACTGAGCTCTCAGGGTCAGCCTCTGGCTACCTAAAGCTGGAGGCTGAGTCCCTCTGTTTGGCTTACTGGAGGGACAGGTCAGGTCTGGGCTTTTTAGGCCCCATGTATGGTTGTGCCCAACAGTGTCCAGCTGTGGGAGTTCCCTAACTACTTTTAAGGGGGATCCCTCAGGAGTCTGTTTTATTTTCACTTGGCTAGGTTTACTAGCTTCAGTGATCCTAATCTGCTGATTAAGGGGTTCTTTTGGACAGGGGGCCCTTTTGGGTCCACCACTGGCCTCCCTGATCTCTTCAGCCCTGGGCTGACTGAGGCAGGGTAGAGAGGTGCAGGTTACCTGCTCCAGACTGGGTCCCACCTGGGAAGGGTCCACTGCCATCAGGGGCTCTGCCAGGCTAGGCCTGACTACCTCTGGGGCAGTTCCTTCAACAGGGGTAGAGTCAGTTCCCTGAGGAGGCTGGCTCTCACCTAGTGTCTGGGAGGGGGAAGACTCTTCTTCCTCCTCAATGCTCTCTGTTTGAGTGGAGTGATCCATTGTTTCAGGCTTCACAACCTCACTAACTGTCTGAGTAGAGGCTGAGACCATTTCAACCTTGCCAACCTTTTCAGGAGGGCACTCAGTCTGTGTTTGGGCTGTGACTGTCACAGCCCTCCTATCCTGCTCTGGGAAGTCTGTCTGAGCCTGGGCAGTGGCTACCACTGCCCTTCCAACCTTTTCAGGGAGGAATGGTGCTTGGACTGGGGCTGTAGCTATTACTGCCCCACTAACCTGTCTGGATAGGCCTATCATTCGGGAGTGAGTTTCTTGCTCCACCTCAGCCCATGCTGAGAGTTCCAGGTCGTTCCCCAGTAAGCAATCTACAGGTAGGTTATCTGTCACTGCCACTCTCATGGGCCCTGTGACATTACCCCAACTGAGCTTGACTACTGCCATGGGATGCCTTCTCTTCACTCCATGAATGTCTGTCACCTGATAAGTAAAACCAGGGGTCAGTTGAGCAGAGGGGACCAGATGGTCACTCACCATGGTGAGGCTGGCCCCTGTGTCTCTGAATGCCTCAACTTTCTGACCATTCACTAAAACTTCTTGTCTATACTTTCCCAAAATGTGGGGTCCAGTAGTGAAGTTGGCAAACCCCATGCCAGTCTCACAGACAAGAGTGTGGTCAGGGAACCTGGCTAGGCCATAGTCCTCCTGATTGCCCAAAGTAATGCCCACCACATTCTTGGGGGCACTCCCACCACCTGAGGGATTACCACTAGTGGTAACAGGAGGTCTGGGAGTGTTACTTGGGGGTATGTTTTCCTTATTGCTATTTTTAGGGCACTTGGCATCACTTTTGTAATGGCCCACCTGTTTACAGGTATGGCAATAAGGTTTCTTCTGTTCTGAAGGAGTGTTCTGGGACCCACCACCCTTGTTGGAGTTTTTGGGCCCTTGGGGAGTCTTCTCTGTGGATTTATCCCCACCCTTCTCTTGAGGCTTGGTTGATTCCTTTTTCTGGTCACCACCCTGGTTTTTAGGCCTAACCCTGGTTCTGACCCATTTGTCTGCCCTCTTACCCAATTCCTGTGGAGAGGTCAACTCAGAGTCTACCAGGTGCTGATGTAATAGCTGGTTCTGACAATTATTTAAGATTTGCTCCCTTATAATTAGATTATACAATCCTTTAAAATCAGTAACCTTACTACCCAGTAGCCAGCCTTCAAAAGCCTTAGTGGCACAATCAACAAAGTCAGACCAATCTTGAGACTGCGTTTTCTGGGTATCCCTGAACAGCACCCTGTACTGCTCAGTGGTTAGGCCAAACCCTTCGACGAGTGTATTCTTCAAGACGTGGTAATTATTAGCATCCTCTACCCTTGTGGTGAGGAGCTTGTCTCTTCCTTTACCTTCAAAGGAGAGCCACAAGATAGCTGCCCACTGACTCTGGGGAACACCTTGCACCGTGCAGGCCCTCTCCAAAGCAGTAATCCATTTGTGGATGTCGTCCCCTTGTTTAAAGGGGGGCACTATCTTACCAAGGTGTTTCGTATCGAAACTCTTTTCCCTATTGCTAGGTACATTGCTGCCACCAGTGGGGACTACCCCACTTAACTGTTGCTCTCTCGCAAAGGCAAGCCTTTCTTTGGTCAGGGCAAGTTCTTCCCTTTCGATCCTCAGATTAGCTGCCCTTTCCTTAGCTTCGTACACTCTCCGCTGAGGGGACGTCATCCCTCTTTGCGAAGAGTTGCGAGAGCCATTGGTTTGAAGGGATCTGCCAGAGTCTCTCGACAGAGATCGGGCTCGTCCATTCCCAATGTTAAGCGGACCTGACAGTAGCGCTGGGGGTCCCCCAGTACCACTATCATGTTTGCTTAAGTTGGACCTGCTTAGTCTAACGACTTCTACCTGTCCCTTATCTGCCTCATCCCCAGAGGGATCCTCATCCTCATCGTCCTCCACATCTTCGTTCTCAGTTGCGAGGTGAATGAGGTCAGGATCGTCTCTGGTTCCCTCAAGGGGAGGCATGTCTCCTTCTGGATTAGAATGGCTAAGAAGCTTCTCAGCCTTTCTGGCATCATAAGTCTCTAGGAGACCAATCAGAAAGGAGGTGGTGGGGTTAGCCCCTTGCTTAATCTTCCTAGAGGTACATACTTGTCGTAACTCATGGAAGTTAAGCGCAGTATATCTTGAGGAGATGACCTGTGGAGGGTCGACTGACACAAGGGGAGACTCAGAGTTTCCTCCTTTGTCCGACATACTGCTTCTAGTGTGGTGTAAGTGATGCACCTACCTACACTACGTGTTTACCTACTGTTCCCTTGCTAAGAGTTGCAGCCAAGGTGTGCTAAGCCTTGAGGAGCTACAACAGCTGGTTCAGTAGAACTCAGAGTATTCTAAGCTTTAGTTATATGTACTAACAGTACTTGTGTGATCTTTCAACAAGATATTCTTAGGATACGTGTGGTAAAACAACAGCAAGCTCAAATCCCAACCGCTGCTCACCAATGTGAGAAGTTGGCCCGATATGCAACGTTCGCTATTCTAGCGACCGCTATGTATCGCTCCAACGACCCTTATGGTGTTTGGTTGTAAGTCAACCTATAGACCAGCTATCCTAGTAGCGTGGATACGAGCAGTCTAAGGCTAAAGACTCGAGAGGGCGGGTTAAGCCAGCTGTTTACCACACATGTACCACCAATGTAATGCCATTGCATACTTTTTTGTATCTAAGGTTGAGGGCATCCATCAATCTCTTGCTTCCCTTCCCTCTCCAACTGATTCCTCTCTACACGGTCCGTATTGTAATACCTCCACCTCCCCCACTGAGTTTATTTACAACTGGACACCATTTGACGACTCTTCTTTCCTATCCTGCTTAAAAAGCATCAGGTCTGGATCTCCGCGGGACCCAGTCCCCATGAAGATACTCAAACAACTTGACCTTGAACCACGAAGATTCCTAATGAGGCTATTAAACGTCTCGCTCACCGAATCTCGAGTGGAACAGGACTGGAAACACGCCATGGTCGTCCCCCTGCTTAAAAAATCTGGTGCTGACATCACAAATCTTGCCAACTTCAGGCCTATATCCCTGCTGCCAGCCTGTTCTAAAATCCTAGAACGCCATGTTAACACCCAGCTTAATGAGTTTGTTGAAAACATGGGATATCTCCATCCGTCCCAATCAGGCTTTCGCGCTAATTACTCCACCGAATCCGCACTCCTAGGGGTAACTGAGCGACTCCGACACGGTATCGATGGCGGTGAGACCTTTGCGCTGATTCTTCTTGACTTAAGCGCTGCTTTCGATACCGTGTCCCACTCCATCCTATTGGAGTCTCTCGGTTCCCTCGGTGTTGCTGGATCTGCGCTCGCCTGGGTGTCCTCATTTCTTAATGAGCGCACCTTTCAGGTTTTCTCAAACAAAGCTGAATCTGCGATTCATTCCTCTGCCTACGGCGTCCCCCAAGGGTCTATATTGAGCCCTCTGTTGTTCAATATTTACATCAGACCACTTGCTTCCATCGTAGAGGACGCCGGTCTGTCTATATACTCATACACAGACGACACGCAGATTGTGTTCTCTTTGTCTAGCAGCAGGGCTCAGGACACCTCCGCCCTCAAAATCGGCCTCTCTCGCGTTGCAGCTTGGATGCAAATGCATCTGTTAAAGCTCAACGGAGACAAGACCGAGGTGATCATACTAGGCAAACAAAAAGATCTCTGGGGTCCACGACATTGGCCCAGTGACATGGGTCCTCTGCCTACCCCCGTGCCTGTTGCTCGCAACCTCGGTGTCCTAATCGACGACAAACTCTCGATGAGGCAGCAGGCAACTAAGGTCGCTGCGATCTGCTTTAACACCCTTCGCTGGTTGCAAAAGATCATATGGATGCTGCCTGAGTCCACTCGTAGAACTGTCGTACAGGCCCTTGTGATGTCCCATATCGACTATGGCAATGTGCTTTATCTAGGAGCAGATAAAGCTACAATCAATAAACTCCAGGTTGTACAGAACTCAGCCGCCCGCCTGCTGCGTAATGTCCCAAGGAGAATGTCCGCAATGCAGGCTCTACGTGACCTCCATTGGTTAAAAATCTCGGATCGAGTGGCCTTCAAAACTTTGTGCATCCTCTTCAAAATTCGCCAAGGCTCCGCTCCGGCCTACTTGCACAATCTTGCGCAGCCATATCAGCCTGGCCGCCTTTTGAGGTCATCCAACAGTGGCAATCTTGTGATTCCCAGAATCCGACTGGCAAAAATGGGAGGCCGTTCATTCGCATATCTGGGCCCCAAGATGTGGAATGCTCTCCCATTGGCGCTTAAAACAGAAACCAGTCTTCTGGCTTTCCGCAAAAAACTGAAGACCCTCCTGTTCTAGTTCCAGATTCCTCCGGTCTAGTGTCTCCCTCTTGCAATTACTTGTTTTCTGATTTCTCCTCCAGTCTATCCCTGGCGCCGGGAAACCCACTGCGGGTAGCTGCGCGCAATACAAGTTCAATAAAATAAAATAAATAATAAATGTACCCCTTGAACACCCAGTGAAAGGACACCACACAAGTGTTATGAAAATAAACAGTATATTTATTAAGAATCACAACAGCCCTGTACTCGTTATGAGGACAGGGTACTAAGCACAAACCAAATCTCTTTAGCAAATACTTCAAGTGCACAATTAAAACAAGTGTCCGAGGACACGGAAAGGTTAAGGTCTCGGGAGGACCCGATAAGGCAAGTCGGAAGCGAGGGACTCGGGACCCTAGAGTAAAGGGGCTATGCAGGCACCGAAATGCCGAGTTACCTAGCCACGAGGGCTGCGGCTGCACAAGTCTTACAGGCGTCGGGGTCTTCGCTGACGAGCCAGGAGCCGGAAGAAAAGGAGTTGCTGGCCGGCGACCAGTGATGAATAGTTCGTAGAGATCCAAGCCTGGATCGGAGATTGATGATACCTGAAAGCAGAGGGGACCAAGTTCGTACTACTAGCCAGTAGTCAGAGGGTACCAGGAAGGCACCGGTTGGCCGTCACCTCGACCAGGTGAGTGGGCGACGCTAGGCTCGGCAGTCTCACGGACCAGGAGGCGTTGTCGGCGACCACGGTGGAGGTGCGAGCTGTCCCACGAAGGATGATGCTGTCGGCGTCGCTGGGCCCAGGATGGGGCAACAAGCCTTGGCAAATCTCAGGGCCACGTGGTGGGCCTAAGATGGCGTCTTGAGTGGACCAGGAGGGTCCGGGGTGCTTCTCGATAAGATGGAAGCAAGGGCCGGGCTGGAGCAACCAGACCAGCAGTGTTGATTTCCGGATGTCGTCACAGAAGGGCACAAGCCAGCGGCTAGTGACCAGACAACGTGCTGAGCAACGAGCAGAAGGGCCCCACGCAGATCGTGGAGATGCTGGGGGACTGCACTTCGGTGCTGGAGCGGCTCAGGGTCGGGGCTTCTCGGACCCCAGAGCACTCACCAGAGAGTTACCTCGATGGTCGTGCTGGTTAAGAAAGCGTGGAGGTTTTGATGATGGCCGGTCCCTCGAGGTCTCGTCGCACCCACAGATCACAGCTGAGCTGATGACGTGGGTAGAGGTCAGAGGTGCCAGGGAAGCCGGTTCTCGTCGAGCTGGGCCGGCGGATTCCTTGAGGAAGGACTTACAGCAAACCGCAGAGTTCTTAGGTGGTGCCCGCTGATGCAGGGTGACTACTCCTTAGTCACAAGGGAGAAATCTTGAGAAGAGTCTTGAATGTCCTTTCGTAGAAAGTAGTTCTTGAATCAAAGATGATCTAATTTGGAAGGGTCCCCACTCCGGCCTTTATCCTAAAGAAAAGGGTGGGTACATGACTAGGTCCTGCCCTAAGGGTGGGACCAGGAAGGGGGGTAGTTACACCCCTCTCCCCTGCCGGGCTTTCCCCAGGCCAGGGCTGTCGCCCCTGGAACTGGTTCTAACCGGCAGATGCGTAGTGAGCACCGGGGTGCCACTCCGCAGTCACCTTCTCGCAAAAGCCCTACCTACCCAGAATACACAAACCCTGTCTGGGACGGTGCGAACACCGCCCTCGACAGGAAACCCTTTGTCCAAGCTCTCCTCGCTGGAAGGACTCCCAGCAGCAGGAGGTCAGACTCGTGTCTGTGGTGGCAGCATCCATTTTGTGGAGCTGAGGCTTTAGTTAACTTTAACCGGGGTTCACAGTTACGTACATGTCGTGTCCCTCTAGAAGGGCGGAATGCTAACCTCGTCGCCAGAATTGGTGAGAGGGCAGCATCCCGATTCGTATGACACCTTACTCGACATGCCTTGATAACGCGACACCGAAGTTACCGATGTGGTACGCGTTATCATGGAACAGCCATTGGGTCTTGGTTCCGCAAGCTGCAACCGGGCTCGGCTCGGGCCAGAGCCTAGTTCACACGAGCCCACGCACTCTGCCTTCAGGATTGTCAAGGCTTGCCATAGGAGTGACTGATAGGAACTCGGGTGTCCATTGTATGGTTAGATATAGGGCTACTATATCTAAAGCAAAGTGTGATTACACGACTTCGCCCCAGCTGTCATGCAGCCAGTTGTGTCAAATTTAGGAGGCCAGCCAGGGGTGGCATAATACATGCTGCAGCCCCTGGCGGCCCTGGGGACACCTATGCCCTGAGTTACAGGGTCTGATAGGGTGGCCCAGTACCAATTGGAAATGCACCTAGGGTACATGGAATCCATTTTAAAGAGAGAGCAGTAGGCCTGGGGTCCTGATTGGCAGGATCCCAGGTCGACTATGTCCAAAACCAGCTAAAACACAGGGCAAAAAGTTGGGGGCAACCATAGTCAGGATGTACCTTCCTACAGGAGCTACATCAATCATCAACTCTAAAAGTGCAGAACTTCTAATAACCAGCCTTAGGCACACAATGTTATTTAGAGGTTAACAGAGGTTGCATCTGTGAACCCTATGGTTTTGGCTGCAACCCACATGCTTAGTCGAGGCTCAGCTCTTCACACGAGCCTTCCTGATCTCTGCCTCCAAGGGAGCTGAGTGAGGGACACTTTTGTGCTACTCCTGGTTACTATGAATCAGCAGGGAACTGATTGCCAGGTGATCTGTGGCCCAGTGACTGATGGCAGAGGTGTCAATTACATATCATAAAATAGTATAGCATAACATTTGAGGGTCAACATTTAAAAGTTGAAATGGGGTGGCATTTGTATTTCTTTGCTCCAGTGCTTGATTTGTAAAAAAATAAGTGTTGGTGTCCATATAATTTGCTCAGAATGTCGCGGCCAGCTCTAGTGAAGGTTGTGAATGTTGAATATCTTGGTTGCATAGATTTGATTCCACCTCATGCCTCATTAAACCATCACAAGATACTCCCTGTCTCTTTATCTCACTCTTTGCACTTTCTTTTTCATTCCTGTTTTCTCCCTTTGTCACTGTTTTTCCATCTTTCTCTTCCTCTTCCTTTCACCCTTGTGTGTGTTTCTCTCTCTTGCTCGGGGTGATAGTCTTTTGCAGAAAAATAAGCCCGGTCCAAAGCTATGAGTGCTGATGGGCCCCACCTGCAACCACCAGCTCAAATTAAGCCGTACTTTGCCTCCTCTTGCGAAGCTCATCCCTTCCCTCTATTCACTTTGTTAAGGTCTTTTATTTTTCTGTTAATGTTTGAGCTCAGTCTAGCATTTTTTTCATCCAATAACTGTGATTTTGCTGGCATCAAAGGATGTGTGATGTCACTTCTTGTGAAATCATCATGGTCAAATGTCATGTGACATCACTTCCTGTGAAATTATGAGTGGATCAAAAACATGCGATGTCACTTTCAGTACCCCTAGCTATGGTTTAGGTTAGAATGGGTTTAGATTTAGATTAGGTTTAGGTTTAGATGAGAAACGACTGAGCTTCCCAAAAACTTAAGCTGCACTTATTTTAAATAAAGCAAACATGCTGGAGGGTGAAAAAAAAAGTGTGTTTTAAAAGTTAAAATTAGGACAGAAAGGCACAGTGGAAATGAAGATTCTGTTGCCACTGCACTAGCATTAGTATAACCAGGGCCATTGGAATCATGCCATTGTGCAGCCGCAGTGATTTTCGCACAATTATAGATTTGCTGCATTTGCTGGGCGGAGTTGGCGGAGTGGGACTACGCGGAGGTCCACGGAGTTGGGGACAAACTCTGTGGAACCCCGCTCCGCCTCCCGCCTCCACCCCCCTATTAAGAATTATTTAAAAGTACATGAAAGACTAAAGAAAAACGACTTGCCTTCACTACAGTGTCCCCGGCCTGCCATCCTCCTCTTCTTTTGCATTTCCGGGTGATCTGCGCATGCGCGCGCACCCGCGCATTTCTTGCAAAAAATGCGCATGCGCAGATTACCCTGAGACAGCAAAGAAGAGGAGGACGGCAGCCTGGTGACGCCGCAGCGAAGGTAAGTCTTTTTTCTTTTATCTTCCATGTACTTTTAATTCATTCTGAATAGGAGGTGGAGGCGGAGGCTGATCAACTCCGCTCCGCTGCGGAGTGTGCAGATATTTATCTACTCCGCGTTCTCCGCGGAAAGCGGAGTAATCAAAAATCCACACACTCCGCGGGCGAAGCAGAGTTCTCCACGTATGGTTATAATCCATTATCTGCTACATAATCTGCAGATTTTAACATAAAAAACAATTTTTTTCTAGATCAAAAGGTTCAAAAGTTACCGCAGTGGCATGTGTTAACGTGCAATGGCAGGCCTTTTGAAAAGGTTGACTGGTCACTTTTCTGTTTGCTTATTGCTATATTTGAGTATTAAACTAGTTCTATGAGGTGCACCCAATACCCAGTGTTAAGCAAGTGTAAAAAGTACAAAAGAATGAGCAATACCATTTAAAAACATGCCACATCAGGCCACATAATTTGCCTTTTCTTGCTGCATAATCCAAACCTGCCGCATAATTCCAGTGGCCCTGAGTATAACCCCACAGCTGGAATGAGCCTCTGTGCTCCACCCAGTGTAATACATTCCATTGACGTCACTTGACTGGACTGCGTAAGTCTGACCCTCCGCACACCCTCACAACTGAAAACCTTTCAGTCACATTTCTTTCAAGAACGGAAAAGCTTTGCATTGTGGGAGAGTGTAGGTTTTCCACTCGCCTGCAAAGTCGGGAGATGTCAGGAAACTTCGCCTTGGCGAAGGCGAACAAAGTTTCCCAAATTCGCCTGACTTCGCTGAGGCGAAAATTCAACTGCGCTATCGGCACATTCTTCAGATTTCCAGCCATAGGATTTCCCACCCACAAAGGACAAGGGGGCATATTATCAAGAACCAGTGTTAAAATGATCGCCGTTTTTTCGGCAGGAAACTGCCGATAAAACGGCGATAATGGGCTTGATAATACGTCCTTGTTAATTGCCATAGAAGCCCATGTTAACACAAGAACATGGGCTTCTATGGGAATTCACAAGGCCATATTAACAAGCATATTATCGCTGTTTTATCGGCAGTTTCCTGCCGATAAAACGGCGATAATTTTAACACCGGTCCTTGATAATATGCCCCAGAGTTTTGAAAAAATGTGTTGCCTAATTTCATTATTTCGAGCATTTCCACCCTCAACCCTACTGGACACAGGGTCCTAGCGTCAGGGCACCTGAGCATAAAGGATTAGTTTAACAGCTTAATAGCTATTTATGGGAATTATTTTCTGAATTCCCTTGATTTTTTTTGTGAAAAAGGAAACTTCTAAACAGGCATAAATGCAATACTCTCAAAGATGAGTCCTGGGGGCATATTATCAAGGGGGTTTATCTCCGCTTTTTTGGCTTTAGAAGCCAAGAAAGCGGAGATAAAATGATCTCCCTATTACCTAGCTGTCGCTAACACCATGCAAAGTGGGCTTGCCAAGATGTTAGCGACTAAAAACAGTCGCTAACATCGCTATCTCCTATTACCAACTTTTGGAGATATTCGCGCTAAGCGCGAATATCTCCAAAAGCTAACACCTGCCCTAAGCAGTTCTTAGCCATGTTATCCAATGGGAGGTGGATAACATGGCTAAGAGCATTAGCTCGGTAATGCATGAATATCACTGACTTTTCAGCGATATTCATGAATTGCGGCGATTTTTATCGCATTTGCGATAAACCTTGGTAATACCAAGGTTTATTTGCGGTAAAAATCGCCGCAGCTCGGCGGTAAATTTTTGTCTCTAACCAAGCAATAGCGATAATTATCGCTATTGCTTGGTAATATGCCCCCTTGTTCGAAATGTCTGCGTCACTGGCCTTGCTTTATTCGCTGCCTACGTCACAGGCCTTTGACCTCCCAGCAATCTAAATTTAAACTAAGTGTGACTGAATGCCTGCTTCACACAGACAATGTTGGAAGCCCTCTCACGGAGCTGTTTCCAAGGAATGACACATGCTGTGACAGGCTTCTGATGTAGGCCAACTGTGCAGCCACAATTAATTTTCAGTCAGGCGCAGAGAGGCCAATGTTCTGTGGCGCGCACCAGCCTCGCGCTCAGCACAAGCCAGAAACGCAAAATTCTTGAGGCCTTTGTTTCTTCCCGGCAGCTGAAATTTGGGGGTGTTTTATGCAATATGTTCACCTTCTTAAGATACATGGAACTATCGATAGTCCGGGTGTTTGCCTTTGTAAAAGAAAAAAATTATTAAGTACACGTGCCTCGAGTTTTTCGTAGCATCCCACCTCTGGCTCTACTGAGTGCTGGTTGCCATGCCAAGACCTGGTGCCACCTTGTGCCTCTTTCTTCCACCACCCAACACTTCCTGTCTCTTCAGTTTGCTCGCTGGTTATTTTTAATCGCTGTTTTCTCCCTTTATTCCTGTTTTCCCTTCTTTCTTCTTCCTTCCACATTTTCCACCTTTCTCACTCTTTTTCTAACTCGAAGTCTTATGATGAGAAACTAAGGGGCATATTATCAAGAAACGGCGTTAACATTATCGCTGCTTTAGCGGCAGAAAACTGCTGCTAAAGCGGCGATAATGGGCTTGATAATACGCCCTTGTGAATTCCCATAGAAGTTAACGCCGTGCTTGATAATATGCCCCTAAGTCAAACAGAGTTGCCGGTGCCCACCGCCTGCAAGCATCATCACAAATTAAGCCGTGTAATCTTCCCAGATCTGTGTGCTACGACCCTTTAACAATGGCAGTTGGAGCTATGTAAACGCAAACAATATTGTGGAGGGAAAGCCTATCTATAAAAGCAATTCAGCGCTATACAACAGAGAGACAAGACAGCAGGCCCAGATCTGGGATTTTTTATCTGGATGGGCCACGGGAGCGGTAACAAGATATCAGAGTATGAAATGCACACATTTGTCACCCTGCCGTTCTGGTGAGAGTGAAGTCAGCCCAGCACAACCTCTTACCTGAGATAACTGGTTATCTGCTTTACGAAAGCACCTGGATAGAACAGACAGACAAACATACGCTAGTAAGCCTTGCAACCCCACATTAAGGGCCTGCTTAAGCGTTCGATGGACAGCTACTCCATCACAAACGTGACGCATATCCCATCCACCATATTATAAGTGCATTAGAAGTGTGGAGAAGTGTGGCTCAGGGGTTAGAGGCGGCAGACCTGGAAGCTGAGATCGGCCCTGGACCAGGGTTCAATTCCCCGCCTCGGCTGGTCTTGGGCTCAAAAATTCCACGGACTCGATAATTCTCGCTCCGGTACCTTCTCGATTCACGGGTTCACACTCTGCGACTCTGGGCAATAGCTTGCTTAATCTCCACAACGGCTCTTTGTGGCGGGATGCCTGGCTTTCACCTTGTGGATACCCTGCCGGGGTTATCTCACAGGGAAATACCAGGATGGGTTCCCTAAGCAAGCGCCGGGAAACCCACTGAGGGTAGCTGTGTGCTATATAAGCTCAACTACATTCACATTTACAATTGTGATAGGGTGGGCAGGATAGCTGCCATGTTTGTGGCCGAGTAACCCATACGTTGAACTTTAACTCACACCCTATGGGACGGCATTCATGATTCCCTCATCCAAAGAGGAATGCACTGCCACTATCTGAATAGTATAATTCATGCCATGTTTTACTATATATATACATCACTTTTTCGTATTGCACGCGGACTGAAATACATGCACTCTCAGAACCCCCAGACAGTAACAGCCATAGCTGAGGTGCAAAGGGCGTTCTTTTCCCGTTATTGTTACATATTAAAAACACTCATTATACAAACAAAGCACGTTAAAGGTCTTCTAGAGGTTCTACAGTGACCCCTGACTGAAAATGATTGTAAACAAACTAAAACACATCATGTTCAGGGAGGGAGTGGGGGGGGGGGGGGGGGGCAGGCACATCCAAACAGGACCTCGGCCCTCTCAGCCATGGCAGGAGAGGCTTTGGACAGCGCACCTGTTAAGTGGAGGAAGCACTTAACAGGTGCAACGTCCATTGCCCCTACTCTGACTGGGAAGAGGCCGCGTGTTTGGATGGGCCTGCCCCGCCCCCCCCCCCCCACACCCCCTCCCACCCCCGCTAGAACAAGACAGACTATCAAGTGAGGCTGAAAGAGGGTCATAGGGGGTCGAGGCAGGAGGGCAGGTGAGAGCAAGGTTTGCAGATTGTGAATTTCCTGCTCTGATATCATACCACATATGGATAGTTTCAATGTGGGGGTTGCTATGTACAAACCAGAGAAGGAGGAGGTGTGCTGTAATGGCTAGAGTGGGCGGCTTGGCATCTTGGGGACCTAGATTTGAATCCTGGCCTCCTTGCTTAATTCATCACCGTGTTATTTTCGGCAAATCACAAGTTTGATCGCTCACCAGTAACTTACATATTGTAACACTCTCTGTTGCTCTTAGCTAGGTGCATGCGAAATAAATACACATGTGATATAAACATAAATACAGTGAAGTTTTTGGGTGTCAGGTGTTCAGATTCACATTTGTCCTAAAAACATTCTAAAAAGCATACTTAACAATACCTTTAAAAAAGCCCCCCTCCTAGCTGCCCGCCCCCAACCCATTACATTTCATCTTTAAAATTATGTTTGACGGATCATAAAACCCGATCCGCCGCTTTCTTCCTATGAAGAACATCATATTTAAAGAACAGAGGTCTTAAAAACTCGATTCGATTTGCCAGACAAAATACGCAGTCCATAAGGATATGCGTAAGGGTACATTGAACTGGGGACCTAGGTTTGAATCCTGGCCTCATTGCTTAATTCAAACCGTGTGATTTTGGGCATATCACTCCATCTCCTTGTGCCCAAAAGTTACAAAAAATACGAAGCAATTGTTTAGCGCCTGTTTGAGGTACACAAGTTCGATCGCTCACCAGTAACCTACATATTGTAACACTCTCTGTTACTCTTAACTAGGTGCATGCGAAATAAATACCCATGTGATATAAACATAAATACAGTGAAGTATTTGGGTGTGGTTTCGTGGCAGTTCCCGGGAGAGTCTGCAGCTCTGAATCAGGCACTTAACTTACGCAAGCTCCAGCTTTGGACAGATGGGAAAATCGGGCCCCAGGGAATTGATATGTGAAGGATCACACCATATGCTCGGATGGGGACGCCAGGACTCGAAGACCAGGTCCCTGGATAGAGCGGGAAGTGTGTCCATTGGACCACATCTGAACCCTGTAGCAGGCACCGGGAATGTATTATTTCTATCGCAAATTGTACCTCTTGTCGAGGCTTTGGGAATAGAGCACAGTGCATAGTGCCCGTGCAATGGTTTCTGACCCCTGGGGTTTCAGTGCCTGCCTTTAAGGGGTGAACTATGCAGAAACAGCACCCAATGTGAGGTTCAATAACTAGCCGAGGTAACTCCTCAGATATGAGACGTGGGCAACCTCTGAATGCAGAAACTGCCTCATACCCTTGGCAGGCAGCAGCCCACCCATAGAAAGAGGCTTCGTGGCGCTGTATGTTTTTAATGAGCGTTGAATAGTGCCTTACAGATACTCAATGGTGTGCTATGCCATCTCAGAGACAGACACGGGGCTTGTGCAGGGCATTGTGAACGGTGGGGCCCCTCGCCACAGGGGCTGCATTGGGGTCCCTAAGTACCCAAGGAGATGGGGGGGGGGCTCTACTGCTACAAAATGAACTCAGCTGCTAGTGGCAGAGGCACGACTTAGGTGCCCTGCCCACTGCCTGGGTATCCAAGGAGTAAATATCTCAGACTCCTCCCCCTCAGTGTGGCCCATCCCTGGTGGAGGCAGTGGGGAGTGAAAACTCAGGGGCAGATTTACAAGCCCCTTGTGCCTCTTTTACGCCGCCGTTGCGTCACGTTTGTGACGCAGCGGCAGCGCAAAGCCAGCGCCATGGTGCGGGGTACTTACAATGTGACGCATCTGGGAGATACATCACGTTGTAAAGCCCTGCGCCACATGTAGGCATTCCGGGGCGGGGGGGGGGACGTTCCGGCGCAGGAACGCCTCATAAAAGTGGCTGAGTGAAAGATTTCACTCAGCCACTTTTAAGGCCATACTGCATCAAAATCCTGCGCCTGCTTTAAACAGGCGTAAGGATTGACGCAGCATTTTAAGGATAGGGCACCCCAGAGCCTTGCTGGAGCCTGCATCGCGCTTGCGACGCAACTCCAGCAATGCACCACCTTTACGGCAGCAGATACGTCATGCATCTGTCCATTTTTGCCCCATGGTGCGCGCATTGTAAATGCGGCGCATCCATGATGGCGGAGCCGTGACGCTCAATAACTGGCGCATCCCTGCTGATATGCAGGGATGCGCCCGTTACTGTAAATCGGATGTATGTCGTTACAACGCATGCTTTTACAATGCATACCTTTACAACGCATTTTTTACACCGCAACATCCATTATAACGCATTCCATTACAACGCATGCCATTACAACAAATTCTTTGAAACTACCTTTACAACGCATTCCACTACAACGCATACTACATTTACAACGCATACCACTACATTGCATGTATGGTAAGTATTGGATAGTGTAGGGGTAAAAATTACTATTCTAACTCCAGGGGGGTGCAACAGTAGGGTAAGTGTTGGATAGTGTAGAGGTAAAAATTACTATTCTAACTCCAGGGGGTGCAACAGTAGGGAAAGCATTGGATAGTGTAGGGGTAAAAATTACTATTCTAACTCCAGGGGGTGCAACAGTAGGGAAAGTGTTGGATAGCGTAGGGGTAAAAATTACTATTCCCACTCCAAAGAGTGCAACAGTAGGGAAAGTGTTGGATAGCGTAGGGGTAAAAATTACTATTCTAACTCCAGGGGGTGCAACAGTAGGGTAAGTGTTGGATAGTGAAGATATGCGTTGTAATGGTATGCGTTGTAATGACTGCGTTGTAATGACATGCGTTGTAGTGGTATGCGTTGTAGTGGTATGCGTTGCAATGGTTGGTTGTAATGGCATGGATGTTGCGTTGTAAAAGTTGTGTTGTAAGTATTGTTTCCCCTGTAAATCTGCCCCTTGATGTGAGGGAGTCCCCGGATTTACCTGTGTGCTGCAAGCAGCCACTGCAGCAGGTATACCTTGCTTTAAAGTATGTTATTGTCATTAAATAGCCCAATTAAAAAAACGCATTCATTAAATCACCCCGCCCACTTCGGTTCTTCCATTTCTGAGACAACACGAGAATTTCCGTTTTTTCATAGATTCTATGAAAGTAATCGCACACACGTAACCAAAGGGGTCTTTTTTTACTGAATTAATATCTAGCATTCACCCCAGCTCAAGAATTAATATTCTATCGACCTCGTAAATATGGACGACGAAGTCGGCGTTAAAATGTGAACTGCAGTGTGAACACAGCGGGCGCTTAGCTCACTGAGCTGCCTTACAGATGCACGTCACCGGGTTCCCAAGGGGCTCTATTTTGTGATTCAGGGAGACAGACCAGCACCCTTCAGGTAGTGTTGCAGACTGTGAAACAGCTCATGGCCTCCTCCAAGCACAGGATTGATAGGACGCCCGGGAGCAGCTGCGTCAGCGTGATCCCGGGAAACCACAGGCGCACGCTGATCTTCGACAGATGGCACTTGGGCTGAGCGGAGTTAATGAAACTGCGCTGGTTACATTGTAACTTCGTATATAATAAAACAAAAACGGGGGTTGGAGGGTCTACGGGAAAATTTAAAGACCTACCCAGGTTATTATCCCCTGCTATACAATATCTAAATACAAGAAACCTGGGGGTCTAACACAAAGACAAAAGTGTGTCTGGAAAAATACATAATGTTAAATCAAGAGAATATCTGTAATGTGACTGAATGGTCTAGTTTATTAAGTATAGTAAACCACCGCATGTAACCACCAGCAACTATAGGTGAGATCCAATATCCAGAGATTGGCCTCCCCCAGCCTCAGACACAGCTTGGGGCAACGACTGATAGAGCGTGGCCTCCCTTACTCTGAGCTTGGTCCAGGTGAGGTGAGGTAATTTCCCCTGTCAAGAAGGGTGATTTACACACCAGCTGACATGGAGGAATAGGAATATATCCTTTAAAATATGTCACTGTATTTGATTTATGCATTGGTTTGAGTTTGTTTAACACTTGCAGTAGCAAAAGTTTTTAAGAACAGAGGCCCTGAGGAAAGCCAAGGGAGTATATCCCCTACTGGCAGAAACATGTCGGCCCTTAAGCAGTCATTTGTTTATACTGCTGTTTTTGCGCTGTTCTGGATTTTAAATTGAAAGAGGCTCTACAGTCATTAAAGTTTCTACACTGTGAGCTCTCTATTCCGTTTTAATCTCACTTCTTTTTTTACACCTTCACTCTTTGCACTGCACCTTGTTCCAATTGGTGAACCCACGCGTGGTCAACTAGCGACTGCGGGAGTGACCCCAGTCCTCACAGGCGGTCTTGGTTGTAGTCTCATTGATCTAGAGACACACCAGCCTAGCCCTGTGGATGACCAGATGAGAAAACTAGATCACCAACAAGATTTTGATGGTAATCCATCTCTGGATATTGGATCTCACCTATAGTTGCTGGTGGTTACATGCGTTGGTTTACTATACTTTATAAAGTAGACCATTCAGTCACATTACAGATATTCTGTTGATTTAACATTATGTATGGTTCCAGACACACTTTTGACTTCGTATATAATATCAAACCGACAACCCAGCATGCTATTCTGTCAGAATCACTGTAGATTCATATTTGTTTTATGGTGGTTTAATGGTTGAATTAAGAGCCTGTGCTGATGCTTAGGATGTCGAACAGTTGCCCCCTTACCCAGGTGGTTCCATACCCACTCGGTTACACAATGCAGTAATGCACACCAAGGCTTTAAGTGGGATGAAAAAACTGGGGGGGGGGTCTCTCAAATGGGCGTGGCCAATGTAATTAAGGGCGGGGCTTAAAACACATCAGCAGAAAAATCTGTGCTTAGCATGGTGTGCCGCCCGACTTGTATTTTGCTGTTTCTGTCATTGCATCCAGATATATGATACAACAAGTAACATCATAACACGAACAAGTCAGGACTATTGACTTTGTCAATGGTTGTTAGTTGCATAAGGTAAATAAGCAGCAACTATGGCTTGTATATAATATTGAAAATCGTCCACTTAAAGCCCTGGTGACACCACAGATGTTGCTGCTCCTGAGTTTCAAAGAGAAGGGAAATCCAGGGAGAAAATGACTCTCTTTAAAGGATTTCCCTTCCCCTAAAGGCTCACCTGGCATGACGTCATGCTGTAACTTCTCTTTTAGTGAAATTTGAGCAGTGTGAGCATGCATACATGATGTGCCTGCTGTCACTGCAGTCCCGGAAAAAATGGACCGCCTGTGCCAGGGCACAAAACAGAGCCCACAAGTGACCCGTTTCGAGGCCCCCTTAAAAAAACTGCAGGTGCTCAACACCGGTGAGACCCGGCCCACAAAAAGCCCTGGTGTACACAATGTATGGAACACTCACACAATGAAAATAAACCCCATCCCAAGCATCAAGAATGTTAGAAACTGTGGTGTTTAAAGGATAATGAGTGATTTGCTCAAGATCACATCCTTTCAGCCACGTAGGAGAAGCCAAGATCAAAAGCCACTTCTGTGGGCCAAAGACTGCATGTTTTGACACTAATGCTACAGCACAGCTACACACTACTATAGTCTCTCATTGTGACATCGCAACAGCTCGATAGTGGTGACAAAAATAGCATCATTTAGCACCATAATTTATTTCAGGATAAAAGGACTCCAAACTTTCTCCCCCCCATGTATAGACGTGGCCTTAAAAGTCGCACTAAGTCAATATATATATATATATATATATATATATATAAAACAGCATTTGTAAAGCGCACCACTGTCTCCCCTAGGGGTGTCTGGGCGCTGTGTCTCTGTCGAAGAGCCAGGTCTCGAGCCTCTTTCTGAAGTCTGCAAGGAAAGGCTGTAGGGAGCTGGAAGGGAGTTCGTCCCAGGTCTTTGCTGCGATGGAGGAGAAGGAGCAGCCACTGCTGTGGCTGCGGGGATGGGAGTGGGGGTGGGGCCGAGTAAAAAAGAGTGCAGGTGTCTAGTGGGTTGGTGGAAGTTCAGTAGGTGGTTGAGGTAGGCAGGTCCTCGGTCGTGGAGAGCTTTGTAGGCGTGCGTGAGGATGTATGCAATATATATGCGTGGAAAGATAGATAGATAGATAGATAGATAGATAGATAGATAGATAGATAGATAGATAGATAGATAGATAGATAGATAGATAGATAGATAGATAGATAGATAGATAGATAGATAGATAGATAGATAGATAGATAGATAGATAGATAGGTAGGTAGGTAGGTAGGTAGACAGACAGACAGACAGACAGACAGACAGACAGACAGACAGACAGACAGACAGACAGACAGACAGACAGACAGACAGATAGATAGATAGATAGATAGATAGATAGATAGATAGATAGATAGATAGATAGATAGATAGATAGATAGATAGATAGATAGATAGATAGATAGATAGATAGATAGATAGATAGATAGGTAGGTAGGTAGGTAGGTAGGTAGGTAGGTAGGTAGGTAGACAGACAGACAGACAGACAGACAGACAGACAGACAGACAGACAGACAGACAGACAGACAGACAGACAGACAGACAGACAGACAGACAGATAGATAGATAGATAGATAGATAGATAGATAGATAGATAGATAGATAGATAGATAGATAGATAGATAGATAGATAGATAGATAGATAGATAGATAGATAGATAGATAGATAGATACTTTCTCGTGGTGTTGCATGTAATGGAGTCTGCCATCACCAGAGAAGATTATAGGGGGGGGCAGGGGCAGTTACACATCTTTTCTGCTGGATTGTGGATGTTGCACCGATGTGCACAGAGGTGCGATTCATAGGGAATTCTACTAATTAGTCATTACTAACGGAAAGCCATAAGCAACACTAGACAACAACAACCATTCCCTAAATGCCACTGGAAACAATGGAATCTTTGCCTCAGCAGTTCAGTAGATGGCGACAAAACATATACTTGTAAGGTGGGGATGTACTACAGGCGAATCAGCAGCCTGCTTGTGACAAACCAGGCAAAACCAATCTAAGATGGCAACGGTTCAGGAGACTGGGTGATCCGCTAACCCCTCTTTTCTAACCCAGTAATTGTCTGATCGCAGAAGCTTTGCACCCTGTGAGCCTGTTCCTCGTCACAGCCCCTGACGTTTAAGAGCCCAGGTGCATATATATCTCTCCAGTCTTCACCCAGCTTTGAATCACTGCAGGATTACTTTTTGAGGGAATTGGAACATGCACAAAGAGATCGATGTGCTCAGTATCACACAATGCGCCCCAGTGGGGAAGCTGGGATCCAAACTCTGGGGAGGGGCCTGGAGGAGGCGAATGAATATGTATATTTAACACTGGTGTCAAAGTGCAGCCTATGGCGTTTGAATCTCTTTGCACCCTGTCCTTTAGGGGGTGGAACAAAAAGGAGTTTTTTGCTTCCATTCCATATTACATAACAATGTGTGCACCAGGGAAAAAAACTGAGTAAAACGTGACGTGTTAACATAATAAAGGAATTCAACAAACACAGGTTTATACTCCATAAAAAGGTGAAATGTGAATGTAACATTTGGGGGGGGGGGGGCAGTTTGTTCTACTCCTTAACAAGAAAGAAGCAAAATAACTCAAAACCACATCTCTTCATTTTTAAGAGGTTATTGACGAAGCAAACTTCTTTGTTGAAAACGTCATTACAAGTTTAATTAATTATTATTTAAAATAATGTGCGATAAAAGTTTCTATTTTTCTGTGCTCTTCTGTTTTCCCTGGTGAAACAATCTCCGTGTATTTCCTCGTCTCCCTGTTACACAAACACCAACAGTGGTACTAATGAGCATTGGCCGCGTTCTTGCATCAGTGTGAAGTTCATGCAACCTGAGGTCAGAGTGCCAGCTTCCCCGCTAGAGCGCCACGCGTGATCCTGGGCACAGAGAAGCACGTGCCGCGCCCCGCTCCTTTACCTGCCCAATAGGGAGTGATTTAAGACCAGGTTGAATGAACACTACTAGACGGTCGAGGAAACGGGGCTTTCACGGATGACGTGTTGTGACCAGGGACCTGCGCGAGGGAGGCGGCCCATCTGCTCGCGCATAAGGAGATGCAAAAATAGCCTATTGATCGTTGAAAAACCCAGGTCAGCAGCATCGGTGAAATATGAATCCTCTCGCCGCAGGAAAAGAGAACAATACGATACGGGGTGGAGGGACAGACAGGGTTAACCTCCGCCCAGAAGCGATCAGAGACGCTCTGCTGTGCGCCTTCCAGTCCACGTGCCAAGGGATGCAGTTTGGAAACACGGGTTTGTGGTGCCTGTTAAATGACTTTCACATCCTCCGTGACACTGAGAAACTCCCGGTACCTCGCCCGGGTCACCCTCCGGCGTCGAGCTGTGAGGGTCGGGTTACAGGCAGCGCGGACACTGTTACCGTTAACAGGGAGGAAGCTGCAGGCAGCGCTTTGCTTCGAGGTGTGAAAGTGCAAGCGCTACATCCGCCTAGGGACGCGAAGACGCGAAGAAGCTACCCTCTCTGGGGGTGTAGAGGGGCGCCTCGCTTCATTGGGATGTGAAAGGGCTACATCCGTCTAGGCCAGGGAGTTGAGCTGCGTAGACACTACCCTTCTTGCGGGTGCATTGGTGCGCCTCGCTTTCTGCGGGTGTAAAAGTGCATGCACTCGCGTGCGTGGAGGCGCAGAGGCAGGCACCATTCAGCCGGAGGCAAGGGGGCACACGTATCACCCTAATTGGTGTTGCAGATATACACAATGCTCTTTAGAGGTGGGGAAGTGCAGGTACCACCCTATGTGGAAGTGCAGAGGTGCAATACGTTCTTCGTAGGTGAAGAAGTGCAGGAGGCGCAGAGGAACACAACCCTCTGAAAGTGGGCGAATACAGACCCGCCCTGCGAGAAGGTGTGAATGGTGCACTTCACCGCCTGGGGGTTGGAAAGTGCAGGCACCGCCCTTGGTCGAGGTGCAGAGGTGGCAAAGTGCAATCACCGCTGTGACTGGAGGTGGAACATTAGAGGCATTGCTTTTTCGGGAGGTAGTAAAGCAGCAGACTGCCCACTCTTGAGGCGGAGGTGGGGAAACGGGGGCCCCTTGATTTCAGAAGGCGAGGAAGTATCCACCCCTCTCAGGACAAGCACCTCTCTCTTAATGGAGGTGAGAAAGTGAATCACCACACCATCTGGAGGTAATAAAGGGAAATCAGCTCTCTCTCAATGGATGTGAGAAAGTGCATGTACTACAACATCTGGAGGTAGGAAAAGAGCAGCACCGCTCTGACAGTGGAGGCGAGAAAGTGCATTCACTACAACATCTGGAGGTAGGAAAAGGGCAGCACCGTTGTGACAGTGGAGGCGAGAAAGTGATTTCACTACAACATCTGGAGGTAGGAAACGAGCAGCACCGCTCTGACAGTGGAGGCGACAAAGTGCATTCACTACAACATCTAGAGGTAAGAAAGGACACGCACCTCTCCCTCAATGGATGTGAGAAAGTGAATTCACTACAACATCTGGAGGTAGGAAAAGAGCAGCACATCTCCATACGCAGGTAAAAAAAAGTGCATGAAGTGCTTTGTCAGGAGGAACGGAAGGGCCAGCACCTCTCTGTTCTGAGCTGTGAAAGTGCAAGGACTGCACTTCCAGGAGGCAGGAACGGACCAGCACCTCTCTGTTAGGACGTGTGAAAGTGCACGGACTGCACTTCCAGAGGCAGGAACAGACCAGCACCTCTCTGTTAGGACGTGTGAAAGTGCAAGGACTGCACTTCCAGGAGGCAGGAACGGACCAGCACCCCTCTGTTAGGACGTGTGAAAGTGCACGGACTGCACTTCCAGAGGCAGGAACAGACCAGCACCTCTCTGTTAGGACGTGTGAAAGTGCAAGGACTGCACTTCCAGAGGCAGGAACAGACCAGCACCTCTCTGTTAGGACGTGTGAAAGTGCAAGGACTGCACTTCCAGAGGCAGGAACGGACCAGCACCTCTCTGTTAGGACGTGTGAAAGTGCAAGGACTGCACTTCCAGAGGCAGGAACAGACCAGCACCTCTCTGTTAGGACGTGTGAAAGTGCAAGGACTGCACTTCCAGAGGCAGGAACGGACCAGCACCTCTCTGTTCTGAGCTGTGAAAGTGCAAGGACTGCACTTCCATAGGCAGGAACAGACCAGCACCTCTCTGTTAGGACGTGTGAAAGTGCACAGACTGCACTTCCAGAGGCAGGAACAGACCAGCACCTCTCTGTTAGGACGTGTGAAAGTGCAAGGACTGCACTTCCAGAGGCAGGAACAGACCAGCACCTCTCTGTTAGGACGTGTGAAAGTGCACAGACTGCACTTCCAGAGGCAGGAACAGACCAGCACCTCTCTGTTAGGACGTGTGAAAGTGCAAGGACTACACTTCCTGGAGGCAGGGAAGGACCAGCACCTCTCTGTTAGGACGTGTGAAAGTGCAAGGACTGCACTTCCTGGAGGCAGGAACGGACCAGCACCTCTCTGTTAGGACGTGTGAAAGTGCACGGACTGCACTTCCAGATGCAGGAACAGACCAGCACCTCTCTGTTAGGACGTGTGAAAGTGCAAGGACTGCACTTCCAGAGGCAGGAACAGACCAGCACCTCTCTGTTAGGACGTGTGAAAGTGCACAGACTGCACTTCCAGAGGCAGGAACAGACCAGCACCTCTCTGTTAGGACGTGTGAAAGTGCAAGGACTACACTTCCTGGAGGCAGGGAAGGACCAGCACCTCTCTGTTAGGACGTGTGAAAGTGCAAGGTCTGCACTTCCTGGAGGCAGGAACGGACCAGCACCCCTCTGTTAGGACGTGTGAAAGTGCAAGGACTGCACTTCCAGAGGCAGGAACAGACCAGCACCTCTCTGTTAGGACGTGTGAAAGTGCACAGACTGCACTTCCAGAGGCAGGAACAGACCAGCACCTCTCTGTTAGGACGTGTGAAAGTGCAAGGACTACACTTCCTGGAGGCAGGGAAGGACCAGCACCTCTCTGTTAGGACGTGTGAAAGTGGAAGGACTGCACTTCCAGAGGCAGGAACAGACCAGCACCTCTCTGTTAGGACGTGTGAAAGTGCAAGGACTGCACTTCCAGGAGGCAGGAACGGACCAGCACCTCTCGTTTAGGACGTGTGAAAGTGCACGGACTGCACTTCCAGAGGCAGGAACAGACCAGCACCTCTCTGTTAGGACGTGTGAAAGTGCGAGGACTGCACTTCCAGGAGGCAGGAACGGACCAGCACCTCTCTGTTAGGACGTGTGAAAGTGCAAGGACTACACTTCCAGGAGGCAGGGAAGGACCAGCACCTCTCTGTTAGGACGTGTGAAAGTGCACAGACTGCACTTCCAGAGGCAGGAACAGACCAGCACCTCTCTGTTAGGACGTGTGAAAGTGCAAGGACTACACTTCCAGGAGGCAGGGAAGGACCAGCACCTCTCTGTTAGGACGTGTGAAAGTGCAAGGACTGCACTTCCAGGAGGCAGGGAAGGACCAGCACCTCTCTGTTAGGACGTGTGAAAGTGCAAGGACTGCACTTCCAGAGGCAGGAACAGACCAGCACCTCTCTGTTAGGACGTGTGAAAGTGCACAGACTGCACTTCCAGAGGCAGGAACAGACCAGCACCTCTCTGTTAGGACGTGTGAAAGTGCAAGGACTGCACTTCCTGGAGGCAGGAACGGACCAGCACCACTCTGTTCTGAGCTGTGAAAGTGCGAGGACTGCACTTCCAGGAGGCAGGAACGGACCAGCACCTCTCTGTTAGGACGTGTGAAAGTGCAAGGACTGCACTTCCAGAGGCAGGAACAGACCAGCACCTCTCTGTTAGGACGTGTGAAAGTGCACAGACTGCACTTCCAGAGGCAGGAACAGACCAGCACCTCTCTGTTAGGACGTGTGAAAGTGCAAGGACTGCACTTCCTGGAGGCAGGAACAGACCAGCACCTCTCTGTTAGGACGTGTGAAAGTGCACAGACTGCACTTCCAGAGGCAGGAACAGATCAGCACCTCTCTGTTAGGACGTGTGAAAGTGCAAGGACTACACTTCCTGGAGGCAGGGAAGGACCAGCACCTCTCTGTTAGGACGTGTGGAAGTGCAAGGACTGCACTTCCTGGAGGCAGGAACGGACCAGCACCCCTCTGTTAGGACGTGTGAAAGTGCAAGGACTGCACTTCCAGAGGCAGGAACAGACCAGCACCTCTCTGTTAGGACGTGTGAAAGTGCACAGACTGCACTTCCAGAGGCAGGAACAGACCAGCACCTCTCTGTTAGGACGTGTGAAAGTGCAAGGACTACACTTCCTGGAGGCAGGGAAGGACCAGCACCTCTCTGTTCTGAGCTGTGAAAGTGCGAGGACTGCACTTCCAGGAGGCAGGAACGGACCAGCACCTCTCTGTTAGGACGTGTGAAAGTGCAAGGACTGCACTTCCAGGAGGCAGGAACGGACCAGCACCTCTCTGTTAGGACGTGTGAAAGTGCACGGACTGCACTTCCAGAGGCAGGAACAGACCAGCACCTCTCTGTTAGGACGTGTGAAAGTGCACAGACTGCACTTCCAGAGGCAGGAACAGACCAGCACATCTCTGTTAGGACGTGTGAAAGTGCACAGACTGCACTTCCAGAGGCAGGAACAGACCAGCACCTCTCTGTTAGGACGTGTGAAAGTGCAAGGACTACACTTCCTGGAGGCAGGGAAGGACCAGCACCTCTCTGTTAGGACGTGTGAAAGTGCGAGGACTGCACTTCCTGGAGGCAGGAACGGACCAGCACCTCTCTGTTAGGACGTGTGAAAGTGCCAGGACTGCACTTCCTGGAGGCAGGAACGGACCAGCACCCCTCTGTTAGGACGTGTGAAAGTGCAAGGACTGCACTTCCTGGAGGCAGGAACGGACCAGCACCCCCCTGTTAGGACGTGTGAAAGTGCAAGCACCCGCTTCCTGGAGGCAGGAACGGACCAGCACCTCTCTGTTAGGACGTGTGAAAGTGCAAGGACTGCACTTCCTGGAGGCAGGAACGGACCAGCACCCCCCTGTTAGGACGTGTGAAAGTGCAAGGCCTGCACTTCCAGGAGGCAAGAACAGACCAACACCTCTCTGTTAGGACGTGTGAAAGTGCAAGGCCTGCACTTCCAGGAGGCAAGAACAGACCGGCACCCCTCCGTAAAGAGATCAAACACTGCATGTGCTGCACTGTCAGGAGAAAAAAAGTGCATGCACTGCACTCTCACTGGAGACCGCAAACTGCAAGTGTCTGGGGGTGGACTTTCCAGTAGATATCACTATAGTAGTGAGGCAGTGCATTGTACTGCCCTCTCTGAAGGTGGGACAGTGAACATCAGTCTCTGGAGGCGGAGCCTCCCGCACAGTTTACTATAGTAGTGAGGCAGTGCATTGTACTGCCCTCTCACAGTTCACTATAGTAGTGAGGCGGTGCATTGTACTGCCCTCTCACAGTTCACTATAGAAGTGAGGCAGTGCATTGTACTGCACTCTCTGAAGGTGAGACAGTGAACATCAGTCTCTGGAGGCGGAGCCTCCCGCACAGTTCACTATAGTATTGAGGCAGTGCATTGTACTGCCCTCTCACAGTTCACTATAGTAGTGAGGCGGTGCATTGTACTGCCCTCTCACAGTTCACTATAGAAGTGAGGCAGTGCATTGTACTGCACTCTCTGAAGGTGGGACAGTGAACATCAGTCTCTGGCGTGAGTAGCCATTTCTGAAGGAGGAAGCTCCAGCACATATCACTATGGTAGTAAGACGGTGCATGTACTACACACTCTCTCGAGGTGAGAGAGTGAGCAACCATCTCCGGAGAAGGGCGTCCTAGCACATAGCACTACAATAGTGAGGCAGTGCAAGTACTACACTCTCTGGTTCTCGAGGTGAGTGAGTGAGCAGCAGTCTCAGTATGGGGGAGGAGCATCCCTACAATAGTGAGGCACTGTACGCATCGTTGGAGGGGCAACTTACAGCACATATCACTACAATAGTGAGGCAGCGCATGTACCTTTGCAGGAGCAAGTTAAAGCACATATCACTATAACGAGGCAGTGCATGCATTGTTGCAGGAGGAAGTTGCAGCACATATCACTACAATAGTGAGGCAGTGAATGTATCTTTGGAGAGGCAAGGTACAGCACATATCTCTATAATCATGAGGCAGTGTATTTATCTTTGTTGTGGGAAGTTGCATCACATATCACTATAATCATGAGGCAGCGCTTGCATTGCTGCAGGGGGGGTTGCAGCACATATCACTACAATAGTGCAGTATCACATGTCTCTTTGGAGGGGGAAGTTGCAGCACATCTCACTATAATAGTGAGGCAGCGCTTGCATTGCTGCAGGGGGAAGGTGCAGCACATATCACTACAATAGTGCAGTATCACATGTCTCTTTGGAGGGGGAAGTTGCAGCACATCTCACTATAATAGTGAGGAAGCGCTTGCATTGCTGCAGGGGGGAGTTGCAGCACATATCACTACAATAGTGCAGTATCGCATGTCTCTTTGGAGGGGGAAGTTGCAGCACATCTCACTACAATAGTGAGGTAGTGCATGTACTGCACTCGATGTGGGGAGATCGGCAGCTTACTCTTAGCAGGGGAGAGAGCACCTTCACCTCTCGCAATGGAGTTGGGAAAGTGCTTCTGCTCTACTCTTTGAGGAAGGAACTTACCAGCGTGTTTCACTGTGGATGTGTGAAAGTGCATTCACTACACTCCTTGGGGTATAAAGAGTGAATGCATCACTAATTCAGATGGTGGAAAAGTGCAGCGCCTCTCTTGGTGGAAGGACATGTTCACGTTGGAGGTGCACAAGTGCAGACACATGTCCTTCTCTTTCCAGACGTGCTGAAGTGCAGATACCACTTTGTGGGGAGACGGAGAGCAAAACTGACTCTTTCTGAAAGAAGCAAAATGGGGACACGATCCAGGATGCCAGCAAAGCACTGACGGCGCTTTCTCTGGAGGTGGTAAAGTGCAGGTACTGCTCCCACTGGAGGCAGGGAAGCTTCGCATCACTCCCGCTCGGGGTGGTAAAGTGCAGGCACTGCGCCCTCTGGAGGAAGGGAAGCTTCACATCACTCCCGCTCGGGGTGGAAAAAGTGCAGGCACTGCGCCCTCTGGAGGAAGGGAAGCTTCGCATCACTCCCGCTCGGGGTGGTAAAGTGCAGGTACTGCTCCCACTAGAAGCAGGGAAGCTTCGCATCACTCCCGCTCGGGGTGGGAAAGTGCAGGCACTGCTCCCACTGGAAGCAGGGAAGCTTCGCATCACTTCCGCTCGGGGTAGTAAAGTGCAGGCACTGCGCCCTCTGGAAGAAAGGAAGCTTCGCATCGCTCCCGCTCGGGTGGTAAAGTGCAGGCACTGCGCCCTCTGGCGGAAGGGAAGATTCGCATCACTCCCGCTCGGGGTGGGAAAGTGCAGACACCATTTTCTGTGAAGTTGGAAAACTGAAGGCGCGAGTGCAGACACTCTTCTATTTGGAGGTGGGACGGGGCAGACACCTCTGGTTCTGGAAGTGAGTAAGTGCAGACGCCACACTCCCTGGAGGCGGAAAGTCGCAGACACTTCTGGTTCTGGAAGTGAGTAGGTGCAGCCACCACACTCTCTAGAGGTAAAACAAAAGTGGAGACACCTCTGGTTCTAGAAGTGAGTAAGTGCAGACAACACACTCTCTGGAGATGGAAAGTGCAGACACATATGATTCTGGAAGTGCAGACACCACACAGACTGGAGGTGGACCGTGCAGGCACCTCTGGTTCTGGAAGCGAAGTGCAGACACCACACTTAGAGGTGGGAAGGTGCAATCCCTTCAGGTGCTGGAAGTAAGTGCAGACGCCACACTCTCTGGCGGCAGAAAGGCCGAGACACCTCCGGTTCTGGAAGTGAGTAAATGCAGATGCTACTCTCTCTAGAGGTGGGGAGGTGTAATAACCTCAGGTGCTAGAAGTAAATGCAGCCACCATACTCTCTGAAGGTAAAAAAGTGCAGACACCTCTGGATCTATAAGTAAGAGTAGACAACACACTCTTTGGGGGTGGAAAGTGCAGACACAATCAATTCTGGAAGTGCATACACCACACTGTCTGAAGGTGGAAAGGGGCAGGCACCGCTGGTTCTGGAAGTGAGTTAGTGCAGTCTCTGTAGGTGGAAAGTGCAGACAACTCTCGTTCTGAAAGTAAGTGCAAACAGCACACTCTCTGGAGGTGTAAAGTGCAGACACCTCTGGTTCTGAATGTAAGTGCAAACAGCACACTCTCTGGAGGCGGAAAGTGCAGACACCTCTGGTTCTGAAAGTAAGTGCAGATAACACACTCTCTGGAGGCGGAAAGTGCAGACACCTCTTGTCCTGAAAGTAGGTGCAGATAACACACTCTCTGGAGGTGGAAAGGTGCAGACACCTCTGGTTCAGGAAGTAAGTGCATACGATACGCTCTCTCGAGGTGGAAAATGCAGAAACCTCTGGTTCTTTAAGTAAATACAGATTACACACTCTCAGAGGTGAAAAGTGCGGATGTATGACGTTACAACGCATGCTTTTACCACGCATGCCTTTACAACGCAGTTTTTACAACGCATGCCTTTACAACGCATAGCGCTTTGGGGTGCTGGATAGTGAAAAGTTTAATTTACCATTCCAACTCCAGTCCCCGTGGACACTAGGGAAGGTGTTGGATAGTAAATTAAACTTATTCCCTATTCTAGAGCGCCCCCAGCGCAATGCGTTGTAATGGTTTGCGCTGTAATGACTGCGTTGTAATGGTAGTGCGTTGTAAAAGTTTTGTTGTAAAGGTTGTATACCCTTTCCGGTTGCAGGTACCTTTGGTTCTGGAAGTAAGCGCAGACAACACACCCACTGGGGGTGGAAAGTGCAGACACCTCTGGTTCTGTAAGTAAGTGTAGGCAGCACACTCTCTGCAGGTGGAAAGTGCAGACACCTCTGGTTCTGGAAGTAAGCGCAGATAACACACTCTCTTGCGGTAGAAAGGTGTAGACACCTCTGGTTCTGGAAGTAAGTGCAGACAACACGCTCTCTGGAGGGGGAAAGTGCGGACACCTATGATTCTTTATGTAAATGCAGATAACACACTCTCTGGAGGTGGAAAGTGCAGGCACCTCTGGTTCTGGAAGTAAGTGAAGACACCACACTCTCTGGAGGTGGAAAGTGCAGTCACCTCTGGTTCTGGAAGTAAGTGTAGTGAACACACTCTCTGGGGGTGGAAAGGTACAGACACCTCTGGTTCCGGAAGTGACTAAGTGCATACACACACTCTGGAGGCGGAAAGTGCAGACACCTCTGGTTCTGGAAGTAAGCGCAGATAATACACTCTCTGGAGGTGGAAAGTACAGACACCTCTGGTTCTGGAAGTAAGCCCAGGCGCCACACTCTCTGGGAATGCAAAGTGCAGTCACCTCTGGTTCTGGAAGTAAGTGCAAGCGCCACACTCTCTGGAGGTGGAAAGTGCAGTCACCTCTGGTTCTGGAAGTAAGTGCAGGCGCCACACTCTCTGGGAGTGCAAAGTGCAGTCACCTCTGGTTCTGGAAGTAAGTGCAGGCGCCACACACTGTGGAGGTGCAAAGTGCACTCACCTCTGGTTCTGGAAGTAAGTGCAGGCACCACACTCTCTGTGGGTGGGAAGCGCGCGCGCCACGTTCTCTGTACGCCTGATAGCGCAGGGAAGCTGTCACAGCATCATCTGACGGCACTAAAGTGCACCCAGGGACGAGCTCGAGAAACGCAGATGGCTCTAGAAGTTGGAGGCGCCAGAACATCGCGTCCACAGACACCCTTCACAGTCATGCAGAAAGGAAGCGGTTTCCGAACCTACCTGCGTGCAAATCACCAATGGGAAAAGTGCGGGCGCCGGCTCCGGCTGCTTGCAGGAAAAATCCTAGGTCGTGGCTCCCTCCCGTCTTTTTTTAGCTCCAGCTGACGGTGACCAGGCTGCTGCCGGCGGCTGGAGAAGAGTTTGGTCCTCGCGGGGACCCTGGCTCCATCCTTCAGTGCATCAGTGATGGGAAGGGGTGAGCAGTGAGTTATCTTGGGGGCGCGGGTGCCAGGGGGGGAGGCGGTGGGCGGCGAGGATGGGGAGGGGGCAGATAGGAGGAAGCAATAAAAAAAAAGTGGAGGTCGGTGCCCGTGTGGCTCGGAAATCGCGGCTCCGAGTAGAGAAATCCCAGCTCCGCTTCCCAGGCTTAGTCCAGACTGAGGAGCAGCCGCTGCCAGCCCGGAGCTCAACCGCAGCGCCCCCTGGGGGTGACCAGGGGTAACAGCAGCGAAGGGCTCGGCTGCGCGCTGAATTCCCCCGGCACCTGTCAGCGCGCCGCCTGCCCCCTCTGTCTCTCTCCCGCGCTTCCATTCTCGCTTCTTTAACTATCCAACCCGTTCTCTCTGGCTGTCAGTCAATCTCTCGTTTCCATTCCTTCTCTATTTGTTCTTCTATATCTCCCCGTTCTTGTCTCCTCCTTTCTAATTCTAAAAGAGCAGGATAAAACGGCCATTAAACAACTCATTGAAATGTTTCTTGGTGCTCAGATGATAGACGTTATTATCAAACAACCGGACTCCTACTTTTAACAACCACTGGATGAAAGGTGGCGCAACTCTACCGAGAGCATATAACCATATCAGGCACATAATGCACACATTTCAGCAGGAGGTATTCCCCCAGCTTACTAGCCCTAATGATAAGAGGCATGGTCCACAAGACACACTTTTGCGCAGCAGGTGTGCATGAACCCACTGAGCTACATCATCGACTGAGACACAAGTTACACTACTTTCCAAATCTCAGACGACTCAACATCTGTTAATACTTGTAACTGGGAGAGACGTAGTGGAAGGGGTGGCAGAGACTGAGAATGTGCCAGAGGTGCCCAACGGTGGGCACTGGACTGCCAGCCTTACCATAGCCGGGTCACGAGACCGCCGTAAAAATCAGGGGAGGTGTGGGCGCTGCGTCAGCCACAAGGTTCTTTAATCGACATGCTTAAACACACACACAGCCCCCCGTTCCCCAGGCTGTGTTTTATATCTGTCCAGGCTGCTCTCAGCAGAGACGCTGGAGGGGTGGGAGTCCAGATTTCTCTCCACCAAGCACCCCACATCTTGTGATATTTGAGGGGGGCTGCCTTACTCTGGCAACATAAGTAAACGTTTTCTGGCTGGGCGACTAACAGCGCATGCAACCGAAGGCACTCACTCAGGTTTAACACGTTTGCTTCACTACGTCAACATGTGTCAGGATAGCCCAGTGGGCTAATGCACTTACTGTGGAGAACTGAGCGTCATCTGAAAGTTTGAAAGAATCCACTTAGCCCCTCATCCTTCTGAGGTTGTATACAGAATGCCTCTGCTCATTTAAACTTAGAACGAAGGAAGCTATTATTGGCACATTTAAAGACCTACACATTTGTACCTGCAGGCAGGCGGTGATAAGCTGGATGAGAGGCACTTCCAACATTTTTATTTGTCGTGGTGTAACATTTATGACCCAAGTGGACACAGCCTTATTGAATGTAGAAAATGAATAAATGCAAGGGGGGATCCGCTTAGGGATTTTTAGATTTGGTAATGTTTTAGAAGTTTTACTGAAATATGACGTTTTTAGGTCTCGCCTGTCGATGCGCATGCGCATCGAGCAAGGCAAGAGTATTGGCACTTATCCGCTCTTTATCCACACTGCAAGGAATCGTGGCGATTCCTTGCAGTGCACGAGAAATTTAAGCTCAATGCGCATGCGCATTGAGCTTAAATGCGCGTGCACATGCCCCCAGCCGCCTGCCTTGCCTACTCTCTCTCACAGCCTCCCCCAGCTCCGCCCCCTCACTACTTGATTGCACGGCCGCTAGGCCGTGCCTCCCCTACTCTCCTCCCCCCTCCTCCTCTCCTCCCCTGCCTGCCTGCCGCTAGGCCGTGCCTCCCCTACTCTCCTCCCCCCTCCTCCTCCTACTCTCCTCCCCTGCCTGCCTGCCGTGTCGCACCTCTCCCCTCTCCGCCCCCTCCCCTGCCCGCCCCCTCCCCTGCCCGCCGTGTTACGGTGAAAGGCTTGTTTTTTGTTTGTATAATTTAACCCGCTCCGCCCCCTCCCCTTCCCTCTGTGTCGCATTTCTCCTCCCCCCTCCCCTCTCTTCCGTCCGTCCGTCTTGTTTTCTTTCTCTCCTGCCTCTCCTCGCCAATGTCTTTCTACTTGTAACCCCATTCCATCACTCGCCTCACTCTTCCCTTGTCACCCCACTCTCTCCCTTGCTCCTCTCATTTGCTTTGCTTCCCCACCATGTCCTCTGACGTGTGCCTTCCCCTCCCCTCCCCTCCCCCGCGGCTCACCCCACCTCTTCTCGTTTTCCCCTCGCCCTCCCCCTCCTCCCTCAGTCATCGCTCCCATCTCTCTTTGATCTGAGTGAATTATTGGTATTGATTTTGGACTGGAAAGCTGCAGGGATTCTCCCTTGCTCCTCCAATTAATTGAGAGCTGCAGGAAAAAAATGTTTCATGTGAAATTCTAAAAGCTCACCACCCCTTTGAATATGTCGTTATGAGAGAAAGCAACTGAATGTGCCCACTTTCCGTGGTAGCACCCCTCCACACCCACATACGCAGTGCGCCGTTAATTATTAAACGCTGGTACCCCATTTTAGATTACCATTTCCAAATGGTGCCCCAATCACTCACCAAACGCCGACTGTATTTAAAACTACTGGTCTGTTGCCGGTTCTGTGCCGGGTGTGTTGGCTTGTGTGTTTAGTCTTTGCTGGATGTCTGTTTGTGTGTTGGTTGACTCTATGTGTTATGTGGGTGTGTTTGTGTGCACGCGGGCCCGCGCTGCACGTAGGTTGTTGGTTGGTTAACTGCTGGCTGGATTCTAGCTAGTGCAGGTTGTGCAATGGCTGAGTTTTGCCTCTGTACTGCATGTGTGCGTTGCCTGCTTGTAATGCCATTGCTGGCTTCTAATTCTAAAAGCTCACCACCCCTTCGAATATGTCGTTATGAGAGAAAGCAACTGAATGTGCCCACTTTCCGTGGTAGCACCCCTCCACACCCACATACGCAGTGCGCCGTTAATTATTAAACGCTGGTACCCCATTTTAGATTACCATTTCCAAATGGTGCCCCAATCACTCACCAAACGCCGACTGTATTTAAAACTACTGGTCTGTTGCCGGTTCTCACCCTCACTCACCCTCAACCCCTCACCCTCACTCACCCTCAACCCCTCACCCACCCTCAACCCCTCACCCTCACTCACCCTCAACCCCTCACTCACCCTCACTCACCCTCAACCCCTCACTCACCCTCACTCACCCTCACCCTCAACCCCTCAGCCTCACCCTCACTCACCCTCAACCCCTCACCCTCACTCACCCTCAACCTCATGCTAAAGATTAAAAAAAAAAAACCATAAACAATTCTAAAAGCACTAACTCTAATGCTGCGAGACCTATTGCATTTCTAATGCTTGTTCTATTGGGTGCTATATATATTTTTTACTTCATGCTTTACGGTTATGATGAAACCAAATAAAGTTGTTTTTTTGACTGACTGACTAGCTTCTGATTTTGGGGAACTCTTACTGCTCACTCTTAGCAGCAATCACTGCAGTCAAGGCTTTAAGTAGGCTGGGTCTCACCAGGTCTGAGCATTGTCAGTTTTTTAAAGGGGGCCTCGAAACGGGTCCCTTGTGGGCTCTGTTTCGTGCCCTGACACAGGTGGTCCGTGTTTTTCCCGGACTGCAGTGACAGCAGGCACATCATGTGAGCGTGCTCACACTGCTCACGTCTCCCTAGTGGAGAAGTGACGGCATGACGTTATAGGGGAAGGGAAATCCTTTAAAAAGAGCCATTTTCTCTCTGGATTTCTCTTCTCTTTTTGAAACTCAGGGGCAGCAACATTGCTGTGGTGTCGCAAGCAACTAACAACCATTGACAAAGCCAATAGTCCTGACATCAACATGTCATTGTTGTATCATATATCTGGATGCAATGAAAGAAACAGCAAAATACAAGTCGGGTGGCACACTATGCTAAGCACAGATTTTTAGCTCATGTGTTTTTAAGCCACGCCCTTAATTACATTGGCCACGACCCTTTGAGAGACCCCCCCAGTTTTTTCATCCCACTTAAAGCCCTGACTGCAGTCCACACAGGGTGCTAAAATGAATGCGACTTTTTAATTTTGAAGATGCCAACCAGTCACGAGACAATTTTTTATGTCTTGAGGCTTAAATATTAGTTGATGTTGTCCTGAGAAAAAATGAAACCGAGCATATCGTGGCGGCCCTCGACATTTTGAACAGGCGCAGCAGTGAGGCTTGGGTTGCAGAGTGCATGATGCAGGTGCATTCAAAACCTTTTCTAAGAGGTTGGCAGTGGCACATGCGGCTGCCTCAAGCATAGTTACTAAGCTGTGGCTGCTCCAAATAACAATGACCAACTAGGTAAGGGCTAATGCTCAACATGTGGAAACCCAAAGAATCCACACAAACAGCAGGCCTCCGAGTGACAGCGGCAGGACTTACAGGATGCTGCTGCGGAAGATCACCTAAGCGAGGACGGTATCAAAACCCACGTATTCACTCACTGATCCTCATATACCACCCTCTCAGTGACTGAAGCACCTGTTCCAGAGATCTGTCTTTAACATACATGTCCTCATGCTTAAGTGTACGATCTGTGAGTGATGAAAAAGTGAACTTATCTGCCCAACGGATCTGTTCTACAGAGGATGGAAGGCTGCACTTACTGCCTTCCTTGAAAAGAGGAGAAGACTGCAACACATACTGCCTTCTGTGAGGGAGGGAGATGATTGCATTTACTGCCTTCTGTGAGGGGGAAGAAGACTGCACTTACTGCCTTCTGAGAAAGAGGGAGAAAACTGAACTTACTGCTTTCAGTGGGAGCGGTAAAATACTGCACTTACTGCCTTCTGTGAGAGGGAGTAGTCTGCACTTACTGCCTTCTGCGAAAGAAGGAGAAGACTGCAGCACATACTGCCTTCTGCGAGGGAGAGAGATGATTGCATTTACTGCCTTCTGTGAGGGGGAAGAAGACTGCACTTACTGCCTTCTGAGAAAGAGGGAGAAAACTGCACTTACTGCTTTCAGTGGGAAAGGTAAAATACTGCACTTACTGCCTTCTGTGAGAGAGGGAGAAAACAGAACTTACTGCCTTCTGTGAGGAAGGGAGATAATTGCACTTACTGCCTTCTGTGAGGGGGGAGAAGACTGCACTTACTGCCTTCTGTGAGAGGGAGAAGTCTGCACTTACTGCCTTCTGCGAAAGAAGGAGAAGACTGCAGCATGTACTGCCTTCTGTGAGGGAGGGAGATGATTGCATTTACTGCCTTTTGTGAGGGGGAAGAAGACTGCACTTACTGCCTTCTGAGAAAGAGGGAGAAAACTGCACTTACTGTTTTCAGTGGGAGCGGTAAAATACTTCACTTACTGCCTTCTGTGAGAGAGGGAGAAAACAGAACTTACTGCCTTCTGTGAGGAAGGGAGATGATTGCACTTACTGCCTTCTGTGAGGGGTAGAAGACTGCACTTACTGCCTTCTGCGAAAGAAGGAGAAGACTGCAGCACATACTGCCATCTATAAGGGAGGGAGATTATTGCATTTACTGCCTTCTGTGAGGGGGAAGAAGACTGCACTTACTGCCTTCTGAGAAAGAGGGAGAAAACTGCACTTACTGCTTTCAGTGAGCGTGGTAAAATACTGCACTTACTACCTTCTGTGAGAGAGGAAGAAAAAATAACTTACTGCCTTCTGTGAGGAAGGGAGAATATTGTACTTATTGCCTTCTGTGAGGGGGAGAAGATTGTACCTACTGCCTTCTGTGAGAGAGGGAAAAGACTGCACTTACTACCTGCTGTGAGAAGGAGAAGACTGCACTTACTACCTGCTGTGAGAAGGAGAAGACTGCACTTCCTGCCTTCTGTGAGAGGGAGAAGACTGCACGTACTGCTTCTGTGAAAGGGAAAAACCTGCACTTTTTGCCTTCTTTGAGGGAGGGAGACATTTGCACTTACTGCTTTCTGTGAGAGAGGGAGAAGACTGCACTTACTGTGTTCTGCCAAAGAAGGTAAATACTATACTTTCTGCCTTCTGTGAGAGAGGGAGAAGATTGTACTTACTGCCTTCTGCAAGAGAGGGAGAAGATTGTACTTACTGCCTTTTGAGAGAGGGGGAGAAGATTGCACTTACTGCCCTCTGTGCGAGGAAAAATCCTTATTGCACACTGTGAGAAAAGGAGAAGACTGCACTTACTGACTTTCGTGAGAGAGGGAGAAGATTGCACTTATTGCGCTCTGCGTGAAAAAAAGACTGCACTTACTGTCTTCTGTGAGGGAGAGAAGATTGCACTTACTGCCTTCTGTGAGAGAGAGAAGACTGCACTTACTGACTTCTTTGAGGGAGGGAGATGATTGCACATACTGCCTTCTGGAGAGAGGGAGAAGACTGCACCTACTGCCGTCTGTGAGAGAGGGAGAAGACTGCACTGACTGCCTTCTGCGAAAGAAGAAGACTGCACTTACTGCATTCTGTGAGAGGGAGAAGACTATACTTACTGTCTTATTTGAGGGAGGGAGATGATTGCACTTACTGCCTTCTGAGAAAGAAGGAGAAGACTGCACTTACTGCCTTCTGTGAGAAGGAGAAGACTGCACTTACTGCCTTCTTTTTTTGGGAAGGAGATTATTGCACTTACTGCCTTCTGTGAGGAGTGAGAAGACTGGAAGTACTCCTTTCTGTGATGGAGGCCAAATACTGAACTTACTGCCTTCTGTGAGGAGGGCAAAGACTACACTTACTGCCTTCTGTTAGGAGGGAGAAGACTGGAATTTCTCCTTTCTGTGAGGGAGGCAGAAGACTACACTTACTGCCTTCTGTGAGGCGGGAGAAGACTACACTTACAGCCTTCTGTGAGAGGGAAAAGCCTGCACTTACTGCCTTCAGTGAGAAAAGGAGAAGACTGCACTTACTGCCTTCTGTGATGAGGGTGAAGACTACACTTACTGCCTTCTGTGTGAGCGAAAAACCTGCACTTACTGCCTTCATTGAGAAAAGGAGAAGATTGCACTTACTGCCTTCTGTGACGGAGAGAAGATTGCACTTAATGCCTTCTGCGAGGATGGATAAGACTGCACTTACTGCCTTCTGCGAGGAGGGAGAAGACTGCACTTACTGCCTTCTGTGGCGAGGGAGAAAACTACACTTACTGACTTCTGTGTGAGAGAAAAACCTGCACTTACTGCCTTCAGTGAGAAAAGGAGAAGATTGCACTTACTGCCTTCTGGGAGGGAGAGAAGATTGCACTTAATGCCTTCTGTGAGGGGGGAGAAGACTGCATTTACTGCCTTCAGTGAGAAAAGGAGAAGACTGCACTTACTGCCTTCTGTGAAGGAGAGAATATTGCACTTACTGCCTTCAGTGAGAAAAGGAGAAGACTGCACTTACTGCCTTCTGTGAGGGAGGGAGAAGACTGGATTGACCGTTGATATAAATATAGAAACAGCTATATATGTTCCCCTAACACCATATATGACTCAATTCATCTTTCATATACTTTTTGCAATGTATTTTAGGATAGGTTCAGCTGCTGTTTCTGCCCGCTTTGTTCTAATAAATATTGTCCTTTCAGCATGCCTTTTGTTTTTTCCAAGGAGTGTTAATGTTTATTTATATATATATATATATATATATATAGATATATATATATATATCTATATATATATATATATATATATATATATCTATATATATATATATATATATATATATATCTATATATATATATATATATATATATTCCAGTGGCCGTCGCCACTGGGTTGTTCTAGTTAGGTTTACTTTTCAATAGACATTGCTTTTTTTGGTTTGCTAATAACTTTGGCACCATTTGATGAATTTTCACAAAATCTTCCAAGGAAAACGCAAATTTCTTTCAGCTCCACCCTAGAAAGATTTGCGGGTGATCCATCATGCTGGGGACGAGAAAAATTCTCATTTTAAATAGACCTCTTTGAGAAGCCCTACCCCAAAAACTGCTGAACGAAATTACACCACATTTGGCAGGAAGCTAGGTCTTGCTACGCAGATTGTGCTTTTTAATAATTTTGTGTAAATCCATTCAGTTGTTTTGAAGAAATTAAGGTTTTAAAATGGATAACTGATAAAAAAACGGAAACAGAAATGTTGTGTGGACATAATATTGTCACTAAGTCAGACAAAACTTCACATTTTTTTTATTTTTGTAAAGACATGCATTCATACATACTATATTCATACACATTCAGATAATCACCAACGAATATAGCAAAATCCAAAAACTAATACACAAATGTTTATTCAATGGATTCTTTGGTAAGTTAAAAAGATTAAAAACTACAATATAAACAATGAATAAAACGCCTACAAAGCACACAAAATTTGGGAGAATGCAATTGGTAATGAAGTGCAAATTTAAAACACACAACGCACCAAACCATTGATCATTACAGGTTCACCATACAGTAACATCATTCTGTTATTTTATCAATAGGAACCCGTCAGGTTTGGTGGTTCTAAAAATCAAGTAGAAACGCGCTTCGGTGGTATAAGTTGATCCGACCCCCTTCTTCAGGCTTAATCATAGGATGTCTCCCAGCACTTTCATCTATATTAAAACATTACATAAAAAACAGATTTCAAATTTGTATAAAAATGCATATTGTGTACATAATGTCAATCATTTCATACTAAAACTATTTTAAATATTATCTATATTGCAATGCTTCATGACATACACATATAAACACCTTTATTAGACTTTTGGCTCTGACAATGGTGACTGCACACAATAGACTTCACACATATACCAATTACCAACATGAGCATATCACATACTCTACCCAGAAATTATAAAAATAGCTATAGAGAAATACCCACCAAAAATGGTGATGATGAACATCTAAAAGGGGAACTAACTCTTCCAAATCTTCCTTCTCATGTCTCCACAATCTATGAAGGACTGAAGGCGGACATAAAATCTCACTAATGCCCTAGAGTAAATAATAATAGAGCAATCATACATATTCAATAGACTCTTTCACTGCTTTTTACATGCTCAAAATATATGCTATAAACATAGCTATAGGCAATTACCCACCTGAATTCTTGATGAAGAATATCTCAAGAGGGGATCTATCTCCTCCAACGCACCAAGGGGCCGATTAGGATTGCGGTGAATCGCATCCTCCGGGACAGCGGAAGCTACCGCCGGCCCGGAGGATGCGGATTCACCGCTGCGGTGATTCTAAAGACCCCCGCCAGATTAGGATGGCTGGGGGGTCATCGGCGGACGGGAAGACCGTCCGCCGCTTTTCCGCCGCAGTCGCTTTCCGACCGCGGCGGAAAAGCTCTAATATGGTGGCGGTGTCTATCAGACACCGCCAGCCATTAGGATTTGCATTGGGACATGCCTTTCCGCGGCGGCAATGCCGCCACGAAAAGGCATACGTTCTTGTCTTTGGGGGCCTGTTGCGGGCCCCCAGGGTGAAGGGGGGGTGGGTGAAGCACATGGGGGGTTTACATGCACAAAGTGGCAGGAACCGCGCGGTGCCTGCCGCTTTGTGCATGTAAATGTAAGACATGCTTTTTTAACCTTGCGGCGGGTGCTGCTTCAAGCAGCACCTGCCGCAAGGTTAAATATCCAGGATGTGACCGCCAGGGTGGCGGTCACATCCTAATTGCACCGGAGGGACCGCCGCTGCCCCTGCGGACAGTCCCTCCACCTCGGGGTGGTGGACGGACGCAGGTCCGTCCGCCATCCTAATGAGGCCCCAAATTTTCTTCCTCATATAGTCCACAATAATTGAAGGACTGGAGGCGGGAAAAACCTTTCAACCTTTCACGTGTGCCCTAAAGTTAATAATAGAGCAAATACACCTATAAAGTTGACTATCTCACAGCTAACATATTACTCACCCACAGCTAGTGATCTAATCTATATTTACCTTTGCTTGGGCCAAACGATTGGCAGGCACAGGTTAACCTACCTTGAAATGTAAAGCTGATTCCCAGATATATTAACAGAACTCCTATGGTCACCACTCGTCCTAAACGCGGAGCCAAAAGCCTGTTAAATAAAAGAACGATTTTTACATAACCGCAGTGATTTCAGATGTTAAACTATCAACCTTATCCTGATCCTATTATTCAGAATCTAGCATCAGCCTAACGTAGGTCCACCCGTCCTGGATCTAAAGCTCATCTAAAAAAATGTCTACAGGCCAGACGGGTGCATTGATCAAAAGGTTTATCCGTATTCACATAGAAATAGGAATGGTGGGGCTCATTATCCCTAACAGGGTGCCCACTGTGAAATACATAGATTATAGCTCATAGCTTTTGTACACCAATCACCATGCTGCTTGCAGCGTTGTGATTGGCTTAGGGGAGGGAAAACGCCTGGCTGCCTGCTTCTGCTTCCTGTTCCTGGAGAGCAGGAAAGCAGAGGACGACGCAGGACCCGGCCGGCGGAAAGGTATGTTTAAATATATATATTTTTAATTATGAAATTAAAACCCCCTGCGTGCCCCCTCTCCCCACGTGCCCCTCCACACGGGAGTCATGCCAGCCGCGACTGTTCAAAGGCACAACTGAGTATGAAAGAAGGACCTCAGACACCACTACATCAGTATACCTCTGGACCTTTGGATCCTCTGTCACGAAGAAGGACTGCTGTGCTGTTGAAGGACTACCACCCTGCTGGACTGCACACTGCTGGACACCTTCTCTGCTGTGCTGACCTGCTGCCCTCTTGCCTAGGTCAGAAGTAATGAACATGCATCTCTTGAATCCAGAACCCAGAGTAACTTCAAGGGATAGTTTGCTGGCCTCCAGATCTGAAGCCTCAGGGATATAACAGGCTTCCACCCACCTACACCTGGACTCTGCCATCTGTGAGTCTACTCTTCCAAGTGGTGCCACCCCAGTCCTGGACCCTCAGAAGTAGGTCTAAGGTGCAAGGCAGCGGAACCGATGCATCCTCTCTGCTGAGTGACGCATTGCTGAGCAGAGCCAAAGTATCCCCTCGGCTGAGCGGCACATCCCCGAGCAGACCAACACATCGCTTCTGCTGTGTAGATTTAACCCACCTCAAAGATTCATGTCATCCTCTGCAGTCCTACGGACTGACGCATTGGCCCGTGGTGAGGTGCATCAAGAGCCCAGGTCCTCGCATCTCTTGTTGACGGCATCCTTGATGACAATGTCAGACTCTGCATCACAGCCTGGCGTTCTTTGGAACCGACGCATCACCAGCTGCATGCCGCATTCGGGATGCCGGACTTAGCATTGCAAGCCTTGTCAATGGGATGCTCAAAGATAACGAAACAAGACCCTGCATCGCAGCATCGCTGCATCCCTGTCCCGATGCATCACTTCCGCTGCGCTATGCATCTTTGACCCAGATCCATGGGACGCTCCCCAACCTGGATTTAAGGTATTCTGTTCAACTGTCCTAACTGGGCCCCTGTAGCTGGTCTGCGCTCCATCGTGGTCAGCTTAAACTTGTGACTTTGTCCTGGTTCGACGCTACTAGATATCCTCAATAGCGCTTTGTGCATTTTGGCACTATTTTCATTATAAACTTTAAAATACAATACCTCCAGTTCTTTCAATTGGATTTGTGTTGTTTTGGTCTTGTTTTAGTTATTAAAAATTCTTCTATTTCCAAAACCTTTGTGGGCTCCTTTTGTGATGTGCTTTTACAGAGCATGTGCCAAATGACGGTTCACTGACAAAATATTGAAGTATAAAATATAGATGTTAAAAATATAGAAAAAAACTATAGAATGCAAAAATATCGACCCCCTATACTTAAACAGGTAAGTACAAAAATATTGAATTAAAAATATCGAAATTAAAAATATAGATATAAGATATAAAAAATATCGATTAAAAAATATAAATAAAATAAAATAATATATAATAAATATATAATATTAACATTTTCGTTAACAAAATAAATTATTACATTTAATATACATTTTAACTAAATATAAAAAACAAACTTAATTAAAAAAATATAGACACACAAACATAATAATTTTATACATATACATATATTTACAATAAAATATTTATTAACTTTATCTTTATTTAATTTTTAAACTTTTAAATTATATACAAATTAAATATATCCAAGCTCCTTTACACCGGTACAACGAGTCACTCTAAAAACGGGTGCTGTTTCGCGGCGGTGTTCCGCGTAACAATGACAGCTCCAATTCCTCTGCAATGCCCAGCCGGGTCAGAAGAAATACAGCACTCACGGGGTTTTCAGCTTTCAGCAAGGGTTTATTTCAAGAACAAACGCGTTTCGGGAAAGAATCCCTTCGTCAGTGTTCACATCCGAACGCATTACGAAGCGCCATTATGTATGTTCACTTAGGGTCATTGACACAAACAATGGACTGCAACAAACGTTTGAGTTTGCGCGCCATCTTTAAATGTGCATTTCGTTTTAACAGAAAAACATTTTCCCAATATGTGTTTCAATCATGTTATTCTCACAGTTGGTCACGCAGTGTATCGGCAAACGGTGTAACACAAAAAATGCGCAATCTGATGTTACATCATTCATGGGTGGCACTCAGTGACGCGTTGCTGGTGCTGAGTGATGCTGTGGTGGTGCTTAGCTGGTTCTCAGGTAGTGATGAGTGATGCTGAGTTTATGCTGTGCTGAGGTGATGCTGCTCTGATGCTGAGGTGTGGCTGTGCTGGTGGTGGTGCACTGATGCGAAGGTGGTGCCGGGCTGATGCTGACATAGTGTTGTGCTGATATTGAGGTGGTACTGCACTGGTGCTGAGGGGGACTGTGCTGATGCTGAGTTGGTGCTGCACTGGTGGTGATGCACTTATGAGGAGGTGGTGCAGTGCTGAGGCTTTAATGGTGGTATATGATGCTGAGGTGGTATTACACTGGTGCTCATGTGGGGCTGAGTGATGCTGAGTTGGTGCTGTGCTGAGATAATGCTGCACTGATGCTGAGATGGTGCTGCGTTGATGCTGTGATCGTGTTGTGCTGATGCTGAGGAGGGGCTGCACTGGTGCTGATATGAGGCTGCTCTGATGGTTGTGCACTGATGCAGAGGTGGTGCTGTGCTGATTGTGATATGGTGCTGTGGTTATGGTGAGGTGGTGCTGCGCTGGTGCTGAGGTCGTGCTGCACTGGTCGTCAGTTGGTGATGAGCGGGAAGCGTGCACTAAGCAGGAGCTGGTGATGTGCTGATACTGAGATGGTGCTGTGCCTACGCTGCAGTGGGACTGTGGTGGTGCTCAGGTGAAGCTGATTGATACTGAGGTGGTGCTGAGTCATGCTGAGGTCAAGCTGAGGGATGCTGTGGTGGTGCTGTGCTGACACGATGCTGCGCTGATGCTGAAGTGGTGCAGCGTTGGTGCTGCATTGCTGCTGAGGTGGGGTTGCGCTGATGCTGTGGTGGGGCTGCGCGGAGGTGGGGCTGAGCTGGTGCTCAGTTGGTGATGAGCTGGTGGTGGTGCACCGATGCAGAGGTGGAGCTGTGCTGATGCTGAGGTGGTGCTGAGTGATGCTAAGGAGATGCTGCTAGTGCTGAGGTGGCACTGAGTGACGTTTTGCTGGTGCTAGGTGATGCTGTGGTGGTGCTGAGCTGGTTCTCAGGTGGTGATGAGTGATGCTGAGTTTATGCTGTGCTGAGGAGATGCTGCTCTGATGCTGGGGTGAAGCTGTGCTGATGGTGGTGCACTGAGGTGGAGGTGGTGCTGGGCTGATGCTGACATAGTGTTGTGTTGATATTGAGGTGGTGATGTACTGGTGCTGTGCTGATGCTGAGTTGGGGCTGCACTGGTGGTGGTGCACTTATGAGGAGGTAGTGCAGTGCTGAGGCTGAGATGGTGTTACATGATGCTGAGGTGGTGCTCATGTGGTGCTAAGTGATGCTGAGGTGGTGCTGAGTCATGCTGAGTTGGTGATGTTGCTCGGGTGGTGCTGAGAGATTCTGATTTGGTGCTGTGAGTAGATGATGCTGAGGTGGTGCTCTGGTGATGCTGATGCTGAAGTGCTGCTGTGTTGGTCCTGAATTGCTGCTGAGGAGGGGTTGTGCTGCTACTGAGGTGGACTGCACTGGTGCTGATGTGGGGATGCGCTGGTGGTGGGGCACTGATGCAGAGGTGGTGCTGTGCTGATACTGAGATTGTGCTGCTGTTGAGGTGATGCTGTGCTGGAGCTGCATTGGTGCTGATGTGGTGTTGCACTGGTAGTGGTGACTCATGCTGTGCTCACACTGAGATGGTGCTGTGCTGATTTTGAGGTGGAGCTGTGTTGGTGCTCAGGTGTTGTTGTGCTGGTGCTCAGGTGGTGCTGCGCTGAAACTGAGGTGGTCCTGCGCTGATGCTGTGCTGGTGCTGACTTGGTGCTGCACTGGTACTGAGGTGGTGCTTAGTGTTACTGAGGTGGCGGTGTGCTTGTGCAGGGGTGATGCTGTGCTGGTGCTGAGGTGGTGCTGCACTGATGCTGTGGTGGGCTGCAAAGGTGCTGAGTTGCTGCTGTGCTGGTGGTGGTGCACCAATGTGGAGGTATTGCTGTGTTGATGCTAAGGTGGTCCTGTTGTGGTGTTAAGTGGTGCTGAGGAGATGCTGCGCTGTGCTGAGGTGGGGCTTAGTGAGGCTGTGGTGGGGGTAAGTGAAGTTGTGCTGGTGCTGAGGGATGGTGTGGTGATGCTGAGTCATGCTGAGGTGGTGGTGAGCTCTTGTGCAGGTGGTGCTGAGTTGTTGCTCGGGTGGTTCCAAGTGATGGTGAAGTAGTACTGCATTGGTGCTGAATTGCTGCTAAGATAGGGCTGCTCTGGTACTGAGGTGGGCTGCGTTGGTGCTAAGGCGGGGCTGCGCTGGTGGTTGTGCACTAATGCAGAGGTGGTGCTGTGCTGAGGCTGAGATGGTGCTGTGCTGATGTTGAGGTGATGATGTGCTGGAACTGTGCTGGTGCCGAGGTGGTGCTGCACTGGTGCTGAGGTGGTGGCACATGTGCTGCAATGGTGGTGGTGCACTGATGAGAAGGTGGTACTGTGCTGATGCTGAGGTGGTATTGTCGCGGTGGTCAGGTGGTGCTGAGCTGGTGGTGGTGCTTTGCTGAGGTGGTGCTGTGATGGTGTTGATTGATGCTGGGGAGATGCTGAGGTGGTGCTGAGTGAAGCTGTGGCGGTGCTGAGTCATGCTGAGGTGGTGGTACTGTGCTTGTGCTCAGGTGGTGCTGAGCTGGTGATCAGGTGGTGGTGAGGTGATGCTACACTGATGCTGAGGTGCTGCTGCGCTGATGCTGAAGTGGTGCTGCATTGATGTTAGTTGCTGCTGGGGTGGGTCTGCGCTGAGGTGGGGTATGTGCTGGTGGCGGTGCACTGATGCAGAGGTGGTGCTGAGATGGTGGTGTGCTGATGTTGAGGGGGTGCTGCGATGAGGTTCATTTGGCGCTCCACTGGCTGATAAAGAGGCGTGCTGTGCTGATGCTGAGGTGGTGTTGAGTGATGCTGTGGTGGTGCTGAGTGATGCTGTGGGGTGCCAATTGATGATGTGGTGGTGTTGAGTGATGCTGTGGTAGTGCTGAGTGATGCTGAGGTGGTGCTGCACTGGTGCTGAGGTGGTGCAGTGCTGCTGCTGTGCTGGGGCTCCACTGGTGCTGAGTAGGTGCTGTGCTGGTGGTGGTGTGTCGATGCAGAGGTGGTGTTGTGCTGATTCTGAGGTGCTCCTCTGGTGGTGTTGAGTGATGCTGAAGAGATGCTGTACTGGAGCTAAGGTGGTGCTGAGTGATGCTGTGATGATGCTGGGTGATACTGTGCTGGAGCTGCACAAATGCTGAGGTGGTGATGCTGCACTGATGCTAAGGTAGTGCTGCACTCATAGTGAGGTGGTGCTGCACTGGTGCAAAGGTGGTGCTGTGCTGGTGCTGCACTGGAGCAGAGTGATACTGAGCTGGTGTTGTGCTGATGTCCTGGTGGGGTTCACGTGCTGCTGAATGATGCTCAGGTGCTGCTGCAGTGGTACTGATGAAGTGGTGCTGCATCATGCTGACTGATGCTGAAGTGATGCTGCACTGATGCTTAGGTGGTGCTGCGCTGGTGCTGTGGTGGTGCTAAGGTGGTGTTGCACTGTCTACTTGCAGGACATATTGTTAAGAAACCTCACATTACTTGCTGTGTTGGGAGAGCACGAGGAGGCATCACTTGATATTGGTTTTATTTCATCAAGGATTGAAACCTAAAAGACAGCATCAACATTTGAAAGCATGCAACTTAAATCTGCTTCTGTTTTCATAAAATGGAGCAATAATAGCATAATTACTTCTTTAATTGCATCCAAATAATCACGCTGTCAAAAGCACAGTGTAAATAGGTTGATCCGCTGTCGGCCGTCTTCATAAAAATTACACTTCCATTAATTAGGTATATTATTTAAGGTTTGGACATTTGAGCTCATGAAACCAAAAATATTACAAGATGCAAACAAAATAGCCTCGGACTGAAAAAGCACTTGTGAAACCAAAGACAGTGGGAAAGAAGATAAGGACATGATCTGCAGCCCTCAGATGAGAGAGTTTGGAAAGTCAAAACAAGCCCAGGAAAAAGAAAAAGCAGTGCTCCGAAACTAACTTATATGGATAATAGTGAAGTGGTGATTCATGTAACAGTGCCAGTCTCCAGGTCGTGACCAAAACTGCAAAAGGAGGGACAAATGTACACTATTCAACAACGAAAACATCGAAACAGATGGGCGTGCTGAAAGCCCATACAGTAGATACAGCAAGTCTCGGGAGACAGCGCATGAGCAGCCTAGGCGAGACCTAAAAAGTGAGGGTGAGAAAAATGCCTATAAAAAAGCAGAGGAAGGGGTCCTCGATCTTTACTTCCGGTGCCAGTTTGAAAGTATGAGTGGATTGCGCTAAATTTAAGTCAAAGGTGTGCGAGAGGAAGAGTAAATCGGACCGAGACAATAGTAATCCCAGAGTGAGGGGGAATATTTTTTGTTTTTCAAAAACAAACTCCCTGTTTGTGGAAGTTTGTTTTTGAAAAACTAAAACAACGCTATAGGTTTGGTGAATGGCCATGAAAACCAACAGCAGCTATCCACCAAACTTTTAGTACACTGAAAGGGATAGCCATGGCAGTGGTTCCTTTCAATGTACATAGCTGGGCCAGCAGCCTTCTCTAAATGTTGCAGATGGTAATCTGTCAGGGTGATGGAAGTACCGTTCGACCTCTTCCATGCAGACAGCCTCTACTCCATTTGCCAAATATTAAAGCAAACCCTTCGTGTCTGGCTCATTCAGGTAGAAAATTAAGAAGTGAATCTAAGTGTGAGAAAGGCTTTTAGAAATGTGTGTGACTGCCCCGGTTTACAAGTATGAGGGTGCTTGCATCATCTGAATTGAACTTTCCTGAGAGTGCTCATTACATTTGTTTCTGAATTACATACAATAATTAGGCCTAACACCTATATGTATATCAACTCTCAACGTATTCAAAACTCCACAACTTTTTAGTGACTATTTATGAACGGGCACAAATCTGTAGGTACAGCAGGATTACCTCACACATAAAACATCTGCATGCATAGTTTTTTCCCCTAGGCAACTCTGGCTTATGCAGGGGAAAGGTTTTTGGGCCATAAGATATAATCACTCTATGCCCACTCTATTACATTGTTTTGTAGCTCGCCTGCTCCATTACGGAGACCGGCTATATCTGAGCCGTGCTCCATAAAAAGGACCTTCGAGTTACACAACACCCTATCTGACCGGAGACACAACACCACACAGGTCATGACCTTGTTAGGTCTCAGAAGGAGGTGCAACTCTCGTTCTTTTTGCTGCACCAAGGATTTACCTCCAAATAAAGACATATGGAGACGTCAATCTGACATGTTCCATTAAGTCTGTTGCGTTGCAGGGATATTTCCGTGGCTGCTAATTTAGTATTTCTTCACGGCTTCTCTTCTCTCATGATTTTGTCTTTCCATCTGCTGGCTCTGTGACCACACCATCTGTAGGATACAAAATGCATGGGTTGCATTGCTTGGAAAACTCTGCAAACCGAGCTTTGCAGACTCAAAACAAATAAACAGGCCACACACGTACCAGTGCTTAGGTGATCGCACTCACACAGCCCACGCAAAATCACAACACCAGCTTCAAAAATATACCTTCACCTTTACGCATCTCACCCAGAGCCAGGCAGGGGCTCAGACAGTCGAGCAAGTGTGAAAATCGACTCTCCAACAGACTGGATGCCTTTTAATAACATCGCTTTTATTCATTCTTCCGTTTTTGCTTTACAGATAGGTTTATTATTTCTGTAGGGAAAGTTTGCAAAATGTTTTGTACAACTTTGTTAAAATGCTCACACTAATTTTTTTGCATGCCTCTGCTCCTTGAGCTCTTTATTTTGACACCATAGAATACCCCTGAGACTATATTTCTCGGGGTTTATTTCAGTGCTCTACTTTGACATCACTGCTATATTGGCCAGTACTTCCATAAGGCAAGGTAAGACAACAGCCCTAAGGCGCCATCTAGTGCTGGCACTAAATTGTAACACAATAATTAATAATTTACCTTTTTCACCCTTGGTGAAGTATTTACTGCATCAGGCAAATTGGTATTTTGTCTGAAGCACTAAAAATCATTGCACTATATTTCAGGATAGGATGGTATGGGTGGACGAGCTGGGAACACCTCTGGAAAAATCCAGTTGGAAGGCAATCTGCACTTTGGTTAACCAGGGGACGTGCAATGCGAGGTTTAAGCTAGTGCATTTCAATTACGTTCCCCGTACTTATGTCACTCCTGTTAAGCTACATAAACTAGACCCTACTAGGACAGACAGTGTCACAGATTCAAAGTATGACTGCAACTTTCCTTCACCTAGATTCGCGCTGTTCACCAGTGTACGCTTTCTGGGACTTGGAAGTACAAAGACTAGAGTAGGTAGAGGGGCTGATAGTGTAATCTGACCCGACGACTTGCCTACAGGGCACTGTTAAAAAAAACAAAAGGGCAGGAAAATTAAATGGACACTCATGTAATTAGGCTTGTTCTTGGCAAAGCTGCGGGGTATCATTTCATGGATGGGACCATGGGGATCTCTTACAGAGGGTTGGATAAGAGACGTTAAACAATGGGCAGATGATATTGTGGTAGTGACTTCAGATCCAAAGCGAGCAGTGGTAGAGATGGAGAGCTTGACCCGGGTATTTGGGGAAGTGGCTGGATATAAATTCACTTCCCCAAAACCCAGATTGTGTGTACTGATGGAGCTTGCCCTGGAGATGCACAGGTTACTGATGAAGCCATGTATTTAGGTATTAAAATTAGGATGTCATAGCATGATTTAATAGAGGTCAACTGGGGTGGTATAATGTCCGCGGCCCAACGACAACTGGATAAGGAGGAATGATTACATCTCTCGCTGGTCAGGAGGTGCAATGTCCTAAAGATGTGCATTCTCTCTATGGCTATGTATTACTTCAAGGCAGTCTCGTTGGAGTTGACTCAAGTACAATTCTTGAAACTACAATCTGTATGTGATAGGTTTATATGGGGGCAAAAGAAAGCTCGTCGAGTTTCGGAATATATGATGCTGCCACGAGACCAGGGGCGATGGGGGCCCCCAAACTCCAGGGGGCCCCCTCCAACACTATACACGGGCGGTGGGACCCCTATCCTTAAAGCTCCTTCCTGGGTCTGGAGCTGAGGGGACCCCTATATGAACATTGCAGGGAGACCCCCTTAAGTTTCGTCACACTACGGTTGTCATACCAAACCTATGAAATTACAAAACTATCAGAAACCCAATCTGTGTAGCATCCATGATGATTGTTAATTTAGGCAGACTGCGAGATCGCATTAGGTAGTTGTGTTCTACCGATACTAAAGGTCGGAGAAATGACTGCTTAGCAGAACCCTCATGCAAGAATATTTATATGCTTTATTGTGTATTGATTGTGTAAAACTCAATAAAATGTGCAAAAAATATACAACTAATCATGTTGGACAGTTCTTTTTCTCAAGATGATACTTTGTAATGGCCAATAAGGAATATCACAATTAAATAATGTGCCTACTGCTTAAATGCATTTCGGTAATCTTTACATCTGTGTGAATGCAGGGAACAAGCACAACATTCGCTGGGAAGTCCCTGTCAATTCAAGTTACCAAATTATTATTACCAGGTCTATGCCTTTCTGACATCTTAGGTTTACAATGCAAAATTGTAGTAAGTATTCTATATTTTAGGATCTGACTCACAAAGGTAACCTACACATTTGAGTAAGTTTACTACTTTACGCATTCTCAAATCACTAGTGATAAGTTACTACTACTACTAAAAATAAACAAGCATTTACAATGCAACGCTCTCGCCTTTGCAAAAGTTAGCGCTTTTGGCATTGTAAATGACAAATGTTTTATTTATGTGTTAGTTTTGGAAACAGATAAATAAATGGCATTGTCATGAGCAGTAGAGAGTGAGTAGTAGAGAGTGAGTAGTAGAGAGAGTAGTAGAGTGAGTAGTAGTGAGTAGTAGAGAGTGAGTAGAGAGTAGTAAGTGAGTAGTAGAGTGTGTAGTAGAGAGTAGTGAGTGTGTAGTAGAGAGTAGTGAGTGTGTAGTAGAGAGTAGAGAGTGTGTAGTAGAGAGTAGTGAGTGTGTAGTAGAGTAGTGAGTGTGTAGTAGTGAGTGTAGTAGAGAGTAGTGACTGTAGTAGAGAGTGAGTAGTAGAGAGTGAGTAGAGAGAGTAGTGAGTAGTAGAGTGTGTAGTAGAGTAGTGAGTGTGTACTAGAGTGTGTACTAGAGTGTGTACTAGAGAGTGTGTAGTAGAGAGTGTGTAGTAGAGAGTGTGTAGTAGAGAGTGTGTAGTAGAGAGTGTGTAGTAGAGAGTGAGCAGTAGAGACTAGTGAGTGTGTAGTAGAGTGGTGAGTGTGTAGTAGAGTGTGTAGTAGAGTGTGTAGGAGAATGTGTAGTAGGGAGTGTAGTAGAGTGTGTAGTAGAGTGTGTAGTAGAGAGTAGTGAGTGTGTAGTAGAGAGTGTGTAATACAGAATGTGAAGTAGAGAGATTGAAGTAGAGAGATTGAGGTAGAGAGATTGAGGTAGAGAGATTGAAGTAGAGAGATTGAAGTAGAGAGTGTGGAGTAGAGAGTGGAGAGTCTGTAGTAGAGTGTAGTAGAAAGTAGTGAGTGTGTAGTAGAGTAGTAGAGAATGTGTAGTAGAGTAGTAGAGAGTAGTAGAGGGTGTGTAGTAGAGTGTGTAGTAGAGCGTGTGTGTAGCAGAGTGTGTAGTAGAGTGTAGTAGAGTGTGTAGTGTAGAGTGTGTAGTAGAGAGTGTGTAGTAGAGTGTGTAATGTAGAGTGTGTAATGTAGAGTGTGTAATGTAGAGTGTGTAATGTAGAGTGTGTAGTAGAGTGTGTAGTAGAGTGTGTAGTAGAGAGTGTAGTAGAGAGTGTCTAGTATAGAGTGTCTAGTATAGAGTGTCTAGTATAGAGTGTGTCGAAGAGAGTAGTGGCTGTAGTAGTGAGTGTGTAGTGAGTGTGTAGTAGAGTGTGTAGTAGAGTGTGTAGTAGAGTGTGTAGTAGAGAGTAGTGACTGTAGTAGAGAGTGTGTAGTAGTGTGTAGTAGAGAGTAGTGACTGTAGTAGAGTGTGTAGTACAGTGTGTAGTAGAGAGTAGTGACTGTAGTAGATAGTGTGTAGTAGAGAGTGTCTAGTATAGAGTGTGTCGAAGAGAGTAGTGGCTGTAGTAGTGAGTGTGTAGTGAGTGTGTAGTAGAGAGTAGTGACTGTAGTAGAGAGTGTGTAGTAGTGTGTAGTAGAGAGTAGTGACTGTAGTAGAGTGTGTAGTACAGTGTGTAGTAGAGAGTAGCGACTGTAGTAGAGAGTGTGTAGTAGAGTGTGTAGTAGAGAGTGTGTAGTAGAGTGTGTAGTAGAGTGTGTAGTAGAGTGTATAGTAGAGAGTAGAGTGCGTAGCAGAGAGTAGTGACTGTAGTAGAGAGTGTGTAGCAGAATGTGTAGTAGAGAGTAGTGACTGTAGTAGGGAGTGTGTAGTAGAGAGTAGTGACTGTAGTAGAGAGTGTGTAGTAGAGAGTGTGCAGTGATTTGAGTTTTACATCAAATTAAAAACGGGAACGGAACAAACTCATCCTATACATTATTGTGGTAGGTGCCCACGCATATAGGGTTAAATGATGCGTTAGATGCCACAGGTCCCACCAACACGCTTCCTTTATGATAGGAGAATGCCCAACATCGCGGAGATTTGCTCTCTGCTCTACCCGGATATTTGTATTTTCAAATGTATAATGTTATCCTGCTAAACGAAGACGATGCTCAAACTATAAAAGAAGAGGGTTTCACAGATATGTTAGTCCTTCCGGGCAAACGAAATGACCCAAAGAAAGATCAAGTGACAGTTTAGAGCTCCAAGTGAGTCTTAATAAAATCAGTGTCTGGAACGCATAGCATCAAAAAACGAGCGGGGCATCAAACTGCAGTGTCATTCAATCAAAGCATCAAGGCTTCTGAGCGCTAGCCGAGAATTATTTTTTGTGAAGCACTAATCACTGTGGAAGGTGCCCCTGCTATCCCAGATGTGAGAAGTCAGTCTGATATGAAAATAAGCAGTATTTGGAATGAATGTATTTGGCAGGGGGAAGGTGGGGCGGCGCAAGACCGTACTGACGAGTGAACAGGAGCCATTTTGTACCGAGTGATTCTGCCTGTGTGCATGTAGACAAACCAGGCAGCAGCATGAGCATGTGATTCGGTAAAATAAAAACGGGGCTTGATGTTAGGAGGGGGGACCTGGAAGCTGCAGGTCCCCGGAACAGAAGGAGGAAGGGTAGCTGCATCCCCTGTGTGACAACAGGAGCCAGGCATTACCGGGGGTACAGGATAAAAAAATTGAAGAACCACACCTCTTAGTCCAGAAGTTGTGATATACCACTTCATGTGATTTCATTTGGGGCAGTGGGCGCCTTACATCATATCTGCCACGCCAATCATTTGCTTAAAATTATACCACATGTAACAGGAGGAAATAAACGGTCAGACTCCAAAAATCGGCCCTAATCACAATAGTATTATTTCACCTGCGTGAATATAAGTCTTTGAAATTCTGGCCAGTGGTAATACACACAAGTAATATAAAATTGTTGTTCCAAAGAGCATTAAATGGAAATAAAACAAGTACCAGACCCATTGACGCCTGCACCTTAAAAGTGAAACTGACTGAAGCAAGCGCCCGGGCCACGTTGAAAAAAAAAGCCACACACATTAGATGCAGTCAAGGCGCGCTCACGAGGTCAGAAGGCACTCCACATGAACAACTACCAGACACATTGACGCCTGCACTTTCAAAGTGAAATGAAACAAAGTGAAACTGACTAAAGGAAGCGCACGGCCCATTAGATGCAGTCAAGGCGCGCTCACGAGGTCAAATCTCCAAAGGAGAAGCTCGTGACAGCCTGACTACAGCAGAAAAAGCTCGTAACAGTCTGATGTCCACACCATTCCCAGAAAAGTGGCAACATAAGTTGTCTTGCATAGACAACAAAAGCTTCGCTTTTGCTTTCGTCTAGGCGAGACCTAAAAAACAGTAGTAAGTCCAGCACTTCTCATGACCAACCACTGGTTCTGCAAGATCCTGCCATAGAAAATTATGGAATGAGGGATTTCAAATAAAAATCCATAATAACGTTAAATTAAATTAAATAATTGAAAATAGTTAAAATTGTAAATATAAATTAATGTAAAAAAAATGTCAAAATAGTACCTTGATGTTTGAAAAACGCTGCTTTGTTCGGTAGCATCATCCTCAGAATCCATGAAGAATCACAATTTAAATGGTGCTCATTTCCCAGCTATGAAAATTCAGGCTTTCACTCGTCTGAAGACATTAAACGGAGGACCAATCGTGATTGTATCATTTCAATAGAATATAAATCTCATTCGATTAAATTCCCCGGATAAGAAACTCCCTTAGATACAGGATATTATCCACATGAAATCGGTTTCTGAAACTGGTGTGTACATTCCCCTAGTATTTGAACAGTGCATACCTTGCAATCACCTTTTCACCTCACCTGTACACAGTGCCATGGGAAAACTTAGCACAGTGAAATTAGCAACTGCTTCCTGCAAAAACTAGAGTGTGTAATGAACGAACACTGAAGTGACAATTGGTAATCTCACCTACGGAAAGTTTCTGAATTACTGTTGTATTTATAATTGAGAAAAAAATAGCAAATATTTACCAGGGACATAATAATTAGTTCCCCTACTTGCCGAAGTGAGGCTAGGTTCTAAATAGCAGCCACAACGCTCAGCTTTAAATGGGAATCGTAGTTGCTGTGGCCAAATTGAAATGAGGTTTACTTGTTATGAGATATGCTTCGATATGTCTTTACGTTTTCAAAAGGCTGGTGGGGCTGGAGAGAGCCAGCCACATATCATGTGCATCCAGATCTTTCTCTAGATCAGTGTCTTCTGTTTAACCCTTTCGCTGCGGCGGCTGAGCTGTGCTGGTGACGGAGCGGTTCCGTCATGACCCGCCCCGCTCAATACAACGGTCGCGCAGGCGCGAAATCAGCGCCGCGCAGGCGCGGCGGCCGGGCCATGACGGAACCGCTCCGTCATCAGCACAGCCCAACCGTAGCTGATGACGGAGCGGTTCCGTCATCAGCAGGGGAGGGGTTAAAGTCTCTGTGCTGTAGGTATTTTGAGGACCTTTTTATGCTCTATTACTACACAGCAAGGAGATATGCCACTGATGATCTAGAAGGAAGTGACGTCAAAGGCATGAACACTTGGTTGGGCATTACAAGTCTACAGGCAAACATGACATAGGCACTCGCCTAAGGGGACTCGAATTGGTCGGCATCAGTAAAAGCCCAAACAATATTTGCCATGGACTGTGGAAGTGTGTGAATAAAGTACGAGGGAACCCTAATTGAATTGGTCAGGGACCGTGGGAGCTAACTTATTTTAAAAGGCAGTGGGCCCTGAGTTAGTATGGAATAAGGATGAAATCAATATAAACCCAATCAGTACTATATTTTAGCCGTTATCCAGCCGGATAAGGGCAGTTTAATATGCAAAAAAATGAAATAAAACAAACATGTGTATTAATTACAGTGGGACACAAGCCTGTCTCCATGAACTCACATAGGAAACAAACATGGAGAAAGGCTCAGGCAGCTTATAGTTGTCTGTATCAAATAATTTCAATAAAACCGACAAAGGACTGAGGAAGACTCACTCCAAGGTTCACATAAAGGCTTAAAGGCTTACACAGGCTCGGCCTATTGCAGAGAGGGACACTATGGTAGCCCAGGCCTCTGACTGCAGAACACAGACAGTAAAGCCAGTTGGACATGGGTTTGCCTTTTTAGGTCTCATCTAGGCAGTGCATGTGCTGTCTCTTGAGACATGCTGTATCTACTGTATGGGCTTTCAGCACGCCCATCCGTTTTCATTTGTTCCTTCATGTGCCTTTCGCAATTCCTTTGTTTTTAATGGTTTACATGTGTCCCCCTCCTTTTACAGTTTTGGTCATAATCTGAAGACTGGCCCTGTTACATGGATCATTTCACTATCGGCTATGTAGGCTAGTTTTGGTACACTTTTGCTTTTAACCCAACATATCTGAAAGTGCTCGGCCAAGGGCTGCACATCAATGCCTTATCTTGTTTTCCACTGTCTTTGGTTTCACAAGAGCTTTTTAAGCCAGAGGCTATGTTGTTTTTCATCCTATTTTGTCACAAAAAGGGTTTCCTTTGGACAATGTTGAAACATATAGGAACCATAGATACTGTGAACTACGTTCAATCTAAGTCTCACTCATTCAGCTGAACATCATACATACACTGGAAGTATGATCATATATCCCATATAGTTAATCTAGACAACTTAATTTATGAAAAAGTACAAATGCATTTATTGATTGAAAACTCATAGAGTACACAGTCTTAAAAAAATAGATATAATCCATAGTGATTCACCTGAAATCTAGTGTCACTTCAACTTTCACAGATGTTTTCTACACATTTAAAAACAACAATTAAATTAAAATGAGTGTACATATACTAGACAAAAACAATGTGTCATTTAAGTAGCACACATCTGTGATTAAACAGTTTCTCAGGCTGAACACCAGTACTTTTCTATTTACTGGGTACTCATTGGCCTTAGCCTCTTCATGGATTGTGTTGTTTTTCATCCTATAACATTTTTGGTTTAATTAGCTTAAATGTCCAAACCTTAAATGACATAATTACTTAATGGAAGCGTAATTTAAGAAGATAGCCGACAGTAGGATCAACTTATTTACATTGTGCTTATGACAGGTTGTCAGCAAGTAGACAGTGGGACACCACCTCAGCACCAACACAGCACCACTGCAGCATCAGTGCAGCACCAGAGTGTCACTGAGCACAATTACAGAAGCACCACAGCACCACCGCTCTGAGCATCACTCAGCAGCACATGAGCATCACCACAACACCAGCACAGCACCCCCTCAGCATCACTCAGCCCACGAATCAGATCAGTTCAGTATCACTAAGCACCACCTCAGCACCAATGCAGCGCCACCTCAGCACACGCACAGCATCAGTGAAGCAGCACCTCAGTATCAGCACAGAACTTCTTCACCATCAGTACAGCACCACCTCAGCATGAGTGCAGCACCAAATCAGCACCACCTGAGACCCACCACAGGATCACCTCAAAACCATCTCCACATCACCACATCACCACCTCCTCATCATTGCACCACCACCAGTGCAGCACCACGTTAGCATCAGCACAGCACCACCCCAACACCAGCACAGCCCCACTTCAGCACCAGTGCAAACCTACCTCAGCAGCAATTCAGCACCAATGTAGCACCACTTAAGCATCCGTGCAGCACCACCTCAGCATCAGCGCAGCATCACCTGAGCACAGCTCCATCTGAGCAGCCCCTGAGCACCAGTGCAGCATCACCACTACAGCTTACTCAACACTACTTCAGCATGACTCAGCACCACCTCAGCATCACTCAGCACCACCTCAGTATCACTCTGCATCACCTGGGCACCACCAGAGCACCACCTTAGCATCAGCACCACCACCTCAGCAACAGTGCAGCCCCACCACAGCATCAGCGCAGCACCGCCTCAGCAGCAACTAAGCACCACTTCAGCATCAGTGCAGCACCACCTTAGCATCAGTGCAGCATCACCTCAGCACAGCACCAATTCAGCATCACTCAGCACCACAAAAGGACCAGTACAGCACCACCACTTCAGCATGATTAAGTAACAGAGCATCACTCAGCACCACCTGAGCATCACTCAGCATTACCTGTGCATCACCTCATAACCAGCACACCACCACCTCAGCATCACTCAGCACCATCTCAGTATGCCCTTCAAATCTAGCATCTGTTGATTCTCCCGTAGTGTTCGTCCACTACTCGTGTTGTAATTCAGGTACTATTGCCCAACCCTCCAGTTGTTTATGTCCCACCCCCATAACAAAAAAAGCTATAACAAACGAGCATTAGAACAAACAGGAAGAAGTTGCTAGCATTGCAAGGACCAATAAACTAGAAGACATTTTTTAGTTCATTATTTTTTTAATAGGGTTGTTCAGATGTACGTAATGTCTTCTTGGTTAGATTAACTGTCAATAAAGTTTCCCCTTTGGGTGAACTTATAAATAAACCACAGTTTTACACTAAGCATACAAAGAGTTAATACACTTTCACAAACTAGGAGCAGCTAATGATAAACATGAAACAGTCATACAAAAAAATGTACATTTTATTTTGGTAGATTTAAAAACAATATTAAAACAGAACATTGTGGGGGGCGTGGCCAAGGCGGCGATCATGGCGGACGCGGCTTGAACGAGCTCCGTCCCGCCGTTTCATTATCCGCCTAATATCCTCATTTCCCCTGCCCAGGATAAGCCCTGAACCACAGTCCCAGCAGTCGGACCGGACCGAGGTGCCCTGACAGCATTTTGGGAGCTGTGGCTGTCTGTCTGCGGAACGAAGGCGGAGGCCCCGTGGTGGTGCGGCCTGCTGCCGCACATTGATCCTGGACTTCGAGTTTGGCTCCGCCAGGCAGGGGTGCTGCGCAGCCGGCGGGGCAGAGGAGCGGGGGCCGGCCCGCACCGTCGGAGCCTGGGCGGACGCGGTGGGCCCTGCGGCTCGGCACGGTGCCGGAGAGGTGAGGAGTGCGGCAGCGGCCGGGCGGGCCCCGCTCGGCAGTCGGATCGGACTGGGGGGCCGCGGCGGGCCACCCGGCGCCTTGCTCAGGATCTGCATTCAGCCCCCGGCACTCACTCAGAGAGGGGCAACGAACAGTGGCTGCGGCGGGCAGCAGGGTCTACACAGCACCTCCCACGCGGGACACAGTGGCTTTCTCCCCCCCGTACCACGAACACTGTAAGGCAGGTGCGGAGCCCTCTGGGGGCTGGGGATCTACCAGCAGGCAGAGCGGTGGTATCAGCGAGTGGCGTTAAGCCGAGGCCCCGGGGCCGGGGCGGCCAAACCCTGCAATTGACAACATCCTGTGGCCGGGCCCTGCGACGGGCAGGCATGGTGACGGGGCCTCTGGAGTGAGGCCTACAATTCTGTGTGGCTGCTGCCGCCCCCCTGGAGTGAGGCCTACAATTCTGTGTGGCTGCTGCCGCCCTGGCCTGCCTTGCCCAGAAGGGAGGTGCGAGGCCACTGGCACAGAAGAAAGGGCATAACGCCAGCAGAGTCAACTGAGGGCAGCCACTCATACCCGGATCGCAACTCCAGTGTTGTCCTGGTCCTAGTGCCCATATCAGCTGGCGGCCATGACGCGGGGTGGCAACAGTGGTCACACCTCAAAGCAAGGTACGATTGACAAGTTCACGGGGCCGGCTGGGGGAGCCGGAGCGGCGGGGGGCCCTCCATCACCCGTCCCCGACAATGCCGCCCTAATGGCGGCGATAACTCAATCCAGGGACATGCTTGACGCTAAAATTGGGGCGGTTGGAGCCGACGTCACCTTACTGTGCCAGGATTTGCGCAACGCAGTTGCTCGCATAACGGAAGCGGAGACGAGAATCACTGGTGTGGAGGACGATGTCTCGACCCTGAAAAAGAGGGTGGCCAACCTGGAGGGGATTCAGAAGGGCCTGGCTCTGAGGGCTGAGGACGCGGAAGGGCGTGCTCGGAAGAACAATCTACGCTTTGTGGGATTTCCGGAGGGCTGCGAGAAGGGCGGCATGGAGGCCTTCCTAACCCGCTGGTTGGAGGGATGGCTCCCTCCGGAATCCCTTTTGCAATGTTTCATTGTGGAACGGGCGCACCGAGCACTGACCCAGAAGCCACCAGTGGGGGAACGCCCGAGACCGGTGATAGCCCGGCTGCTCAACTACCATGACCGCGACACGATCCTGTGGCAAGCGCGCCTGAAGGAGCCTCTGCTATTCGATAGCCACAAAATTCTAATATTCCCGGACTATACAAGGCTGGTTCAGCGTCAACGCCAGTCCTTTGCGGAGGCCAAGGCGCGACTGCGGGGCTTGAATATTCAGTATGCTTTGCTCTATCCGGCCCGCCTGCGGGTGGTATTTCATTCCAAGACCCAATTATTCAACACCTCGGAAGAAGTTTTTGCCTGGACTGATGAGACGGTCCGGATCAGGGTACACCCCCCCCCCCTGGTCGAGACTCGGATGCATCCTCTACAACTGGGCCCCCTCGGATACCCCGATGGTCACGGAGCAGGAGCAACTGGAGATCTCGCACAAAGAAAAATCCTCCTTTGGAAGCGAGAGCGGCCGGGGCCGATGGGGCAACAGGCTCTCAACCTCTGACATTATAAGCTCCGAGGGTTTTGGCAAACTTTCTAACAGGAGTCGGGATGGAGACTGCGCTCCTCCTCATTGTGGACGGCGTTTGCAGACTGTAGTTTGGGATGCCGGCTGTACAAGTAACTTTATGGTTTGGGAACCGGGCGGGGGGATAACATAAGGAGGGCGGACTCGACCCCTCAGTTTAGAAGGGTTTGTTAGTGGGGGGTAGGTTGGGTCTGTGTGGGTAGTTTTTTGGGGATCCATTGGGATAGTGAGCACCGGACCTCCCGTTGGGGGCTGGCGATGACATATACCGCGACAGGTACTTCAATGTTGTTGAGGTATAGGGTGGGGGGAGGAAGGGGTGTTTGGGGGGTTGTGGGGACTGGGGGAACCGGGGAGGGGGGGGTGTTGTGAGGGCAGTTGGGTTGGGGGGGAGAGGGACGGGGTGGGGTTTGTTGGGGGGGTAGTTAGGGTAGACACAGTGTCTGCGCGTGGTTGGCAACAACGATGTATGTGTGTGTGGCTCCAAAAGCCTGGGTCATTGCTTTTCCTCCCCATTGACAATGGCTGACGTCCAGGGAGTGGGCCGTCCGCAGGAGATGTTACGGGTGGTGAGTTGGAACGTCCGGGGGATGCTGGACAAAATCAAAAGAGGGGCGGTGTTGAGGCTGGGGAAAAGGGAACGGGCAGACATTCTTCTCCTGCAGGAGACGCACCTCCAAGGCACTAAAACCTTCAGCTTACAGCGATATGGCTATCAGCAAGTGTTTCATGCAGGCTTTGAGCGAGGGTCCCGAGGGGTGGCAGTTATAGTGCATCGCAGGCTCTCCTATGTGCATGAGACGCAATGGGTCGATGCCCATGGTAGATATGTGTTTGTTAAAGGTATGATTGGGGATGAGCCGATGGTTTTTGGTAGCGTGTATGCCCCACCCCCGCTGCAAGAGGCGCTCATTGAAAAGCTGTTTGAGGTGTGGGTCGAGATTCCGAATGTATTGTCGATTGTGGGTGGTGATTGGAACGATGTGATGGATGGACGGATGGACCGCTATAGGCCCGGTGGGGGGCTCCCGGCAGACACCCCTACAAGATTCAGCGGCTTGGCTCAGGGAATGGGATGGATTGATGTGTGGCGATACCAGCATTTCCAAAGCCGCGAATACTCCTATGTCTCGGCTGTCCACGGGTCCTTCTCTAGGCTAGACTACCTGTTCATTTCGTCTCCCTGGATAGCGAGAGTTGCCTCCACGTCTGTGCTCCCTCGTGGGATCTCGGACCATTCTCCGGTGACGCTAGATCTTTCCTTGGATAAGAGGCGACAGCCTTTTCGGTGGCGCCTATCTGCGTGGCACTTACAACTAGACCCCTACCGGACACATATCCGGGAGGCCATTCCTCACTATTGGAATGAAAATGACGGGCCTGAAACGGACGCCGTGGCCCAGTGGGAAGCTCTGAAACCTGTAATCAGGGGTGTTGACACTGCCTGGTGTGCAGGTGCCTGCAGAACCCGTAAGAAGGATATAGAGGAAGCGGCGAGGCGGGTTGGGGACTGTAGCACTAGCGACACGGTTGAGGCGGTCGGGCAGCTGCTGTTAGCACAGCAATCATATTCGTCCCTGTTGCTGAACGAGGCGTGCCAGCTATGGCTGGCTACGCAGAGTAGAATCTATCAGTGGGGGGACAAATCCAGTACCATGCACTACAGACTCTGCCAACACACTTTCCAGACTCAGACTCTGCAGGGTATTCGTGATGAGCGGGGTAATCCCGTGACGGCTCCGGAGGACATAGCGGCCAGCTTCGCACAGTACTATAGCCCTGTATACCCCCCAGGAGGTCCTCCCTGCTGAGGAAGTGAATACATTTTTGGCAGACCTTCCGCCGCGTGCGCTCTCGGACGAGGGGCGCGATCGGTTGGAGCTCCCCCTCACTTTGGAGCAGCTGGGTGTGGCACTTGGGGAGTTGAGCACGGGAAAGTCCCCTGGCCCTAACGGGTTCCCGTGCGAATTTATGAAGACCTTTCATCTCCAGCTGGAGGTGCGGTATAGACGGGCACTAGAGGTGGCCAGGGAGCAAGGTCGCCTTCCGGCGGACTGGCGACACGCTGAAATTGTTGTCTTCTGCAAGCCCGGGAGACCCCCCGAATGTCACTCATCGTACAGGCCGATTTCCCTATTAAATTTTGAGGCGAAGATCTTAGCGAAGGCCCTGGCCAATCTCCTCCTTCCCTATATCACTGATTTAGTCCACCCCGACCAGGCAGGGTTTATGCCCCATAGGGCGACGAGACACAATATTCGCCGCGCGCAGGTAGTGGTGGAAACGGCCCGGGCTGCTGGGATACCGGCGGCGCTCCTGTTAGCCGACATTGATAGAGCGTTTGATTCCCTCAGTTGGGTGTATCTCCAGGCGCTTCTGTCCCGCCTCAATCTTGGGCCTCGCTTTCTCTCATACCTACGGCTGCTATACACGGACCTGACGGCGTCTGTGAGAGTGGCAGGAATGGTGTCGGCCCCCTTTTCTATCGGACGGGGTACCAGGCAAGGCTGCCCTCTCTCACCCTATCTATTTGCGCTGGCCATGGAGCTGCTGGCGGCGTGGGTGCGGATGGATGCACAGCTGCGGGGACTCGAGTGGGAGATGGGCCCATCAGATCGCATTGCACTCTACGCCGACGATGTCCTCTTCTTTCTTACGGACATAAATAGGTCTGGGCCTAGGGTTCTGGAGATCATGCGCGTATTCGGGGAGATATCGGGACTACACTTAAATGTACGGAAATCCATGCTGTGGGTTCTGGGAGGAGGGGAAAGGCAGGGACTCTGGGCGTCCATGTTACAGGAGGCGGCTGGCGGAATTAAATACCTGGGCGTCTTTCTGACTGAAGTCTCGGGTGTGGCCTGGGCACGAAATGTGGTGCCCGTATGGGACCGAGTGCGCTCAGACATGAAAATGTGGTCCAGGATATTCGGCGATATTCAAAATGGTGGCCCTCCCGCTCCTCCTCTTTCAGCTGCAAAACTACCCGTATCCCATAGCGCCGCAGTGGTTCCGCCAAGTGAACTCGGCGCTGAGTCAGTTTCTTTGGGCCGGAGGAGTTGCGAGAGTGGCGCTTCGCACCTGCTTTCTTTCCACTTATTGTGGGGGCCTGGCCGCCTCGGACATTTTGTCATACTACCAAGCGTCCCAATTGTTGGTACTAAATGAATGGTGGTATGGGGACCGCAATGACCCGGCCTACGCCCTTGAACGATACATGATGGACCCGGACACTTTGCATACCATTCTGTATTCGGCGACGGTTAGGAAGAGGCTCCCCGTGGTCACCTAAGTGATCTTCCAGGTGTGGCGTGGAGCCCTGTGCCGTATGGGGTGGTGAAATAAGCTAACGAGAGAGACTCCGTTGTGGCAGAATGGGCGACTGCCGGCCCTAGCGTCCCTACGGGGATTTCGGGGCTGGGACGCCATTGGCATCTCCACGCTGGGGCACGTCATGAACGGCACAACCCTTAAGTCGTTCCAGGCTTTGAGTGAGGAATATGCTATGCCCAAAACCCAATTTTTCAGGTACCTGCAGCTGCGTCATGCCCTATCCCCCTCCCTAGTAGGTCTGGAGTCATTGCCTGAGTTTAGCCCCATTGAGGCTAAGGTGTTTATGGGGGAATTGGAAGACAAGAACATTTCTAACATATATCAGACCCTGGTCACGCACTGCTCCTCTTCCCTTGACAAACTGTGCTCTGTGTGGGAGGGGGATGTTGGGGCTTTCAAGGAAGAGGACTGGAGGGAGGCCCCGAGGGGTGCGGCGATATCCATGAGATTACGATTCATTCAATTTAAATACTTGCACAGGGCCTATTATACTAGAGACCGACTGTGGAAGGCTGGTTTGATTGCTTCCTCTGCGTGTTTGAGGTGTGAACGGGCGGTCGGTACATTTCTTCACACGGTATGGTCGTGCGAGAAGCTGTCGAGGTTTTGGATGGGTGTCTGGGATTGCTTGTCTGAAGTGTTGGGCTGGGACCTCCCCCGATCGCGACAGCTGGGTCTGCTACATATCATGGAACAAGTTGGGGGCAACATTTATAAACGTCACCTGTTAGTCCTGGGCCTTGTAGTGGCTAAACGCGATATAGCCCGGGCCTGGAAGGATCCCAGGGCCCCCTTGTTGGAAGTGTGGAGGAGGGGTTTGGACTATTGTATGGGGCTGGAGCATCCAGTGTTTGAGGCCAGGGGCTGCCCCCGGAAGCATTTTAAGATATGGAAGCGGTGGGCGGACTATAGAGGGCTGTGTCTGGAGCCTCCCGAGCCGCAAGACGTTGGAGCAGAACATTTACTAGTGGACCGTGGGTGAAAAGGAGCACGCACTGTTTGTGATATGATAACTTATGTCATTGGACTATGTAGACACTGTGTGGGGGTGCGGGTGGGACCCGGGAGGGGGAGTAGGGAGGTGGGAGTTGGGGGGGGGGTTCTATTACCAAATGCTGATCGGACTGAATGTATGAGATGACTCATTATTTGCTCACTGGTCCTTCGATGTATTGAGGGACAGTGTCCCATATGTAACTTGTCAGCAAAATAACAATAAAATTTGTTCTGAAAAAAAAAAACAGAACATTGTGACACATCATAAATTCATTACACAGAAAATGGGACCACACACAAGGAAAATGATTCCAATTAAAAGGGGGAGAAAAATCACTAGTTCAAATTGATTGATGGATACTTCTCCAGATTGTACATTCAATTTCACAATTACAGGAGTTTCTTTTCTCAATAGCTTAGTGTATCTCCACCCAAAAGTGCATCAACGCGTTTCGGTTATGTCGTATAAATGTTCAAAGCCAAAAACCTTCCTCAGGATTAAAATAATAGTATCCCACTTTTACACAATATCTGAAATAAAAATACACAGTATAAGATATACATCGCATGACTGTAAAGAAAGGATAAACAGACTACATGTTACACAACTCTGCTCCTACAAACACACAACATTCACAGCACTCATCTGTGGATTTTAATAAAATAAAATGTCATTGTTTACTGAAAATAGCAACAATCACATGTACAAGAGCTTGTCACATAATTGCCCACAACTTATTTGTGGTACTAGAGAGAATTTGCAGCTAGTCCTTCTCTGATACACCAACAAAAGCCAAAACATGCTGTTTGGTGTATCAGAGAATAACGGAAACTCGTCGATGCAATGTTCCTTTTTTAATATTGTTTTTAAATCTACCAAAATAAAATGTACATTTTTTTTATGACTGTTTCATGTTTATCATTAGCTGCTCCTAGTTTGTGAAAGTGTATTAACTCTTTGTATGCTTAGTGTAAAACTGTGGTTTATTTATAAGTTCACCCAAAGGGGAAACTTTATTGACAGTTTGTCTTCTGGTACCCTACCCCTTTGGATTGTTTGGGTCCCTCTCTTTTGTTAGAGATCTTGGTTAGATTTACAAGGTAAAAAAAGCTCTGGGTAAACACTTATAAGGTCCCAAAGGCAAGACGTATTGGCTATGGCTACTGTAGTAGGCAGACCTGCAACACCCGAACATTCTCAATCGTCTCATCCAGCTCTTCCGAATGCCCCACAGTCTCCAAGGAAGTGATATATCGAAACATGGAGCAAACCAGGCCATGCATGCACCGATACAAAGACCCATCTTCTGTTGATGGCGATGGCCTGGTGAGTATACCTAGAGGTGAGTGCTGCTGCTGCCTTTCCCAGCCTGGGAAGGGAATCTGTGTGCCAGGCAGTATGCCATAACATGACTCATCTGCCCAACCTCTTGAGTCACTCCTAAGACAGGATAAGTCACTAATGCCCACAACAGTACACCACTGTTGGGCTATCAAAGCAGGGATGCATACTCGCTACCCTGGGCGCCTGCCCCAGTTCCCACAGTGGCCAAAGGTTGAGGGCCAGTGGAGAGCCTCCAGCAGTGATCAATACATTCAGGGTCAGTAGGGAGTGTCCCACCGTGATCAATACGTTCAAGGCCAGTGGAGAGCCTCCCACAGTGATCAATAGATTCAGGGCCGGTGGAGAGTGTCTCACAGTGATCAATATGTTCAGGGCCATAGAGAGCGTCACACAGTAATCTAAAGGTTCTGGGCCAGCGGAGGGCCCCCGTAGTGATCAATATGTTCAAGACCAGTGGAGAGCGTCTCGCAGTGATCAATAGGTTCAGGGCCTTAGAGAGAGTCCCACAGTGATCAAAAGGTTCTGGGCCAGCGGAGAGCCCCCGCAGCGATTAATACGTTCAAGGCCAGTGGAGAGCGTCTCGAAGTGATCAATAGGTTCAGGGCCATAGAGAGCGCCCCACATTGATCAACAGGTTCAGGACCTGAGGAGAGTCCAACGCCCAACGGCCAATGACCAGAGTCAGTGCATACTGGCGTCATGAAACAAGGCAGGTGTGCGATTCGTCTGTAAGCAAGCTCTTAAGGCTTACTCATGGAAAGAGGTATGGTGAACAATGTCTGGAATGTTCAGGCACTTTTATAACTTTTCTTAAAGGTATAAGATTTTATTCACTTCTAAAGGTTCAGTAGTGTAATAAAATATAATATCTCTTGCCTTTTAGTAAGTTATGTTTCTATATGACAACCCATTAATGTAAAAAGATTCAACTGGAGGGCAGTTATATAAATGTCAGATGTTCACTGTTTTCATGAATCAGTAAATTGACAAAGATTGAAAAGGAGGCAGTCAGATACATTTCCAATATCTCTACTTTATTCTAAACTAAAGGTATCGCTCTTCTGTCAGTCTACCACATTTATTAAAGTTTGACAAGATATTATCCATTTATTATTACATATATGTAGGTTTGAAACCGGCAAATCCTAACTACAAGCTTACATTTGACCAAATTTACTATCAGATCAAAATATATACATGCGAATGATGGAAGGCAACTCCTACACGTACAGGACCACACCACTTTGGGATAATCCACAGCCCGCATACTAGACATGCCTGACAGGACGACTATGAAGCATTTTTCCAGAAACTCCGAACAGGACAATATTGCACCCATGACGCCAAGACCATACTTATATTGATAATTTAACGCCTTGAGAAAGCCCCAGGCCTGTATGCCAGATGGGGGGAAACATGTTGGCTGTTCTTTTACAGTGATTCTTATCCTTTAAGAATCCCTTTGCGCTATGGGCTCTTGAATCAATAAATATATTTTGAATTGTCATTGAATGGAATTTACTAATGAATTATAACTTCATCCAACTTGCCTTGATTCACTTAAATATCTCCTACAAGAGTACAGAGGATCACAGTGGAGTGGTGTGGCTCACTGGTTAGAGGCGGCAGACCCGGAAGCAGAGAACGGCCCAGGACCAGGGTTCAATTCCCAACGTGGCAGGGTCGTGGACCAGGGTCAGCAGACTAAATAATTCTCGCCTCGGTGCCTACTCTAACCAGGGATCACACTCGGCAACTCTGGGCATTAGCTTGCCTCATCTCTACAATGGCCCCCCACATTCGCAGGGGATGCCTGGTTTCACCTTGGAGATACCCAGTAGGGACCATCTCACAGGGATAGCCAGGACGGGTTCCCCAGCGGTCTACAGCTCCACGACGCCTCAGGGCAGCAGTGCGCTTTACAAGACACATACATACATACCATACATACATACATACACTGGCTGATAGAACATCCATTTAGCAGTGCACCACAGATATGGTGTCTGGGTTACGTACAAGAGTTAGAAGGTTTTGCTCGTGTGTTTCTAACTGGTTTGCATTGATCACGCGGTGTACATCCATTTCACTGTGGCCACTACACTCAGATATAGGGCGAGACCTTCGAGTGGCGGTCATGGAGAGTGATGTGTGGCGAGGGTGATGCCGTAGCTTGCAGAGGGAATATTCCATCTAAAAGGGAACACATGCTCCCATGATCAACAGTTGCAGGAGGATGGCTCAAAACAACAAGAGGATGGTTTCCAGTGCCTAGATGGATCCAACCTCTGCATTGGCCATGGAAGTGGCTGGGCGCTAACGCGGAAGGCAGCAAGGTCTGTAATAAAGTAGCTCTTACAAGGTGTAGGGGGACGAAGTAGGAGGAGGATTGTGTTGAACAATTCACAAATCAGTAGTGCTTTGACTCAAGGTAACTTTATAAAGTTTTTGTCATTGATTGTTAATAAACACGTCACTCATGGCTACCTTAACGGGGGGAAGTCCAGAATGGGGTCTTCCTTTTGCTTGCGGTTCGTTCATAGAAAAGCAAGGACTATGATGATGGCTTCGGGTTGAGTAGCAGTAGCTAATCCTTGGCCCTAGGGAGGTCCTTGCTTCAGTAGAGGTCCACACAGCAGCACTCGGCAGCAGGACGGCCTACAGCTCGAAACAGTGGAGAAGGTTAGCCTCATTCTGTTTCTGAGCTGTGCTATCTGAAAATAAAGCACTAGCGCAGAAATAACTAGTTAAATGAATCAACTTTACACTCTGCAAGCACACCCTGCCAGCTCTGCGGTGTGTCAAAATAGCCCATTATTATAGGATGCATATTTCAAGTTCTAGTTTTCACTTGACACAAAGTACATTTTGAGAGTTGTTGTCTTGCTTCACTTCAGGGCTTTAAGTGGACGGGGGCCCATGGGTTTTGGACCTGGTAGTAATTAAAAAGGGGCTTTGTAACAGGTCGCTACTAGGCCACATATTCATGTTCCTATATTTTCAGGCTAAAATACAGATTAATTTCTGAACAATAAATGTAAGAAATGTTAAGATAATCCATGTCAGCGATTTAATTTGGCTTATATTTCACATTACTTAATCCTGCATTCCCCAACAGTGTTAGCTATTTCCAGGATTTGTGTTTCTGTATTTCTTTTGTGTAGCATGTTATTATTGTATAATGCATATGTTCAATTGAGTCACCTCTAGGTGTTTACAACAGGCACGATTGAGAGCTCTGGAGTTGATGCTGAAGACAGTGTGAGGTTCTCACAGTGCCTATCAATGGGTCAGAAAAGTGTTCAGATCACATGGTCATCCAATCCTTGGCCTCTCTACAGAGGTCACAGAGCAATGGCCACTTATGCCAGCTGCAACTGTGATTCTGTCCACCCTCCCTCCATTTTACATGTACCTTTTTCAGGATTGCCTTAACATTTGAGTATGTGCTCCATGTTCTGCAGGAAATCCCTTTTACAACACAAAACAGCGCTGACCTCAGCGAAGGGTGCGCGTGCTCTGAGCCGCGCGCCGGCCGCAAGCACCACCCCCTTATCTGTACCATGTAGCGGGTACCACCATGTTTATCCTTGATTATCTGCACTTCAGTAATTCATGGCTGAAACTTTCATATGTCACTGGGGACTCGTGTCATGTTCTGTCACGTCAGCAGCCTGGTCTGTCATGCAACTTTAAAAACCACTCCGCTGAAGCCCCGCGAATAAAGCGTCTGCAGCAGCAAAACGGTACTTAGAAAAAAAAGTAAAGGAAGAAGGACCTGTCCCCACGCCACCCTCCGGAATAAATCTTGACGCAGAGCTCTGTCTGCTGGAATATGACGCGCTCCTCCATAGTACCAGCCATTTAAGGCACCAGGGATGCAAGTTGTCTTGCATTTGAATTTACACATGCATATTAACATGAGCTATTGTAACTGAAATTAAATCATTATGATGTGTTTTGGTGTGCTTTTCTGGCTTAGGCTAACCAGGCCTGAGTTAGACCCTGCCTCCATCTTTGTTAAAACGGCTGCTGAATCATGATGTTCATTCTGTGACTATGTTTCTTGCTCAGCATCACATGCAGTAAGATGTCCACAGTTTATTTTATATGACATATTGTTCTCGAAGAAATCACTGGAGGAAGCCTTTTGCTACCTTCCAAGGCTCTCCCTGCTAGCACACTGTGTAGCATTTATTCATGATTGTTTTCAGTTGTTATGTTTGTTCTGACATTTGTGTAGTGGGTTAGTGCTAAGATGGTAGGGCTATGTGACGTTTAAAAAAAGGAAAAGGATTTATTGTAAAAATGCTCACACTCTGCAGACTGCAGTTTTCATGATTTTCAAAGCTGAAAATGGGTATTTAAACCCTTGAATTTGGGGGTGAGTACACTCTTTCCTGAGACCTTAGGGATTCTGCCTGATTTTCTATTGATGTGATGCACGTTTGAGACTTAGTCGATATTCCTGATTTGCTTCCTATTGCTTTATTCCAATTACTGAGAGCCTTTATGCCAACTGCCTCTGTATTTTAATCAGTTTACTGATGCATTGCCTTTTGACACTTTTTTGTTTTGCACTTAAAATTGCAATGAACAATGTTTTTTTTCTTCATGGTTTTCAGTAATTTGTTGATCTCAAACTCTTTGAGTCGGTCCTTTCTAATTGATTGTATTTTTGAAATGCTGTCTAAATCTTGTCTCTAGGAACTCATTACCTCATAGATTTTGAAGTTAACACCGTCCTTGAACCACACAACCTAAGCACACCACTGTCATGCAGGTTATCTAATAGATAATGCGTCTACATTTGCACCATTGGTAACTCAGTGTTTAAGGTTACTGCACCTAATTTGTGTTATCATATACGTACTTGTTGTAGATGTGCAGGAGCACCTAACCACTGCTCCTACTGTAACCGCTTACAGATTCCCAATTTGTCGTAAAAGATGCATGTGGCCTCAGCGCAAGGCTTCAGCTCAGGAGTGGCAGATGCAGAGTCCATGGCACTCCTCATTCACAAATGGATGTGCACTCCAAAGCCTGTAGGCCAATGCAGCTTGCAACGGTCACGTGGGTACAGCTTTGTGACATCAGCAGCTCGCGTCACCTTGTCTATGTGGGTCACCAGGGCCAATGAATAAAAGAGCAGCAGGTGCGCAGCGGTTGCTTTGTTATGCAGGAAGTCTGGGCAGTAAATGCGAATAGCGCTTTGTGCTCGCGAGCTCACCCTCCCACTTGGCTACAAGTCCAAGAAGTAAGGCCAACACAAATGTGACTGCATATCTTTAGGTCTGGCCTAGAGATAGCTTTGGCTGTCTAATCAGCCTTGTGTGATTAAAAAGATCATGAATATAAATTACATATGTATCGGCTATTGGGATTTAGAACCAAATTTGGCAGGAAGCTAGATCCTTTTTCCAGAAAGTGTGTTTTTGTGATTTTGTGTAATCCGTTCAGCAGGTCTTGAAATATGAAGGTTCACAATTTCGATGTGTCAGGTCGTGTAGTATCTGCAGACTGGGCCGATCTGATTGGCTGCCATCAAGTTCAGCAAAGATGTTGCGGCAGCCATTTTAGGACTCGGGGGCCCAGTCACCTGTGCAGAAAAAATAACATATATGGTGACAGGGTATGAATACCCTGACACCCTTGGCTTATAGGGAGGAGGCCCAGAGGAACACACTCAGGGGACAAAAAAACATTTTTTGTTAACATTAAGGTGGAGCCACAGATGAAAGGTGGAACCACAGAAGAACCACAGTAAAAAAATGTTTTAAAAAACGGACTCTTGTCATTTTCAAATATAATCCCCCTTGGGGTGGGCCAGGGCCCGGGGGTGGGGGTGGGGGTGGGGGGCGACACAATGTTTATTGTTTGGCGGGGTGCATCCACCCTACCTGAGTCATATGTAGGCCCCAGAGACCCCACCACCAGTGACTGATGTCATTTTTATGGGGAATGGGGGCATGCAGCTTCCCCACCTGAGCCATTTGAACAACTCGGGACCCCAATCTACTGGGGCTGTTGTCATTTTTTTGGGAGGAAGCATGGAATGGCCCCAGGGACCCCATTTGTTACCCCGAGTGGTACGGGTATGCCCAGACATGGGTCCCAAGATCTCCATGCTACTGGAGTCAAGCTATCCTGGCTGATGAGGGCAGAAAGCCCGAATCCGGTCCTAGGATGCTTGTTTCCAGCCCAGGGAGGACCTGACCTGGCAGTTCGGACTGGACTGTTCCCATTGGGTGCAGGGTGAAGACTAATTTGCATATGGCTGGGTCCAAACTGGAATGGCATGGTGAGCAAAAAACGGTGGATTTAGGCCCAGATCTCTGTACTAGGGTGAATGTATGACATTGTTCTGCATTCTGTCCAACAATTGTTTTTGCATTTGTCACCCAGGGACCCCATCTTCTGTGGCCCAATGTATCACGGTGTCCCAGGGTCCCCATCCCCTAGGACACTGTACATTGTTCCCACCTTGCGGGAGCTGAAAGAAAAGCTACTCCCAGCCGGGAGGAAGCAAAACACTGGACTGCTCCTGCAGGCAGAGGCAAATGAAAAGCTGCTGCCAGCTAGGCGAAATGCAAACTGGTGTTAAGCTGCCTTCTACTGGCACCCAGGACGAGTACAGGCTAGGGAGCTGGTTGGGCTGCGGGGGCCATCAGCCTCCAACCGATGTTTCAAATGCAGTAGAGAATGCCAGCACCCTGCCGCAACCTTAAAGGGTGCTGGCAGGGAACCGATGAGGCCTTAGGGGCCATGGGCCTTCACCGCTGCTTCCAACCTTGCCTATAGTTGTTAGGTGCCCCGGGTGGGATGGAGGCACTCACCAAAACGATTTTTTTTTCAATGTATAGAAACGGGGTGTATATAAAATGAGCATAGAAGCCATTTTTTAAAAGTAACTTCTCCCCACGGAGAGCACCCAATAAAGTGCTGCAAGGGCTTCTAGCTTGTATTTTTAGGTCCTGGTGGTGCCCCTAGAAGAGGTAGTGCCACCACCAAGCATTTTTTTTAACAAAGTGGGGGTGCTGCAGGAAGTGCGGCAGTCCCTAAAGAACACTAAATAAACTGACAGAAAGTCCCCTAGGTCATTGAATGCAAGACCCCAGGAGAGTGTACCATCTTTTTTAAACTACTCTGAGCTACAGCTGTATGCTCATTAGCTGGAGGGCAGGAACCCCTTAACGTTGGTTCTATGGCTGCATTTTGTTGCCTAAAGTGTGTGAAAAAAAGCCTCAACACATGTTTATGGTTGTTTTGAATAAAAAGGTTTTATTTAAAATATTTTCATGACAGTATTTAATATTATTTATAGCCATGTACCTGGGAATTATCTACATTAAAGTTATTGATAAATTATTGTTGTGATTTATTGACAAGGCCAATACCGCTGAGTTATGTATGTTGATGTTCTGAACCCTTGGTAAAGCCAAAAGACCTGCCTTTTCTATTTTTGAATTCTGACCCTTTGACAAAGCCAGTAGTTCTGCCTTACTTAAAATGACAGCCTTTAAATTTAAACTTTCATTTACAAATACTCAGAAGTTCACTGCAAAAACAGGGGTTAACAGAGGTTAAAGGAATGTTATAGTTAGGTTAAAATGTCAGTTAAATCCAAATAAATTAAACTAACAAAACCACTGAAATTCATCAGATATTGTTGTCTCAAGTAGCTATAACTCATGCACCAAAGTCACTATAGCTCATGCCCTCGCCATACACTGCTTCTACCCTTCAATATTACATTAAGCATGAGAAATTCAGTAACTGCATTGATAACATCCCTAATGACTTCTGAAATTACATTATTGACAACAACACTGTGCATGGTGAGGAGTGAGTTATAGTTACTTTAGTGCATGAGTTATAGTTTATTGAGAAAACTATAACGTCCCTTTAATAGACATACATGCATAAATAGGAAGGGCTTTGGGTTAGACCTTTTAATTCATGCTTCTGTTCTACTATTGCAAAAACCACAGTTCAGACATGGCCATATGGTCAAGGCTGATTTGCATATGGCCATGTCTGAACTGGGGTGGTGTTGAGTGCAAAAAAACGATGGATTTAGGCCCAGATCTCTGAACTGGGGTGAATGTATGACATTGTTCTGCATTCTGTCCATCAATTGTTGTTTTTGAATCTGTTCTACTATTGGGCATACTTTTTTTTGACGCACCACATTGAACAATGTGGGGCAATGGGTCAGTCATTGAGCCTTTTGCACTATGAGTGATACCATTTTGCCTGGTGACATTTCAATATCCATCTAAAAAGAGGTGTACTTCAGTGCCATGTGCTTTACTGTGACAGTGCTTTTATCCTTTCCATTTGTATCCTTTACTTTTAGTCATCAATGTGTGTTTATACTTTGTCTTCAGTAATTCAAATCCAATAGTACCTTATCTTTGTGTCACACAGATCATATTTTTCGATGGTGTGCACTAACATTAAAAAGGGGGTCTATTCCTGTACGGAGTATACCTGCCTACTTGTATGCATCTGTATTTTTACACTAAAATGATATGCAATTGTTATATTTTTTAATCTAACATTTTATTTTAATGATATGGACACCTCTTTTAGGCGGTAGCATGTTTGAATTTTTAGCTCTTTTTGTTTATTTGCTGCAAATGCTCACGATAAAAAATATACTTAATACATTAACCAATACGTCAGCTTTTTTAGGACAGATGCATTGACCTTGTCAATCTGATTAGTTGGGCCCATCATATTTTCACACTTTAGATTGCATCATTGTATTCCCGGTGTTACCTACTACGACAAAAGAGTGAGGGGAACAAAGGCCAAGTGAATTCCATTCATTGATATAATTTTAGTGAGGGTCAAAGAGCATGTGATATCACTTCCTATACCTCTGTGAGTTTGGTACCATAAGTAATCACTCAAAGACTTTGCAATTTTCACGAAAGTGTTAGGTTAAGTGTGGGCCTATGGCACAGAAACCTAAATGTTTGTCTTTCAAAGGAGATTCCTAAATAAGATCTTGTTTTCTGTTTTTGGTATCATTCATCATATTGACACTTGTTTTTATCAACCTCAGAAGGATGAAAGAGTCACAGGCTTATGAAAGTTTTTGGGGATGGGATATTCCAACACAAATGTGGCAGAGTATCATGTAACTGAAGAAGGCAGATGTTCTGATATAATTGGTTTCCTGTTTGGGACTGCCAGGAAATTGTTACAGGGCCTTTATCTTTTAGCTTTTTGTCTACAAACTCACGCTTTGGGAGATTGTTTTTGAAGGACACCAAAGTGTACTGAGTGGCCACATGAAGCTGCTCATTGAACTAATAGTTCCTTCAGTGGTCCTGCCATAACAGCTGATCTTTGAAAGGCACAGAGATCTCTTCCAAGCAGAGGGAGAAATCTAAATATGAAGGGGTGTGGCATGCTAGGGTAGCCCAGTAAACAACGCCACTGCTCTGGCAGAATGGAGTAAGACCCACAAAACGCGAAATAACTCCCTTAACCCCTAAGTGCAGGTGTCATCCGATGGCCTACACCCGCACTCCCTCCCCAGTGCATTTGTCGGCCATTGGCTGACACTCAGGAGGGAAATAATGGCCGCTCTGATGATTTTTACCTCAAGCTACTCGAGAAGAGTTTCCCAAGCAGCAGAGTCTTTTCCTTTCTCTACGGCAATGACGATCAGCGCATAGGGCACAATGACGTCATTACAGTAAAGTGAAAGTAAAACAAGCAAATGAGTCAAGTGCAAGTACTTGGGGCGACAAAACCTGTACATTATCCTACTGAAGGAGACGCACCTGGCGGGCCCTACCTGCAGAATACTTAACCATGACAGATATTCGGGGGTCCTGGGGAGTGGCTACCTACAGGTGAACTAGACCTGGGTGGATGCTGTGGGGTGCCAGGCAGTGGCGGGTGGATTCTGGAATGGAGAGAACCTGCTGCTTGCCACCTGGCACTTCCCCCCCAGGGTAGCAGACCGTGGGCTTCGACAAAATGGGGAGGTGGGTGGCAGAGACTCCAGAGGTGATGCTCCGTATCGGTAGGGGACTTAAATTTGACCCTTCACAAGGACCTGGACAGGACAGCACGGTCTGGGGATAGACCTTGTTCAGGCACGTGGCTGGCGTCTTTCTTGGACTCCCTGGGGATGATGGACCTCTGGAGAGAGTACTACTCGGGGATTCGAAAATATATGTATGCTGCTATCCAGATGCAGTCTATGTCCAGACTTGACTAACTCCTGGCACCCTACCACCTATTGCATAGACTTACCCACACAACAATTCTACCCTGGGGCACCTCATACCATGCACCACTGACAACGCTACTGACCACCGATATCCCAGAGACGAGGGAGGACTAGCGGCTAGAGCCATGGAAGTTTACAAATGGGCCACCATGAAGTTGATTCAAGACACCACTGACCTTTATTTTAAGGAAAACCAGGGCATGGTAAACTTGGAGATACTGCTGTGAGAAGCATACAAGGCAGTCATTCGAGGACAATTAGTAGCCCAAGTGTTCAGGAAGCAGAAGGAGAGGGTCAGGGAGACCAGGGTGCTGGATACCCAGATGCTCCAGCAGGAAGAGAAATACATTAAATCTCCCACTTGAGGCTGGTGGCCACGACCGAGGGGCTCATGGAGGACTTGCATGGTCTGGTGGAGCAGAAGGCTAAGGTGCAGCTCAGGGTGATGCAGGGTGGGCTCTATGAGGTGGGAAACGACGCAGCTACATTTTTAGAGTCGAGGCCAAGAAAGAGGAGGGGACAAAGATGGATCATCTTGCTAGACAGAGAGGTGGATAGGGGGCGGAGACTACAGTGGAGATGGTCAGGCTTTGGCTTTGCACCTCACTGGCCTATATCAGGCATTGAATGAGATAGACCAGTCAGACCTACAAAGCTCTCTCAGGGACATCCTGACCACTCTGCTGCATGAGGAAGTGAGCAGCTCCCTTGATGCAGACCTAACAGACCGAGAAATCACTCTGTGCGATGTATTCAAGGGCACACGTCAAGACTAGGCTGCCCCAGGAACTGTGTCGGGTGACGATAGTCATGACACATAAGAAAGGTAAGCCACGAGAAGACTGTACCTCTTATAGGCCAATCACACTCCTCAATCGGGAGACCAAGATATTGGCAAAGGTCTTGGCGAACTGATGGCTGCAGGTGGTCAATACATTGGTGGCCCAGGACCAATTGGGCTTTGTGCCTTATAGAAGGACAAGGCTGAAGGTTTGCAGGTTGGCCAGATGACTGGCATGTTGCAAGAAGGTCAGGGAGTCAGTTCTCTTACTGGCATTAAACGCTGAAAAGCATTCGAGTTGGTGGACTGGCCCCATCTGTGGGTGCTACTGTGTAAAATGGGGATAGGTTCTCAAATCCTAGCTTGGGTGCAACTGCTGTACAAATACCCATTGGCTAGGGTCAAAGTGAACCCAAAGTGGGCCCTATCTGGAGAGTTTCTGCTTGGAAGGGGCACCTGGCAGGGTTTCTCTCTGTCCCCACTACTCTTCGCAATGGCCATAGAGCCGCTGGCCTGCTGATTGCGAAAGGATGCCCTGATACAGGGGTTTCGCTGGGAGGGGACTGGGAGGACATGGTCTCTTTATATGCGGACAATATTCTTCCATACCTGGCCGACCCAGGCAACTCCATCCCCAGGGCACTGGAGGTCATGGGTGTGTTTGGATCCTTCTCTGGGATACACATTAACTGGCATAGGTTTCTCACATTCCCACTGACAGGGAGTGGCGCAAACCGGGGTTTGAATTATCCCCCAAGGTAGGAGCCCACAAGGTTCCATTATGTGGGAATCTATATGACAAAGGACGGGGATCCATTCTCCTGAGCAAACCTTGACAAGATTTTGGACTCCTCAAGAGCCAAAGATTTACCTGCCCAAAATTTCCATATGTGCTACAAAATACCCCCTTTGAGGTCTCGGCTAGTTTCTTTCGGGCGGTTGCCGATGTATCACACATATTGTTGTGGGGCGGCGGGGCACCGCTCATTGACATGACCACCCTCATGAGAAAGCCCCTGGACAGTGGTGTGGCCCTCCCGAACCTGAGACTATTGAGCGGCCCAATTGTAGGTGATCAATGACTAGGGTTTCTCCTAAGTAGGAGCGCTCAGTACAGGCTGACAGACATGCAATGGACCTGGAGGGGTACATGTAGTGGCTCTATGGAAAGCAGGGGAGGGAGGTCCTTCTGACTGCAACAGCGGTGGTTGTCAAGACTAGGCATAGGGCAACTCAGACCCAGGGATGGCAGGAGAAATTGGACCTGGAAGCCCCGCAGTGGGACACTAAGATGTTACAAGAGCTGCTTGCAATAGAGGGCTACAAAAATTGGGATATCCTGGGTATTATGAAGGTGGAGGATGTCTAGAGAGGAGAGAAGATTAAACCTTTCTCTGAACTACAAGATCAGTATGAGCTGACAGGGGGTCAATATCTCCGATATCAGCAATTGCATCACCTCCTGTGGCCCCCACAGTGTGTTGCTGAAGGAGGCTCCAGACGAAATTCCCTTGGAGTACAAAGTACTATGGGTGCCCTTGACCAGTCACACTATAGCTCAGCTGCATTCCTCCCTCCTGTTTAACAGCATGCCTCTGTTGGACAAGCTCAGTGACAAATGGGAACAAGATCTGGGCAGGGTAGAGGGCAATGACTAGGGTACTGTTTGCCAATGTCCGCTCGAAGTGCCCATCAGCGACGGCTTTAGGTTAATTCAACTAAAGAAACTCCACCGAACATACTACACCAGAAACAGGCTGGTCCAAAGAGGACGAGTTGACTCAGATCTGTGTTTAAAGCGGTGCGGTCAGAAGGGCACCTCGGTTCACACACTCTGGGGATGCCCCAAGATTGAGGATTACTGGAAGAAAATAGGGTACAGGCTGTCTGAGGTCTTGGAGTTCACGTTAGAGCTGACCAGCAGCTGATCACACTGGACATTTGGGGGGTCAATAAACGAGAATGGTACACACTCCTGTTCTGTTATGTGGTCCTCATGTTGGACAGACTTGATGTGATCAGAATGTGGGGCAAGAGCGGAATCCCACCTGTCCCGGTCTGGGAATCAAATATGGACTGGTGCATGAGGGTTGAGAGAATGGTTTACCGGGCTAGTAGCTGGCCTCAGAAATTTAACAAAATCTGGGAATCTTGGGGGACAGCGGAGGACATGGAACCTGAAAAAGGCCTGTTGTTTGGTGGCCCCAGGAAGGGAGATGGACACTGAGATGGCACCTCTGTAGGAGGAGACCACTGGACATCCACAAGCGTGGGAGTGTGCTCATCCATCACTGGAACTCAGATGCACAGAAGGGGGTGATGGATGAGGGGGATATCGGTATGCTTCACAGGTTGTTTATAGTTGTTTGTTTCATGCATCAAATTAAAAAAGAGGTTTAAAAAAAGTGATGCGTCCATGTTGAATTTTGGACAGTTTCTTGATGTGGGCACTAAGCCTACTAACACAAATGATGTACCATTTTTATTGGACGATATGTAGGAACATAAAACAATAGAACATTTGTTATTATCATATGTATTTCACTGTATTTGTGCCTTCCAAATGTTAGCCTGCGTGTAAGCAGGAAGACATTTTGAAAAAGGTGCTCTGAATCACATGCTAGTATGGGTATCCACGTATTCAGAGATGAACAAATAACCACTGCTGCTAAATTCCATATCTTTTTTTTTTTTTTTTTTTTTTTTTTTGAAAAACCTTTATTTGTAGAAAAAGTACACCGCTATTCAGCCATACATCCCGGAGGCCAGGCAGCATTGCGATAACAGGGAGGCTCATGTACAAAACAGTGCGCAAAAGCAGTCAGGTTTAATTTTCAAGAACTAACAACTTGGAAAGGAGAACCAGAGAGTAGAAGGGCCCCGGAAGGCCACCAGAAAACGAAGTGCCTGGGCACGAAGGAAATTATAAGAGAGAGAAAGAAGAAGGGAAGTGGCCGAGGACAGTACATAAGTATTTGAAGGGGCGCAGTGGGAGGGGGTCAGGGGCCGCACATCCAACACAACTCAGAATATCAATTGCTGCAGTAAGGTATGGGGGAGTATCGCACCAGGATGTTCCGTCCGGAACCACGGGAAGGGTTACAGTTTATGGGGAGGACTGGACGTCCAGGTCCGGCTCGAGCGGGGGTTCGCATTAATCACCCCGATAAGAATTCCAGGCTCCCCACACTGATCTCCACATTTTGGGCTTGCCCCTGGCCACATACACCGTTTTCTCCCGCAACATGCACCAGTCCATGTTGGTCTTCCAGAGGCTAAGGGAGGGGGGAGCGGGCGCACCCCACTTCTGGGCAATGTCCCTCTTGGCCACCATGTTGCCTAAGGCGACCCATCGGGTCTGGGCCACGCTATAGTCATTCGGACACCACACATTTAGGAGGCAACGGCGTGCCTCGGCCGGCAGGGCCACACCAGTCACCTCCTCCATCACCTCATGCACTCGCCTCCAGTACCGGGCCACACCAGGACACTCCCAGATGATGTGCAGGAAGGTAGCAAGCGCACCACAACCCCGCCGACACAGGCCATCCGTGGAAAGCCCCATATGGATGAGCCTGGGGCCGGTGACATACACTCTATGTAAGATTTTCAGCTGGACCAGCCGTAACCGCGCCGATATGGCCACCTCCCTGGGGGAGGAGGCCGCCGACTGCCATTCCTCCTCGTCCATTTCTATGCCATCATTCACCCAGTGCATCCTCAGTCGTTCAAGCAAGTCCACCCTCACGTTGATCAGTTTTTTATAAGTCAGGGAAATGACGCTGTCCGGCATGTGGCCGTCCAGCACCCGATCCTCCAGGGGCGATGACTCAGGGATAGCACCACCGTCAGATACGAGGGGGGAGAGGGCGTGGCTGAGCTGGGCGTGTCGGAAATATTCCGTCGACGCCAGCTGGTACTCGAGTTGCAGCGCGGCAAACGACTTGATCCTGCCCCGTGCAACCATGTCTCCAACTTTAGATATTCCGATGGTGTCCCATCGGTCAAAACCCTTGGTCTTCCACAGTTTCCCCAACACGTCCGAGTCATACAGGGGAGTGGCCAGAGTGATCTTATCCTTCCAGCCAAGGGTGTCGGTGACCGCGCGCCACACGTGCACCATCGTTCTGGTGGGCCCCGTCAACCTACGGTCCAACGACCTGGAGTAAAGAGCTCTGTAATAGTTACCGTCGTTAACTAGCCACCGATCCATAGCGTAGCCCGGACTTACCGCAGGGCCATAAAGGCCGTGGTTAACCGCCGCTAGTTGGGACGCCCAGTAATACCTCCGCATATCCGGCAGTGCAATACCACCGTCATAGCAGGGAATAGTCAATTTGAGCAATGAGATCCTCGGGCGCCCATCCCACAGCAGTGTCCGCTGCAAGGATTCGATCTCACCGAAGTACTTGGTCGGGACCGGGTCTTGGGAGTTCTGCAGAGCGTATAGGAAGCGAGGCAACGCCATCATTTTGAACAGCGCGGCCCTGCCCATCAAAGAGATAGGCAGTTTCTTCCAAATCTCGACATCCCTCCGTAAGCGCTCGAGCGGTGGCAGAAGATTACGTGAATACCGGGCGCGGGGGTCGCGCGACACGTAGATGCCCAAGTACCGGAAGCCCTGTTGGGCTACCTGAATCGAGCATCCACGGGGGAGGCGCGGAGTATCTCCACACAATGTGTACAGTGAGGATTTAGACCAATTAATCACCAGTCCCGAATACGACCCAAAGGTGCCCAGCAGGTCAAAAACCACGATAAGCGAGCGATAAGGGGAGGTGAGGTAAAGGAGGATGTCATCCGCGTAAAGCGACACTCGGTCCTCAACCCCAGGCGACCACGTGATCCCCGAAACATCGGGGTGCGTTCTAATCTTTGCCGCTAGGGGCTCCAGTGCCAGTGCAAACAAGAGCGGCGAGAGCGGGCAGCCCTGCCTGGTGCCCCTGTGCAACGTAAAGGAGGCCGAAAGTCTGCCATTAACAGCCACATTAGCCAGCGGTGCAGAGTATAACAGTCGGACCCATCCAATATAGGATGGCCCGAAGCCCAGTTTGGCTAGGACTGCCCACAAGTAGTTCCACTCTAGGGAATCGAATGCCATAGTAGCGTCGAGCGAGGCTAGGACCGCCGGATCGCGAAGCAAATGGGCGCGCGCCATAACTGCTTGGAGCCTCCGTAGGTTAAGCGCCGTGTTCCGGTGCGGTATGAACCCGGACTGGTCCGGATGTACCAAATCCCCGATCACGCCCACCAGCCGGTTGGCCAACAATTTCGCCAAGATCTTGGGTTTGGCATTTAACAGCGAAATGGGCCTGTAGGACCGGGACAAATTCCGCGGTTTCCCTTCCTTGTGGATCACCACAATGGTGGCGAGTCTCTGGTCCGGGGGAAGTTCACCCTGCTCGCGGGCCTCGAGGAACATTTTACGTAGCGGTGCGGCCAGCGCGTCAGCCCTTAGTTTGTACAATTCGACCGGGATCCCGTTAGGACCCGGCGCTTTGCCGGAGCGCAGTGAGCGAATCGCCAGGGCAACCTCGTCATCAGTCAGATCTCGATCCATGTCCTCACGTTCAAGATCAGAGAGGCAGGGGAGGTCAATTTCATCCAGAAAGGAGGCCGAAGCAGATTCCGGGAGGGGAGTCGCAGAGGTATAAACCCCTTCAAAATATTCAGCGAAGGACCCGGCGATAGCCGCCGGGTCCGTCAAGGTTAAACCGTCTTCACCCGTCAGTTCCGGGACGACCCGGGACGCCAAGTCCCGCTTATCCAACCAGGCCAGGAGCTTGCCGGCCTTGTCACCGGAATCGTAAATCCTGCCCCGCTGTTCCCTACTCAAGGCCTTCGCTGCGTCAGTGGCGGTGGCCCGGAGTTCGGATTGCTTAAGCGAGATGGCATGGACCAGGTCGGGAGACGGACCCAATTCCAGCCGGGCGTTCAAGTCTGCGAGATCAGTCTCCAGCCGCACCACGTCCTCGTCGCGGCGGCGGCGCGCCTCCGCTACCAGGGAGAAGGCCTCGCCACGAAGAACAGTCTTGAAGGCCTCCCAGAGGGAGACTGCGGAGGCAACGGAGCCGGTATTTTTGGCAAAGTACCGGTCCATAGACTTGGTCAGGAGAGATCGGGTCTTCGGGTCGCGAAAGTACCACGGGTTAATGGGGGCAACCCGCGAGGATGCGGGGACCTGGAAGTCAAACGAGACCCAGACCGGAGAGTGGTCCGAGATACCTCGAGCCAGGAGACGCGCGGTGGAAACAGACTGTGCCTGGGCCGCCGGGGCCAGGACATAGTCCAGTCTAGAAAAGCCACCGTGAGCGCCCGAGAAGAAGGAGTACTGTCGCTGAGCAGGGTGTAGCAAACGCCAGCAATCAATCATCCCCATGGAACATACAAAATCAGGCATCCAAGACTGGGAAGGGCGAAGATCCCTAGAGGGAAAGCGGTCCAGATCCCCTGAGACAATCGAATTGAAATCCCCACCCACCAGCAACAATCCCTCGGGAAGATCTAAAATGGCGCCACCCAGGTCCCTGAATGTAGTCTCCTGCAACCCCGGGGGAACATAAACCGAAACCAAAACCAGTGTGCGGCCCTCCCATCTACCCACCAGTGCCACATATCTGCCTCTGTCGTCAGCCCGCACAGACTCCACCTCCAACGGAAGGGACGCACGCACCATGATGCCCACCCCCCTGGAGCCCGAAGAGAATCCCGCATGTGCCACCATTTTGTAACCCCGTCTATTCAAGGCCTTGCAAGCATGTCCCACCAAGTGGGTCTCCTGTAGGAATATTACATCCGGCGAGCAACGCTTAAGCATTTGTAATACAACGCCCCTCTTAATACGATCCCCCAACCCGTTTACATTCCAGCTCAGCAAATGAAGTAATTTACCCCCCATCATCAATGACGCATCGCGTCCCCCCCCCCCGCCCACCTCAGCGCCCAATGCAGCAAGATGACATACCAAAAGTTCCTCAGCCAGAATAAGAGGCAAAACAGAGAGAAAGTACAAAAAAACACACCCCAACTACCCACCACCCTGCACCCCTGCATCAGACTAGAATCCACCCCAACTAGCAGTGTGCCTGTCGCCCCTTAACTAACCTACAAAAAGCCCACGAAGGAGAAAGGAGGCATCCCATCCCCCCCGTCATCCCCCATATCAATAACAAAATGAGTCAATGAAAGCAACAATGTCAAAAGCCGAAGCACCTCACGGCTTCCCCGGTCTCAGAAGACAAGTACTCAAGTAATCATTCCTGTGCTGCCGCGCCTCCGGTGGTTTCCTCCGTCTGGTCGGTCGATTCAGGCCGTTCCTGGGGCAGGGTGTCGAGCCAGTGTCCCACGTCGTCAGGAAAATCGAAGAAGAAAGTCCGGTGGTCTCGTTCAATGCGAAGCTTGGCAGGATAGAGCATAGAGTACCTCAGGCCCATTTCCCTAAGTCTCCGCTTCACCCCGGTGAAACTCTGCCGCTGTTTCTGAACGGCCTGGGTGAAGTCCGGGAAGAAGTTCACTTCAGAGTTCTGGAAATGGAGAGGGCCCGCGGTCCTCGACGCCTGCAGGATAGCGTCTCTATCCCTATAATTGAACAGCCTCGCAATGATGGGGCGTGGGGTAGCCCCCGATTTAGGCGGCCCACCAGGGATCCTGTGGGCCCGCTCAACCGAGAAGAACTTGCTCAGGCCCCCGGGTTGTAAGTTTTTCACCACCAGTTCTTCCACGAAGAGTTCAGTTGAGTCCTCCTCGGCCTTTTCCGGTACTCCGGTGATGCGAACATTTTGGCGCCGCGCGCGGCCTTCAAACTCGTCCAGCCGACGCGCCAGCACGCCATTAGCCATTTTCAAGTTGCGCACCTCCGTCTGGATGTCAGATACATCCGTGACCAGGCTGGACGTCTTAAGGTCCAAAGATTTCACCCGGTCATTAGTTTTCCCGAGGTCCGTCCTGATGAGATTAAGTTCAATTTTCAGGGAGTCGACCTTGCTGGACAACTCCTCGCGAAGTGTGTGCACCTCCGTCCTCACCCCCGATATCGCGCCCATGACGTCCCTGAGCGTTATCTCGGAGTCATCCGGCGACTCATCCCTCCTCGGGTCTCTCGTGCGAACCACCTGCACCGGTGACCCCTTAGACTGGGAGAAGCGCTCGGGAATAGTGGATTGGGACTGAGATGGCTTCCTGGTAATCCGCTGAGTCTTGCCCGCATCCGAGCCACCCTTGCCCGCCATGTTGGCAATCACGGGACGGGGGGGAATACCAGGGGCGAGAGAGTCCAGCGGGGTACGTCCAGTGCACACCACTAGGTTAACAAAGTCCAGAATCAAGAACGTCCAGCAAGGCGATCGGAGCTCAGGAGCACCCTGCGGGTCTGAGAGGCTCTGGCAGGGAGAAACTCCGTAGGGACACCGCTGCTACCCACCCTGGCACAAGCGACGCGGGAGGAGCCTCCGGGAGTCGTCTACACAACTAAGGCTAGGAATGTCCAATTTTCATTCCGAAAGCGGGTGCCGCATCAGGCCTGGCTTAACAACCGATTCCCACCATCGTGGGACAGGATAGGAAGCAGGATTCATTCGGAAGATCGGGAGGTCTTCGGAGCTCCGAGCTCACGCGGCCATCTTGGTTGGCAGCGAAGCTCCTCCCCCCCTAAATTCCATATCTTGTGTCCATTTCATAAGTACATAGGTTTCTTAGATACCCATTTTTCACTCTACATATTACACCATATTAATTGGTCTCTTCTCGATACTCAATGAAAAACCATTGCATGGTGTAGCTCATTTCTTGGCTCTGGGTACCTCAGGTTCTTGGAGTACCTTCAAACTCGATATGTCCCCTCAACCAGAAGTATCTAGTGGATATAGTCGTTTATAGGCATGGGCGAATTTTGCGAATTCGCAATTCGCGAATTTTGCGAATTTGCGAATTCGCAATCCACAAAATCCGCGAATTTGCGAATTCGTGGATTTTGCGGATTGTGTGGGGAATGGCCGGGTGGGAAAATGGTGCACATCGCTAGTGTGAGGGGCAGGGCCAAACGGGCGAGGCTTATATAAGAGTTCACATGCCTCTTGTGTGCATATAAGGACAGGCATGGATCAGAGAAGCTGGTGGTTACAGGAACTGCACAGGGATGGAGCTCGTGGAAGTCAATTATGCAAAGGCCTCCATCAAGCATCATAGCGAATTTTCGACGATAGATATGGGGAGAGCGCACACCTACCCAGCCTCGACAAAACACACATTTTTGTGGGGGCTGATTAACTTTGCCATCACACCAAAGAGCGCCGGGGTCCCTCGAGTGAGCTGTCCATCAAGTGGGTAAAGGGCACGAAGACGGGGCACACACCACTAGTGTGTGGGGAGGGGACAAACGGACGGGGCTTATATGCGAGTTCACTCTTGAGTGTATAAAGGGACAGGCACGGATCAGAGAAGCTCGTGGTCACAGGAACTGCACAGGGATGGAGCTCGTGGAAGTCAATTATGCAAAGGCCTCCATCAAGCATCATAGCGAATTTTCGACGATAGATATGGGGAGAGCGCACACCTACCCAGCCTCGACAAAACACACATTTTTGGGGGGGCTGATTAACTTTGCCATCACACCAAAGAGCGCCGGGGTCCCTCGAGTGAGCTGTCCATCAAGTGGGTAAAGGGCGCTAAGACGGGGCACACACCACTAGTGTGTGGGGAGGGGACAAACGGACGGGGCTTATATGCGAGTTCACTCTTGTGTGTATAAAGGGACAGGCACGGATCAGAGAAGCTCGTGGTCACAGGAACTACACAGGGATGGAGCTCGTGGAAGTCAATTATGCAAAGGCCTCCATCAAGCATCATAGCGAATTTTCGACGATAGATATGGGGAGAGCGCACACCTACCCAGCCTTGACAAAACACACATTTTTGGGGGGGCTGATTAACTTTGCCATCACACCAAAGAGCGCCGGGGTCCCTCGAGTGAGCTGTCCATCAAGTGGGTAAAGGGCGCAAAGACGGTGCACACACCACTAGTGTGTGGGAGGGGCCAACCGGACAGGGCTTATATGCGAGTTCACATGCCTCTTGTGTGTATAAAAGGACAGGCACGGATCAGAGGAGCTCGTGGTCACAGGAACTGCACAGGGATTGAGCTAGTGAAAGTCAGTTATGCAAAGGCCCCCATCAAGCATCATAGCTAATTTTCGACGATAGATATGGGGAGAACCCACACCTACCCAGCCTCGACAAAACACACATCATTAGGCCTAACTAACTATTTGAGGATGGCGCCGGCAAGCTGCCAGCGCCATCCTAAAATAGTTACTAAATAAGCTTCATCAGGAAGGACTAATAGATAAAATAAAGCAGGTGCTCGAGCACCTGCTTTATTTTATCTATTAGTGCTTCCTGTTGAAGCTAACTTAGTAACTATTTTAGGATGGGGCTGGCAGCTTGCCGGCGCCATCCTAAAATAGTTAAAAGTTCAACAGGTTTGAACTTTTGCCCTCGAAATCCGCTGCTCGCGGAGCTCGCGGATTTTCAGTAAATTCGCGGGAGTTCGCGGATCGCGAATTTACCGAAAATCGGCGAAATTCGCGAGCGGAAAGGATTTTCCGCTCACCCTTAGTGGTTTATTGCTTTTGTAAATTGTCCATCATGACAAAAAGTTATATATGAAAATTTGTTCACAAGAAAATGTTGTCACAAATGGCTGCTTTCTCCTATTCATTTTAAATATTTCTTTATTTCACCAGTTTCTTTGAAAAGGTCTTGAGAGATCTACACATATGACCCCTTGCTGGATTCAGAATTGTGTCTACTATTCAGAAATCTATAGTTTCCTGGATCACCCATGGGAATCAAACTCGTTTCCAATAAATAAGGCTACAACTTTGAAAAATACCATAAGTGTGGTAAAAAGTTTTTATTTTATTCAACTCTGTATGTTCCTAAAAGCTGGTAAGATGGTGTCTTTTAACTCAGCATACCTTTCATTGATGTATGTTAGAAATAGGATTCCTGTTGGCTGAGGTATGCACCCAGGCCAGGCGGGAAACGCCGCTCTAGTCAGGGCAAACTAGAGACACAATAAAGTAACCTGTGCTCACCCTCTGGTAGATTGGCACAGAGCAGTCAGGTTTATCCACACAGACAATGTATAAAGAATTTGTGCAACACACAGTATCACAATGAATACACCACAAAAAGTCTCCATAAAGACTTAGAAAAATAAAGAATATTTATCTGAGCAAAATGCAACCAAAACAACAAAAATCCAATTAGTAAAAATCGAGTTATGAATTTTGAAATATTAAATGCAAAAATAGTGCTTAGAAGTCACTAGCAGTCAAAAGGTTACTTGAGGTCGCTAGGGACTGGTGCAAATCCAGAGGTCAGGTCGACCGCGATAGACGGCAGGCCAGCTACAAGACCCAGACAGGTTTCACTAAAGAAATACCTTGGATGGAGCTTTTGTCAATATCGATAGTCTATAGCGTTGTCGCCGAGCCTCGCAAAGGGAGTCCCATGCCATTGTTGGGCATTTTTGAAGTGAATGTAATGCATCATCGTTGAGCCGTGCAGTGCGTAATCGTCAAACAGCGCATGCTGTGGAATCGCTGTCATTGGCAGCATCCGTGTCTGTGTCGAAGGGCGATGCCTGGAATTTCTCATACATCCGATGCTATGCAGGGGTTTTTGATGGAAACAACTGCAGAACCACTTCTGAGGCCCAGAGCTTAGAGGAGGCAGGTCAGGCAAGGGTAGGACCCACAGAAGGCAGAGTCCAGCAGCACCAGCAGAATAGTAGGAAGTCTTGTGTGTCCTTGAGACTTCAATAAACAGGAGGCAAGCAAGCAAGCCCTTGGAGATCACTTGGGGGGAAGGCAGAGTTCTTCCAGTAGAGTCAGGAAGCAGCAGGCAGCAGGGCAACACTCAGGAAAGCAATCCTTCCAGCAAAGCAGTCCAGTTGAGTCCTTTAAACTGCAAAGCAGTCCTTCTGACAGAGGTTCAGTTCAAGATCCAGAAGTGTCTAATTTTAGGAGGTCAGAAAGTGCCTTTGATGTAGGGGGTGACTTCATAGGAACTCTCTGAAGTGCACAAGGACCCCTTTCAACCCGTCCTGTCTGCCAGGCTAACCTTAGAGAGTAAATCAGTGTTTTGTGTGTGGACGGGACACTTCCTATTGAAGTGTAATTGTCAGCCCTCCCATTAGTCCCTGCCTAGGAAAACCGATCAGAATGCAGATGTGTGCCTAGAATGTAGATAAGCCTCAAATACCTGTTGTTCTGGCTATCTAGAGGGAATGCACAAGGTGTAGCTGTCACCCAGCTCAGACGTGTACTGGAAACAGGCTGTCATTCACAAAGAGCAGTAACAACAGAGAATTGTCCACTTTCTAAAAGTGGCATTTCTAAAACAGTAATGTTAAATCCAACTTTACCAGTAAAGAAGATTTATCAATACCATTCCAAACATAAAACATGAAAAAGCTACTCCTCTCCGATCAGATATTACTGCTAAAAAGTGTATTAAGGGATTCCAAATGCTGGCCTATGAGAGGAGCAGGTCTCAAATTAGTGAAAAATAAAAAAGGCAGTTTGTCACAACCAGGACATGCAAAATAGGAGAGGATGTGGCCTAATGGCTAGAGCGGTTGACCTCGAAGTTGGAGAGCCACATTCGAGTCTTGGCAGGGATACTCAACATCCTGTGATTCTGGGCAAATTGCTTAATCTCCCGTGCCTACCAAAATGAATGTGTGCTTCTGTAATGCAACTGGTGCTCATGTAAAGCGCTTTGATGCCTTCGAGTCAAGTTTGTGCTGTATAAAACTTCCACAAAAACAAAACAAAACAAACATACAGGTATGTGTACTTCCTTTTACTTACATTGCACCCTGCCCTTAGGGGTACATAGGGCATGCCTTAGGGGTGACGTATATGTAATAAAAGTGGTGTTTAAGGCTTGGCAAGTAGTTTTAAATGCAAAGTCAAAGTGGCAGTAAACTGCACACACAGGCACTGCAGTGGCAGGCCTGAGACAGGTTTCAAAGGCAACTTCTATGGGTGGCACAATTAATGCTGCAGCCCACTAGTAGCACTTGAAGTAAAGACCCTGGGTATATGGTATACCACTTTACAAGGGACTTACCAGTACAACAAATACACCAATATCATCACGTTTATGGGAGAAGCACATGCACTTTAGCACTGGTTAGCAGTGGTAAAGTGCTCGAGTCCTAAGGCCAAAAAATGAATCAACAAAAATAAAAAGCAAAAGGCAAAAAGTTGGGGGAAAGACCAAACTAAGGATGATAGGTCTAACAATGCCATTCTTGGAAGAAAAAAAACAGACACATTCTTTCGGAATACATTTTCTGATTTTTCCCAAAACAACTCAAACATTAGTTATATTTTGGCCATTTTCTCAGGTCCCTTCAGGGGAATACACAAATTCTGGGTACCTTTAGAATCACAGAGATTTTGGCAAAAAAGGACACAAATTTGGTGGGAATACCTTATGTGGAACAGACGTTATGGAGTCTAAGGGTGAACTCCCCCAAATAGCCAAAAAAGGGCTTAACACTGGGGGACGGGAAAGCCCCAGCAGTTAATGGGGTAATCAGTATAACAGTATTCAACCCTCTAGTCTGCATGTTGCATGTTGATTTCTGTAGCAGAAATAGAGCTTCTGTACAGTCACAAACATAGGGACTGTCCAAATGGTATCAGGTACAAACCTTTGATCATATAAACAACGCACACACTCAATAAATTATATCACAGCTAGAGCAAAGTTTATTTTTCATGCAGTTCAACTGATCCTTAATCTGTTTGATTACTCAAAGTGCTATGTGAACAACTAAGAGAAAAACTGGCCTCCTAACTAACCCTGGGCGTAGTAGCGCTACACGTAAATATGCAAAGTGCACTTCGTACTACGCGAGATACGCGTAGTGCTACGCGAACTGCGTAGTGCGCTGTTCGTGATGATTGCACAGTGCCGGATGCTTGTCCGCACTGTGCAGTCATTGAAAACGGCATCTTGCACAGTGCGAGCAGTTGCTTTCTGCTGCTCGAGTAGATTTTTTCTTGAGCGGCAGCTTTCTCAACGCGGACTGGTAGTTTCTCATCGCGAGCGGTCACAAGCATATGTGACCACTCGCAATGAGAAACCGGGAGGTTTATTTTCCACGCTTGCGTTCGCCAACTTGATGTTGCTGATCACGAACGTGGAAAAAGTCTCGCCGGGATGTCATTTTGCTCTCTCGCGGTCGCCAACTTGACGTTGAGGACCGTGAGCGAGCAAAAAATGCCAGCTACGCTACGCGTTTTTGCACTGTGCTACTTGCAATTTGCGTAGCGCAAAGTAGCACAAACTACGCAAACTATTATTATTATTATTATTATATGAAATTTGTAATGCGCTCAGCTTACCCGGGGGCATCCCGGCGCAAAACTATGCGAGAGTAGCGTAGTTGTCCGCCCAGGGTTACTCCTAACAGCATACATATGAACATTACCCAGGCCAAGATCATAACTCAAGTCAAAAGTAGAGCACTCATTTCCCATGTACTGAAATATATCTAATCCAGTGCTTAATTTGTGTTGTTGTTTGCCCTGGTTTGGCACCAGCACTTAATTCTTACCAACCACACTTTTCTTATGACCGTCTACCATGTGGTGGCACTGTCTACCTATTTTCAGCAAGGAACATCAGTTTAGCTTTAATATACACTAAACAATAATAATAGCAGCAGTTCCAGGCCACTTGTACTGGCAATTTGCAGCACTGGCAGAAGCAAGCTATAGTTGCATCCTAATAGATACCTTAGGCTCTGGACCTTATTTTTGGTCAAAATTAGGCACTGAATCACACCTCACTGTCATTTAAAACAATCTACAGAGAGGTATACTAATGCGTGAAAAGGCCAGTCCTTGCATTTCGCTCTGAAAATGTGCGTGAAGTCGTATGTGTTAAACCTATCAGAAAATATGGATATTGCTGAGCCCTCCATCACGCCACCTCCCAGGTTTTTGGCCAAGTGTGGGCCCATCATGAATAATCCCACCACCCCCACAGGGTGACCAGGTATCATGGATTTATCATGACGGTCCAGGTTTTTTTAGGCCTGTCCTAGAGCCCAATACATTAAAAACATGTTCAAGTTTTAACAAGTGTTGCAGTCCTCAGCAATATCTTCTGTGCTAACAAGGTGAGCAGCTCATCACCAGAATTCACTACTATTGTTTGATTCAGCAAGAGAAGGCTGGTGGATCTTTAACTAATGTGCAAGCTCACATTTCTACCAACCATCTCTTCCTGAATCACACAATGAGCAGATGTTAAGTCTGCCTCAATGTCAGAGCTACTGGAATTATGTGATTCAGGGCTTCCGCAGCATCCTCAAAAGTATGGATTTCCCACATAATCTGCCTATTTTAACAAAAACATTTTTTGTTTCTAGCTCAAACAGATCAAACGTTACTAAAAACATGCCAACATCTGTCCCCGAGCAGCAGAAACTCCTTCTGAAAGGCTGACTGGTCATCCTTCAGTAACTTATTGCTGTATTTGGATGTTAAACCTTTTCGAAAAAGGTGAAATCTTTGCCCAAACAGGGTTATTATGTGCAAAATTGGTAAATAAATTAGTGCGCTAATGAGATTACAAAATGTGCCAAATTAAGCAGCATATTTTGCCTTTTCTTGCCTCATAATTTAGTCAACCCCGAACAATATTATGTTACAGGCCTGTCACATGACTTCAGTGGCCCTGTGCATAATGCAACCCGTCATGCAATGAAGAGAAGTGAAGCAACATAGGTGGACATACTCAGACACAATCCAGACTCAGAGGACTTCTCTGGGCTTCATTAATGCATAAGTGATGGGGGAGCTAGAAGGACATGTGTTATTTAATAATAAACAAGCATTGGCAACGTCAATACGTCTATGACTGCACTATCAAGCCAGGCCTTAAAATTCATGTAGGTTAATGCCACCCATCTGTACTGCTGCCAGAGAAAAACACCATACATTATCTAGTTTTTTTAAGACACTTTAATAGCATTACAATGTGTGTGGCCCTGAAAGTTCACACTCAGACAGCTGAGTAAATAAACAAAATGATTACAGCTCTGTGGAATGCAAGCACTTTTTTGTGGAAGCACACAACTTCTGCCCAATCAAAAAGTGTACTCATGGCTCCCAACATGTGGAGAGAGACCATTTCTAGTGATGCTCATATAATTGTCTGGCAACAGCTGCACTATCAAGCCAGACCATAACAAATATATATTTTGCTTTTGCCTATTAGCCTTTAAATGTATTTTGCACACTTGAAAAGATCTGTATTGATACTGAAGAAAAGAGCCCTGAATGTTTCCTTATTGGTTATATGCGAAGGAAATTAACATTATTTCCACTTCTGATTCATGTGTATCTCCCCTCCTGTCACCTCACAGAAACACATATGTTTACTTATTCAGTTTAGCCTTTATCATTTGTTCTTTGGTCCATGTGGCTTGATTTGATCATTCTTAATAAAAGATTATAAGCCCCAGAATGGAAAGCAAACCTGACTGAATGAAAAACTCCTGGGACATGATACACTTTTCAACTTCCTTTCTCTTTTCTGTGGGCTAGGCAACACTTTCTGAAATGGGACAAAATGTATGGTCTTTGATTATTGTTCCCTTTCCTTCTAACCTGTTGTATAAGATGTGAGGCGTTGCCCATATACTAGTCCTTCTTCTAGACCACGCGTCGATAGGTGACAACATTACATATGGACCTACTTCTGCTATCTGGGGCCTGTCCCGGGTTTTGGTTTTGAATATCTGTTCACCCTAACCTCTCACCTCCCTAACAATATCAGCTCGCCCCGACAAGAGGAGCTAACCTTAGATATAGGGTGACCAACTGGCATTGGTGCAAATTCAGGACGGTGAGTGTAAAAATTCAGGACAAAGGGTCAAAATTCAGGACACAAATTCAGGACAGGAGGTCAAAATTCAGGACAAAACTTCAGGACAATTGGATAAGTGTTACAGACACATCAGAGGTCGCACAATAGTATATAAGTAAGCCCAGCCATATCCAAACATATTCAACCATTTGCAAACCTATCCATCATGTATCCTTCCATCTATCCTTTCACGCATCCATCCTTTCATCCATCCTTTATCCATCCATCCACCCTTTCACCCTAGCCATTTGGACACTCATCCATCCACTCTTCTACCCATCCATTCACTCATCCATTCAGCCATTTACCCTTTCACCCATCCAGCCATCCTTTCACTCACTCATCCATCCACCCATTCACAATTTCAGTCATTCATCCTCCTACCTTTCTCTCTCCATCGTCCCTTTCACTTAGCAATCCTTCCTTCCATCCATCCATCCTTCCACCCATCCATCTACTCATCCACTCATGAATCCATCCATTGACCCTATCACTCATCCATTTATCCCTTCACTCATTTATTCATCCTTTAGTCCATCTACCATCCCTTTCACTCACTCGTCCATCCTTACATCCACCCTTTCACTCATCTGTCCATCCATTCACCCTTGCACTAATCAATTCATCATTTCACTCATCCATCCACCCACCCACTCACTCATCCACCTTTTTACTCATCCATCCTTTCACTCATCCATCCACCCTTTTACCCATCCAGCTACCCTTCCACCCATACATCCAGCTATTTACCCTTTCTCCCTCCCATCCTTCCACCACTCACTCATCAATCCACCCATCCTCTTTTATTATCCATCTATTCAATATTATATTCATCCATTCACCCTTCCACTAATTCAACCAGCCATCCACCCATCCCTTCACTTACTCACTCGCCCACCTTTTCATAATAATTTTGAGTTGAGCCTTTTTGAGCTGCAGGAGCCATTCCTGGACTGGGACAGAAGCCACCCAGGGCAGAGACAGGATCCACCACAGGTGGGGGGGTGGAGGGGGGGGGGGGTGAGGGACAAGAGCCATCACTGGGGGGAGGGTGGGCAGGAGGGGGACCAGGATCCACCAGGGTGGGCACAGGGGTGGGCATGCGGTATTCTAGTATCATCTTGATCTCTTCCAGGGTGGGTAGGGCTCCTCACCCCCTCCTGGACAAGACAATAAGAAGTCAGTCTCTCTTTCCAAAGTGTTACTTTTGCCATCCCCCACTGTGATGTACAGTACTTAAAGGAGATACTCCAAGAGAACTGATTTAACCGATTGTCCTCCATACTTTGTTAATCAGTGTGGGTGCGATTGTGCCATTTCTTTATTTTATTACATCAAAGACTTCATGTTTGAAGAATCGAGGTTTGTTTAGAATTTAGTGACAGTAATTAACATGTGTGAAGAGAACTACTTGCTGCCTCGGTGTAATCCAGACCAGTTGTAAGATGTTTGGGGCCCTGGGCAGAATGGGGTCCTGGGGGGGGGGGCCGACCGAAGGGAGGCCTTCCCCGCCCGGGGAAATTTGGGGGCCGGGGAAAGGGGGGGGACAGGGGGAGAGATGGCGCCGCCCGGGGTCAGGTTCAAGCTCGGTAGCGTTTGGGCTGGGGGGCGGGGCTTGGTTGGGCTTCCTGTGGGCTGGGTTGTGGATCCGCCCGGTCACGCGGCAGAGACACCATTTTAGGTGAGGTGTCTCGGCCGCCGGGCGGGGGGTGGCGGGTTGGACGATTTTACAAAACTTTCGTGGCTCCTGGTTGCTAGCGGCACGAGCGGATGGCCTGCAGAGGGACGGACTTCACGAGGGTGTATAGAGGGGACATTGCAGGCTTGCAGTGGAATGGCATTCAAGAGTGTGTGGGTGCGAGGAGACATTGCAGGCGTTTCAATGGGACGGTTAGGGCTTGCCACGAGGATTTCCCGGCGCGGGACACATCGCTGGAAGTGAGAAGAGCTCGGGAGAGCAGCTTGCGGCTCCACTCGACCGAGCGGATGGGCCTGTTCTGGCTAGTGCGGGAGGTCAGGCTCCAACGTGGGACTAGGTGAGTCCCTTCTGCCCCTACCCGAAGGGTCCATACGGCCGCCGGGTTCTTTTTTGGGGCAGGGGAGAGAGTGAAGAACCTTCCGCGGGACTGTGGCAGTTTGCAAATGTGATTATGGTTGTTCAGTTTAATGGCCTTTAGGGGTATGGTTGTTCAGATGGGGTTGTGGGCAACAAATGGGGTCCTTGTTATCCAGGTGCTTTTAATGGTGTTCTTATTGGGGGTGTAAATGTTGGGGAGTGTACGCTGGGGGTATGGACCTCTTGGGGGGTTGGCAGTGTTGGAATGGGCGTTAGAGTGCCGGTGGCGTTTACTGTGCGAGGTGTGCAGATTTCGGGGGTCGGACTGCTCTGCAAAATAGGGAGGCAGTGGTTCGTGGCCTCGGTGGCTCCCGGAGCGGGTCAATGGATTGGCGCGGGGGAGCTTTTCATCCCTGAAGGTGGGTGGGGGAGGGTTGCGGGCAGGCGCGTTACCACAGCGCTGGCGGCCGCTTGCAGGAGGCGGAAGAGCGGCGCTACGCTGACACGGGCGCAGTTCGCGCCTTTTCCTCACGGGCAGGGCAAAGGACGGGATCATGTAATTACCCGGCCTCAGATTTAAAGACAAATGTGCGCAAGGCCGCGGTTGGATAGGCGAAGTAGTTTCGACCGGCTTCTTCCATGCCTTGTTCGCATGACTTGACCTCATGGGGCTTACTATTATTGGCGCGCGAATCGATTACGACTTTGAGATACCTGTACTTTTCACATATCTGGAGTAATCTACAGGGTGTTAGCGAGTCCCAAACCATGAGGTAGGGATAGGCGGGAGTATGCGTATGGCGTGGGGGGTCTGAGGTGGTTTTCAGGGCAGTGTAGCCGGTTGAAGGCGGCTTTGGAACTGTTGGCGGCTTGCATCTTCTGGGCATTGGTTGAGAGAAAGCGGAAAGGGGAGCCCATGCAAGGTGTCACGGACAGATGGAGTGTCCAGCAAATGATATGGGTACACGGTTTGTGGTTATCAGCCCGGCATTTGGTAGTTGTTATCAGTTGGTTTTGCGTGCCCTCCACGCGCTGGGGGAGTTGCGCAGCTCCCAGGTTTGAATTGAGAGCGTTCCATGGTTTCTGTGCTACAGGCACGGCTGCCTGCATTTGCCCGTTTTGTCCGGCTGTCTGAGTCGTTATGTGCTGCCACCCAGAACAGCCTGGGGAGTGCGCGCAATGGTGAGAAACGGTTTCTCATGTACTCCGGACCCCTACTTCATACAGCCAGGCATATGAGGCAACGGGCCTTTGTTTTGATACAGTACGCCGCCGGGGACTAATGCACTGCTGTTACGGTGGGTTCAGTATGTCAGTATTCAGGGCTCAGTTAGTAGGGAGAAAGGACAGGTATCAAAATTCTGTTGATTCCTTACATGGTGAATATCAGATGATAGTAGTTTTTTGTAATTCCTAACGCTGCAACCTCAAAGCCTTTCGTGCATGTTGATAGGCACATTTTATTGGCAAACAGGCGCAATTACTGCTGCACAACATGGGGAACGGCAATTTGTTTGATACATGTGGAGCGAAGTGTCAGTGCCCACACATTTGCCCGGATGCCGGCGACTGGCACTGTCGAAATGTCAGGGGGTCGGATAGCAGGAATGCATAGTTGTGATTTCACTTCGTCCCTATATCTTACCTACCGGACTCTCCCTGCATCTTTAATTTTACTCCTGCAGGTTCTTTTCATGCCTGCATTACTTCTTTGTCGCTGTTTTACAGTTTCTCCTCCTCTTCTGTCCCCCTTTTGTGTTTTTTATTCGGGGCTGGTGCAGCGCACATGCGCCGCATGGAGATGACTTGTGGAAATGATCTGTGTGGTTGGAAAACTTGTGTAAAATGTGGAAGTCATGTGAGTGGTGGATCGGTTGGGGGGTTATTTGGATCGGAAGGTTGGTAGCGGGCAAAGGGTTAGCCTTTGGGTAGCGCACGGACAGTCTGTGTTAGCACGAGTGCCATGAACGACCTACTTGAATGGCAACTCTTGGTAAATTTGGTGCTACACGGTGTTTTAGTGAGCAAGGCGGAGTTGCACTTTGCGCCTCCGTTTCAAAAATATAGGTAAATATGGGCCCAGGTGATTGGGCTTGCATTTTGTGTTGGACTCCCAAGCTCTGTATTATATACATACTTTTCTTTGAAGTTTACATAGTGCTCATCTTTTATATGCAAAGGGCCATTGCGGAGTCCCACGCTGATGTCCTCTGTAGCACCATTTCACTGTATGAAAGTCTGAGGCAAGAGCACAAAGTTGTGAAAGTGACACTTTTCACAGTTGGAGTCCTGGAGTGAACAACTGTACAGACTATCGGAAAAAGCGCTTGTGCATATGACAAACCAAATTAAGTTTCAACATTTCGAGCTGCGCGTGGGTGGGAGGTCCGTTATTCCATTGTATCAGTAGGGAACAAGGAGGCAAGCTCTTAAACTTTATAAAGGTGACGATTTTCACAGTGGAAGCCCTAGAGTTCAACACCGTACAGGATGTCTTGAAATGCACTTGTGAATACGGCGAACAAAATTGATGTTTCAATGGGCCGCGGGCGTTTCAAGTCGCGCGGGGGAGGGGTACGTTCTTTGCAGTGGGCTTTTTCCTGGCGGACAGGCTCTGGGGGTGACGCACTGTTGGAGGACTTCTTTCTGGGCGCCAGAGAGGAAGCACGGTCCCTTGTCGGTGTGGGCATTCTCCGTGGTGAGCTCGACTCCGTGGTCAGGGAGCACGCCCGCCGGAGGACCGGGGGGTCGCAACGCGCGGCGGGGTCTGACGCTGAACGGTGCCGCTGCTGTGTCGGGGGGCTGCAGGGTAGGGTAGGTGACGGGGGGGGGGGTTGGGCGCTGCGGCAGGGGTTTCTTCCGGGCGGACGGGCGCAGGTGTGGGACACGCATCCGGAGGGCTTCTCTCTGGTGGGACGGCCGGCTGCAGCGGACTGCCTACAGGCGCTGGGCGGCTTCTCGGGCCTGGTTGACAGGGGGGGCCCTGGGCGCCAGAGAGGGGGCACGGCCCCGTTTTGGTGCGGCATGCCTGTAGGGAGCTCGATTCCGCGGCCAGGAAGCACGCCCCTGAGTGCTTCCTGGGTGACGTCGACTGAGGGCATGGCCCTATACGGTTAGTGACGGAGGGCATGGCCCTATGCATGGGTGACGGAGGGCATGGCCCTATGCTTTGGCGACGGAGGGCATGGCCCTATACATTGGTGACGGAGGGCATGGCCCTATACATTGGTGACGGAGGGCATGGCCCTATACGTTGGTGCGGAGGGCATGGCCCTATGCCTTGGTGACGGCGGGCAGGGCCCGATGTGTCGGTGGGCATGGCCCGGTACGACTATGACGGAGGGCATGGCACTATACGTTGGTGACGGAGGGCGTGGCCTTGAATCTTGGGGACGGAGGGCATGGCCCTAGACATGTGTGACGGAGGGCATGGCCCTATGCGTTGGTGACGGAAGGCTGGCCCTATACCTGGTGGCGGAGGGCATGGCCTATACGTGGGGACGGGGAGCATGACTCTAGACTTTGGGACGGAGGGCATCGCCCTGTGGTTAAGGGGCCTGCCGACTGGGTCATGCGGCACGTACGGGTTAGGGGAGGGGGAGTCCTAGGGGGGGGTCGAGGACCGTTAGCACGTCCCTCGAGTGGCGGTTCTTCCTAATATATGGGGGAAGAGCAGGAGAACTGTTGGGATTATCGGGGGGTAGGTCAAGCACAATAAAGTATTTAGCCAGGTGGAGAGGCAGATTGACGTTATGCTAATTGTTACTGTTTGTGGATTGGGGGAATCAGTTAGGGGAGGGGGTGGGGGTGAGGCAGGAAATTACATATTCATGAGGTTTAGATTGTGCGGCGCAGGCCAAGGATGTTATTGTGTAGTATGCACCTGCTTCCAATAAAGCGGCCTTTATCACACTTACATTGAGTCCCGGGTCGGTGCTTTCTCCCCCCCCCCCTTTCGCCAATGGGCCCCAATGGGGTCCTGGGGGGGGGGGGCCGACCGAAGGGAGGCCTTCCCCGCCCGGGGAAATTTGGGGGCCGGGGAAAGGGGGGGGACAGGGGGAGAGATGGCGCCGCCCGGGGTCAGGTTCAAGCTCGGTAGCGTTTGGGCTGGGGGGCGGGGCTTGGTTGGGCTTCCTGTGGGCTGGGTTGTGGATCCGCCCGGTCACGCGGCAGAGACACCATTTTAGGTGAGGTGTCTCGGCCGCCGGGCGGGGGGTGGCGGGTTGGACGATTTTCCCTCCCACCCTCCCTGGGTCATGTTTCGGGGGGGGGGGGCCCAAGGGCAGGCATCGCTACTTACGGGGGAACCCCCCTTTGCGGGGGTTTTGGGGGTGTCAGGGAAGCAGGGCAGTGTTTTGTTGGAGGCTGGTGCACACGGGGGTTTTTGGATTGGGTGGGGGGAGTTTTCACATGTCGCTGGAGCAGGTGTGGGGTGCATCCTGTATGTAGGGGCGGTTCTTCCTAATATATGGGGGAAGAGCAGGAGAACTGTTGGGATTATCGGGGGTAGGTCAAGCACAATAAAGTATTTAGCCAGGTGGAGAGGCAGATTGACGTTATGCTAATTGTTACTGTTTGTGGATTGGGGGAATCAGTTAGGGGAGGGGGTGAGGGTGAGGCAGGAAATTACATATTCATGAGGTTTAGATTGTGCGGCGCAGGCCAAGGATGTTATTGTGTAGTATGCACCTGCTTCCAATAAAGCGGCCTTTATCACACTTACATTGAGTCCCGGGTCGGTGCTTTGTGCGCCCCCCCCCCCCCCCCCCCCTTTCGCCAATGGGCCCCAAAGGGAATGTCTCACACAAATTGCAGATACAAGACGCATTCAGGGCTGTTTGCATCTGAATAGATGCCCCTGCTCCTGAAGTTGCAGCCCCTCCCTCTCAGTCACCTTCAAGCACTTCTTAACAGCTCATCAAGGGCTGGAGGTGTGAGGGGTGGGGGCGGCAGCTTCAAGAGCAGGGTGCATCTATTCAGATGCAAACAGCACTGAATACGTCAAGTCAAGTCAAGAAGGGAGGTGGGTGGAAACTGTGCCGGCTTTAGGGAGGTGTGACCGGTGCCCGGTTAAAATTACGGACAAATGGCGTCCGTTAAAGAACCCTTCACGGACAACGGACAGATGGCCGAAATACGGACTGTCCGTGAAATTTACGGACGGTTGGTCACCCTACTTAGATATGGCACACACAGCATCTCCCAAGTATCTGGAATAAACTTCCCCAAGAATTCTGCAAGAAATCCAGTCTACTGGCGGTCAGAAAATAACGTAGGCCGTCTCACGCGCCTTATAGGCTCCTAGAGACGTCACGAAAGAGCTCTGCTGAAATTGCATGTAAAGAAGTGATGGCACTGACAGAGAGATGTCAGAACTACCATGACGCTAAGTTAAATGCCTCACCAGGACGCCACTCAAGTTTTGTGCTTTGCGATTGTCCCTGTCACGCCGTGCTCTCAAGCTCCTGGAAACCCCTATGGTGTCCTTGAACACAATGTTCGGGAATCGATAGGTCCTGCTCTCTCTGCGCAGCGCCGTCAGGTGCGCGGCAGCACAATCAATCACTTTATTTTGTGCGGAGCTTCACGCAGACGGGCGCACAGCGCCCCCAGTGGCGATCTGTGATAGAGCTAATGTAAAAGGTACAGCTTCCTGTCAGACACTCTCAGCAGTGGTGAGAGACGCGCGCACCAGAACTCTGTTCCAGACCAAATACCTGCCTCCCTTTCGGTCTGGCTTTTGCTTGTGCGTCTTTGAAGTTGCTTTCTATTCTCGAATCAACTTCAAAAACTACATTTATCAGAACAATGTAGTCATCTCTAAAGCACAATTTTTAACGCTATGTGTTTCACACATTTATTTCCAGCGCCCGAACGCAAATCTCTGTCCAAAGTTTGAAGCATGCATGTACAATAACACGCATTGGCAAAGAAGTCAATAGGCCTGTGGCTCACAAGCTAAAGCACACAATCTACATTTGTACTTTGCTTTGTTTCCATGCGCTCTAAAATTAAAGCCTACTCTACTGGCGTTATTTATTTTATTTTTATTTTTATTTATGCGTTTTTATATAGCGCGGACTTTATTTGAAGGCGTCAGAGCGCTGCACAATAGGAACAGAACTGATACATGAGGAGAACATTGCACGTGAACAGATTACAAAAGCAGATGTTAAGTTACATGAGGTAAAAGTGACAATTGTGAGCAAACAAAATACATGAGGTAGCAAACAGTGCACAGGAGGAAAAAGTGACAAGTGTGCAGGTTACAAGAGAAAACAAAGTACAATTAGAGGTATAATACTGCAATATATGCTAGACCAGAGGTCTTCAAACATTTGAAGGTTGAGCCCCCCCAGCTGAATTTTTTTAAATGTCGGGCCCCCCCACCACCTGACAGAAATTTCTGGAATCGGGTACACTACATAATCGACCGCCACCCGCATATCCCTGGCCATATCCGGCAAATAATGTTCAAAACAGAGTGTTTCCTCCTTCTCCATGAATTCCCTCACTACCACTCACCAACAATGCACCTCATCTCTCTATAGAACCTTTCTGGCAAACATATCATTTTCATCATACTCAGGGGCATATGTACAAGCCCCTATAGACACCACACCATCACTTTTTACGACATTGTGGTGGCGATAGGGGCATTGCCGTATTTACAAGGCAGAGTTTAACCACTTAACTTGGCTTAACGCTGCCTTGTAAATAAGGCCCCCTTTCATGCTATGCTTAGCGTGAAAGGGTGGGCTGTCGGTGTTGCGGTGGGCGTTTCACTGCAAAAGGCACTGATTTTGATGTTGCGAGCTATTTACAAGGGCAGAGTAAGAGTGAGGCAGCATTAAAATTAAGAACAGTGAAAACCTGGTCTTAAGCTGGCAAAACTAGGAGAAATGCATTATTTCCCCTCATTTTTGCTTCATCCATGTGTGCTGCCTTGTGCAGCACACATGGAAAAAGCAAAATGCCTTGTATTTGTAATCTTAAAAAAAATATCAATTTTGTGATTTCTGTGTGTGCTGCATTAAGCAGCACACATGGAAGTGAGACAAATGGCATTTAAAGATTGTCTATGTACAGGAAGGTCCCCCTCCTGTACATAAACAATCTTTTCCCTGCACCCAGATACCCTTGCACTATGGCGCAATGGTGTCTGCATTGGCGCTACACTGCTAAGTGTAGCGCCAGCGCAAGGGAAACGCAAGACTGCACCATATTGTTGTAAATATGGTGCAGCCTTCCGTTTCTGAAGTGGCGGAGAGAGGCCTTAACCCATGACTGCTAACGCCTCACTCCGCAACTTCCTTGAACATATGGCCCTCAGTTCTTTGATCTGCATGGTACACCTTCTTTGTAGCAGGCACATTAACCCTCTGTGCTGTGAGGGTGGCAGGAGTGCTCATGTGAGTGCACAGTGAGGTATGCGACAGTGTGAGAGTAGGGTAAGTGGAGTGACTGCAGGATGACTGAGCTGACCATATGAATTTGGGTGTGCATGTTAGTGCAGAGTGGGACTAATGAATGCATGGTTAGTGATGGGCTTGTTTAAGTGAGATTGCAGATTGAGCAGTGAGGGGGACCGGTGAGTGAAGTGTCACATGAGTGCAGGGTGGGTAGTGTGCTTGTATGGCTGCAGGTTGAGGTACAGGGAAAACCGTGGGAGTGCATTGTGAGAGTGATCACTGAGTGCAGGGTGAATGGTGTGAGTGCATGGGGGTCAGTATGAGGGAATTGTGATCGCTGTGAGTGCAGGGTGAGCATGAAAGTGAAGGGCGAGAATGAGGAGCAAGTTGTCTGAATGCAGGGTGCATTCCCTGACACTTGCAGTAACTCAGCATGCTATTGACGGCAGCGCAGGGTTTCAGATATGTTAAACTATTGCTATTGCAATTATGGCATTAACCAGGGAACGAGGGTGGAGGAAATAAATAAATACTGGGCTGATCTTGTAACAAACTTCCAGTTTTATGATTAGGGTTGCCAGCTCATTATTTTGATGTCCCAGATGGTACAATAATAAGCAGTCGCCCAAAGCTCTATTTTCAGCACTTATCTGTGCATACTCTGAACAGTAAATATAAATAGAAAGCACTTTAAATTGTGTTTTAAGGGCTGCCTGAATGATCTGACTGATAATGAAAGGGAATAAAGACAGAAAAGTCACATCATAAATGATAACATCTTTACAACCCATATTTAATGTCAAGCAATTTTCAGGCTGTTTAAACACCTGACTGTGATTTGTCTTTTGGCAACTTAAACCACTTTTAGCCCTGTGATCATTGTGCTCCTGCCAGTGTAATTTAAAAAGCAACATTGTCGCCTTGGTTAAATTCCTAGAGCTGAAATGCTTCAGCTGCAGTGGGAGTCAGGAAGCCTTCTCTGCTAAAACTGAAAGCAAGTAACAGACATTCATTTCATCTGCAGTGTGAGGCAAGGAGTCTCCTCTGCTCTGAAATAGTCGCTTTCAGTTTTAGCAAAGGGGGCTTCTTGCATCACACTGCTGCTAAAGCATTTCAGCTGTACCAGGATAGCCGCCCCCCCACCCCGTGTGTGGCAGCCTGGATGAGACTATTGTTAATGAGGCTTTAATGGTTTTCACCCCTTCTTAGGGCCCCTGCAGCTCCAGTCTGCCATTTGTTTGAAGAGGACAAAGATGAGATTTTAGGAAGGAGTGCGCGCCCCCCCTGAGACGGTGTCGCGCCCCCCCAGGGGGGTGCGCCCCACAGATTGAAGAACTCTGTGCTAGACACTCAGGCACAAGAACAAACGTTACGTAGGCAATGGTGGCACTTGTGTAAGTATCAAAGGCAAACAAAATGTGAGAGGTAGCAAACAGTGGGTTACAAGAGAAAAGTGGCGTGTGCATGTTACAAAAGAGTACCAAACACAGGTACAAGGATAATGCTGCAATAAATGGCAAACACTCCAACCACAAGAACACACTGGGAAGGCACTTCCATAGTCATGGAGAATAGAATTTTCAGTAATGGGAGGTCTTCCTTTACATAATAGAGAGGACGTGAATTACTTTTGGAGGTGTCTTTGGAGGAGGAGAACTTTGAGGTCCGTTTTGAAGGCCTGGGAGGAGGCGGTGGTCCAGAGCTCAGGCGGAAGGGAGTTCCAGATTCTCACCGCGTTGCCTGAAAAGGATTGGGCCATCGATCTTTCCTTCTTGAAAGTGGGGGGTTCAAGCAGTAGATTTTCCGCATTACGTGATGGTCTAGAGCCTCCAGAGAGTTTCAGTTTATTCACCAGGTAGCGAGGAGAGGAGAAGTGCAAGGCTTTGTGGGTGATACAGGCAGTCTTGTAGATAGCTCTAGCCTCGATGGGAAGGCAGCGGAGGGTGGATAACATCGGTGTGATGTGGTAGCTTCTTTTGGCCCCATAAATGAAACGAGCTGCTGAATGGAGAACAGATTTAAGGTGGGACAAGTGGGTTTTGGGGAGGCCAGTAAGAAGAGAATTGCAGTAGTCCAGTCTGGAGAGGACCTGTGTTGGACTTGGCCCTTCTGGCCGGTTCACCCCTAAACTTTTTGCTTTTCATGGTGACCTAGTGGTAGTGATTTTTTGGCTTCTGCGCACTTTCACTGTGTCCCAGTGGAAAGTGCATGCGCACTATGAGTGCGTGTAGTGAGGTTGGCCTGCCCTCCCATAGGAATGCATGGGGGAATTTATGAGTCCATGTTAGTTTCTGATGTGCGGGGACTGCAGGTGCGAGTTTGGTATGTGCGGATTCGTGTGAATAAATGATGCGCAATGATGTATGCGGCATGATTGTGTCTAGTGTGGAAGTGCCACTTCTAGACATTGGTGTGCGTGTGCAGTAAGGGTGCTGGCGTGTGATTGGCTGGAGCTGGCTGGTGAGCCCGGCTCCAGGAGTCTGGATGGGTCTTCCCCGGTGGTGAGTGGAAAGATTAGCATGCTGATGTGAGGGAGGGGTGCACCTGGGACCGGAATAGGGTTGGGCTTTCCCCACACAATGCTGGCTCCGCCCCATGTGGTGCGTCTAATGACCCTAGCCTGCCTAGTGAATGGAAAGGGTGGCTGAGGAAAACAAAGTACTCCAAAACCAGCTGCGACTGGTTTTTCCCCTACCCTGCACCCTGAGACAAAGGGATTTAATGTATAAAAAGGGTCTGTGTCTCCTTACAAAATGTTCTTGTTCCCAACTCGAATCTACCAGGGGCATGCTGCTGCTGGGGCCCAGGGGAAGCCGTACAAAAGGGGGTGGTGATGGACGGAGCATCTGAACCAATCAAACCCTGAAAACCAGTCAAAAGATCTGGGTTTAATCCATCACCGTTCTTTAACCCACTCTGCCACCCAAGTTCAGACATGGCCATATGCAAATCAGTCTGACCCAGTGCCTCATGGGAACAGTCCAGCCCGAACTGCCAAGCCATGCCTTCCCTGGACCGGAAACAAGCTTCCTAGGGCCGGTTTCTGGCATTTCAGCCGTCTTCAGCCCGGCTTGCTTGAATACAGTGGCAAAGTGAGCAAGGGACTCACGTCTGAGCATACCCTGCCAACTTATGGAGAACAAAGCGGTACAAAAGGAGGTTGGATGGACTGAGCATCAAAACCAATCAAACACTCACACCCAGTCAAGAGATCTGGGATTAAACCATCACCTTTCTTTAGACCACTCTGCCACCCCAGTTCAGACATGGCCATATGCAAATCAGTCTGACCATGTGCCTCATGGGAACAGTCCAGCCCGAACTGCCAAGCCATGCCTTCCCTGGACTGGAAACAAGCTTCCAAGGACCGGTTTCTGGCATTTCAGCCGTCTTCAGCCCGGCTTGCTTGAATCCAGTGGCAAAGTGAGCAAGGGACTCACGTCTGAGCATACCCTGCCAACTTATGGCGAACAAAGCCGTACAAAAGGGGGTGGTGATGGATGGAGCATCTGAACCAATCAAACAGTCACACCCAGTCAAGAGATATTGGTTTAATCCATCACCGTTCTTTAGCCCACTCTGCCACCCCAGTTCAGACATGGCCATATGCAAATCAGTCTGACCCTGTGCCTCATGGGAACAGTCCAGCCCAAACTGCCAAGCCATGCCTTCCCTGGACCGGAAACAAGCTTCCGAGGACCGGTTTCTGGCATTTCAGCCGTCTTCAGCCCGGCTTGCTTGAATCCAGTGGCAAAGTGAGCAAGGGACTCACGTCTGAGCATACCCTGCCAACTTATGGCGAACAAAGCCGTACAAAAGGGGGTGGTGATGGACGGAGCATCTGAACCAATCAAACACTCACACCCAGTCAAGAGATCTGGGTTCAATCCATCACCGTTCTTTAGCCCACTCTGCCAACCCAGTTCAGACATAGCCATATGCAAATCAGTCTGACCCTGTGCCTCATGGGAACAGTCCAGCCCGAACTGCCAAGCCATGCCTTCCCTGGACCGGAAACAAGCTTCCGAGGACCGGTTTCTGGCATTTCAGCCGTCTTCAGCCCGGCTTGCTTGAATCCAGTGGCAAAGTGAGCAAGGGACTCACGTCTGGGCATACCCTGCCAACCTATGGCGAACAAAGCGGTACAAAAGGGGGTGGTGATGGACGGAGCATCTGAACCAATCAAACACTCACACCAAGTCAAGAGATCTGGGTATAATCCATCACTGTTCTTTAGCCCACTCTGCCACCCCAGTTCAGACATGGCCATATGCAAATCAGTCTTACCCTGTGCCTCATAGGAACAGTCCAGCCCAAACTGCCAAGCCATGCCTTCCCTGGACCGGAAACAAGCTTCCGAGGACTGGTTTCTGGCATTTCAGCCGTCTTCAGCCCGGCTTGCTTGAATCCAGTGGCAAAGTGAGCAAGGGACTCACGTCTGAGCATACCCTGCCAACTTATGGCGAACAAAGCCGTACAAAAGGGGGTGGTGATGGACGGAGCATCTGAACCAATCAAACCCTGAAAACCAGTCAAAAGATCTGGGTTTAATCCATCACCGTTCTTTAGCCCACTCTGCCACCCAAGTTCAGACATGGCCATATGCAAATCAGTCTGACCCAGTGCCTCATGGGAACAGTCCAGCCCAAACTGCCAAGCCATGCCTTCCCTGGACCGGAAACAAGCTTCCTAGGGCCGGTTTCTGGCATTTCAGCCGTCTTCAGCCCGGCTTGCTTGAATCCAGTGGCAAAGTGAGATAGGGACTCACGTCTGAGCATACCCTGCCAACTTATGGAGAACAAAGCGGTACAAAAGGAGGTTGGATGGACTGAGCATCAGAACCAATCAAACACTCACACCCAGTCAAGAGATCTGGGATTAATCCATCACCTTTCTTTAGACCACTCTGCCACCCCAGTTCAGACATGGCCATATGCAAATCAGTCTGACCATGTGCCTCATGGGAACAGTCCAGCCCGAACTGCCAAGCCATGCCTTCCCTGGACTGGAAACAAGCTTCCAAGGACCGGTTTCTGGCATTTCAGCCGTCTTCAGCCCGGCTTGCTTGAATCCAGTGGCAAAGTGAGCAAGGGACTCACGTCTGAGCATACCCTGCCAACTTATGGCGAACAAAGCCGTACAAAAGGGGGTGGTGATGGATGGAGCATCTGAACCAATCAAACAGTCACACCCAGTCAAGAGATATTGGTTTAATCCATCACCGTTCTTTAGCCCACTCTGCCACCCCAGTTCAGACATGGCCATATGCAAATCAGTCTGACCCTGTGCCTCATGGGAACAGTCCAGCCCAAACTGCCAAGCCATGCCTTCCCTGGACCGGAAACAAGCTTCCGAGGACTGGTTTCTGGCATTTCAGCCGTCTTCAGCCCGGCTTGCTTGAATCCAGTGGCAAAGTGAGCAAGGGACTCACGTCTGAGCATACCCTGCCAACTTATGGCGAACAAAGCGGTACAAAAGGGGGTGGTGATGGACGGAGCATCTGAACCAATCAAACACTCACACCAAGTCAAGAGATCTGGGTTTAATCCATCACTGTTCTTTAGCCCACTCTGCCACCCCAGTTCAGACATGGCCATATGTAAATCAGTCTGACCCTGTGCCTCATGGGAACAGTTCAGCCCGAACTGCTAAGCCATGCCTTCCCTGGACCGGAAATAAGCTTCCGAGGATCGGTTTCTGGCATTTAAGCCGTCATCAGTCTGGCTTGCTTGAATCCAGTGGCAAAGTGAGCAAGGGACTGATTTGCATATGGCCATGTCTGAACTGGGGTTGTAGTGTAGTTCCTAGTTTCCCACTAGGCCCTGCGCATTGGAATAACATAAACAGTAGTATCGACGTGGAACTGGCTATATTCCAGGCCTCCACTGACTATGCTAAACTTAATTGGGTTGTGTTACCAACTAGCTCAGAGGTCACTGGAAACTTTCTTCTCTGCATAGGAAGTGATCAGCTTCCTTGGCACAGACAAGAAGGGATTCAGCTTTCCAACAACCGTGCAACATGACAACTTTGCTCCTCAGATCAAGAGTCGATCTCTAGGGTCGTGTGAAACAATAGACATAGATTTCACTCAGTCAGTCTAGTGCAGTTTACTTTCACAGTATGTAGAGAATAGAGAGACGGGCGTTTATCAATAAAGGTTAACATTTATTGAACAGTCTTTCTTCTCATACAAGAGAAATGTATTGCCACAATTGCAATAACTGTTATTATAAAAAGTACGTACAGTAAGATAAGAATAGCGAAATAGAACTGTAAAAGCATTGATATGGTTTCTTAGCCATACAATGGTTTAAAAGTAATAAAACATTTATACAGTCATATATACATTAGGCTAACATACTCAACTGGTGCTTCTAACTAAACCTACCCCAGTGTGCCTGACCTAGGCCTAACACGTGAGAAGGGGGAGTAAGTAAGTAGCTTAAGTTAAGTTGGTTTTGCCAAGGTTTGTTTCAAGAATTCTCGTCTAAGGGTTTAGTCAACACCATACCTCTGAATAGAATGATGGAGGATTGGTATCTCCTTCAGGGGTCTCTCTCGATATCCCAGTCACCCGCGAGGGTAAACTGGAAGCGCCGGGACTGGATTTCTCTGCACGAGAAAGGCAGCGGCTTCTCTCAGCGCGTCGAGGAAGGAGGGGTGACAGCGTCCGCGGGCAGCTGGGCTGGATGTCTTCGCAGAGGACGGCTGCACGGCTCCTCAAGCGTACTGCACCATAGGTCGCGCTGTAGCGGCGATAATGGTAATCAGCAGCTTCACCACCACAGGATAGCAGGCTGCAGCGACAGAGTGCTAGTTTTTACCAACACGGGGTCATGCAGGCAGCTGGCATCAGCAACATGTTCGCTCATTGCTTAAGGCAACGTTGGTAATATTTATACCTGACAGGTGCCGGGTTTGACGCAAGTTTGCTGGACATAAGACGTCAATTAAAGATGTCACTAGGAAGTGACAGTTATCAGTTGCTCATTAGAGTTCCATTATTAATCAAAACATAGCAAGCGGGGATTTCCAGGTTTGCTAAGTTTTTATCTTGTTGAAGAACTCGGAGTGTTATCTAGGAATATCAGATAGTGACTGCTGCTCTGTCATTGCACTAATTGGTCGCAAAGGAAGTAGCAGAGAGTCATGCTGGAATGTGGCTCTGTGGCTCTGCTCGTGTGAGGCCAGAGATGACTTTTCAGAAAATCGCACTTGAACGGTTATGCCAATATAGGGAATAAATGGATTTATAGCCGAATAGGGGCATAAGGTTACAGTATCGATCAGGAACCTAGATAAGCACATGACACCCACTCCACGAATTCATGTCCATCAAAATTACTAAAACTAAGCAATTAGATGCATGTATAACATTGTGTAACATAGCCCACCCCAAAATACATAAATGCATTCGAAATAGGCGTACTTGTAATACATGGAATTTAGGTACTGTACGTAGTTTTAAAAGCATAGTAATCATTCAAAAATTATTGCATATGAAATCAATGAACGATTATGCATAAAGAATTACACATGAAGTATCTCTGACAGAAGAAATGCGAGATAAATCATCACATAAAAATGCATTGTAATAATATGTGTGCTAGAGGCTGGTGTTATGTTGTTATGTCTCTAGATGTGTTTTTTAGAAATAGAAGTGTGAAGCTTCTGTTCTCTAAGAATAGTTTTTACGTTAAGCAAAGAATTGTTCGTGCCAAAAGGAGAGGGTCAATATTAAAAAATTGTCCAATTCAAAGAAAAATCAGTTTACCAAAGCTCCTGGCAGTTTTATGTTGATCAAAACTGAAGGCCGAATTCAGAGTTCATGGGAACGCCGTGTGTCGGAAAGCTTCTCAAAAGTTATTGTTTCTCTATGGGTGAGAACATCGTATCAGACAGGCTCGCAAAGAATTGGTCTACAAAATCAGGTGATAGTTCAACCAAATTAGATAGCGCTGTAACTTGGCAGGTGTGAGAATGATTGCTGTCATCGAAGACAGGACCAGCCCTGCTCACAGAACGTTGTACCTGGATGATGTTGCTTTTGTCACTCGCTCCACTGTTACCACTTGGCTGTAGTACAGGAGTCTCCACGAATGCCGTCATCAGGATTGGTAGCCGCTGGGGACAACACAATGCGTGAGCCGTTATTGGACTGAGCAAAGTATCGACGTCCATTGGTACTGCTGATGGAAGTGAAAGACAGATGTCCAACACGCATTCATCGCCGCAAAGCATACACCGTAGCACAGGTAAAATGCAATTTTGCCATATTGGTCTGAATGAAAGGAACCAGGTCATGTTTAGATCTCTCAGCCTGGCCAATCCGAGGACGTTAGTTATCCTGTCCCTGTAGCGCATTGCTAGGATTGTTTCTTCCATTCCCATGGGAGCTATGTCTGAGCCGAGGCTTGCCATAACGTAGCAGGAGGGTCAAAAATAGAATCCCTGCGATGAGTCCAAAAAATAGTGGAATACCACCAAAGATGGAGTGCACAAAATTAGGAAAGATTCCCAAAATTGCCTGGAAGGGTGTCAGCAGTCCCGTAAAGACTGTCTTAAATATGCCTGGGATGCTTGTAGCACTAGACATGTTAAGGAGTTGGTCGAGTATTTGTACGAAATGCACGGGGCAATTTGTTGATAAAAGGTCATGGACTTCAGTAGCCGTCCTTGCGACTAGAAGATCATACGTCTCTTTAGATGACGTTATAGGCACTGTTGTCTGTAAAAGCACAGATTTCATTTTGCTTAATGTATCAATTCGTATAGAATAGAGATTCAGACGAGGCCAGAGGGGAGTCACTATGTCTGGAGGCCCGCTCGGAAACAATGCTTGCATACAACATTTGACCATGGACGTTACTTCTACTAGATAACTTAGTCCGGGCGCGAGGCCACAGCACCTGTGATCCGTTCTAAGAATGTAACTCCTGTTTGCGAGTTGCATAAAGAAGGGCTCTATCTGAGTTGCAGGTGTGACTAGCTGGTGGCATGAAAGGTTGTTTGAATTGCCATCACATGCTCCGTGTAAATTAATACCCTGACACAAAAGTATACCGCTTAGTGAGTGTTTACAATTTTCACCACTAAGAAATACATTTTTGTCGCTGTCACTATAGCAAGAATGAGTGTATGGTAATTTCCATTCGGATTTAACATATCCCTTACCCAATTGTTCATACTGGCCAGCAGGTATGTATTCAAGGCACTTTCTAAAGCGGAAAGTTGTTATCGGAATTGTGATAATTCCGTGTATTATCCATTCAATGACAGGACTCTCTGACATTGTCAATGGTAATCTCTCGAGTTTCTCGATGCTCAAGATTGTATAGTCTGCTCCTTTTTGTGCCAAACTGATCTGTTTATCAGTAAGGTTAAAAATGGAAAATAATGACGTTGTGTTTATCAGACGCCAAGGCACATAGCCTGAACGAAGATTTTGCAGCGTCCAGCCTAATTCTATAATAGAGCGTAATTGAGACTGGCCATGTTGTAACATTAGCAAATCTCTGTCTATCACATCAAAGGCAGAGGATACAATATTGTCCAAAGAATATATTCTGGAAGACAGAGTCATTAACCCATTGTCTACCACAGAAAGTGATTTTTCCAAATTAATACGATCAATTTCTCGTATTTTTTCAGCAGTTTCAATTTGCTTTACTTTCCAAGCCTCGTTGTAAGCAGCATAGATGCTGGTCGCTATGAAACGCTTTTGACGCTGTTTGCGTGGTCCAAGAATGAAATCGCGCAAATCAGCACCATCTTTTAATAAAGACAAGTGTTGCTTAATTTCAGCCAGTGTGGATGTAGTTAGCCATTCTAGGCAGAGTTTCCCTACACTGTATGTGGTTATAATCCCTGGATGTTGTCTCTGGGAGTATCTAGGGTCTAATCTGGTCATTTTTAACCCCTGTGTTTTATTCAGGAACCTATCTTGACAGTTATTTGTGTCTGTAGGCCAGATTAACCACTTTTTCCAATCAGGATGTGTTCTGTTGAAATGTAAAATGTGTGACACGTCTAACTCATTATCTGCAGTTGTATTCTCAGCTATTGGCTTTGGTATAGACGGTGTTTTCATTTCTTTGTTTTTGGCTAGGCCAAGACAAGATGTTTGGTGTACAGTGTCATTTAAAAATAACATTTGTTCTGGTATCATGCAGGTTCTAAATAGTGCTTCTATGCCTTGCACCTGCCAATCTTTTGTACCCCAAATTGATTTCGTTTCAATATTATTTTTCCAATAATCAAAACCAAATGTCATCATTTTGTCATAAAATGCTTCTGAATATATCAATTTAGAATTTGTCAGCATTGTTTTCATTCCTGTTTTATCTAACAGTTTATAATAAAACGTTTCTGCATCACTGGTGTTAAACCCTGAAAAATATTTGAATTTCTCAAAAAATGCTTTAGAACTGCTTTTAGGTGGTGTAGAACAATGTTCCCATTGATTATACATAAAAACATTTCTAGGCTGTGCAGATTTATGCAAGTAATGATCCCCATAGTGGGTGTAACAGAATAACTGCTCATAACTAGATGAACCTTGTAAATAATCATGATCTGTGAATCTAGCTGACATTACTAAATCAGACATCATGTCATTAATACTGTTAAAGTCCCAATCATCAGAGAATGTACTTGGTGTCACAAAGTCACTTAAGGAAACCTTTAGTTGATGAGGATACTTCAGGATTTCGACCGGACCATAGATCTCATAGTCTGTTTTCTCCCATACTACCCCACCAGGTATTGGAATTGCTGTGACATTTACTGTTGACAGTTCTCTTTTCTTTACGTGGGATGATCTGTGTCGTTTCAGGACTAGGTTGATGTTCTGACTTGCTGTGTCCATTGTAATATATTTTCCTTCAATGAATTTTCCCAAACACAGTACCATGATGAGCCAAAGCAGGAGGAAAAATACACCTAGACCGAACCAGAACTCTAGCCAAGGGGAAATGAGGTAGATTTCCTTCAGTTGATGAAAGAGTTCCGTTGCTTTTTCTTTAAAAGACTTTTTTGTTTCTGGCATCACTTCCGGGTCATTTAAATCTTCAGAGAAGTTGTCGAAGTTGATGAAATAACCAGAGGCAGTTCTGTCAATTGATGGGATTGTTCTTTCAATCTGTCTCTCGGTAGCACTTTCTGATGCCACATCATTGTAGACTGGTGTTGTTTCTTGACGAACTGTTTTAATCTGTGTTTCAAGAGGCACGAGTTCCATGGCATTATTGCATAGTCCTTTATTGTGCACTGCAGGCTGATCGAATGTGATTAGTCTTTCAGTTTGAACCTCTTGGATTGTTGCAAGTTTGGGTATTCTGTTGTTTCTTGGGAGTCCACTGGGCCTACTGTTGATTATAGGCCACATGCTTGTGGTTTTACCAGATCGATGGACACGACTCTGTTCTCCTTTTTACCAGCAAGGGGCGGTAGCACAACTGATCTTGTTCCGGTGACTGCTAAGACAGGTACTGCTTTTCTGTAAGAAGGCCCGAATTCCTTCTTAACCGCGATCTTTTCTCTGACTAGATCCCCAATCTTTGGAATCCAGACAGGCCTTGCTGGGGCTGTTGCGGGTGGTGCCTCGTCAGTGGTACTTGGCTGTTGCTTTAACTTTATGTTGCTTAATGATTTTCTTGTTTCATTCAGTTCCTGTAAAACAGCCAAACGGTCTTTTACTTCAAACTGTTTTGTTTCTTCTTGTACCACTGACATCTGACTATCGAGGTCCTGAACGTTCATTCTTATTCCGAACAATAGTTCGTATGGGCTGAAACCTTTTAGAGAATTTCTTGGCATGTTGTTAAGACTAGTCTGGACACTTATTAAATGTTTGACCCACCCAGCGCCTGAACCTAATACCTTCGCTGTTATAGATTGCTTTATGCCCCGGTTTTTTCTTTCTATCACACTATTCCCTCCCGGGGTATGACTGACAAGAATACCACAACCCAATTCCCATGCTAGCCATGGCCTCCTTATAAGCTTGAGAGCTGAAAGCAGGACCCTGGTCAGAATGGAACGTGGTAATTGCGTATGTGCCGATATGGACTCGCTAATCTTTTATAACCGTTCTAGCGTCAGCCGAGCGCTGGTGGCCTCATTATTTTAAGTGCATTTCGTCTTAACTATTAATAGGACGCAGGACGGGGTGTAGGCAGCGTTACGCTCTTTCTGATTGGTAGCCGGTAGCAAGGTTCGCTACTGCGATCCCTATTGCAGTTTTCACAGTTGTTTGCATATATTTGGTGTTCTACACTCATTCCCGGCCACCAGAATACTGATTGTAATTCAGTCAGTGATTCCTTGATCTTTCTGTGCCTAAGACCCAAACCCATGTGTGCGTCTGCTATTAAAAATATTCTCCTGTTCATGTTTGGAATTACTCTATCCCCCACTCCAGGGATTCGAGCAAAAGGAACGGAGTTTGCATCGATTATGTATGCATAATTGAGTGGATAGTTTACGGGTAGTGCTGCACAGTCGCCTTTTACGGTCGTTTTTACTGCTAGCATGGTTTCCCCGTCTATATACTTATCTGTACGCTTTTTTGTGGCTACGGAAGCCGGGTTAGTTGCTTCCGCGGTGGCTGTATTAGCCAATGAATTCCCTGCAACGTGAACGCCATCACGTTGAAGACTCTGTGCGTGAATCACGTGAGTCTTTTGTAGTTCTTTGTGTAAAAGAGCTACCTGTTCCCAAAGCATTTTATGCTTTATTGTGGCACCTGTGTCATCTTTGTAGTCGTTTTCGATCCAACTCTGCAGTTTGTTATTGTAAGAATTGACGCAAAAATGAGAATCGCACACTATAAGTGTGGGGAATTCGCGTTCTGCATTTTCGAGCGCCATCTTTAAAGATCTGATTTCAGTTCTCTGAACCGAACAGTACTTTACAGATTCAGTTTTTGTTACTTTCGGTCTGAATTTACCGCACAGCCAACGACCTTTAATAATCGCACATGCTGCATCGTAGGATTTTCTCTCTACGTTGAAATGCTGTACAAAGCTATCTGTATAGATTATACATGCGTATTGTGGGAGAGGCAGGATTTCGATTGGCAGAGGATATTCTTCTTCATATTCTAAATCATTCAGTTCTTCGTATTGCGGGGCGAAATAGTATTTCACGTCTTCCGCTGCTAGAGAATCTATGCACTGTATCCATTTTGGATCCAGTGACACTGTAGGCAGGTTTACTGGGCTGAATAGCGCCTCGAGGGCGGATTCCGCTGTAAGGATATTAATCCGTTTGCCGTGTGCTAGTTCTCGTTCATTTGCTAATGCGATTTGCACTGCGTTCATAGTTCTTTCTGTGCGACTGAATGTTTTTTCTGCTTGTGTGTACAAGTGAGACTTAATTGAAATTGGTACCTTTTCTCCCTCATTAGAGGTTAGGTACGTGAATCCGCATCTTCCTGGGATGACTCGGATTACAAGATCACGTGTGTTGTCACGTGTATCTAATTTTGTTTTTGCTAACATGTCTGTTTGCAGTGATCTCAAAATTTCTGTGTGTTTTTGAGTCCAATTGATTTGTTTTAAATCAGGTTTTATTAGTTCGTAGAGAGATTTAACCCTCTCTGCGTAATTTAGGATGTAAGTTCTTCCGAAATTCAGAAAACCTAGTATGGATTGTAAATTCTTCAGCGTTTTTGGAGCTTGGAGTACAGCGCACTTCTCTAAGAAGTTGTCCGCTAGGCTTTTTCCTTCACTTGATAATTCGTACCCTAAAAACAGTACTGTCAGATGGGCAATTCGGGACTTTTTAAAGTTGAATTTGTAACCCTCTGCTGCGAACCCAAGTATAATGGTGTTCACTCTTTTCAAGTGAGTATCCAAGTCGTCGTCTGTGAGATAAATATCATCTACGTAAGATAATGCTTCATCATCATAGATTTGTAGTAACTCTGTTACCCTAGCTGAGAATAGTCCTGGGCTGTTCTTGAACCCCTGTGGGAGTCGACAGAATTTTTTCTGTGACCCAAATGCGGAGAAAGCGGTCAAGTATCTGCTTTCTGGTGCAATGTTTTGACAAAAGAAACCATTAGAAATGTCTAATGTCGTTTTATATTTTTTCCTAACTATGTTATTCATTAGGGCTGCACTATGCGAGTTTTGTACTGCAAAAGTTTTGCAACATGTATTAAGGTGTCTGTAGTCCAAAACTAGACGATATGAATTGTCTGGCTTGGAGACAGGAAACAAAGGATTGTTCATTTGAGAGGTGCATGTTTCAATCACCCCCTGGTACTCAAGTTGATCTAAGATCTCCCTGACCTGTTTTTTAGCTTCTTGCTTTATGGGATACTGCCGTTGGGCAGTTGGTTCACTTTTTAGTTGGATTTTGTGAGGAGGTGAATCCTCATCCCATCCTACATGATTTTTATACAATGCAGGTGCCTGGGCCACTGCCCATTTCCTTGCATATGTGTATTTTTTATGAATCGGTATGTGATTCGAGAAGGCAGGCATAATCACTTCTTCGCCACGAGGGCACTCCCTGACAAACTCCGGGGGCCAATCTTTTTCAGCTAACAGAATATCATAGCCTTTTGAGAGCTTATCCCAAAATAGACCCTTAATTTTCCTAGTCTTATCACCCTCTATACGCAATGTTATTTCGTATATTTTATGGGGCTCGCTAAGCCTGGCGTCGGCAGTTTCAACCTGAATGTATTCATTCGTGTCCACTGTCTCCAGATGATTCATCAAGATCTTGCGCGCTATACTGATTTCTGCTGCACTGTCCAACATTGTCAATGCCCACTCCCCGTTTTTCAACTGTGTCCTCAGTATTCTCGGCATGGTTGATTACTCTAATACTGGCTACCTTCTTTTTAGGAAATTGAGATTTCTTATTTTGAGCAGGTTCCTTGTCTTTGGACTTGGTGTGCCACCCAAGCTGTCTCTACCTAATTCTTCATAGCATTTTTCTATGATTTTTGCAAGCTCAACAGGATCTTTTATATCTGTTTCCCTCAACTTCTGGCGAATCGCCACAGATGCTGCTTCTCCCTTTACATTGGCTAATAATATAGCCGTGACCTGCTTGAAGTCTTTCAGTAATTTCATACCTAGATTTAAAGCGGGTTCTGGACCGAATTCATTTTGAATCTGTTTTAGCACGTCTGGTATTACCGCCATAGACGGAACACCGTGTGTTTTTGTGTAAATGGAAGCAAAGACTGTACCCCAAGTGTCGCAGTCCTCCACGTGTGGTGCGATTCCCATAGGAAGGCAGATGGTCAAGATTCTGTGTTTCTCAATAGGGGTAGTATCAGGAAATACTGCCTCTATTTGAGTGATTTTCTGGGCTAACCAGAAAGGAATTTGTTCCCGTTTTACGGGTGTTTTACCAAGACATGACTGTATGTTCTGTGGTGTAATTTTATTTGTGTTCCCCTGATGAGGGGTCAGCTGGTGTGAATTAACAGCTGGCTGGACTGTTGCAGTCCGTATTACATATTGGACTAATTGCCTATGTATTTTTATTAATGTGTTTAGCTGTACTAACAGCTCTTCTCTAGACATTCTTGTAATGTCAGGATGTGGTGTGTAGCTGGCTAGAACCGGCCACGTGGCTCCTGGTCTACCTAGTGGACCGAGCCTGGTTATGTGATCATTGTGTTTTAGGGCGCCATTAAACCAGAAAACTTGAAATTTAAGTGGGATTTCAACCTCCTCGAAAGGAGCGTACTCTCCCGGAGGTTCCTCTATTTTGTAATAGTGAAACTCTTGTGTTATAGCGTTTACCGCTGGAAAGTTTATCCATGAATAGAATACCTCTGTCTGCCGATACTCGTGAGCCTCTATCACGAAAATTACTGTACCACCTTGAGGTGTCAGTCCGTGTTCTATAAGTTTTAAAGTTATAGATCTTCTTAACTGGACCGGGATGATAATAGCACCCGGGTCTGTGTATTCGGGACCTTGCTGAGTCGCATCTACTGCGGCCTCAGGGGCTCCGTTTTCTGGCATTGTAAAAATGCGAGGTTTGCAGAGTAGGTCTCCAAGGAGACAAAGATTAGATGCACAATATTTTGGAACACTGTATCCTTCAACGTTGAATAAACCAGAGCTTTACATAGGAATCTCTTCCTACTAAGGTCGGGCGGATTTTAACCTTTCACCCACTCCAGACGTCTATTGGAGTATTTACGGGAGAAAGGGGTGTGAAATATGCACGACTGAGTTACTCTACAAGTCTTACGTTAGTTTATCGCCTTACCAAACGTTAGGGCGCCATGTAGTGTAGTTCCTAGTTTCCCACTAGGCCCTGCGCATTGGAATACCATAAACAGTAGTATCGACGTGGAACTGGCTATATTCCAGGCCTCCACTGACTATGCTAAACTTAATTGGGTTGTGTTACCAACTAGCTCAGAGGTCACTGGAAACTTTCTTCTCTGCATAGGAAGTGATCAGCTTCCTTGGCACAGACAAGAAGGGATTCAGCTTTCCAACAACCGTGCAACATGACAACTTTGCTCCTCAGATCAAGAGTCGATCTCTAGGGTCGTGTGAAACAATAGACATAGATTTCACTCAGTCAGTCTAGTGCAGTTTACTTTCACAGTATGTAGAGAATAGAGAGACGGGCGTTTATCAATAAAGGTTAACATTTATTGAACAGTCTTTCTTCTCATACAAGAGAAATGTATTGCCACAATTGCAATAACTGTTATTATAAAAAGTACGTACAGTAAGATAAGAATAGCGAAATAGAACTGTAAAAGCATTGATATGGTTTCTTAGCCATACAATGGTTTAAAAGTAATAAAACATTTATACAGTCATATATACATTAGGCTAACATACTCAACTGGTGCTTCTAACTAAACCTACCCCAGTGTGCCTGACCTAGGCCTAACACGTGAGAAGGGGGAGTAAGTAAGTAGCTTAAGTTAAGTTGGTTTTGCCAAGGTTTGTTTCAAGAATTCTCGTCTAAGGGTTTAGTCAACACCATACCTCTGAATAGAATGATGGAGGATTGGTATCTCCTTCAGGGGTCTCTCTCGATATCCCAGTCACCCGCGAGGGTAAACTGGAAGCGCCGGGACTGGATTTCTCTGCACGAGAAAGGCAGCGGCTTCTCTCAGCGCGTCGAGGAAGGAGGGGTGACAGCGTCCGCGGGCAGCTGGGCTGGATGTCTTCGCAGAGGACGGCTGCACGGCTCCTCAAGCGTACTGCACCATAGGTCGCGCTGTAGCGGCGATAATGGTAATCAGCAGCTTCACCACCACAGGATAGCAGGCTGCAGCGACAGAGTGCTAGTTTTTACCAACACGGGGTCATGCAGGCAGCTGGCATCAGCAACATGTTCGCTCATTGCTTAAGGCAACGTTGGTAATATTTATACCTGACAGGTGCCGGGTTTGACGCAAGTTTGCTGGACATAAGACGTCAATTAAAGATGTCACTAGGAAGTGACAGTTATCAGTTGCTCATTAGAGTTCCATTATTAATCAAAACATAGCAAGCGGGGATTTCCAGGTTTGCTAAGTTTTTATCTTGTTGAAGAACTCGGAGTGTTATCTAGGAATATCAGATAGTGACTGCTGCTCTGTCATTGCACTAATTGGTCGCAAAGGAAGTAGCAGAGAGTCATGCTGGAATGTGGCTCTGTGGCTCTGCTCGTGTGAGGCCAGAGATGACTTTTCAGAAAATCGCACTTGAACGGTTATGCCAATATAGGGAATAAATGGATTTATAGCCGAATAGGGGCATAAGGTTACAGTATCGATCAGGAACCTAGATAAGCACATGACAGGGTGGTTGAGTGAGCTAAAGAATGGTGATGAATTAAAGCCAGATCAGTTGACTGGGGGTGAGTGTTTGATTGGCTCAAACGCTCCGTCCATCATCCCCTTTTGTATCACTTTGTTCGCCCTAAATTGGCAGGGTATGCTCAGATGTGAGTCCCTTGCTCACTTGGCCACTGGATTCAAGATAGCCTGGCTGATGAGGATTATGAATCCAAAACCGGTCCCAGGATGCTTGTTTCTGGTCCAGGGAAGACATGGCTTGGCAGTTTGGGCTGGACTGTTCCCATGAGGCACAGGATCAGACTGATTTGCATATGGCCATGTCTGAACTGGGGTGGCTGAGTGAGCTAAAGAATGGTGATGGATTAAACCCAGATCAGTTGACTGGGGGTGAGTGTTTGATTGGCTCAAACGCTCCATTCATCATCCCCTTTTGTGTCGAATTGTTCGCCCTAAGTTGGCAGGGTATGCTCAGACGTGAGTCCTTTGCTCACTTGGCATCTGGATTCAAGATTGCCTGGCTGATGAGGATTATGAATCCAAAACCGGTCCCAGGATGCTTTTTTCCGGTCCAGGGAAGACATGGCTTGGCAGTTTGGGCTGGACTGTTCCCATGAGGCACAGGGTCAAACATATTTGCATATGGCCATGTCTGAACTGGGGTGTCTAAGTGAGCTAAAGAATGGTGATGGATTAAAACCAGATCAGTTGACTGGGGGTGAGTGTTTGATTGGCTCAAACGCTCCGTCCATCATTCCCTTTTGTATCGCTTTGTTCGCCCCCAGGGTAAGGCTTGCCTCCCTGGGCCCTGCCCAGCCCCTGGACTGCTGATGTCCTGGACTCCTGAAGGACTTTGTTGCTGACTTTTGGGCCACTAGCCCAGGAGAGCGCTTCCTTATGGCCCTTAGTGCCGGAGAGCGCTTTGTTTTACACTAGCGCCTGGGAGTGCTTGATTTTGCCCCTAAGCGCTTGGTAGAGCTTTTGTTCCACTTTCGCGGCTGCCCACGCTGCATGTTGCCGGGTACCTGCTGTTGACTTGACCCCCAGCGAGTGCCCACCTCGCTTCAGTACTTATTTTGAGAGAGCCTACCCCTTGTTGTATCTTCGAGTTCACCACCTCTGGCTCGGGACCCCTCGTGACGTCCTCCCCAGGCCGCACTGGGATTGGCTGCCGGCCCGGGATACCCCCATGACGTCTTTCCCCGGGCCGCGCCGTGATTGGTTGCTAGCCAGAGGAGATCCAGAAGTCCTGCCCCGGCCGTAGAGCGAGAAGAAGCAGGAAGCGGCGGGAGCCTACTCCGCGCTCCTGCGTGGGCCAAGTGAAGCTGCCGCCCCCTCCCCCCCCGGGGCTCCCTAGAGCGAGGGAGTGCCCCGGAGAGCGAGAGGAGGCCGCAACGCTGGAGAGTCCCGAAGAGCGGGAGCTCTCCAGCCCCAGCCGCCGCAAACACCCGGTGAGTGCTTTGAAGGGGAGGGGGGGCGTCGGGGTACATTGCCGGTGCCCGCCCCTCCCCGCCTGTATGAGGCCCGGAGTGTTGGGAGGCCCGTGGGGCCTCTTGTGAGTTCAAGTCCCCCAGGGAGGAACTCCAACGACCGGCCGCATTTGTTAACCCCTCCCCTGCTGGTGACGGAACCGCTCCGTCATCAGCCGCGGTCGCGCTGTCTTGATGACGGAGCGGTTCCGTCATGGCCCGCTCGGCACGCCTGCGCGGCGCGGATTCCGCACCTGCGCTGAGCATTCCATTAAGTGGGCGGGGCCGTGATGGAACCGCTCCGTCATGAGTACAGCGCGACCGCAGCTGGTGACGGAGCGGTTCCGTCACCAGCATGGGCGCGCCGCATGGCCCCCCCACCCCCTTAGCGCTGCGGCAGAATAGCCGCCACAGCGAAGGGGTTAAAGAACCCAGAGGGGCTCCGGGGGCATTGCTTTGTTTTGGAGTCCACGAGAGGCTCAACCCGGCCTATTTGGTTTATGAGCCTGAGAGGCTCTTGGCGGCATATTTGTTTACGAGCCCTGAGAGGCTCCAGGGCACCACAATTGTTTATTCAGAGCCCGAGGCTCGCAGCGGCAGTATTGTTTCATGAGCCCACGAGGCTCCAATGTTGGCCCCATTGGTTCTACAGCTGCCCAGCACTTAGCGGGCAGCTGCTACGTTTAGGCCTGGCACATTTCTTCTTTGGCTGCCTGCAGCCTGCCCTGACATTGGGACATAGGGCGTCCTAGCCCCCTGAGAGGTCAGTTGGCCTAGGGACAGTCACAGGTTGTGACCTTATGTGATTTCTGCGCAATTGTTCTTCGTGCACCTCTGAATGTGTTTTGATGCGTCATGTGCCTTGTTCTTACACCTCTGAATGTGTTGTTTATGCATCATGTGTTCTCCTGTGCTGCACCTCTGAATGTGTCTTAATGCATCATGTGCTTTTCCTTACACCGCTGAATGTATGTTTTATGCAGCATGTGTTTCCTTCCCTACACCTCTGAATGTTGTGATGCATCATGTGTAATGTTCCTATGCGTATACCCCTAAATGTATGGTGATACTTAGGTGGTTGTTTTCTCCTGGTACAGGTGTTGCTAGTGAGGTCATGGTTCCCTGCGTAATATTCTCCTAAGGTGGTTAGGGTTGCGTAGGTGGTACTTACCTTTTACCAGTAGTTACTGGTTGTGTGCTTTATGTTCTATTTTGTGCTAAAGTGATTATTATTCTATGTAACAAGTGCTAATTCTACCAAGTACTAGTTGTAAAGGTGCATATTCCTGACAGTGGTCCAGGTGGCCCTGTCTTGTACATATCCCCTGTAAATTCTGCCCGTGCCTGTTGGCACATTGTAAAGTGTGTGTTTTTATCTAATGTGTTTTGGTGTAATACAAAGGCTATTTTTATACATAACCTTGTGTGGAGTTTCCTTTGTGGTGGGCCTTGGGTGTTGTTGCTGGGTGCGCGCGCAAACACTTAACCAACATAGCCTCCGAGTTTAGCCTTACTGCTTGCGCCACGTTGCCTAGAGGGTGAGCAGAGGTTATCTTTGGCGTGTAACTCTCTTGCCCCGACTTAGAGTGGTGGTCTCTGACTGACTTTGGTGCAAGCCTTGGCCAGCCAGAGATCCCATTTCTAACAACCAGCGATTGCACCAGGGTTATAAGGTCCTGCTCCGGGAAGAAGCGACGGATTCCCCAAAGAAGGCACAGTTGGTATCGAGCAGACTTTGCAATGGAATTGAAGTGGGAGATTAGATTGAGTATTTTGTTGAGTATGACACCAAGGGATTTTGCGCTGTCGACAATGATGGGTTTATTGTTAAGTAGATTCATCTGATCCATGCATGATTGAACTGGGGGAGGAGAGAGTGAGGAGGAGAAGAGGAGGAATTTACCGATGATTGTTTTGTTTCAAGCACCAAGACTGTGTGCCTGGGAATATATGGGCATATGCATGGAACAAACATGCGTGCACACACAAGTGCACAAGCACGCACCCACACACCCCCGGCCATTAATCGTAAATAAGTGTGTAACTACTATTCTAATTCCACACGCTTTCATACTGGGGTAGGTTATAAAGTGGACTGAGGCAAATATAACTGCACTTTTAGTTTTTGATACACCCACTCAAACAGGGCACAAGTCCTAAAAAAAGAAGTGGGGAGATGCTGTCACCGGAAGTGACATCACAACAGGAAGTGACGTCACGAGAGGTGGCTTGCACCATCGGGCTCATTGCCTCCCCTCGCTCCCCCCCTTAGATGCGATTGCGTCAAAGAAGCCAGCGCGAGTGCAGCGCCATGTGAGCTCTGATCTCGTCCCAGAAAGGGCAAAGAGTGAAGTACAGCTGTTTGGCAGGGGGGACGGCGTCCACCCGGTAAAATAAGTGGGGGGACGCTGTCCACCTCCACCCGCATGGTTCCCCGACTCGAGCCCTTTCTTTTCTCTATAAAGTTTTATAGAGGAAGGAAGGAAGGACATGAATCTATTATCACCAACAGGAAAAGATTACACAACAAGAAAACATGCATAAGTACGGACAAATAATCGCAAAAATCCCAAGCAGATGAATCTAAACGGGAATGTAACAGACTACGGATGGGGTACACACTGCGGAAAAGAAGAGCATAGATCCAAAATTGACATTAAGTAGGATTACTCGTTTGTTTCCCAAACCAGAGAGTCAAGGAGAGTAATACGATAAGCATGAATATAATGGGCTACGAAAGTGGACACACAATGCGGTAAAGAAGGGCAGCATCACATGAGAAGACATTGGTTGTAGGAACAATGAGTTCAAGCAAATGATCCTGGGCCAAGTTAAGGTATCTCTCTTTATCTCACTTGTCACTTGCGCAGTTCACACTTCCGCACGAGCACTGTCGTACACAAGACCCCACGGGCCACACCCACACCCAATGCAAATAATGCCGACACTCTTCTGTACCCATTCCCCCCAAATACAGACTGCTCCCCACAATTCCAAACAATCCCTGTCGTCTCCCCGATTCTTTCTTTTTTAAATTCCTGTCCATGACCCACACAATGGTCCATGAACATTAGCCATTGAGACGTATACAACAGTTTGACATTGAAATCAGAGTGACCCAGTAACCGTCAACAATTTAAAAGCACAAAAGGGTGTTGGGTTAGGCGTAAAGAGGGGACCAGTCCTCACAAAGATAATGTTTGGGTCTGTCAGGGTCTCTCCCTAACTCTCTCTCAATCTTTATTCCTGACTAAAACAATAGAAAAGCCTGCGGCAGAGAAAAAAAAGAAAACAAAAACATTTGTTTTCTGTATACAATGCATGTGTAAGAAAGTAAACATGTCTTCTAATTCAGTGTACTTTTGAGATGTAAAATAGTCCTTCATTCATTGCAACGCAAGCACTTCATAGGAGGTTTTATGATACATCAACCAACCGACAGCATGAGAGAGAGAAATCTTCCTCTGGACAGAGCCAAAGCTCACTCTATGTATGATTTACAGAACAGTTAACAATAGGTCTTACACGCAGTTGCGCCATCAAGCCTTACCTCAAAATTAGACATACATAACTACATGAACTTCACAACAAACACAAAAAGCTGTAGCAAAATTCATTAGATCAAAAGAAGCAATCAACTAGGTAAGGAAACAAAAAGATAAGCTTTTAACTTTTCCCTAAATGTAAATAGTGCTGTACTGCCACAAAGCCCCAAAAGCAAGCCATTGCACTGGATAAAGATTGGGCCAAAGTTTTATGGTGTAGAATTGTAGGCACTTCCGAACTAAGGGTGGCATGTCTACTGAGGGTCGTGAATGCCAAACTTGGGTTCCATCAGGGGCGTTTGGTTTATTCACTTTACATAAAAAAAAAAAAACTGAGAAATTGACTGAAAAAAACAAATGTTTAAGGGAGGTTATAGTTAGGTGAAAATGTCAGTTCTATTCACAGTGTGTAATATTCCATCTAGGACCATTTGATGCACTTCTTTCAGCACAGCCCCGCCTCACCTGCTGTGACTATGTCCCAGGGATGTCTGCCTTTCAGAAGCATAAGCACTCCAGAAAACATCTTGATTTTTCAGATGACCATTGGAGACTGACTCTGCCCAACCCCTCCAAAATTACCTCCTCGTCAGTCTTACTCGCCACATGAGTCACTATGTATGTAATGTCGCGAGGAAGACTGAACTCTGTGTAATGAAGATTACCGGTAAGTAACCAGGGCATTAATTCCTCGAAAGTCTTCCTCGCCACATTACTGACATAGTGACCGAAGTGGCGAGGAAGACTGGACTGAGTAATTAAGATTACCAGTAAGAAACCAGAGCATCTACCTCTGTCTCTTTTTTTCTGCGGAGATAACTAAGGTTAAGTTTAAAATCTCGGCACATGAGGCAAACTAGCTGTGTGCTGCCCGAGGTACTGTACCCTGTTCTAGTCCCTTCCTACCTCTGCTGCCTGAGGAAGATGTTTCACTTTGGCTAAGGTAAACTGACAGCGCCATGTCATCGGGAACACCACGATCCATTACAATGTTTCCTTCTGGGAACTATTCTAATCTAGAACTTCAGTCCAATCTTACTTATTTATTTATTTATATAGCCCAACATTCATCAGTACAAGATACTACAGCGCGAAGGAAAGCACAACCAAGTGAGGAGTTTTGGGAGGGGAGAAGTTCCCCGGCAACCGGTCAGGCCTTAGGGAACAGATGCGTTTAAAATTTTTTTTTAAATACCATGTTGTTGTCGATGAGCTGAAGTTCGAGTGGAAGTTCGTTCCAGAGTGTTGCCGCCAAATGGGAAAAGGAACGACCCCCCATTCTAGACTTCCTGATACGTTTGGTAGTAGCCGGGGCCTGAAGGCGCGACCTCAGGTTCCGAGTGGGTAAATAGAATTTGGCTCTGTCTTGGAGAATTTTGGGTCCTATATGATGTAAGACTTTATGTGCATGACTTTGCAGCTTGAATTTGAACCATTGTCTCACTGGGAGCCAATGAGTATCCTCATACACTCCGATGCTGGGCTATACTTTCTCTTGTCGGTTCGGATGATTTGTACAAGGTGTACATAACATACACGTGTTGAGAAATTGTATCCTATTAGTGGAACATGCACGTCCCACTGACATGGGAGTCATCTGGTAACCGTATTGGATCCTTGGATCTGCAATTAGTGGTGGGATGGAAGTCATATATGATAAATATTTGGCAATTACATATTTTGTCCAGTTTAGTTATGTCAGACGAATAGATGGGTATAGTCACCATGCCTGGATCTGAACTTGCGGATTGCCTGTTGCCACATTTTTCAATGACAAGCGATCAACTCAGAAACCATTCTGCCAGGCCTTACCAGCACTGGATTGGTTATTCTGTAAGCCAGGAAATCCCCTAGGAGGCTGGAAGCCTGGGTGGCTCTTTCTGCCCCCTGGTGTGTAGAGAGGCCCCTAAATTAACTAAAGTCCAACATTCAGTCAAGTTTAGACCATTTAAGAGGAGGCCAGAGTGCTGTTAATTTGCTAATGTTATGTTAATATATTTTATAGCGCACATGATTACCAAAGAGGTGTCTTGGCGCTACTGTCATTGGAACCCTAAAGCATGAGATAAGCAAAAACAAAGGATTTTTCCAGCAGCTCAAAGAACTATTAGACAATGCCTTCCAGAACTTCAATAGATTAGGCTGGCCTCTAAGACAAGTGGGTAAAGAATTCCTCCATTCAGCAGTGGAATAGGAGAAACTTCTTCTTCCCCAATGACATCTTTTTAACCTGGGTACACATACCTGCCTGGCATTGCTAGACTGCAGAGTATCAAAAGGGATGTACCATTTAAAAACAACCTGAAGAAACCGAGGACCTACTTGATGCAGTGCCTCATGGGCCCAGCATGGAGCTTTATATTTGACTCTTGCCCTAATGGGCAGCCAATCAAGATCTTTAATGGTTTTGAGGCTGAGGACAATTTGGGAAGATTATTTAGCATTGTTGTTGCCATGATTTTGAGGGTTTACAATGTGTTGAGAAGGCGTAATGTGGGGCCCACGTAGACAGCATTACAGTAATCTATTTTAGCTATAACAAGAGTTACGAGAACTGTTTTCCTGAGCTCCATCGGAAGGAAAGGCAGGATTTTCTTTAAAAGTTTTAACATGAGGAAACACGATGATGTCACTGAAGGTGTGATTTGAGTTAAAAATGACCCTCAAATTCATTGTTCATTCCTCTAATTATTCACATGACAGAAATTAACTTTATAAACATCATGATTTATTATTGGGCCTGGTGAGGGAGCTGGTCTGGGCATGGCAAACATTTTTTTTTTTTTAACCTTTATTATTACTTCAAGCAAATACAAGTATGGCCCTACAACCATCCCGGCTGGCCGCTAGTCAAGTCGTGAGTACAGCAAATCAATGTGAAAAATTATAGCAGCCCGAGAACCGGGGTCTAACAAGTGTCCAGGATATGATTTGCGTTCAAGCGTACTGGCCAAAATTCAGGATTCATGAAGGTTCTTTTTACAATAAGAAAAACTAAGGATCAATGCCGTACAGTCATACATGGTCCTACAATAACAAGCCTGGATCAGGGAATCCGCAAATAATGCAAATACAATTGAAGTACTGGGGGTAAGGTATACAAGTCAGGATAAACGTGAACACCAACCCGTTTCGTAGCAAAGCTGCACCACCCCCTCAAAACGAAACATACTGTAGGAAACATGAAAAACGACGGCAGAAAAAAGGAAGAAAGACAAAATTGCCACAGAAACAAATAACGGACAAATTAATAGACCCCATCCCCCTACCCCCCACCGTGCACGCCTGCAGAAGGCCACGGCCAACCCCTCCCAGCAGTGTGCCTGTCGCCCTAAATAAGAGACCCGAAATATAGAAAAAGAGGAGAAAGAAGTAAAGAAGAAAAAAAAATGCAGAAGGGCCCTCGATCTTGCCACCCGGCCCCCCCACCCCCGGTAAACATCCTAAAAGCCAAACAGAATAGCCTTGAAAAACATTATCACCAATAGCACCATCAATAAAATCCCCGCCGAGTGTCCCCAAATCACCGTCAGCCATCAATAAGTCCACCGGATCCTAGGCGTTATAACCCCTGGCCTTTTCTATCAGCAGTACCAACATACGTCCACTTATCAGTCGGCATACAGAGCGGCGTGGAGGGTCCAAGCGATCCGGGCAGACCGGGCCATGTTACTACTCCATGGGACTTCAGCAGCCAAAACCCAGCCGAATATGTATGGCGGAAATCCATCTGTGTCGATATCAACACCGAATACATCCTCGAGTCCGAACACAGTCTCACCATCCAAGGAGAGAGAGTCATACCATACGGCAAGCGCTGAGACATCACCGGGGCGGCCCAAGACATAGATCGGCGTTGTTTCCCCATCCGCTGATTAGATATGTGCCCCGACAAGTCACTCACATGTATTACAGTTCTGTCCAAGGCGATCTCATGAGCCGGGTCTTCCGGCGTCGCCACGAAACTAGGCGTAGCTGGAGCACTCTTCATCGACATAGAGGCGGACACGTCGGCGCTTCCTTGAAATCGAACTGTGCCCGTGTGGAACGGCGGGACAACAATGGCGGCCATCCTTCTTCCCAGGACCCAGGCGTTACAGATCAGGGTCACATGTAGGGTCGTTAGAGCAGCCAATATATCTTTGGACGTGGGCTCTCTCTCGTGCCGCCAGACCCCTGAACTCTCCCGCATGGCAACTTGTCCATCCAGATGTGGTCTGCGTAAGAGGGTGGCAGCCGCCATCTTAGCTGATCCGGCCTCGTCCCTCTGGACCTCACCTCGGGACCGTACCCCACACCAGGGCGCAGCAGGAGTCACAGCGCGGACCCAGAAAGTCAAGGCAGGCTTCCCAGCGAAGAGTCACCAAAGGGCTAAACAAAATCGCTGCCGCTCCCCTGGAGCCGCCCGCCGATTCCGGGGGAAGCCCTTAGTTATGCCCAGACACAGAACTGGAAAGGGGGCCAATTATCATGAACTCCCCTCGATCCTGCTTTGCCACGCATCTCCACGAGGCACTCCGCGAGATGGACTGACTTGTCACTGTCACCATCGGCCCATTGAACCTCCGGCGCCCTCCGGCCGACTCCGCACCTCCACCGGTGGCCGCTGTTGTCACAGTCGCAGCCGGCTGCTCTCCTCACTCGACACCCCGGTCCCAGCTCCGTGAGGGCCGCAAAACAGTCGGGGACATTTCTTCGGATCTGCCGCATGTAGAAGCACCAGGAGCAAACGGTCATTAAAAGATTTCCTTCGTCTAGTTAAATATGCCTTCACGTCTCAGGATAATTGCCAGGATGTATGTGCGGGGGGAGAGGGTTCACGGAGCCGAGCGTCTATGCGGCCATCTCGGTTGCTAGCTTGGCTCCTCCTCCATGGCAAACATTTTTAACCTGCTCTTGTCACCCTGGCCGCAGCGCCACACCTCTCCCACTACTCCTTCTGTTTTAGAGAAGGGGCTAGAGCTCTCCTTCTATCCAGCAATTAGGGAGAGCCCAGAATTAAAGTCGGCACACCCATTGGGGCATTTGGCTATTGCCCCCTTCCTTATTTTGCTCAGTTAGTCTGAAAGTCTGAAGCTGTGCATGACAGCTTCGTATTCTCAGAGTGACAGTCAAAATTAGATCTATTGGCTTGGTCCATTTTTTTAAAAATGTTGCACAGCAGTGGAAGCTGCTGTGCAACCTGGCTTGACGTCAAGAAAAATAAAAGCACTATAAAACTGTCCAGGGTTGGCCTGTTCAGAGCACTTTTGTTTTTCAAGCAAAGGAAAAAACAAAAGCGGGGAAAGCAACAGAAGGGAGGTGCAGGGAAGTAGGGCGGGAGCAGCAACAGAGGGAGAGGGGAAAAGTAACCTGAGGGAGGGACGGGAAGGAGGGAGGAAATACCAGAATTGGGAACACAACACAGATGAAGGATAGGTGGGAGGGGAAATAAGAAATAGTACTTCAGTCACAGCGCAAGCAGCAGCCGGTTATGTTATGTTATGTTAAAAATAATTTATTAAGCGCACTGCCACCGATTGGTTTCCTGGTGCTGATAAAAGACAGAGAGCGAAGCCTGAGGTCATGGAGTATGCTGGGATTATTGATATGCTTGTCTGAAGAGCCAGGTCTTTAATGCTTTCCTAAATGACATGAGATCCGGACAAGTCCGGATCTCAAGGGGGAAGGTGTTTCACAGACGGGGTGCCAAAACAGCAAATCTGCAGCCCCCAGCACGCTTGCGTTTAAAAGCAGATATCTGGAGGCGGGCCAGATGGGCTGAGCACAGATTGCGGGAAGGAATATGTTTCGTGATGAGTTTAGCAATAAATTTAGGACTTTTGCAGTGGAGGGTTTTAAAAATCATGCATCCAGTTTTGAAGGAGCAACGTTCGGTCGTGGAAGCTAGTGGTGGTTCCTAAGCAATGGAGTGGCTGATTGCCATCTTGGTTGCGCCGTAATCAATCTAGCCGCGTAGTTCTGCACCATTTGAAGGCGCCTCAACAGATAGAGGGGTAGGCCTAAATAGATGGAGTTTGCATAATCCAGGTGGGAGAGCACCGTGGCGATCACCACCTGGATGATAGCATCTGGGGTGAAAAAGCGTCGCACCTTCCGGATTTTTCTGAGCTTGAAAAAGCACTTGGAGCCCACCTGACCCACTTGCGCTTTAGTGAGAGATCACTATTCAGGGTGACTCCAAGTGTCTTTGCTGAAGAGAAGGGGATAGAGGCTTGGCCCATGTCTGATGGCCAATAGTGGGGCCCCAATGTTTAGCACTGTCTCCTGTAAGCACTAGCTCAGTTTTTCCGGGGTTTAGTTTTAAATGGTTTTGGTTCATCCATGCTTGGGTGAACCTCATAGTGGACTGAAAGTGGGAAATGGAAGATTCAGAGTTATCGATGGTAAAGATCAATTGCAGGTCGTCTGCATAATTGTACACCGTCACCTGTTTATCTCTTAGGGCCTGGGTTAGAGGGATAATATAGAGATTAAACAGGTGGGGTGACAGCGAGGAGCCCTGTGGTACTCCGCATGTGATGGTCTGTTTAAGGCGAACTGCCTGGAATCGGTTCTCTAAGAAGGACTTCAGCCAGCAGGCAGCTATGCCCCCAATGCCGGCCCGGTTGACAAGGTCGATCAGGATGTTATGGTCGACCGTATCAAACGCGGCCGATAAATCAAGCAGCACCAAGGCCTGGGGGGATCGTCTGTCAGCGCAATCCCAGAGAGTATCTAGAACCGTGACTACTGCTGCCTCTGTTGAGTGGGCAGGGCGAAACCCTGCCTGATGGGGTTCCAGGCAGTTTGATACTCCAAAAAATTGGACAGGTATCTCGCTACGTGGGACTCCATTACTTTTGCTAAGAAGGGAAGCAGAGAGATAGGGCGATAATTTGCCATGCAAGTTGGATCGGCCCCAAGTTTCTTCAGGAGCGGTATGACCGTCGCTTCCTTAAATGCAAGGGGCACTAGACCCGAAGTGAGAAAGTCATTCAGCAGAGTATAGGCCGGGGTCGGGAGAGCGGAAAAGCACTCTTTAAGAATGTAAGGGGGGGGCATTTGTCCGAGGAGGCACCAGATTTAACTCTTACTAGCAGCTCCTGAAATTGCTCTGGGGTAATAGTGGGAAAACTATTAAGTGAGATGGTGTTGGTAATGATATGAGTTTCAGAGGAGGTATTAGTAAGGGATTTTGGAATACTATCTTTGATGTCTGCAATTTTATCGATAAAATAGACATTAAGTGCATCACAAAAGGTCTGGGTTGGAGTCATACTAGGACGAACACTGTCTAAGTTAGTCAGCTCATTCAGGATAGAAAAGATGTCTTTAGGTCTATCTGGCGAGTTGAGGATGTGGGAGGAAAAGTATGCAGCTTTTGTGGAAAGGATGGCCTTCATAAAGTCTTTCCTGGCCGTGATAAATGTGGATTTTAGATCAGGGGAATAGCTACGACACCATTGTCACTCCAGTTGGCACAAGGACAGTTTCTTTCCTTTTAGTTCTTACGAAAACCATCGTTGGGCGTCTGCGCGCCGAGCCAACTTGATTTTCTTATAAGGTACATGAATATCGCTTGCTGCTTGAAGCCAACCAGCAAGGTTGGATTCGGATAGATTAATATCAGGGTGAGGAAGTGGAACAGTGGTAGCTAATGTATGTAGAAACTCGGAAGGTGCGACGCTTTTTCACCCCAGATGCTATCTAATGTATTCCATTTCCTTGCTCTACCACCAGCTGGCGTGGCGATTGTCTTAATGGGGAACAAGTAAGCTTAAATTTGAGAAGAAAGTGGTCCGACCAAAGGCAAGGAAAAGTTGGCGGAATTGTGGTTAAGGAGAAGTTGGACCAAATCTGGTCCTAAATATGTCCTTTGCAATGGGTTGGCGAGGGCAATTGTTGTGAAAAATTCAAGTTCGTAAGAAGCTCTGTGAGCTCACTTGAATGGGGTCCTTCCAAGGGGTCATTAAACCAATAATTAAAATCACCTACCAGAAAAATCCTGGCATGTTTCGTAGCCAAAATAGCAATCTGCACACTTAACGTAAGAGGGAAGGATGGCATGGAATTAGGGGGGTCTGTACAGAAGTACACAAGAAATGGTAGTATAAAGGGTTTCAAATTTTAGTACTAAATTTTCCGTGTCCAGTAAATTGAGGCATTTGAGGGTGGTAACTTTTAAGGTAGAATGAATAATTGCTGCAACCCCCCGCCAGATTTGCCTGACACACGGTCCGCGTGTATAATTTAGTAATTCGGTGGGAGTGCTGCTGTTATATCAGGGGCAGAGTCTGGGGTCAGCCAGGTCTCAGTTAATAGAAGAATATCAGGATTATCAGTAACCAACAATAAGAAAATGTCCTGCTGATGTTTCACGAGGGAGTGGGCGTTTAAATAAAAAATGGTCAAGGAGTGTGGGTAGCTGCAGGCTCCACCTGGCTGTAGGGGCCAATGCACGGTGTAATAGGGATTTCTCCGAGGGTAGTGCAGTCTGCCAAGATCCCTTGTCTCCTAAGCCTGCTGCACGTATCCCTTGAAATGTGACCATGGCCTTAATTGTAATTCAGAAGGTCATTACGGGAGTATGAGATCAGACGGGCAGCATGCCCTGCCCCGGGTCCCATCTGGTCGCGGACGGGCGCAGACGGGCTCGCCTTTGGTGCGCCGCCGGCGTGCCCGCTGCGCTCGTCCGCTGCGCTTCCGATACGGGGGAACCATTTTATGCCTTTGAGGGCGGGAGGGGCTGAGCACTAGACCGCTCGCCTGCTCCTCACCTCACCCAAGATGGCGCCTGAAATGCTAGACCCCAAGCAGCACCTAATCGGCTGCAATGGGGAAGAGCACGCTGACAAGGTGGGCAGTTACGATTTAGAGCGGGTAAATGCCAGCGCAAGGAGCGCAATAAGTCAATTTTAAAATTCAGCAATATAATGCAAATACGGTCGCAAGTGCAGTTAAAATGATAATTTGAATATCGTAGGCTCAGCACACGATCACATACAGGTCCTTGCTTCCGCCTCAGGACATCCACGTTCACACTGTCAATCGGTGAACGCGGTGACTGTCAGGGTATTTATGCCTTTGAGGGTGGGAGGGGCCGAGCACTAGACCGCTCGCCTGCTCCTCACCTCACCCAAGATGGCGCCTGAAATGCTAGACCCCAAGCAGCACCTAATCGGCTGCAATGGGGAAGAGCACGCTGACAAGGTGGGCAGTTACGATTTAGAGCGGGTAAATGCCAGCGCAAGGAGCGCAATAAGTCAATTTTAAAATTCAGCAATATAATGCAAATACGGTCGCAAGTGCAGTTAAAATGATAATTTGAATATCGTAGGCTCAGCACACGATCACATACAGGTCCTGGCTTCCGCCTCAGGACATCCACGTTCACACTGTCAATCGGTGAACGCGGTGACTATCAGGGTATTTATGCCTTTGAGGGCGGGAGGAACCGAGCACTAGACCGCTTGCCTGCTCCTCACCTCACCCAAGATGGCGCCTGAAATGCTAGATCCCAGGCAGCACCTAATCGGCTACAATGGGGAAGAGCACGCTGACAAGGTGGGCAGTTAGGATTTAGAGCGGGCAAATGCCAATGCAAGGAGCGCAATAAGTCAATTTTAAAATTCAGCAATATAATGCAAATACGGTCGCAAGTGCAGTTAAAATTATAATTAGAATATCGTAGGCTCAGCACACGCTCACATATAGGTCCCGGCTTCCGACTCAGGACATCCATGTTCACACTGTCAACCGGTCACTAATTGAAGTTTAATTAATCTGTGCATTGTCCATGCTCCACAGAAAGGAACAGAAGTGACACTTGGCCTACACTGGTCAATTTGGAGGAAGCAAAGAAGAGCGACACTGAAGCCAAAAAATGGTAAACAATGGGCGGTTCTAAGTCCTTTATTGTAAACAATACATCTCACAAGAGAGAGCACATGCAGCGCATGCTAGACCTAAAAGCATATGCAAACTGTGCCTGGCAACCTGGACCAGCTCTCCTTGTTGATCAATACATGTACAGTTTGTGTGTACTTTTCCTTTGTCAATGAGAGAGTTTGAAGCTGCTTAGACTCTCGGACTGAAAGAGTAAAAGGCAAACACACACTGCTCATGTCTTGGATTTAAAGGAGCCCTCGTCCAGTCTATGCTCTGGCAGGCAGTGTTGTTTGAGTAGAGATAGGCTTGCAAGCCGGCCTTACAGCTCTCAAACACAGAGTTTGTCCTTTACCCACCCTGCACTTTGGGACTGAGCAGCTCAGAGTCGAACCTACCACCTTTAAATATCTGGGTGTTGAGTTCAATAGGCAAACACGCGACACACTGGATGGGAATCTAATCCATGCTATTAATTCATTAACGTCACAGGTGGCCTTTTCGACGAAACTACCACTGTCCACGGCTGGACGTCTTGCAATAGGGAAAATCATGATGTTGCCAAGGCTCCCATATTTCTATGTTAATCTCCCAGTGGTGGTTGCCAGCATGGGACCCTGTTGGTAACACTGATAGGGGGGACCGGACGTTACAGGATTAGCCTCACTAAATTGCAACTGCCCACATCCAATGGGGTAGGCCCCGGATTTCAAGGCATACTGCATTGTTAGCCAACTGCACTGGCTGGCATATTGGCTTGCTGGGTATACCCTATCTGAAATTGGGTATACACCTGCACAGTTGCAGCTTGGGACACTGCAGACACTGCTTTCCCCAAAACCCGGGAGACTGAGGGATTTCCAGGTGTTGCTCCAAGTAGCACTTCATTACTGGAAGCTTGCGTTAAGAATAAGGTACACCAACACACCCACTCCGTATACCCCGAACATTCCCCTGTGTAGTCTCCCAACACCACAGGGCCCTTTATCTGCTCACAGGCTGGAGCCGTGGGAGGAGGGGGGAATCACTCCGTGGTCTCCTTATTCTCTGAAATAAATGCTAAATTGGTAAGCACTTATAGGGTGAAACAGAAAGCCCTATTCAGCCTGCATGGTTTGATTCTCAAAATCCCTGTAACTACTAGGGCCACACCTCTTATTGGCTCACCAAGATGAGTTTAGTCACTGTTGTGTTACAGGTCAGACCATACCTTAAAAAAATGATAATAGCTGTGTACAGATTCACCCACATAGAAAAAATATGTGAGAAAGCAAGGAAAGTACCTCACGGACGTGACACCAGAGGGGCTTCACGGTTTGTTAATCACCGGTATACCCACTTATCATCATCGGTTACTTTCCTTGCTGAGAGGATGAAACGTGTGCAGAGGATATGTGCACAAGTGAGAATAGATAAAGACAAACAAGGAGTGTACAGATACACTGCCTAGAGACGTCAGAAGCGCCGGAGGGACCCGGCAGCGGTTACTCACATCTAGGAGTTTCCACAACGGACACGTGATCTTCGACACGTTGTATTTGATGCTCGATGGTACGACCACCACAGTCGAGCATAAGGTCCTCACGACAAAAAACGGAGGATTGAGAATAGAGACCCAACTGTGTGCCCTGACGAAGTTGCCAATGACAAGGCAATGAAACATGTCGGTCCAGTTATAAAAATCAATGGTATTGACTTAACCATTTTTTAATGGTGGAGTTTGGCAGCATCAGAATAAAATCGACTCAGCCAGCCAAACCTCACTTGCTTTTTATTTGTTGGTTGTTGGGTGTAGGTACTTGTTATTCTTTTCTAAGCACTTTTTTCTGTCCTACTAGGCAGTGTATCTGTACACTCCTTGTTTGTCTTTATCTATTCTCACTTGTGCACATCTCCTCTGCACACGTTTCATCCTCTCAGCAAGGAAAGTAACCGATGATGATAAGTGGGTATACCGGTGATTAACAAACCGGGAACCCCCTCGGGTGTCATGTCCATGAGGTACTTTCCTTGCTTTCTCACATATTTTTTCTATGTGGGTGAATCTGTACACAGCTATTATCAATTTTTTAAGGTATGGTCTGACCTGTAACACAACAGTGACTAAACTCGTCTTGGTGAGCCAATAGGAGGTGTGGCCCTAGTAGTTACAGGGAATTTGAGAATCAAACCATGCAGGCTGAATAGGGCTTTCTGTTTCATATTTGCTGAGTGGGGGGCTGCCCTATATTGCCTTTCTTCCCCCTGTCATCCCTATTTGAATGAAAGCACTTATAGGGTACCTGCTATACTATTTCTGACTCACGCTAGCATTCTACATTGTATCCATGGGTATTGGTTGGTTAAATAGTGTGAGCTTCCAACCTTCCAATTATTGCAGGCACTGCACATAATGGGTCAAGAGAGCCATTTGGTCAGATAGCGATACAGGGGACTAAGAGGGCATTTAGAAGTCTCACTATCGCCCCACCGTAAAAAAATGGGTGGCAGATATAATACTTGCGCTCACAGACAAGGAATGGGACGTAGTCCTGGAATATCCTAAACGTGTATCCCGAAATGTTCGATACAAATTTATTCAGCTGGCCCTTTTACATAGAGCATATCTGACGCCATATAAGGTCCACTAGCCTCCTCTAATTGCCCTTGCTGCCACCTGCCGAAGCAGAGTTGCTTCATATGTTATGGTCCTGCCCGTCCACTCAGGTGTATCAGCGAGAAGTAACTGACAGTTTAACCCAGTTGTCCGAAGGACACATGTGGTTCACTGTAGCAATATGCTTGCTAGGACTATCCCCCCCTACCACCGCCAGCCAAAGTGTTACGCCGATTCACTGATCTCTCCCTAATATTTGCCAAAAGACTGCTCACACAGCATTGGAAAGCTCATGCAGCCCCAGAAAGGGAGCCTGGGGGAAAGAAGTAATACGATGAGCCAAGATAGAATGAGAAGCTCACCAAAGAGACTATAGAGGGCTTCGCAAGAAACCAACCTCACTGGATTCCAATCTCAATTGATGGAACAATTCAATAGTAATGTCTCTGATACTTAATGCAAATACGGCCTGAACCACCACAAATGTCTAGCTAAATGCACTTGAATGCAATGTACTAGGAGAAGTAATGATGCCACTGTTGATGTTTTTCCTCCCTTATTTTGTCCCCCCCCCTCCCTCCCCTACCCTTCCTTTTCCCCCTCTCCCTCCCTTCCCCTTCTCTCCCCTTTCCCCCACTCCCACCCGTGTACCTTACAGCCCATCCCCGCATTTTCCAGTGTGGATTGTCCTGACCAGACTTTTCAAGCAAGGTTTTATCAGGAATGTTATAATTAGAGTTGGGAGGGGGAAGAGCTGAGCTTTCTGCTACAAGCTGTTATGAGTTATTTCAAAATAATAACCGCAGCAATATGTGCTCCTAGATGCAGGCTTCATGGTGTCAAGATTATAGTATAGTATATGCAAAATGTTAAATTGTCCTGCCATCCACAATCCATGATGTTTGTACGATACAATTACAATTTTGTTATTACCCCTGAAGAATATGTAATACATAATAAAAACAATACAAATGTGTGTTAATAAAACTCTGAGATGCAGCACTGCTTTATGGGAATACAATACCTTTTTCATTACAATGAAGGGCCTTCTCCATCGCTTGTTAGATTGTAAATATCAGAGGAAGAGACCGACCTGCAATATCTTCAAAGTAGTGATAACTAGTACAGCGAAGAAGATATGTAAGTGTTGTAAATTACACAGGCACAAAGTGTGAAGTGAGAGTTACTTATTAACTGAGCTATAAACACTAACAAAGCACTCCAACACCTTTCGCTCTCTGATTACACTGTCGCGGCTCAGTATGAAGAGGGGGAGGGAGGCTATCCTGCCCTCTCCATGATTTGAGTGTGCAGTGTGACATTGCGTAATGTAATTGCTATCTTTGGCCTAATAAAAAACAGTCCATCTGTAGTAGGGCCCTGGCTTCACCTCCTGGTGCAAGCCAGGCTGAGTTTTATTGCAGGCATGGAGGGAGGGATGGTCTCGGCCGCAGCTCCGGCCTCATAGAGTGCCCCTCCTATTACTAGTGAGCAAGAGGCGCTGAAGTGGTGCTATTGGTTGTGGTGGTATTGGTATAGGTGTTGGTGGTATTGGCATTGGTGGTGGTGGTATTGCTATTGGTGGTTTTGCTATTGGTGGTGGTGGTATTGGTGGTGATGGTGGCATTGGTGGTATTGGTGGTGGTGCTATTGGTGGAGGTGGAGGTGGTATTGGTGGTGGTAGTGGTGGTGTTACTAGTGGTCATATTAGTGGTGGTAATGGTGGTAGTGGTGGTATTGGCAGTGGTATTGGTTGTGGTGGTATTAGGGGTGGTGGTGGTATTGGTGGTATTGCAGGAGGTGGTATTGGTAATGGTGGTGGTATTGGTATTGCTGTTGGTATTGGTATTGGCAATGGTGGTATTGGATTGGTGGGGGTGGTATTGGTGGGATTTGTGTTGGTTTTATTGATGGTGGTATTGGTGGTGGTGGTATTGGTGGTACTGGTGGTGGTGGTGGTACTGATATTGGAGGTTGTACTGGTATTGGTGGTGGTGGTATTGCTATTGGTGGTTGTGGTATTGGTGGTGGTGGTACTGGTATTGGTGGTGGTATTGGTATTGGTGGTGGTGGAATTTATGGTGGTATTGTTGGTGGTGGTATTGGCAGTAGTGGTATTGGTATTGGTGATGGTATTGGTGGTGATATTGGTATTGGTGGTGGTATTGGTGGTGGTAGTATTGGTGGTGGTATTGGTGGTGGTATTGGAGGTGGTATTGGTGGTGGTGGTATTAGTGGTGACGGTATCGGTGGTGGTAGTGGTTTTGGTGGTGGTGGAATTGATGGTGGCATTGGTGGTGGTGGTGGTATTGGCAGTGGTGATATTGGTATTAGTGATGGTACTGGTGGTGGTATTGGTACTGGTGGTGGTATTAGTGCTGGTATTAGTGGTGGTAGTATTGGTGGTGGTATTGGTGGTGGTATTTGTGGTGGTGGTATCGGTGGTGGTATTGGTGGTGCTGTTGGTGGTATTGGTGGTGGTGGTATTGGTGTTGGTGGTATTGGTGGGGATGGTGATGGTATTGGTGGTGGTAGTGGTGCTGGTGGTTGTGGTGTTACTAGTGGTCGTATTAGTGGTGGTATTGTGGTAGTGGTGGTATTGGTGGTGGTGGTATTGGCAGTGGTATTGGTGGTGGTGGTATTAGGGGTGGTGGTGGTATTGGTGGTATTGCAGGTGGTGGTATTGGTGGTGGTATTGGTGGTGGTATTGGTATTGGTATTAGCGGTGGTGGTATTGGATTGGTGGTGGTGGTATTAGTGGGTTTTGTGTTGGTATTATTGGTGGTGGTGGTGGTGGTGGTATTGGTGGTATTGATGGTTGTGGTGGTATTGGTGGTGGTAGTGGTGGAGATGGTGGTATTGGTGGTGGTGCTGGTATTAGTGGTGGTACTGGTGATGGTATTGGTGGTAGTGGTAGTATTGGTGGTGGCATTGGTGGGGTGGTATTAGTGGTGGTGGTGAAATTGGTGGTATTGGTGGTGGTTTGGGCAGTGATATTGGTATTGGCAGTGGTGGTATTTGAGTGGTTGTGGTATTGGTGGTGGTGATGGTATTGGTGGTGGTTTTGAGGTGGTGGTATTGGTGGTGGTATGGATGATAGTGGTGGCATTGGTAGTGGTGGTATTGGTGGTATTGGTGGTGGTGGGGGTATTGGTGGTGGTATTGGTGCTTGTGATATTGGTGGTGGTGGTGGTATTGGTGGTTGTGGTATTAGTGATGGTATTTGTAGTGGTAATGGTGGTGGTCGGCATTGGTGGTGGTATTGGTGGTGCTATTGGTGGTATGGGGGTGGTGGTATTGGTGGTAGTGGTATTGGTGGAATTGGTGGTGGTGGTGGTATTAGTGGTGGTGGTATTGATGATGATATTGGTGGTGGTGGTATTGGTGGTGTTGGTATTGGTGGTGGTACTGGTGGTGGTATTGTTGGTTGTGTTATTGGTGGTGGCATTGGTGGTGGTGGTATTGGTGGTGGTGATATTGGTGGTGGTATTGGTGGTGGTGGTGGTATTGGCGGTGGTGGTATTGGTGGTGGTAGTGATGGTGGTGGTACTGGTGGTGGCATTGGTGGTGGTGGTGTTGGTGGTAGTGGTATTGGTGGTGGTGGTATTGGTTCTGGTATTGGTGGTGGTATTGGCAGTGGTGGTGGTGGTATTGGTGGTGGTATTGATGGGGGTGGTACTGGTGGTAGTATTGGGTGTTGTTGGTGTTGTTGGTGGTGTTGTTGAAAACAACCCATCAGGTGGCTTTAGTACCGATGACAGATGGGCTGTTGTCAGCTTCAGCCCATTAGTGCACGATTATATGCTACCTTGAATTCACCTGACTTAATTTGCTAACTATTTGTAAATCCATTTTACTTAGGAGAAGCTTCTCTCCCATACTCTTCGACAGCAGTCTCGTGGCGTAAGCAGAGCACGCGCGTTGCAGCTAGGCTCAACGTAAAAACGACCCCCACTGCTCCAAAACCAGCACCCACCCTTAACGCCTGCAGCCCACTATGGGCAGTCCGGCCCTGTTTATGAGCCGGGACACTCTATTGAACTCTGCTTTCAATGGTTTGAGATTGTAAAGTGAATTTTTCCATCAGCGCCTCCAGGGCTTGCTCATTTCTAGCATTTGGATGAATATCTGGATGGAAAGGACAGCAAAGAAAACTGAAAATTAGTGAACTTTGGAAGCAAAGAAAGATGGCGCACTGATTTTGTAATATATTATGCCTTGTGAAATTACACACTACTATGTTCCTCAACTGTCTACTAGGCATATAACTTTTTGTCACTAAACGGCTAGAGCGGCCGGCTTTGAAGCTGGGGAACCAGATTCAAGCCTGACGGGAGGCTCAAACATCCTGCGATTCTGGGCAAATCACTTAAACTGCCATGCCTTAAAAATGAATGCCTCCTTGTGTAATGCAACTGATGCTCATGTAAAGTGCTCTAATACCTTCGGGTCGAGTTTGCACTATATAAAAATGCAAAAAAATTGCTTTTTACAGAAATGATGATGAACAACGGATTGTTCTAATACTAATTTTTTTCTTCCAGAAAGTCAGGTTTTCTGGGCTGACGTTGACAGTGCTGAAATATTTCTTCAGTGTCATTTCAAACGTGTAACGTTTTAGGCACCTTTTGTTAAAAATTGTGTTGTCAACCTCAAAATTTTGCTCAATATTTCTTTCAAAAGCTCCAAACTAGCTGAGAGGAAGTCAGGCTTTTTGATTTTGTTACTGGCTTGACACAATATGGGGGTAGGTCTGTACGCTCCCCTACTTTTAAAGCTCACTAGCTTCTCTTAGGGTACTGCGAGAGTTCTCCGGATGTTGGAAAGCTATGTCTGTTGCAGGTGAGATATGATACATCATATAAAAGCTCAGAAAATCTCCCCATACCAGGATGTCAGTGCACTGTAAGTCAAAATATAAGATCCATGTAAGATGTGGAAGCCTGAGTAGTAAAATACTCAATGTACGGACCTTTTGAGGTCTACCATGAAAGCCCCTTTTGCTCCACTTGAGCACAGGCTATCAGACAGACACTGTGAGCTTGAATAGAATCTTGGCAGACCGGTTTGTTCTGCCACAAACGCGACGGATATCCCGTCCGCCAAATTACAATTCCATAATATTCGATTGAACTTGTAATACAGTGTACAGGACATACGTCACGTTTATGGCGGAGTATCCCATCCGCCAAGATCGTAATCAGGCCCAGTGTTTTTTTTCCTGGGATAAATATTGGTGCAGAGCAAAATGTGCCCATCCTTTACATGTCACAAATGTGTTACAATTTCATAACAAGATACATGACATGAATATGGATTTAGCACTCAATTCTTTTATGGTCTAACAATATTAAAATTAGTGTTTCATTTTGACCTTATTACAAAAGTGCATTTACTGTAGGACTAATGAATGTACTCAAACTTTGGGGCAGATTACTCTGCGGCATGTAGGGCCACATCGTAATGGGCCATGCGGTTTCCTTTCCGACCGCCTCATTATGATGGAGGCGGTCAGAAGGTAAACCAGCCAATCATATCAGTTAGCTTCCGACGGGCTCGGAGAGCCCATCAGCCAGTCGGAATGCAGCCAGTAATCTCAAGGGCGGGCCTTTTTGCCATTGAGATTACAATGCACGGTTTCCGACATGGTTTCCATGCTGGCCTGTCCAACATGGAAACCATGTCAGGAAGCATGTTTGGGGGTCGGAGCAGGGCCCCCTTCGGTGCATGGCCTCCGGTAGGAGGCCCAGGGGACACCTATGGTGCCCCCTCATTGATCCATGCACCTTGTGGCAGGCACCTTGAGGTGCCTGCCACGGGGTGCAGGAAGAACCACACCTCCCATTTCACTATGGGAGCATGCATTACAGCCATTTTATACCCATAATACATGCTCCCATAAACAGTGTTTGGTCTCATCCTAATGAGGTGGTCGGGACTGCAAACCGGGTGACGGTCGGTCTCAGGACTGAGTCGGTGTCGGGCACAACCAATTCCGCTCAACATTGAACTCAGGCCCTATGGGCCTCATTTATGAGGCTGTGCGTCACTTTTACGCTGCCGGTACGTCACTTTTTGTGACGCACCAGTGGTCTAAAAAATGTGCCGTGTTGCGCCATATTTACAAAGTGACGCATCTAGGTAGATGCGTCACTTTGTAAACCCCTGCGCCACCTTATATCTGCGCCAGGTATAATGTATGCAAGGGAGGCGTATTTACGCAAGGAAGGGTCGTAGAAGTCACGCAGTGAAATCTATGAGATTTCACTGCGTCACTTTTAGGATGCTGTTGCATCAAAATCTTGCGCCTGCCTCACAGCAGGTGTAAAACTGATGCAGGCCCTTTCACATGGGGCTTGCTCATGTGAAACGACGCATTGCTGGAGTTGCGTCACTTTTGTGACACACTCCAGCAATGTGTCACTTTTACGCTTACAGATACCTCAGGAATACTGACGTATCTGTAACTCCTTGCGACATGATGCGTCATACTGTAAATATGACGCATTAGGGATGTCGCAAGGAGTGCGCACTGAGAAGTGACGCATCGCTGCTTTCACGCAGCGATGCGTCATTTCTCATAAATGAGGCCCTATGTGTTTAGCGGCATTTAATGAGAAATGAATAACCCACCCATGTTTAGTAGATGTGTATTCACATAAAGATGAAATTTGAATGTTTATAATGTGTGCCTTCATCCCTTGAATCATGTTTACTGTTAAGATAATTAAATAGAATTCATCCTCAAATATGTAGAATGTGATTACACTTGAAACGATAAAGGCTTTTTGGAATGTGTGCATTAAATTTCATATAATTCTTTCGAATTTAGTTCTTAGCCATACTGACACGTGATTATTCAAAGGATTTATTGTATGCTTTATGTAATGTAAACCCAATGCACTAATCATTCATATTCATTAGTGTTTAAATGTGCACTCTTGCTAATACTTTAAGTTGACAATTTAACCTATAATTCTTCATACTGCGTAAATGATGGTTTTTAGTGTCTGTTGTACAACATAAGAAACACAGGGGGTCTACCAGCTAACTATTAAAGCTACACTGTCAAAACTGAGTCGACTAGATCTCAGAGTGTATACATCACAAAAACAGTGTATTTGTGAAGAGGAAAATTAAGAGGAATGGACTCAACATGCATAGAAGAGACCGATACATTACAGAGTATTCATGAATGGCCAACCAGTCCAAAACCAATGATATAGGGTTTCCATCAAAAGAGACTTAATGATCAGTCATATCATCTGGCCAAACCCTGGTGTGTGGAAGGCTGGTCCCCTGATCATAGGGACCGAACCGCACATTGTTGATGTTTTGGGATTTGGTCCACCAACATAAATGAAACATCCATAATGACTGATCTTTGATGGTAGAAAAGACATGGGACCTCCTTCCTGTGGTTGGGCATCATCCGTGTGGCCCGTGCTCGGTATGTCCACAGACCAAACATACAAGGGAGATTGACATAGGGACTAATAGACCTTGGTTGCAGGACAACTTCAGTAACTGTAATAGCACCAACTTAATTTACATGCTGACATGCCCTTGTTCAAAACGGTATGTAGGAATGACCACTCGGCGTGTTCGGACAAGAATGCTGGAACATAAGAGCTCATTCTGCTGCAAGAAAAGCCACACTAGGCTCACCAGACATTTCTTGGAACAGGCACACCATGAAACGGATTTTCAATGGACTGTGTTGGAAAAGCCGTACATACCTAGCCATATAAGCGATGTGTCTGGTTACCTTTTCAGAAAGGAACAGCAATGGATCTATAAGCTTCAGCCGGACAAAAGGGGATTAAATGACGAGATTCCTTGGACCCTGTTATAATAATCTATCCTTATATAACAGTGGTTATCACTTGTCAGCACTACTAGAATAGGCATATGAAAATGATGAGACTCGATGGACCGTACTATATGGTTCCATCCCCACACAGTAGTGTTTCCATCCCTATACAGTAGTGGTTACAGATAGCCCTACCTGATCCAATATGGGTTAATTCACATACACCAAGCTATTTATATTGAGAAGTTCGGAAGGAACACTGTGTACAGTACATGAGATACAACGCATTGCACTAATTTAGCCTTTGAGGTGACTCTGCTACCGTCTTTGTTCAAATAAGAATGCCTGAGGTAACACCGGCTATTTGAATGTCCTACACCATCTCTCAACCTTTGTTTATTATACCTCCTATTTTGTATTATTTACTCTTCACAGGGATGGATGTGTTTGCTGTGTCGTATATTGCAATTTGGCTGTGTGTAGTTGGCCAGCCGAGCAGTCATACTCTTTATTTTAGCCATAGATTTTGCAACCATTGCGTGAGGTTCGCGATGTTAAGGACTACAAACATGGCCGGAGTGACGTCATCCGGTAGTTCATTAGCGCGAGATCTCGCGAGATCTCGCTAGCGTAGGAGCTTATCGGCTGTAGTCTCTGTTCCTCAACTTTAAGGTCTAGCTGACAGTGTTGAGGACCGGAGAGCCAGAAATTTGACACATACGGGGCCCTTTACCTTTTTGGTCTATTCAAACCAACACCCGGGCATACTCTTCCAAGGGCGATTATGATCAAACTACCAAAATGGCTGTGATGATGCTGTTTGGTAGTTTTAGACGCGTTTTCACGCGTTGTTTCGAGCGCAAGGTAGTGCGCCGGACACTTGAAGAAATACAGAAGATTACAAGTTCTTCTTACATGTTTAGATCAAGGAATGTGCTGTCCTGCACATTGTGGTAATGCTTAAGTGAGTTCAAGACATTGCACAATGTATTTAATCTTAAGCAAGCAGCAGACTAGTTAGGCGTAGGGTTATCATACAACACATCACCCTCTACAGCCTACTTATACTCAGTCCACACACTGGTCGGTGCCTCCCCCAAGCCTCAGATGGAAGCTTGAGGCACCGACGGATAGGTGAGTGAACATGAGAGCACTGACTGCCATTACACTATATGGTTGTTTTTGTAATGTTGTTGTAATGAGTATATACCATCAAAACCATTTTGGAATAAGTGCACTTCTGGTATACATACCAGTTTTTGCCAGAGTCAAATTTTTGGGTTACCAGGGGGCTTGGTTTACTGGGTCTGAAATTGACTTACTTCAGTGTGAGATTCTGGGAAATAGGGCACTATACATAGAAATGAGTCTGATGCATAGTGATAGGCTAAGAGTTCTTAGTTTTATTATGCTACATTCCTCTTTTCTTCCCTATACCAGTGCGGGCCTCCTATACCTGAGCAGAGTCCAGGTGAGGTGAGGTAGTTTCACCCATCATTCAGGGTGAGCATTGAATATGTAATTCTCACACACATTGTTGGTTTATTTGGGTGGACACATGCTACTGGGGATTGATATATCTAATATAATGTTAATTATGTCATGCTTTCCTTCGCAGGATTCACTGTAGCGTAAGTGAGTCAGAGGGTGACAGCTCATGGTTATTACAGGTTGTACCGTATCTAACCATTCTATTTCAGTTATATATATTTATTTTTCAATGGTGAAGGTGGTGATCCTTTTATCTCACTACTAAGAGTGCAACTAGTATAAGAGCAGAGGCCCTGATCAATGCCAAGGGATTGAACACCCACTAGGCAGAAACATGTTGGCCCATTTATAGGCAGATATTTGTTACTGTCTTCTTGCACTGTTCTGTTTTTAATTAGGAGGCATATCATGTCCATAGAATACAGTTGTCAAAAGGAGGGCATTCCATCCTATTTTAAGTCACTTTTTGTTTTGTTGCACCTGTCTTTTCTACCATCAAAGATCAGTCATTATGGATGTTTCATTTATGTTGGTGGACCAAATCCCAAAACATCAACAATGTGCGGTTCGGTCCCTATGATCAGGGGACCAGCCTTCCACACACCAGGGTTTGGCCAGATGATATGACTGATCATTAAGTCTCTTTTGATGGAAACCCTATATCATTGGTTTTGGACTGGTTAGCCATTCATGAATACTCTGTAATGTATCGATCTCTTCTATGCATGTTGAGTCCATTCCTCTTAATTTTCTTCTTCACAAATACACTGTTTTTGTGATGAATACACTCTGAGATCTAGTCGACTCAGTTTTGACAGTGTAGCTTTAATAGTTAGCTGGTAGACCCCCTGTGTTTCTTATGTTGTACATTGAGTTGGAGCTGGGGATAAAACCAGGTGTGGGTCTTTAAACTTCATATCCCTTGGACCCTTTTGAAACTTTTGTTGTATTTACCTTTTAGTGTCTGTTAACATGACATTTATTGCAGGTATTCACACTCATTGTTAGTTGTAGAATTGATACATTACTGTACTAGAGATAGAGAAAGACCGTGACGAAAAACATGGAAGACCAGAGCGTAAATTGAAAGGCCAATCAAGCAATGTTTCAAAATGGCTGGAGCGTGAGAAGAAAATGCCGTTCCATTGTTTGGGGCGGGATATTTGGAAATTGTTGCAATCTAGAATGTGAGAAGTGGAGAAGAACAATAGACCCCTGATGATGTGTGCAAAGTGGTGTTTCCCAAGAAGGCTCTTGTGTGTTATAACCTCGTGGAGACGTTCCCCTAAATGCTTAGAGCACTTTTCTTTTTACTTTGAGAGGTTTATTTTTCTATGTTTTCCTTTAGTCTTTGCTGAGTGTGACTTTATTTCCTGACCAAAGAAGACTCTTGACCAAACTTCTGAAATGGTAACGTCTTCCTACTTTCTTGTTCCTGCCTTTTTCTTTATTTCCTGTACAGAATTTCCCTGATTTTGTTTTTTTTTAAAAAAAATTGAAAACCTTTATTTAAAAACAATGCACACAGCTATTCAGCCTTACATCCCGGAGGCGAGGCAGCAGATTGAAACCAAAGAAACAAAGTGCAGGAATCAGTACATCAGGACGAATGAAGGTTGATTTTCAAGTTTTATGTAACTAATACAGAAGAAAGGGAGAGAAAAGAGAGAAAGCACCGAAACTGGCGCAAAGAAAGAGGCAATAGAATGTGGGGTACAGTGAGGCTTAATGAGGGGGTCAAGTAGGTACAGAGAACACAGATGTGTCCAGCGGAATACAATATTGGAAATGGGGAGGGAGGGAAACACAGGATGGCAACACAAAATTCAACAGTTGGAGCCAAAGGCTAAGGTGATAAATGCTCTTCCTGCGGTGCGGGTTCCGGAGGTACGCAGATGTCCCCCCTGTAGTCATTCCAAGCTCCCCACATTTTCTGCCACTTTTTAGGTTTACCCCTGGCAACATACACAGTCTTTTCCCTGAACATGCACCAGTCCATATTGGCCTTCCACTGTACAACCTTCGGAGCCGTTGTAGCCCCCCACTTCTGTGCGATGTCCCGTTTAGCCACCATGTTACCAAGGGTCACCCATTGGGTCTGGGCCACGTTATGATCTGTCGGACCCCAGACATTTAGAAGGCATCTCCTGGCTTCCGCATGCACTGCCACCCCAGTCACCTCGCTCATAATCGAGTGCACACGCCGCCAGTAGGAAGCTATCACAGGACACTCCCATAGAATGTGCATGAAGGTGGCGAGGGCGCCACAGCCGCGCCTACAAAGGCCATCAACGGAGTAGCCCATGTGCACAAGTCTGGGACCAGTGACATAAACTCTGTGCAAGATTTTGAGCTGCACCAGCCGAAGGCGGGAGGAGATAGCAACCTCCTTAGGGGAGGACACCGCACTCTGCCAATCTTCATCATCAATCTCTATCCCATCTCGCACCCCCTGGTCCCTCACACCCAGGAGGAGATCTGTACGGACGTTGATGAGTTTCTTGTACGACAAGGAAATAGCACTGTCCGGCATGTGGCCGTCCAGCACCCTATCTTCCAAAGGAGAACTGTCGGGAATCGCCTCCCCCTCCGGCCTGGCGGATAGTAATGCGTGTCGCAGCTGAGCATACCGGAAGAATTCCGTTTCACCCAGCTGAAACTCCGCTTGTAACTGTGCGAAAGTTTTAACCTCGCCACGCAGTAACATGTCCTCCACCCTGGAGATGCCAATTAGGTCCCATTTATCAAAGCCCTTGGTATGCCATAAGTTGCCCAGGATGTCCGAATCATACAGTGAGGTCGCCTTCGTCAGTCTATCCTTCCATTCCTGCGCCTTAGTAATCGCCCTCCAAATATGGACCGCAGTTTTCGTTGGACCAGACATCCGCCTGTCGAGTGACCTTGAGTAGAGTGCCCTGTGATACCTCCCTCCGCCCAATAGCCATCGATCCATAGCATACCCCGGGTTGTCCACCGGACCGTATAAACCATGGTTAATGGCCGCCAACTGGGAGGCCCAGTAATACCTTTGCACATCGGGCAATGCTATCCCCCCATCGTACCAGGGTAGCGTGAGCTTCGTAATAGCGATTCGAGGGCGGCCATCCCAAAGCAGAGCGCGTTGAAGACTCTCAATCTCGCCGAAGTATCAAGCTGGGACCGGGTCTTGAGTATTTTGCAGGGCATAGAGAAACCTGGGCAAGGACATCATTTTAAAAAACGCCGCGCGCCCAAGCAGGGAGAGTGGGAGTTTACGCCACCCCTCTACATCACACCGAAGGCGGAGAAGAGGGGGAAGCAAGTTGTGTTCATAGCGCGCTTTGGGGTTAGTGGAGATATAAATCCCCAGGTACTTGAAGCCCTGGTTCGCCACCTGTATGCCACAACCCCTCGGAAGGCGAGGCGTTCCCCCTTTCTGGACGTACAAGTATGACTTGGACCAGTTAATCACTAGGCCGGAGTACCGACCGAAATGTCTCAATACGTCACAAGCCACAATCAGGGATTTACAGGGGGAAGTGAGGTACAGCAGAATATCGTCTGCGTACAGCGACACTCGGTCCTCGAAGTCAGGGGCCCATCTGATACCATGCAAGTCGGGGTGGCTGCGTAGCCAGGCCGCCAGCGGCTCAAGCGCAAGTGCAAACAGGAGGGGCGACAAAGGGCAACCCTGCCTGGTGCCCCTCTGAAGACCAAAGGGTGCGGAAACTCGGCCGTTGACAGCTACGTTAGCCAACGGTCCGGCATATAGAAGTTTGACCCACCCCACAAATTCCGGGCCAAAACCGAGCTTCGCCAACACTGCCCACAGGTAACTCCACTCTAGGGAGTCGAAAGCCATTGTGGCGTCCAACGACGCCAGGACAGCCGGCTCCTCGAGCGTATGGGCCCCGGCCAGGGCGCCGTGAAGTCTACGCAGGTTAAGAGCAGTGTTGTGGTGTGGAATAAAGCCCGACTGGTCCGGATGCACTAAGTCACCGATGACGCCAATCAGACGATTGGCGAGCATTTTGGCTAGAATCTTAGGCTCCGCGTTCAAAAGAGAGATGGGGCGATACGATCGGCACAAATCTTTTGGCTTCCCTTCCTTATGGATAACCACGATGGTGGCCAACCTCTGGTCGAGGGGAAGTATGCCAGCCTCCCGCGCCTCAAGGAACATATTCCGCAGGTGCGGGGAAACCACATCCGGTTTAATCTTATATAGCACCACCGGAATGCCATTAGGGCCAGGCGCCTTGCCAGATCTCAAGGAACGAATTGCGAGCTCCACCTCATCCACAGATATATCCCTGTCCAGGTCGTCTCGATCTGCGTCCGACAGACACGGGAGATCGATATTCGACAGGAAGGCACCCGAGTCAGCCTCAGACCGATCCGAGACGGAGGCATAAACGCCCTGGAAGTAATCCGAAAAGGACTCAGCAATGGCGCTCGGGTCAGTGACTAGCACTCCATCCTCCCCCAGTATCTCCGGGACAACACGTTTGGCCCTCTCTTTCTTATCGAGCCAGGCCAGCAACTTTCCCGCCTTGTCACCGACGTCGTAAATCCGACCCTGCTGTTCTCTGCCCAGGACAAGGGCAGCGTCTGTGGCGAGGTCACGATACTCCGATTGCTTGAGGGAGAGAGTATGTAACAGGTCGGGCTCAGGGCCCGCCTCCAATCGGGAGTCCAACTCCATGATCTTCGCCTCGTTACGCACCATGTCGGCGTCTCTATTCCTACGGGCTTCCGCTATGAGAGTGAATGCCTCACCCGCAAGACCGTTTTAAAAGCCTCCCACAAAGTGGCAGCCGATGTTACCGACCCCACATTCTCGGTGAAGTAGCGTCGATAGCCTTAGCCAGGAGACCATGAGTCTTGGGGTTTCGGAAGTACCACGGATTGACCACCACCGGTCGATCCGATACTACAATATTAAAGTCAAAGGAGACCCACAGCGGGGAGTGGTCCGAGATACCCCTCGCCAAAAACCGGGCCTCAGAGATCGCCGGTGCATGAGCTGCCAAGGCAAGGACGTAATCGATCCTGGAGAGACTACTGTGAGCGCCAGAATGAAATGAGTATTGGCTCTGGGTGGGATGTAAGAGTCTCCAGCAGTCGACCAACCCCATAGTGTCAAGAAAAGTGGGCAACCACATTTGCGAGCTTCGGAGGTCTCTAGGCAGATGTCTGTCCAAGGATCCGGAGCAAACAGAATTAAAGTCACCCCCCACAATGAGCAACCCTGCCGGCAGATTCAAAATGGCGCTACCAAGGTCTTGGAAAGTGTTATTTTGCAAACCCGGAGGAACATAAACCGAAACCAATGTCAAGGCACGCCCCTCCCATCGCCCCGAAACGGCTGCGTACCGCCCCCTCTCGTCAACCACAGTGGAGTCAATCTCAAAAGGGAGGGACGTACGCACCATGACACCCGCCTCCCGGGACCCCGAAGAGAACCCCGAATGAGCCACCATTTTGAAGCCCTTTCTATTAAGCGCTCTACATGTATTTCCAACCAAATGAGTCTCCTGCAAGAAAACAATATCAGGCATATGTCTTTTGAGCAGTTGCAATACCACCCCTCTTTTAATATGATAACCCAAGCCATTGATGTTCCAACAAAGAACTTGCAGTTTCCTACCCCCCATCTTCGTGTCCCAGCTCCTCACCAACCCCCATAAGCCTCAACAACAAGCGAAACAGGACAGAACATATGACCCATTGCCTAAGGGAAAGAAGAAGAGAGAAACAGAGAAAACACACACAACCATCCCCAACACCACCCCCCACCCTGCACCCCTGCAGCAGACTAAAAAGCCCCCTCAACCAGCAGTGTGCCTGTCGCCCCATAAGCTAAACTACAAAAAAGACCCTAGAGTAGGGAACCCCCGCAGCCCCCCCCTGCCACCCTCCATGGAAGAATAGGATATTCCAGGTAAAAGTGCAACAGCTCGGCATTATCAGTCACAGCCAACGGGCTCACCATCTGCTAAAAGCAGTGCGGGAAGCATTAGTCCTGAAGATCAGGGCCACCAGAGGCGCCTTCGGAGTGTTCCTCCTGTTCCTCTCGACGGTGCGGCAAAGTGTCCAGCCAGTCACTCGCAGTCTCAGGCATATCAAAAAACATGGCTCGGCCATCACGTTCAATGCGCAGTTTAGCGGGGAAGAGCATAGAGTACTTAAGCCCCAGATCCCTGAGGCGCCGCTTTACCCCCGCAAAGCTCTGGCGCTGTCTCTGAACTGCCCTGGTGAAGTCCGGGTAGAAGTTCACATCAGCGTTCTGGAACTTGAGAGGCCCACGCTGCCTCGAGGCCTGGAGAATCACATCACAGTCTCTAAAGTTAAATAAACGGGCGATGATGGGTCTCGGGGCGACGCCCGTCTTCGGAGGGCCGCCAGGTATTCTGTGGGCCCGCTCCACCGAGAAAAAGTGGCTGAGACCTGCTGGCGCGAGATGGGTCTTTACCAAGTCCTCAACAAAGAGGTCGACCGCCGCTTCCTCTGCACCCTCCGGCACCCCAATGATGCGCATGTTCTGCTGCCTGGCACGTCCTTCGAAGTCCTCCAACCGCCTCGAGAATAGGTCATTAACCTTCCGCAAGGTACGGACCTCAGCTTGCAGGTCCGGCACATCAGTCGTGAGGCTGGAGGTCTTGATGTCGAGAGATTTTACTCGATCATTAGTTTTGCCCAGGTCGGCCCTAATCAAATTGATGTCGATAGCCAGGGTGTCCACTTTGTGTGCCAGGACCTCGTGCTGCTTGTGCATCTCAGTCCTGATGCTTGTGATAGCCCCCATGATGTCCCGTAAAGTGGGGTCCGACCCCTCTGGTGAGCTCGAGCTCGAGAGTAAGGGGTCTTTAGACTGAGCAACCACAGAAGGCCACCTCCGGGACAATAGCACATCCCTGGCACAAAGTTCAACACGACATAACTCTGCCAAGAAATGTCGGATTTAGAAACGGAAAGCGGATCCCGTGTCTGCGACCATTCGCCAATTGGAATCCACCGTCGTGGAGCAGGATTTCTTCCAGGATATGTGCGGAGGGTCGGAGGGTCTGCGGAGCTCCGAGCTTACGCTGCCATCTTGCTTGCCCGCGAAGCTCCTCCCCCATTTCCCTGATTTTTGAGATTCTGTGGATCCACAGAACCCTCCTCTTAGCTTGGACTTTGATTCAGGAAATCTGGATTTACTAATGTATCGACAAAAACATTGACACTTTTCTCTGAACATCAAGTTCTTGCGTTAATTGTTTGTATTGTTGTGACTAATATCCTCATTTGCCTAATTTTAGTCTGCCTCAATTTCTTCCGGAGGTTGGGTTTCCCTGTTCTTATTCTGTACCTTTATAGCATGGTGCTAAGGGTAGTTTACCTGAATTTGATTCTTAACTTGTAATAAACATTTTAACTATAGATGCCGATTCCTGGTTCTTATTGTATAGCCAAATGGGTTACACTGTTAATTGAATTTGATTTGTGAAACACTCACTCTCCTCACCTCTCAGTGCGATCAAGAAAGGTCCATAGGAGAACATATGATAAGAGAGTGGGCCCAGAATACGCTGCAGCAATGATTTTGACAACTGTACACCCAGGTTTTATGCAGGGAACATTGTTTTCTCGCCAGCACATGCATGATTTGCATGCCATTTGCCTGAATTTTTTCCAAATGTTCTTGCAGGGAAAATCTTCACAACCCATCCCGACAGCTCGATGCGATGTGAAGCTGGTATAAAAACCTCTGCCAGGGCTGGTTTGGGACCCGCTACCAGGTCAAAATATTTGTTTCCAAGATATATATGTAAATGTCGCTCATTAATATTAATTATCGGGATCCTGACAGATGACCAGTTTGTGTCACTCGCGGGCGAGCATTGGGGGTCACCTTTGGTAGACCAAAACCTCTCTTTCCTCTGCCAGATGTCCAGCAGTCTCTTGATTGACAGGTTTGACATATGGTGTGGATAAATATGAATACATTTAGTTAATAAAATTCCCAAGAACTGGCCATGGGCCAGTATGTAGCATGTGTATTATTTGTTTCTGATTGTAATTATGCAAAAAAGGAAGCAGGGGACTCTGGGTACTTCTCACGTTTAGGCAGAGAGCAGCCCCTTGATACAAAGCACCCTTCAACACCACTGACACTCTTAATCTGATGGCCTCTAATGTCTGCTTTTCTAGCAGAGTTTTTACGTGTATTATTAGCTTTTCAGGGGCACAGGCCTACTTTGTAACTGACTCTTACTGCGCTGACTTTTGGGTAACATTCCTGGCTTGTGAATGAACCTTCCCGGCCCTACCTGCCCCTTAGAGGCTGGGCTGTCTTGTTACTGACTGTGCACCAGTACTTCTAGACTTTCAAAGGCTGTACCTGTTGTTTTTATTTACCAATCCTTACAGGCCATTTAGACCTAAAGGCCCTGACCGGACTAGTGATTAGCACTACTGCCCTCCCAGAGGCAAAGGTCTAACAGCGATATGACTCGGTCCCATCCCTTCTGACATTTCACAGGCACATGCCTGACTTTTAACCATTGATTCTTCCACAGCGGGCATGGATCGGGAGTGGCGGGGTGGGGGGGAGGGGTCTTTAGGGGTTGGGAGGGGATAGGTGATGTAAAAAAAAAACCAAGTAAAAAAAGTACCTCCTCGCCGCTAACCTGCACGTTGTCTCAGCCTCACCCCTCCGGGGCAGGGACGGGAAGCCGCCCAGCTCCCCCGCCTTAGCCAATCACAACACTGCAATGCAGCGTTGTGATTGGTCTGAGTGCCATGGATTGACGGTCAGCAGGTAATAGGGCCCTGGGCATGTTCTCCATGCAGGCTGTAATGCAGCCTGTATGGAGATGCGAAGTGCGCAATGTTTGTTTCGGATGGCCCCAGAGGACTGGTCAAACAGTCATTGCGCACTTGGAGTGGGTAAACCACTCCTCCCCTGCTCTGAGAGCAGAGCAGCTCCGCCCTGCAGAGCTGCTCAGCAGGAACAAATACAATGATAATAACCTCAATTTATTATCATTGTATTTGGTTTTTCCTTCTCTGCTTTCAGCAGTGGGGGGACGCCCCTCCACCTTAGCGGAGGAGCAGCCACTGCTATCTATGGTACATTGGCTACCTGTGGAGGAAAGAATGATCTGTAAAGTACTCTGCACATTGCACCAAGCAGCCAATCAGTCTGTCCCGCCCACCCCCATCTCAGAAGCACACTTTTGTCAAATGGCCCCACCCGCACTCTACTTTAAGAGTTGTCAGCTCTTCTTGGTTTCCATAAATGCCATCATGCGCCTACGGGGGCCTTATATTGTCCTTAAAAGCAGCCATGTTATGGCATCAGCTGTCCACCCGCTCGACGCAAAGTTTTATACAGTTTAATAAGCCCTTGAGAACACATTTATTTAATGAACAGGCCTCCCTATTCACAGCGGCAGCTCTTCCGCAAAGGCGGAGGAGCGTCGCCCTACTGCCTGACTCAAAGCCATTAATTGAGAAATAAAATTATGTTCTAGCATCGTTTTATTTTTTATTTGCTGGCTTCGAGCTAAGCATGGGCGAATTTTGCGAATCTCGCGTTCGCGAATTTTGCGGATTTGCGAACTTGCAATTCGCAAAATCCGCGAATTCTCGCGAATCTGCGGATTTTTTTTTTGTGTTCGCGCGTGTTTCTGCCAGTTCGCGAGGGTTTTGTACAATTTCGCAAAACGCAAACTTACCTGTCGGGTCGCAAGTTTTGCGAACTTGTTGTTTCTACGTGTCCAGCCTGTTTGGGACACTCTTCTTCATCACTGCCACTCTCTGTCACCATTGCCACTCTCTGACTACTCATGCCACCCTCTGGCCCACCCATGCCACCCTCTGTTTCATCACAGCACCCTCTGGTTGTCCAGTCAGTGTACATTATTGTGGCAAAGCAAAGCACACCTTCCCTGCCTCAAGTGACCTGAATTAATTTGGAGCTGATTAATGTGTCACAGAATATTTTTTTAGCTGGCACCTGCTTCCTTAGTGCTTCCTGATTAGTGATCTTTTGCACTTGCTAAGTGCTTTCATTGTTGCGAAATTAGTTACAACACCTGCCCTGCCCCAACTGACAATAATGAATTAGGGGCTGATTAATGGATTTGAACTTCCAGCCTGGCTCCTGCTTGTCTCCCTTAGCTGTAATTCAGGACCTTTGTGGCATATGTGTAACTATTCTGAGGTTCAGAGCTGGGTCACATAATAGTTGCAAGTAGGCAACTGAACTCTGGAGGGGCCCCTCAGGAAGCACTACAGGAAATGGCTACTAATGATGAGCCTGAACTTTTGAACCTGGTAAGTAGTTTCAGTTTTGCTAAGATCGTATTTCTGCAATTTAGCGCTTATTCGCGGGGCGCGAAGTTGTACTGGGAAGCCGCGAACTCACGCGAACAGTGCGAGCAAGCCATAAAATCCGCTGCTCGCGGATTTGCGGATTTTGCGGGAGATTCGCGAATCTCGCGGATTGTGAATTTACCGAAAATCCGCAAAATCCGCGAGCGAAACGGATTTTCTGCCCATGCTTACTTCGAGCCCGCTTGTGCAGGGAGGGGCGGGGCATGGGGAGGAGGAGTGCTATGTGCACTCCCTAAGTGCGCATGTGTGTTTGGCCGGCCGTCTCAGGCCAACCAAAACACACATGCGCACTTCCGTTTCTCCAGCCCAGTGGCATTGAACAGCTGGCCTGGGCTGGAAAAACCCCCACAGACTCTCTGGTCTGAGCAGAGCATCTTTCCAGCCCTCTCAGGTCAATCCCAACGCTGCTCTCAATGTATGAGAGCAGCACGTGGATTGCACATGGAGTACGTGACGCTGCCCCAGTGCTTGCTGGGACCAAGAAGAACGAGACGTGCGAGGCGGGTGGCAGCTCCCCCTCCCGTGCTCACCTGCACCCCCTCCACCCACCCCACAACCTGTTCACTGTGGTGGCCGCCACTGCCTATTTATCCCCTCAGCGCCATGACGTCCAGGCCCAACGTGGGGTGTAGCCAAGAGCGGCGCTACGTCGCAGGCCCGTGCTTTCCAGGGACCACTCAACTTCTGCAAAGTTTATTTATAGATGTGTAAATGCAGGCAAGCCTGTCTCTTTCACTAATATTGAGACAGTTAGTGTAGCTACACTGCTAGATGGCGCCAGACATAATGTTTTATATTTTCTGTGAAGCACATTTTCATTATAACTTAAAAAACAGATGCTGCTTATCTCACGTGGCCAAAACCCAGTGCCAGTCCAGAGGGCTCCGCATTAAGGGGCATATTTACATGTTCTGGCGCATCTCTGCAAATCAGCAGGGATGCGCCAGAACAGATGCATCATGCAATCCCCTCCTTCCGCCACCACAGATGTCCCGCATTTACAATGCGGCGCACCATGGTGCAAGGAAGGGAAGATGTGTGACGCATCTTGTGGCGTATGGGCGGCGCATTGCTGGAGTCGCGTCGCAAGCATGACGCAACTCCTGAAATGCACAGGGGCCAGACGCAACAGCGGCGTAAAAGTGCCGCAAGGGGCTTGTAAATCTGCTCCAAAGTTTTGGTCCCCAGGCCTTTCATTAATAGCTGACAAGCCTGATGACACCCCTGGATAGCAATGCACTTAACAAGTAGCAACATTATTGTATCCATCAGTGGCCACACTGGCCATTCAGATGCACCAGGCTCACTTGCTGTAGCCAGCAAAAGTGGGGCCAGCTGCAGTTCAGACCTGGCTTTTCAACTGACTCAGCAGCATAGCGCCTGGGTACCCTCTCGGTTTATAAAAATGTGTGATTGATTGATTGCTGCTGAAGGCACTGTAGCTTTTGGGATAGTGAGTCACATGGCACTTTGACTACGAAAGTTAAGTAATCGGCCTGACTTGTGATTGAAACTGCTCCCGTACTACTGGTTTTTCAGAAGCACATATAATAAGAATTGTAAGTGGCCTGCTCTCGAGGCTTGATATTTAACTGAGTTTGCAAAAGCCATACTGGCCTATCAAAGTGAGAAACCTGTCAATTTCCCCAGACCAGTCTGTGGCTATGAAATGCACACCGCTGAGCCCTGTAAAGTGTCATTAGGCCTGGTTTGACAGCACAGCTGTCTGTTAGATCGATTAGCAATTCTTTAAGATATGCACAGAGGGGACTTTGTCTTCGTCCCACATGATTATTGTCCACTCAAATCGTGTTATTGGCTGTTTTGTGCTTTTTCCACCTCTTAAGTAGTGCTTACATTGCAAAGAAAGAGGGGCTTTTTTACATCTCAAAATACACTAAATCATTAGGCATTAAAGTCTTTATCCCATAGATGTTTTTAAATTGCTTCTATAAATTATCTCAACACGAGAGGGTGTATGTTTTCCCAGTTGCCCGGATCAACACGCTAGTTAAATGCCTCCAGGGGTTGGAGGAAAAATCAAACCGGGGGAGAAGGACGTGGATTCTTTGTCTTGAATCAGACGTTCTACTCACGCTTGTCCTTGGCATGCAGTTGTATATAGAAATTCTAACAAGAGAATTCCTTTGGCACCAAGAAGACAGACTTGGCAGATAAGTGTTCCTTGCTCCTGTAGTGTGCCATTGAGGCGGTACACCAACCTTTCACAATGCAGTGAAGTATGGAAGAGGGAATTGAAGCAACAGTTTTCCTACCCATTTGAGGATGTCGACCATCACCTGCATACTGACTGACCCAAAGAGATTGCACAGGAAGAGGTAATTCCAAGGGGTAAGTTTGTCAATAATGGAATGAAAAACTGCTCCAAATGTAGGGCAATGCACACTCTTTTTTTAAAAATTATTTTTATTGCCAACAAGAGATGAAGCCAAAAAAAAAAGATGCAGAATACATTTCACAAAATCCAGTAAGAAAAGAATAATGCCAAACATAAAAAGCATTTTTTACAAATAAGTGATTGATTCCAGCATTTTAGTTTGTTACAAGATACATAAATAAATCATAAAAAGATTCTAATTCTCTAAGTAATCTTTAAGTACACCCCATATCAATATTCCAATCCTTTTTTTCCTTGTCCCTTTTAGAGCATATAAATTCCATTCTAATTCAAATATGTTCAATAATTTCCTTTTCCAGAATTCAAAAGCAGGTGCTTCAGGTTGTAGCCATTCAGTAGCTATACATAATCTAGCGACTATCATTGCTACAAATAAAAAATGTTTATATTTAGACAAGTCTGTATTTTCATTAATAGATTGAGCCCTTCCTATTAACATCAATGCCAGAGATATTTTTAAAGGATAGTGAATAATTTCGGATATGAAATTTTCTATATTTGAGATGAAAGAGTTCTTTGTCCTGAATCAGACTTTCTACTCACGCTTGTCCTTGGCATGCAGTAGTATATAGCAATTCTAACAAGCGAATTACTTTGGCACCAAGAAGAAAGACGTGGCAGCTAAGTGTTCCTTGCTCCTGTAGTGTGCCATTGGGGCGGTACACCAACCTTTCACAATGCAGTGAAGTATGGAAGAGGGAATTGAAGCAACAGTTTTCCTGCCCATTTGAGGATGTTAACCATCACCTGCATACTGACTGACCAAAGATGATGCAAAGGAAGAGGTCATTCTGAGGGGTAAATTTGTCAATAATGGAATGAAAACTGCTCCAAATGTAGTGCAATGCACACTCTGTGAAAAGACCCACTCTAGAGGGACAAACAAAACATATTCACGTGGGATGACATCCATGTTCTATCATCTTAAAACCTAACACAGAAAACGTCTCCAACCATGAAACCATCACATCCTAAGGGATTCCATGATAATTGAAATGGCTTAATTCAGCCTGGAAGGTCCCATGGTTCCAGGAACAGCCATATCGACCATGCACTGGTCCGGTTTTCATCATATAAGAGCCACATGACAATGTGGGCAACACTTCAACGAGAGAGGCACATGAAAACAAAGGCTGAAGGTGAAGCGTGGGAAAAACAAAGCTAGAGAGTGATCACTGTGGCTACTCACTACATCACAAAAGGGTCTGTTCAGATGGAACAGAAAAGCACTACACAAAATCCTACAGAATGCTCCGGGCAATGAGATCAGGGGCATCTAATGATGGCACAATGACCTTGATTTCACACATGCCTGTAGAGGACCTGTAAGAAAGATTCATCATGTCTGTAGTCTAGAAAGAGGTGCTGGCAACACTGGATCCAGTTCCAGACCAAAGTCAATATCAAAGAATTCGCTGTAATGGCTTTTATGAATAAGCTTATACTGAGGTATACTGAGGCAACAGTTCCAGTCCACAGTAGCGCAGATCCATTCCTGTGGTGGAGCACCCCGAAAGTACTTTGTAGATCTTTAAAATCAGCTGTATAATGTTCAACCTGATGGAAACAATGTTTGTAACCAAAGCTGGGATAGGCTGAGTGTTCAGCATCACCATTGGAATAACACTTACGTTAATTCTCTTTGAGCTCATTGTATCCACAGGCAACGAAGACCCTCTGGAAGAATACACAGGACTATTCCAATGTATGGGCGGCTTTGCAGCAAAAAGGTCAAAATTGAGATAAAAAAAAAGTAGTTCAACCAATGACTCTGTGTTATCGTCAAATCCAATTCCATGACCAACAATGATCAACAGAAGTCACAAAGAAGTCAAACAGTTAGAGTGGCAAGATTGTATATAGAGACCATGATCCCTCCCTTTATGAAGCAATATAGCAGGAGATGTGCATTGCACCCACCATTTCCGAAATCATGCAGATCTAAATGTGTTCAACTTGTTCCTCAAGCTTACCCATATATCAGGCACCATGAGCTGCAGGTATATATGGGGGCTCCAGGTAAACAACTACATTTTCCATGTGTGGACCTATGTAAATACAAATTACTGAGCTTCAGTTTTTCACCTTCCACCCTGTCCAATTTACATTATGAAGGTCAGGGATGGGTTCCTGATCTAGAGCATATCTCGCAGGCAATACAATCAGTGAAAGAGGTTGGTCCTGAGAAGGCTCCAAGAAAATTGGCTGATGCTGCTCAAGTGTGAACTCTTCCAGCCCAGCCTGCAATTCCTCTGATGCATTGTTCTGGCTGACTTCTTCTCAGTAGACCCACTAAAAATGAATGCCCCCTGGCTGGCTAAAAACCTACTTCAAGAGATTATTAATGGACGGTATTCACTGATATGTACGTCAAATGGGTTTAGACGTCCACCAGGCAGCAGTAGTCAAACACAGAAGATTGAGTGGTTGAAGTCCTCTTGAGATAACACAAATTTTGTTTGTATGTGTATATATATATACATTTTTAATCTCTGTGCTCGACATCCATCTCTGCCACAGTTCCAGGGATCTGTGCTCCACTGTCCCCAGTGAAGTGAGAAATAGATTCTTCAGTTACAGGTGAACTAGTTGTAGTTCTGGTCTGGGACTGATAACATAGCAGTGATTTTGACATAAAGAACAGACATGTAAGGCTAATGATTTAAGGCACCATACCCAACACAATTAGACGGATCAGGTTATTGACACCAAGACTCCGAGTGAATTTTGACAAATTTTGATGCTAAAATATTTTAGAGAGTACTGTTCATCACATGGCTGAGGAAATAAAGTGGTAGGAGCTTTGATTAAAATTAGACGACAATTGTTGGTGTCCACCTAGTGGTTCCTTCTCACAGGACGTGTTCTTCTGATGCTGTAATCACTCACATTGATGACTACACACATATGGACAAAGGCACAAATCTAAGAGATTATGAATATATCCCATGAGCAATTGACTTAGTTGAAAATATTATATTTCCATGTAGCTCTAGGTGCAAATCAGTGACAATTTCAGCTGTACTATGGATAGGACGCATCCCTGGTAATAGTGGATGGATTCGCAATGTATTTGGACGTCGTAATTGTGTCCTCAACACTGGCAGATTCTAGCCAAGCAAGTTTCTTCCAAAGAGATCATGACAGTGAAAAGGTCATCTTTGAAGACCATATTCCTTTACTTTCTCCAGAACCTAGGAATTTCCCATCACTATACCATGTCTTACTTGCCCAAGGCCGGTGGGAGGTGGAGTGGTGCATGTGTAGTCTAAAGGTAAAACTTCAACCGACATTGGAAAAAAATGTTAGGCATGGAATGGGAGATGTTTCAGTGCCTCATAGAATACATGACATAGCTCAACTGCATTTGCCACAGAGACTAGTCTTTAAGGCCAAACCTATAAGAGGAACCATAGGAAACATAGATTCCTGAAACTCATGAGCCTTCAGGAGTGGAGCAGCAAAGTGGATTAGCACAAAAATGGAGAGGAGCCTGCACTTCATAAATCCAACCTGGAGAACTAGCTGGACTGATATTTAGAAGGTAAATTTAAAATGTATTTTCCCTCTTCCACTGATTTTAACAAAACAGACGAAGGAAGAGCAAGGATAGTGGCAAAATTCCTCCGACAGTAAAGTGGACAGCATCCATGAGACAATGCTCATCATGCCCACTGTGAGACCAGTCCCAAAGGTGGCAGTGAATCTTGCTCAGAGATAGGCTTTTTCAGCAGAGAAGAACCTGTAGGCATAGAAGTGAGAACTGGATTCACCTTGAGCCTAAAGGTTGCATCTGCAACCTCACCCCACGCCTTTGGTCTGGCTGAAAAACTACTATAGCCAGGCACTGGTCAGGCTAAAGAAACTACTAAGGTATGCGCTATACTATGGTTTCCAGGTCAGGATGAAGTCATGGCCTGGTTGTGCAACACATTTGTTTTTGGAAAAGTGAATACAGGGCCAGGAGAAAAAGCATACACACATTACAAATCGCCATATTTAAACAGGTTGAGAGGTAGAATAAAGGGAGTTTCCAAGGCACACATGTGTCATCCATATCAAAACTCCTATCTAAAAGCTCCTTGTGTACTGGACACCACCTTTGGATAAAAACAAAAATGAGTTTCAACATATTGTAAAATAAAAATCTATGAGACCTAATCAGAAAAAGGTATCAGTGAGGTTGGCTTTCAAACCAGGAACTGCGTATGGAAGCTAAACTTTCAACTCATGCGCCATTTTTCTGTTGTCCTTATTTCTTTTTTTAAAGAATTTATCAGAAGCAAGAGATTCTGATAAGACTGCTCAGTAAATTAGACATCTGTGTTACTGGGAGACCACATGTCTGAATCTCCACAGATCCAATTCAACCTTTCATCTTTTGAGGTTAATACATTGAGTACAATTAAACTGAGTTACAGTAACACCTGTTATTTGCAGCACTACAAAAATGACACTGATTGTGGTAATGGCTGCCAGCTTGTGACAGAAGCAGCTGTGTTAATGGATGAAACACAATCAATCAATCAATCAGGGATTTTATAAAGCGTGCTATTCACCTGTGAGGGTCTCAAGGCGCTGGGAGGTGCGGGGGCAGCTCCGGATCAGTCGAAGAGCCAGGTCTTGAGGTCCTTCCTGAACGTATGCAGGGTTGGGGAGCGTCTGATGTTCACAGGGAGCTCGTTCGAGGTCTTGGCTGTGATGTAGGAGAAGGCTCCCCCGCCTGCTCTGTTCCTGCGGAAGCAGAGCGGAGGTTCCTCTTGGTTGAATGGAAGCAGAATCTCTCGTTGAGGTATTTGGGTCTGATGTTGTTGAGGGATTTGTAGGTGTGGGTGAGGAGCTTGTAGGTGACCCTCTTCTCGACGGGGAGCCAGTGGAGGTCTTGTAGATGTTGAGTCATGTGTTTGTGGCGTGGTGTTCCGAGGACGAGTCTGGCTTCGGCATTCTGGATGGTTTGGAGTTTGTGTAGAAGAGTTCTGTTGATTCTGGCGTATAGAGCGCTGCCGTAGTCCAGTCTGCTGGTTATGGGCACATGGGTGACGATCTTTCTTCAATCGGGGGAGATCCATTCGAAGGTCATGCGGAGGACGCGCAGGCAGTTGAAGCTGGTGAAGGCAACGCCATTGATCTGGCGGTTCATGGAGAGGGAGGAGTCAAGGATGATGCCAAGGTTTTATGTGTGGTCTGTAGGGGTGGGTGGCTTACTGAGGGTGGAGGGCCACCAGGTGTTGTCCCAGATGGAGGTGCAGGGGCCGAGGATGAGGACCTCGTTTTTTCTGAGTGGAGCTTCAAGCAGCTGTCTCTCATCCATGCTGCAACGTCCTTTATTCCTTCGTGGAAGCAGAGTCTGGTGTTTTCGGGTTCTTCGTGAGCGGGAGGATGAGCTGGGTGTCATCAGTGTAGGATACTATGCTGAGCCCATGCTGTTTGACGATGGCGGCAAGGGGGGCCATGTAGATGTTGAAGAGCGTCGGGCTGAGCAACGATACTTGGGGTACCCTGCAGATGTTCGTGGGTTCGGAGAGGAAGGGAGGGAGTCTGATCCTCTGGTAAACACAGAGACTGCTCCATGGGTTTTGAGGGTCTAAGACCATGGAATGCCTTCTGCAATTCCCTAAAAGGTGAACCTAGAGCCAGATGTACGGAAGATTAACAAGTCTGTAATCTTTCGCAAAATGGTTTGTGACCACTAAAAGTGGGCTTCAAGAAGTATTTAATGGTCTAAAATGGGGATTTCTTATTTTACCACATTGTACCAAATAATTAGCAAATAACTATTTGGCACAGGATTTTACTGAATCGTTAATTAGGAATCAGAAATATAGAATTGGTATTAATATCTATGAATTATTTGTTAATGTCGACTTCCTAAAAAAAAAGAAAAAGCATTTTGAATTCTGTAACTATCATCAAATAGACTTAGAAGGCAGCTAGAATATATATTTTTTAAACTAAATAAAAATATTTGAAATGTTGCAAAAATATATGAGAGCATGGAAATAATTATTACATGGTAACTGCAATTGCATTATATTAAATGTTTTGGAAACATCTTTTAGTGGTATACATATGTATAAGGTAACAAGTAATATTAACATAAATCATATTATTAATTGATATTATTTTCTAAATGTGCAATATGAGATGTGTGATACTTATTGTATGAATGGAATATAAATTCTGCAAGTTATCTTACCTTAGAAACATATTCCGTATGTCAGTATACATTAAAAAAATATTTTAACGATATTTGTTTTATCATACAAATATTATTTTTTTAAAAGAGACATGCAAAGATGTCAATGGTCGAGTGTTGTATGATGTGTACTTGTATTTTTGTAGAAAAAAAATTAAGTCTTATCACACTAGACCTATAATTGGCATTTGAAAACATAAATCCAATAAAGAAAAAACTCAATCCCCTTAACAAGAACAGAGGCACTTATAGCAGTGTTTGTAGTTCCTCAAGAGAAGGGGTCACTTCAATTAGGCCTACTGAGACATCTACAAAGGTTAGCTTCCACCACCATGAAAAGCCTGGTGGAGAGGAAACAAGGGGACCCTACAGGGGTCCTCTGTGCCTGAAACATATGTGGATTCACACGGGGCATTACATGTGCCCCCTATGTGTATGCATATAGGTTCCTGCACAGCATGGACTTTCGAGTCCATGCCGTACAGGAACCGTGTGCGGAGTTGCCATTGCGGTATCTTTTTAGAAAGTACCACCGCCTTCGAAAAGGCACCGCAGGGGGAACCACCTGCCAGACCACTGAAAAGTAGTAATCTGGTGGGTGGGCCTCAATGAGCTGCGGCAGAGCCGTGGCACTGCTATTTTCACCACCGCGCCACCGCTCTGCTGAAAGGTTGTTAAGTTGGCCCTAAGAGGTTAGGGCACAGGCATAATCATGCAGCTCCATCAAAGGCTCAGAGCATGTTTTTTGATGAGGCAAGGCTGCATCACTGCACGCGTCCAATGGCCAGCCCTCATCCCACCACCAAGCCAAGGACACCTTCAACAGAGACAAAACAGCACGGCACACCAAAGGCAAAGGGTACAAGTATTTCTACACCTAAATTATCCAATGGCCCTTAATATGATACACTCTGACCAAAACTAATCCATGTTAACATATTGCTGGGTCGCACAAGTGCAGATGGATATTGTATGGTTTTGAATCAAGGATGCAGCCTCACCCTGCCAGTATGCATGTGGCATCCCACTCCGGCCCTATGCAAAGGCACTGCGTGCCACACAACAGCAGAGTCACTTGGCTCAGTTGACTACTGCCTCCACTGCAGAGACCTGTGTTGGACCTCATGGTCAAGGGATAGAAGTTTCTATGGGCATACTCAGTCTTTAATCCTTCCAAGGTTGACAAAATGAGTACCATGGAGGTGGGTAACAATAAACATCAGTAATGTGTCAACATTGCCCAGGGACCTCTGTGGGCTCCACAAATATGCTTGTTATGTTAATTTATATTTCCCCATTTCATGGTTAAATGAGTTTACCAGTAAATATCAACAAGCAGTGGCAGCAGACTCGATCAATATGCTTTCATAAACTATTCATAAAATACTCAATCATATCCTTTAAAAAACATGAAAGAGGTTTTCAGTGGAAAGATTTTGTAGTAATCTAGTATACTGAGTTTTGATCCACTCTTTTACTAACAAGCTTCACTTTTCACTCTGATACCCAAACAACGTTGCAAGTCCACGATAGTACATTAAAACTTCATAACTAGTACAGCTGTATCATCTTAACAGTCTATTCTGCCTCTATGCAGACATCAATAAGAACTGTTTTAAAGAATGGTGTTTCAATTGAAAAAATAGATAGTTTACATGAATTATTTATATCATTTTGATGACTTTAGTTATAAACATTTGATATGTTCACCTTAGCTTTAACAAAGGCATTATGATTTTCATTCCACAGCCTTGCTAAAGCAGGTGGTACAGCGAAACACGTTAGTTGTGGTTGTGAAGTTTTTAATTCTTTTATATATAGTTACTATGAATTTTTGTTTACTCTTTATGTAGCTTGTATAATTGCTGCTCTTTCATTTACATCTCTTGCTGTATATCGTCTACTTCTTTTTATAATGTTACTACGTATTTTTATTCACTCTTTATGTAACTCATGTAGTTGCTGTTGTTGTAACTCTGTAAAGTACTCCGATACCTTCGGGTCAAGTTGGTGCTATACAAAACTTGATAAATAAATAAATAATTAGCACTGCCTAACTTGCCAATCAGAATTTCTGGCTTGCTGGTGTCCAAAGCTGAAAAAAAATACATATTTTGCTCGTTGCCACCCCAGAACTGAAAGAAAGCCATCAAAAGACTTGTGATTCACAACACTGTTGTAGGCTTTAAATAAAAATAATTCTGTTCCATAAGGATTTGCCGACACTGCTCAGCACATAATTCATGTCAATGAAGCAATACTGAAGGGAAGAGAATTGAATTGAGTTGGATGGAATTTAAAGCATTTGAACTGTATTGAGCTGAGCTGAAATGAGCTCAATTGAATAAACTGAAATGAATTGAATTAAACTGAGTCCACGTGAACTGATATGAACTGAATGGAGCTGAGCTGAAATTCATTGAAGTTAATCTATACTCATGATGCCATCAGCAAAGTTCTTCCGAAAATGGGGCACAGTGGTGCAGAGCTGACAAAAATACAGTTAGAAAAACTATAACTTGTGAGATGATCAAAATAACGCTCAAAGTTGACAGATCGGGTCTCCGTTGTGTAAAAGATCAATGTTCTGTCTAGTCTGGAGGCCCCTTAAAACGCGAACATACCTCCTCTGGGGTGCCATATGCGCTCGCCTTCTATCGCCATGGCGACTATCTCAGTGGGTTAGAAACATCTAACCACTAGCAGTGTTTTACGTATAATATGTACTAACAATCATTTTGGTATCTTTTAATGATCTGTAACGAGTGCTACTCCGTTGAGCGATAACAACATCTGCTAGCAAAGGATTATGAGTTTGGCGGTCCATCGGACCGCCAAACCAGTTGCTGAACCAGTGGTCCAACCGCTGTGTTATAAGTACGGCGGTCGAACCGCTGCGGCACTGCCAAGCATATTCTGAGTTTCCCCACCACCAGCCTTTTCATGGCAGTGAGCCCGCAATGAGAAGGCTGGCAGTGGGGAATCAAAGGGGGCCCTGCAGGGCCCTCTGTTGCCCCTGTACACTGAAATACATGCAGGGGGCACCTGTGTGCATGCATGCCCAGTCCGTTGATTTAACAGTCCATGCTGTGCTGGAACTTGCTTTGGCGTTCCTATTGCAGTGCATTGTTTAAAAGCGCCACCATGGAAAAGCCAAAGGACCGCCCGCCATACCATGAGAAAACTCCTCATCGGGCGGTGGCCGGTGGTCCACTTTGGTGGTGTGGGAGTGGGGCGGGGGCGATCCGTGCCAAAGTCGTAATCAGCCACTGAGTGGTTGATGAGTAGGCACTATATAATAATAAGATGCATCCTTAAAATAATTGTGACCCTTATGTATTCAATGCATTTCTTTGCAGTTTTATACAGCGCGAACTCGACCCGAAGCTATTGCAGCGCTTTACATGAGTGACATTACACACATTCACATTTGTTTTTTGTTTTTTTGGCGCGGGGAGATTAAGTCATTTGCCCAGAATCACAGGATGTTGAGCCGACGCCGAGACTCGAACGCATTTCTCCGTAGACACCGAATGGGGGGGAAAAAACCTTTGAACGTCAGGACCGGTATTATTTCAAGACGCGCCATTCTGGTTCATTTGTGAATGCGGGAGGCAGGGATGCCGCGTGTGACGCAGGCACCTTGCCCGGGACTTGAACCCGTCCCTGCGGTAGGAGCGCAGGCCTCGCTGCGGGAGGGAGGAGGCATGTCGGAGACACAGCTCGAGAAGCGAGCAGCTCTCTGATCTTCAGAGCTGTCAGGCAGGCGCGCCTGTACCTGTCAGGGAAACCCTGCTCTGGCTGCTCCTGTTATAAATATACATCATGGCGGCGGGCGGCTTTTAAGCGACGGCTTCAGACGGCGCAGCTGGCGTGCCACAGGGAAGAAAGCGTGGGCAGGTGCCAAGCTTCCAGGTGCTCACACTGATCTTCAGCTGAAAAGTCAGTTCATCACATGATTGAACAAAAGGTCAAAGGTGAGCGTGAGTGCATGCGCAGAAGTGTTGCGATATGCATTTATATGGTCTGGTCTTATAGCAGACTGGCAAGTGAGTGGCTCGGTGAGTACACACAGACCACGGGGTACTTGCGAGTCACTATGCAACCAAAAATGCTCAGTTGCTGCGTTACAGGCTATTAGTGACGTCAGCATGCACAAGCCCTCTGTCTTTTTCTACTGACCAAAACTTGCTTTTTATATAGTGCTTAATGCCGAAGATTTACAGTTTCTATGAGCTGTAAAAAACACATTTAATTAATACCCAAGGTAACACTGCTCACGTTATTGACATTGGAAGGATGAAAGGTTGAGTTGGTCTTGCCAGGATTTCTGCTAATGCTGTACACAGATTTCAGCGGTGAGCCAGGTTGACTGATGACTGCAACCAGCGCAATTGTGCGTGGCTGCAGCCATTCGTCACATAACCTTAATTGCTCGGATGAGCAGTCTCTGGAGCTAGGGTCTAGTTCACATTTAAGAAGCCCTGAATTATCATTGAAGGCAGTTCCTTGCCCACCTCTGATTGGATGCATCATCCCTGGTCTATCCGGCCCTGGAAATGGGGCTGCCTGAAATAGGTTATTAATGTGGGAGGGGGCTACCCCTCCCAAGGTGATAAACTCGATTGGTAATGATACAGCATAGTTCTAGGAGACCCTCTTCTCAAACCCTAATAGCAATGGTGCAAGCACGAGGCAACTACCCAGAGAAATGTGGGTTAAGTTTAATCAGTTCCAAATATCATTAAAGTTAGAGACATAACACAATAACATCCCCAAACCAAATTAGAAAACGTTAGGAAAATGTAAAAAGCAAAGATGATAAAAAATCAAATGAGGGGGACCGGCGACATGAATGTTTCATGTTTTCGGATAACAAGGTGAAATATAGCTGTGGTAACAATGGAGAACTAAAGGTCACTTTCAGCCTATGTGTGTTACCCAAAAACGGCCACCAGGAGCTGCTCTTGCAACAGAGAAGAAAACAAGGGGAAGTTAACAGCAAACTGCTCTGCCTCACAGAGGGCAGGGAGTGAGGGGCAGAGTCAGTAACCATGCTGGCACACTCCAAAGCTTGCAGTCATCAGGATGCTCCCTCACAGCTCCAGGCGTGATATTGGTCTTGTTACAGCCAAAAGCCTGTTCTTGATGCTGTGAAAGTCACCCTTGTTCTCTTTCAGTCTCAGATGCTCAGGGCTGGCTTCAATGCATCAGGTCTCTTGGTCCAGACAGGGCTCTCGCAGGATCCAGTGCCAATTGGTCAGATTGACTATTTTTGGAGCAGAGAGCCAGGCTGCCCTTTGTGACCCTGTAGTAGCAACAATAGGCCAATCACTTGACCCTTAGAGAGCATTTTGAGTCCCAGTCCATTAAAGTCCATTAAAAAATGAGTCAGCTGTTCTTCAATCCTCTGTCTCAGCAGTAAGACAGAATCTTCATTTCTTGAAGATGTTTCTTCCAAGTCAATGTTCTGATGGAGTGGTGACGAGGTGCTAGTTAAAGGTGCACTTGCCTGTGATTAGAGAATTGACTACACACAAATCTTGGTAACGTGCAGGAAAAACTCAACGTCCTTTATAAGTACTTCTTATTTCTTTTTTTTTTTTAAATCTTTGTACTACCATAGCTCATAAGACCATTCAAATGCAGATAGTATCCATAAGGCATGACAGGGAGTAGCAGTACATTTGCCCATTAAAGACACAGAAGGACATAAGTGGGATACATCATTACTGTATTCTAACCTCCGCCCCCCCTCCGATTTACTGATTTTCAACCAGTGCCCCCATACTTTCCTCCATTTCTTAATGCAGCCCCTACTTTTGTATACAGTCTCTTCAGCCTGTCGGCACCAATCGAGGTCTCGTCTCCACTGTTCCCATTGCGGAGGTATCTGTGACCCCCAACCCATGGCGATGTTTCTTTTTGCTACCCCCTCTGCCAAAGCAAGAGAAAAGCTCTACATGTCTGGACCAGCCAGTATCCCCTTTGATCATGAGCAACAGCCACCTTGGCCCCATCGGGACCGCGTCTCCCACCACCGCAGACACAGTGTCTGTGACCTTAGTCCAGAAGGGAACCATCTCGGGGCATTCCCGCAGTATGTGATAAAAGGAGCCCTCCCCTTGGCACCCCCTCAGGCAGAGGGACGACTGACTCCTACCCCATACAAAGAGGTGTGTGCGGCTATAGGAAATGCGATGCAATACCTTTAGCTGCAATAGTCTGTACCTGGAGCGAACTGCAAGTACTTCTTATTTCAAGTCTTCACAGAATCCCTCATCTAAAATCCTAGCCTTCCTTTAGCTGCAAGAGCCTTACTCCTCCTTCCAGGCACTCCCTTATGAGGATCAGGGTTTCTTGCCTCTGTCAGTGCTAGTACTAGTTTCCCTTACTAATGGAAGCGCATACAGTCTAGTGTGTCACTCTGGGCATCGATAGTTTGAGTTTCATAGATCCCCATCTAGGATCTCAACTTCAATAGGAAGAGCTTCAAAAGCTGCACTTTGTGTTGAAAATCATTACTGTCCCTCTCGGAGATGGTTATTCTCTTTAACACCATTTCATCTTTCTCTTGGAAGCAGCTCTATTGTTCTCCAAGATCCGAGCCATTAATAGCTGGGCATTCATGTGCATTAGGTCTCTGCAGCAGGTCAACTTCACAACCAAGTTCTAACTCAGTTCACTCTCAGACAGCACAAAGTATACTTTTATAAACTTACTTTTTCACTAACACTATCCAAAATCTGTTTTCTTCACTTAACTCAAATTTTAATATGAATTGGAAATTAACTTTGGATGAAAGTTCTATCATTTCCCCATTTAAAGATACAATAAAAACACTTTTATTTATGACCAAGCCTGCTCATTCAAAATTGTGCTTTACCTATACAGTGAAAAACAGATGTCTATAGCTGTTCACTCTAGGCTCTCATACTTTTCCATACATCTAACTTGTTCCACTTCTATATATTGAACACACAGCCCTGTGGGCTGAAAAGAGCGACATTGGGAGTGATATAGGTAATATATAAAAGTAGGCTTTCCTACAGGGTAAATTGCTTTTCCTTGCCCTAAAGCTTTGCCAGGCTTATAAACTGCAATCTATCCAAACCGCAATAGTGCTTTCTGTGTAGTTATAGCCGTTTCAGGGTGGTATAAATAATCACCGACGCCAACATATGACATGCATTTTCTGCATCAACTTACAACGGCCTTACTGCAAAGTTGAACAACCTAATTTAGTGTACCCAATTGAAAAGGATAGGTTTAGGGACACAGCATACACCTTGTGGCACTAAAAGGTGAATCTGCTACAGAAGGTTCAGAGGCTGAGTGAGGAGGAGGGTTCAGAGGCTGAGTGAAGAGGAGGGTTTAGAGGCTGAGTGAGGAGGAGGGTTCAGAGGCTGAGTGAAGAGGAGGGTTTAGAGGCTGAGTGAGGAGGAGGGTTCAGAGGCAGAGTGAGGAGGAGGGTTTAGAGGCTGAGTGAGGAGGAGGGTTCAGAGGCTGAGTGAGGAGGAGGGTTCAGAGGCTGAGTGAAGAGGAGGGTTTAGAGGTGGAGTGAGGAGGAGGGTTCAGAGGCAGAGTGAGGAGGAGGGTTTAGAGGCTGAGTGAGGAGGAGGGTTCAGAGGCTGAGTGAGGAGGAGGATTCAGAGGCTGAGTGAGGAGGAGGGTTCAGAGGCTGAGTGAAGAGGAGGGTTTAGAGGCTGAGTGAGGAGGAGGGTTCAGAGGCTGAGTGAGGAGGAGGGTTTAGAGGCTGAGTGAGGAGGAGGGTTCAGAGGCTGAGTGAAGAGGAGGGTTCAGAGGCTGAGTGAGGAGGAGGGTTCAGAGGCTGAGTGAAGAGGAGGGTTTAGAGGCTGAGTGAGGAGGAGGGTTCAGAGGCTGAGTGAAGAGGAGGGTTTAGAGGCTGAGTGAGGAGGAGGGTTCAGAGGCAGAGTGAGGAGGAGGGTTCAGAGGCTGAGTGAGGAGGAGGGTTCAGAGGCTGAGTGAGGAGGAGGGTTCAGAGGCTGAGTGAAGAGGAGGGTTCAGAGGCTGAGTGAGGAGGAGGGTTCAGAGGCTGAGTGAGGAGGAGGGTTCAGAGGCTGAGTGAGGAGGAGGGTTCAGAGGCTGAGTGAAGAGGAGGGTTTAGAGGCTGAGTGAGGAGGAGGGTTCAGAGGCTGAGTGAGGAGGAGGTTTTAGAGGCTGAGTGAGGAGGAGGGTTGAGAGGCTGAGTGAGGAGGGCCATTTAGTCTGGCCTCAGTTCAAAGAGGGCTTCAGTTTTTGGTGTCTGAACTTTTCTGGAGCATTTCATAATGCTAAAATTGTGACTTGAAGACTCTAAAGGAGGGAGTGGTACTGACTTCTCTGGACCTCTGAGAGGCCTTGCATGGCACTTCTTGTTTGTTTAAAGAAAAGACATTGGTAGATTGATAGGTTGGGTGCCATAAAGTGCAACTACTGTCCTTGCAGGCACTTTCGAGCACCACTTCAATTGAGAGTGTTAAACAAAACGAACTTTAATACATCCCATATGATAAACGGTGCAAAATGAACCCTAAATCGTTACAGATGATGTACAGGGCAAACCTGAACCCCGGTACAGTACAGGCGATGTAGAGTGCAAAATGAATCCTGATGCATCACAGGTGATGTGCAGTGCAAAAGGGAACATTCGAACATCAAAAGTGATTTACGGTGAAAACCAACCCATAATACAGCACAGTTAATCTACAGTCCAATAGAGCTCCAAAATTCACAGGTGATTTACATTCAAAATAAACCCCAAATCAACACAGGTCATGTGTAGTGCAGCAGAACCCTGATAATCCACAAGACAACGCAAGAAGGAACCAAAATACAGTTGTTCATGTCACTTTTCTATTGCTCAATAACTAATATTAATTAGTCTAAGCACTACACACTAAGAGGGGCCCATTAGGATGGCGGGCGGATTGCCCCTGCCAGGCTTGCGGTAGCCATCGCCAGCCTGGCGGGGGCAATCTGCCTGCCATCCGCACCTAAATTCCCCCGCCATATCAGGATGGCGTGGGGGGGCCGCAGTGAAGAACCGGGTTTTAAACCCAGCGGCGCCAGGGGCACGCCCAAAGTCTTCGGATTCACCTGTCTTGGTATACAGAGACATAGAATACTTCTGGGTGGCGTCAAAGACCACATTTATTAGCTGCAGCTAGTAACAGAAGTCCTAGAAATACAACACGGTGTACAACTCAGGAGACTGTTCAACTTTGTAAGGCAAGACATCCCTTTTTATGCCAAAATTCACATTACGAATGCACACCCACTGCGCAAAATTCTAGCCAATAAGGTACATTCTCAAACAAAGTATCACATAGCAAAAACCTCAGTTTACATTGCCCCAACCCACAAGTTAATTATTAGGAATGTCCCAAATCCAATCTCCACAAGCCGGACAAACCCATAATTGAAACAACAATGCATGTAATGAAAGAGCATAGAAAAGAAACAAAGACAGATAGCGAGCAAGATAAAGCATGTGTAAAGAACCTAAGAGTTAAAGATGTCCTGAGCGTTGATTGGCAATCTCAGGCAACAATCAACCAAGGAAATTGGCTTAGCGAGGTCGGTTTCAAGTGAAGGGGTCAGTTTCTTACAGTTCACTTTAGAGTCAAGAAAAGGCCTAGTTAATAAATGCATGAACAGCGAAGCCCATGCAACTTCGTTCGTTCGGTTACCTCCACGGGCCCACGGGCCTACGTGATGGCAACACAAAATGGAGGCACAGACAAAATGGAACCCATATTCGAGACAAAGTCTCTGAATACGTAATGAACTCGCTAGTTAACACGACAAATTCACTCCATATTAGCCGCACTTACTAAATACGGTACAACATCACCAAAATCGTAACGGAACCATAACCTCACGAGACAAGACAAAATTTCACAAAACCTCAGTCCCTCCTTTTGCCATTACGTAGGCAATAACCCAAACTCACGTTAATCTGAATCTAGGTCTATATAAATATTCATCAGATCATCAAGCTGTTGCTGGAGCATCATCCTACTATTCTCTACTTTTCTCGAGGTAGGTCTCCGCACACACAAGGTAGCACAAAGACTACAAACGGTGGGACCACACTGGATGCAAAGACAGCAAGAGAAGAGAATAGCTAAAACCATACTAAAGAACATCAGAATTTTCCATCCCCATTTGGACAGTAATCCCTAAAACCATCCAGTCAATGACCAGTCTCCTTCGTCCATTTGAATAGACTCGGAAACCTTATGCAGTCTAGAAATGGCTTGGTATACCGTAGGGGCATCGTCTGGTATGAAAACACAGCAACTAGATTGGATCAATTTGCATACCCCTCCTCTATCTGCACGTGTAATGTCTAAAACCATTCGGTTTTGTAACATCATAAGACGATCCGCTTGAAGCTCAGCGGTGACATTACTAAGGGGCACCCGAAGTCTCTTTTATAGTGGCCTCAACCACTCTCGTATGTTGTCGTATGTTCCTGCTATTGGCCATAGGACCCAAAAACGGTAGGAAACCCTTGAAAAAGTCTCCTACTTCCTGTGCCGCGGTATCTTCCTGATCGAAGACACCTCTACCATATCTTGTCCTATGATAGTCCGGAGTAGAGGTGTATGTAGGGGGAAGCAAAAACGCCACATAGCAAGTTCCCGAAAAATCAGGTGGCAACCATGTGTAGGCTCTGTCGTGACAAACAAAATACGTGCCTTTAGCTGACACGAACGGAGGAGAAGTCTGAGATGAATAAACATAGGTGTGAACACACACACTCTTACCTAGCTGAGCTCTCGGATTTCGACCACTACCTTGCAAACAAAAGTGGCCTCGATGTGGTACAATCCAAATCGGGGGAGACCTTTTTTGTCTCTCCTTCTCTGTCAAACTGGTACTATATCCAGTCACGTTCCAACCAACATAAACCAACACCTCATCCTTAGGGATAGCATTATCTGCATCAATAGCTCAAATCATATCTACTATTCCCTTTATTAAGGCACTATTTCTCGGATTGTCTTTCACGGAACGTAAGGGATATACCTCATTCGCATACATGAACATAGTCTGAAAAGCCCATACAGACCCATTAAAAGAAAAAGGCAAAACCAAATAAGACATACCTCTATCTGTCGTATGAGGCATAAGACCACAAACCCAGCAGTTAGTGATATTTACTACCAACTGATGCTGATGCAACAGCTGTATAAACGAATTGTTAACAAATTCTAACCTCCTTGTCTTTTCATGTTCAGGCAACGTGTAAAATTGGTGCAAACAAACAGTAGAAAAGGAAAGCATAGGTTGGGAGGTGGGTGCAGATTTCAGTGGTGTAGCATAAACAATCCAACCCACACAAGCTAATGTGATACTTAAAAACATAAAAGAGCACAATATTATAAAACATTTGCTACGTATTAATGTATAGAATCTCATCTTAAAATCCATTTAATCAACAACTCTCTCAGTTACAAAAAACTCCATCCTCTAACGTGCTGCTCACGGCAATTTTCCCTCTTCACTTAAGTGTGCGTCCAGGCGTCCTAGACGTCCTTAGAACCGCAGACCTTGTGTCAATACGCGGGTCACCCCTTAAGAACTTATACCGTGACCCTGCAGCTGAGCTCGAATGGTAGCTCAAAAAAGAAAAAATAGAACAAAAAAGTTTCTTGTCTGAAAGAGTATAGTTCTCAAAAACACTCACATTTTATTTGTCCATGTTAGATCTCAGATTATAACGTTCTTTACCAGTCACCGTCTGATCCTGAAAAAGCAACTCTGGTTGGGTAGTATCAAGTCTCAAATGCAGTGGCACAGCCTCTTGCAGAACTTCGTCATCCCCACGTTCCGACTGAGTCCATTTCAAACATGCATCACTAAACGGCACAAATCTTGGGACCCTTTCAGTCTCGGAATCAGCAAGACCCTCTCTGACCCATTGGTCATATGGTAAGGGCAAGGGTATTCTTTTACAATGGGTAGCATGCACCCAATTTTTCTTGCCGCACACTTTGACAGCAGTCCTAGTCGTCAATAACCCTTGGTATGGGCCAATCCATTTCGGTTCCAGATTCTTTGTCCTCTGTAAATTCCGTACAAGAGTCCAGTCCCCAGGTTGAATCGAGTGACCTGCATCCACAGAAGCTGAAGGTTAAGTATTGTGCACCTGTTGACGAAGAACACGCAATTTAGCAGTCAAGTCATGTAAGTAATCAACCAACATAGGATACTCGATGTCGCTATATTCATTCGGCCTCGGCACACTCCAAACATTTGCCTGGGCAACCAAAAACAATTTTGTATGGGCTAAGTCCCACACGAGAATGCACTGTCGTCCTTGTTGACAAAACTGCCAACGGCAAAGCATCGGGCGATGTAAGGCCAGTGCTCGCTTTTATCTTGGCCAATTTAAGCTTAAGAGTGCAATTGTAGCATTCGACCAAACCAGCTGACTGGGGGTGATTCGCAGCATGAAATTTCTGTTTGATTCCCAAACCCGCACACACTTATTTCATAATCTGGCCCACAAAATCACTTCCGTTGTCACTCCATACCATTCACGGCAACCCATACCTAAGGGAAATATTCCTTGAGCAAAACCTTGGCTGTAGATAAAGCAGTTTTATCCTTGAGGGGGTAGGCCTCTATCCATCGGGAAAAGGCACAAACAACCACAAGGACATACTTTAGGTTGTTGCATCTTTCCATGTGAATAAAATCCAGCTGTAGCACCTCAAACGGATACGTTGGAGGAGCAAAATGACCTGCTGGAGTTGGGGTTCCCTTGCCAGGATTATGCATAAAGCAAATCATGCAGTTTTTAACCAGATTCTCAGCACATTTAGGAATTCCAGCATTCTGCCATACCGGAGCCAACAACTTACATATCCCTTTTGAAGTGATGTGAGCCAATCCATGAGCCATCGTAACCACTGGGAGCACATACGCATCAGGCAACAACCATCGCTGGTGCTCCGACAACTCAACCCAACAGCCTGTCGAATCCAACATTCCCGTAGTCTCTCTCCACACATTCAATTCTTTCTCAGTAGCTTCTGCCTGAATCGATTTCACACTTTCTATTGTGTCTGCACACATTCCTCCTGCCATAACCCATCTAGCAGGGCCTGCAACATACATACGACTTGTCACATCTTTCGCCGTTTCTCTCGCTACTTCATCCGCAAAAGCATTACCACGACCAACATCATCCGTTATCCGTAACCTTCCTATGTGCACTGCACTTCACAATCGCAACTTGTGTCGGCAATGTAAGTGACTCAAGAAGTTCATTCACTAATTGTCCATGCTGAATTTTCGTACCATGAGAAGTAAGATATCCTCTCTCTCTCTCCACAAACGTCCAAAGCTATGGGCAAACCAAATGCATATGGGCTATCAGTATACACATTCACTCTCTTTCCTTTCGACAACACACACGCTCTCGTCAGTGCAATCAACTCTGCTGCTTGAGCTGAATTCTGTGCAATACGTGCAGTTTCAACAATCGTGTGTAAAGTCATAACCGCATTCGCTGCAGTCGTATCGCCATTCGAAAGCTTAAAGCATGAACCATATACCCATAGGGTACCATCTGGATTCTCAAGAGGAGTATCTTTCAGATCAATTCTACCCTTCGTTTCCTCCTCTGTCCGGAGAAAACAATCATGCTGTTCCTGAGCATATGTCTCTACAGAAATCGGCAACAATGTAGCTGGATTCAATGTGTTGCACCGCTTAATGTGCACATGACTAGCCAAAAGCGTCAACTCATAACCTGACAAACGCGCACTAGTAAGGTGCTGAGTCCTTGTTTTATTCAATAAGGTATCCCCTGCATGTGGGACCATCACAATCAATGTATTATCCAATACCAAACCAGCAGACTGTCGGATAGAAACAGCCGCTGCCGCTGTAGCTCTCAAACAATTCGGCAAGGCCCTAGCTACCGGATCTAGAGTAGCTGAAAAATAGGCACATGGACGCTGCTTATCTCCAAATTGTGGTGTCAACACCCTACAACGCACAACCTTCTCTCTTGTGTACGTAGAGTGTAAAAGGCTTACTGTAGTCGGGAGTACCCAACACCGGAGCAGAACACAATGCATCACGCAACTCAGAAAAACTCTTCTGACATTCGTCAGACCAAGGGAGAGGATTCGGTATATCCTTAAGGGTAAGTGCCAACAAAGGTTTTGCCAATAGAGAAAAATTCGGAATCGACTGCCTACAATACAAGGTGATACCCAAAAACGCACGCACCTCTCGCTGTGTGGATGGCACAGTCATTTGAGCAATCGCTTGAATTCGTTCTGGGGTCAATCGTCTTCCCTCCTTCGACAAGAGATGACCTAAGTAGGTCACTTCTTGGCGGCAATACTGCAACTTCGAAGGTGATACTTTATGGTGAAGGTCAGACAAATGTCGCAACAAAGAAAGCGGAACTGCTTTACAAATCTCTTCATCATCAGCAGCGACCAACAGATCATCCACATACTGGATAAGAGTCGCACCGGGAGGCAAGATAAAAGCATCAAGCTGAGTTTTCAAAGCCTGAAAATAGATGGAGGGACTCTCACAATAACTTTGAGGAGTGCGCTTAAACCGGAAGCTTCGGCCTCCTAAAGAGAAGCCAAAAATATCCCTACTTTCTTCAGCAATCGGAATACTAAAGAAAGCATTCTTCAGATCGATAACAGAAAACCAAGCAGCTGTAGCAGGGTTCATAGTCAGTAAGGCAGTAATGTCCGGAACAACAGGAAACTGTGGCACGACAATTTTATTGACCTCTCGAAGGTCAATCACAAACCGATACACAGGTGGCTGAGAAGAGTCAGTACGCTTCAGGACAGGCAGAACAGGACTATGCCACACATTATCTCGCGTTTCTTCAATCACATCTTTCTCAACCAAATCATAGATAATCGCTAAAAGAGCTCTCTCACCATCACTAGAGATCTTGTATTGGGGAATGCGAGGTAGCTTAGCATTCGACTTGAGAGTAAAAACATAGGGTGGAATCTGCAAGAGGCCAACATCATTCGGACCTGTAGCCCACAAAGTATCAGGGAGCGAACGCAATTCAAGTGGAAGCCGATCTTTAGACAAATACATTGGAGAAATCACTCTCTTACCCAACGTAAGGTGTGCTCCCGAAGGAGAACAATGTAATATTGCATGCAATCTTTTCAACAAATCCAAACCCAACAGATCTCACCACAACCTGTCGTTAGAATAAGGGGTGCTTCCAATTCTCAAGGACCAATAAAAAGAGGCAAAGGACTAGAAACCGGATTACGAACTGGGGCACCAGAAAATCCTACCGAGACATTCATCAAGCCAGACAAAGGTGCGCCAGGGAGTTTAGAGTGCATGATAGAACTCTTAGCCGCACCAGTATCCAAAAGAAAAGGTACTGACACACCTGATGTAATTACTTCAACATAAGGTCCACTCTGGTCTACTGGAACTGACACTACTCCCTCTCTTTGTCCATGGCTGTCCTAGCTATCATTAAAACCAGTACCCTTGCTTTCAACATAATAATCATCCGCGTAATATTGAGCAGACTGAACAGACGAAACGTTCTGTTAATCAAAATAATTCATAGAATTCTGAGGGGGAAAGGAACGTTCATTCTGAGAAAACGTACCACGTCCCCTACCGCTAGGCACTTGTTGAAAACCAACACGACCTCTCTCACCAGACACACCATTCGTATGTTGTAGCAAAACCCGACAACTATTCTTGAAATGACCTTCTTCCCTACAGTAAGCACACTGATTAGGACCTAATGGAAGTCGCGGAGGAAAAGACTCAGGCTTCTGCAACAATCTCTGAAACTGTGGGGGCTGCTGAAACTGGGAAGGGTGCTGACGCTGATTAGAGCTAGGCGGATACGCCTGCTGTAAAAGAACCTTTGTCTTCAATTCTTTAGTCTTCTTCTCTGCTTTATCCTTTTCATCTTTATCTCTATTCTCGTAATATTGTGCAGTAGCCAATATCTGGGCCGAAGGAGAAACAGCCCATGAACTCTCAGAATCCTTCAACTTATTATAAAGTTCAGGAAGCAAATTAAAAACAAACTTGTCCACAAACAATCTTTGACCACTTTCTGTACTCATGTCCTGACAACTGTGATCAATAAATGTTTCCTCAAACCTAGTGAAGAAATCAGACACACTCTCGTCTTTCTTCTGTTTGCATGCTGCTAACTTGTCCCAATTCACTCGCATAGGAGGCATCAAGGTTTTCATTAAATTAATAATCCTACCGGGTAATTCTGCAACTAAAGGTTCAGGTTTGGCACCTCCTACCGGTCGACCGTCTGCAGCAGCAATATTAACCCATGTATCTCCTAACTCTACCGCATGATCCTCGTGACGGATCTTCACCCACAAAGGTTGAGGGACTACATTACCCAACAACATATCCACATCAGCTAAATTCATAACACACGCATCAACTGTCTGGGACAACTCCTTGTAGTAACCAGCAGGATTTTTAGGGGGGTCAGGCAAAGTCTGCTTAAGAGCCAGGACCTCTGCTCTCTTTCAAGGAACATGTACCCATACTCGCTGAAAATGAGCCGGTACTCCCTGAATATTATTAACGGCATCGTCAGCAACTGCCTCTCTCCATACAGGGGGAACCTCTCTCATAGGATACTGCTTCACTTTCCTTCTAACAGAAGGATCAGGTTCGAACAACGACTGAGAAGGAAGTCTACACCTAAACGCAAGAAGCGTCTCTACCGCTTCCTCAACATTGGGACCCACTATCGTCCCTTTAGCAAATTCAGACTGAACATCAAGCACTTCCTGCGGAATCAGACCCAACTCATTATTTTCCCATTCTTCACGAAGGAAAGTACACATTACATCAAAAACATACATTTGCTTAGGTGGATCCCACTGTAAGAAAACATCCATAATCACTTGTGAATCATCCCTACAGGCATTTGAAACCCATCTACGAGCCAAAAGATCCAACACTGTCCGCTCTTCGGGACCAGGAAGCTGACTACGACTCTGCTTACGTTCCGAAACAGGGGTCATACTCAGTGACCCAAAGAGTGAAGACAAAAGACTAGCAACAGTCATCCGTTTTCGAGTAGAAGGAGAAGAAGTTGACTTAAGGACAGGAGACAAAGTGTTTTGAGGCGACAAAGACATAGGGTCAGTAGAAAAGGATGTTGAAGGCAAAGGAGAAGAAGGCAAAGGAGTTTGAGGCAGAACTGTTAGCAAAGCTGGCGGCCCTGGAGAAGGCTGCACCAATGGAGGAAGAACCAACTGTGGAAGAACAGCTGGCGGCTGAACAACAGCAGGGGGTTGAACAACTGGGGGTCGTGGAGGTGCGGTAGCACTCTGCACATAAGGGGGTGGTAATCTCAACAAAAGCGACATCAAAGGATCCTTTTCAGGGTCATTTGTCGCATTCGGTAGAAGAGGTGGAAAAGCCAGATAACATTTATCAATGGCCATGCAATGTTGTCTATCTGACACCTCAATCGCATGATCTTCTTCATCTTCTTTAAACTGCCTAGCAGCTTGCATTATCGATATATTCTTTTTCTTTCCTATCTTTCTTAGCTTGCTTAATTTCTCGCTGTTTGGCTTCCTTACGCCAGAGGCGGAAAGAGTCAAACATCGCCGGCCGGGCTTTCTTCCTAAATAGCACAACTTCTAGGTTATCTAAAACCTCTGATTCGAAACTACCATGTTGGGGCTATCGTAAGACACCATCTTTCTTCGTATAACGGCTCCATACTTCAATAAACGTAATTGGATCCACGACTACAACAAAACCATTTCCTAAATTTGCTAAGATCAGGCATCTTATAGCTCACTAATCTAGCTTCAAACTTCAAGGGGTTATCAAAACGATATACTCACAAATATACAAGCCCCTCAGCTTTGGTAATTGCAACAACCAAATCAAGAAAACCCAAGAAACCAAACAAAGTCGTGGGAGCGAGCCACTTGTACTTAACCAAAATGTCTGTCACGCCACCAGAAGACTGTCTATCGTCTCGGCTTACAAATCATCACAAGAGGGTCCAAGACAGGGCGACAGTCAGGGCAGCAGTCCTTCCTAGCCGTCGGAAAGGGGAAGCCTCGCAGTAAAGACCTTCGGTCCACAGTCGACATGCAGGGGTCGATGAAGTGGGGGCCCTCCTCCAGAATTTCCTCACGAAGCTCCTCACGATCTTCGGGCTTGGACCGGTACCGCTGAAGTCGCCCCACATAGGGCGCCAACTGAAGAACTGGGTTTTAAACCCAGCCGCGCCAGGGTCATGCCCAAAATCTTCAGATTCACTGTCTTGGTATACAGAGACACGGAATACTTCTGGGTGTCGTCAAAGACCAAATTCATTAGCTGCAGCTAGTAACAGAAGTCCTAGAAATACAACACGGTGTACAACTGTTCAATTTTGTAAGGCAAGACATCCCTTTTTATGCCAAAATTAATATTGTGGCCGTGTCTATTAGACACCGTCAACCATATTAGCATGGCCCAAAACAGATGCCTTTCCGTGGCGGCATCGGCATGAGGTCTTCACTTTGAGGCCCCCTGAGGCCCCCTGCGGGCCCCCTGCGGGCCCCCAGAATAAAGGACAGGTGGGGGGGTGCACACGGGGGTACCTGTGGTACCCCCCTGCATTTGCATTAACAAAGCGGCAGGCACCGAGCGGTGCCTGCCTCTTTGTTAATGCAAATGCATATATGCATTTTTAGCATTGTGGCGGGCGGTGTTGAGAGCACCGCCTGCTACAATGCTAAAAATGCAGTATACGCCGCCACAGTGGCGGGCGCATCCTCATCCCCCCCACGAGACCCCCGTTCTTATGGCGGGCGGTCCCAAACTCCGATAGGATGGCGGTCAGACTAAGTCCACCGCGCATCCTAATGACTCCCTCCTCCTGGTCAGAGCCTCTTTTCTTTGTACACAATCTTACTCAACTTACTACCGGCATTCACACAGGAAGAGCCACTCTCACTATACCTATCATAACTATCATCATTTTGTATAAATAACAAGTGATGGAGTCTTACCTTCATTCTGAGATTCAGTCAGCCCGAACTATTTAAATCCATTCACAAGCTACAGATGAACAACATAGCCCAGGGTGGGATAATCCCCATTTACATACAGTGCCTTCACCTTGCCAAATTAATCCAGGCTTCTGCAATATGGGCAAGGACATATTTGCATATTTGTATGCATTGCACTGTTGTGGATTTGTAAAACAGCACCCATTCCCAAAGTGGGTATAAGGCTTCTATAAATTATTAAAACTTTTAACAGCAGCTTTCTGCTTGACCTGGTGCGACACACTTTTCCTAATTTGAACATTAATACAGTCAGCCTAAGCCTCGTGGGCACTTATATATGTATATTACAGTGGTATAGATTCACTTCTGTAGTTAAGGTTGACACCTAATTCCACAGGAAATTCGATTTTTGTACCAATTGTTTGCCCCCACTAGGCCAGTCTGCACCAGACCTGACTAAAGCAATGCCTTGAGGGACTTTTAGGAGTGTGTGAAAATTGGTGCAGATCAAGAAATCAATTCTTTATGGGGTTTTTTTTAAAACAGATTTTTATTGGCTCAAGTAACAAGCAGCAGCATAGTTGTTCTTACAGGATATTAAAGGAAGGAGAAACTGAGTTGCGCAATCAAGTCAATATACAGTGTGGGCCACTGGCAGTACATCGTCCATGACAAGAGTTCCATATCATTAAATTAAGTAACATGGCACATAAGCATATCATTAAAAAAATTATAAAAAAGGAATCAAAAGCAATCACTTGGCCGCTAATGTGTCTAGAGTCCAATATAGTTCACCAGTAGAAAACGCTCAAGGCCATCATAGGATATCGGACAACAAGCAGTCAAACAAAATACAGGAGCATAGTACACAACCGCACTCAACTTACAACCAGCATCCAGACACTCCCACTCTACTTATCGTGATGGAGGAAGGAAGGCTGGGAGGTGGTGGGGGTTGGTCAAGAGTGGCAGGTAAGTTTTGTTTAACCTTTGGGACGGGGATACATTACAGAGGATATGTAATGTATGGCTGTCCCATTGCTTCTCTACCCCTGCATATCAGTGGAAAGAAGGTGCAGATGAATTTTGGGGTCATATATAGCATGAAATTAGGGTAAAAAGTGAATTACGGAGATATTTTTCACCTCAGGGTTCTGAGTGACAATAAAGTCAACTCAAGCTTCACTCGCATTGTCTATTTGGTGTCACTCAGAACCGCTCGATGAAAAAGATCCCTGTAATTCAGTTACCCATCTATAACTCTTGCCTACAGACTTAAATTGTAGGTCACAGTAGAACGTATGCTAATCCTCCCACGAAGACCAAAAAAAGAATGTTTATTTGGTATATGACCCTCACCCACTCTAGTACTGGCATGCTTCACTATCGGGTTACATCCTTGTCCCTAACAACCTGGATGGACTCAACCATGTTCCAGGGAGAACTTGAAGGATAATTAAGGACACCAGGGTTTTTTAGAGAATAAAAATATCCCAAAACACCGAAGTATTCCTTATAATAGTGGATGTTTCCGGTATGGATAAAAGTCATATATCCAGGGTGATATATTGTTTTAGTAGGACAATATTCTATAGTTTTCAATTAGTCTCTCCCCTTCCCATCCAACAATCATTGTGGTTGCATTCAGAGTTGATAAGAATAGGTTGAGGGAACACCTAACGATGAGGCACCTTTTTGCGATGGTTCATGGGTAGGTGTAATCTCTGACTTCAACACCCACGCATATGGAGACCCTTGCCCATTGCGCAGGCAGATGTGGATGCTGACTGACAAAACTTTTGCAAGACTGAGGTAGATTCTCAAATTTTCAGGGGGCACACAAAAATGCTAATTTTTGAACGTTCCCATTTGAAAATGTTGGGTCTTTGGCAGTTTTAAGTGTATATTCTGCATTCCCCATAAATTTGTTTAAAATATGTCTCTAAGTCTTTTTTCACTGGTGTTTGAATGGAGCAGGTGTCCTTCAATGGGGACCGAAAAACAGACTACAGAAGTGCATCACCCACACTTACTAGGACTATGGTCTTGTTATCACTGAGTTGCTTGAACTCCATAAAACACTGAACGAAAAGCATCACTGAGATGAGGTTCAAAAGTATTAAAGAATAAAAAATAGAGGAGCACAGATTTTTTATGAGTAACAGTTCTGTAGAATACTAATGTCTTATATAACCCAGAACACACTATAAGAGAACAATCATAAACTTCTTGAGTTGAAAAAAACACCAAGAAAATTCTTTCATGTGTTGAGTCTGTTTCTTCTTTTCTTTTTTTATTTTGTCAGAAAATCCTCTTCACATAACATATGTTAAAAGGTACAGCCTACGCGTTTCGTCCCAAACTCAGGGGACTTCTTCAGGGCAAAGCACAGATTTAGACTATTCAAATTCGATGAGAGGTAAAGCATCACTATCTCAAAGATCTGTCCTATGCATATTTGTTTAGTTCACATTGAGAGACGTGCTAATAGAATAATGTATATTCCTTAATGTTCTGTTCTTGTCTACAAGCTTCAACATTCAACTGAAGATAACTTCTCTGGTAAGAGTCATCCCAAAGGTTCTGTGACCATTTGCATCGGAGCAGTCAATACGTATCCTTCCGTCTTTGACAAGTTTCTTGTACATCAAATTAACCGCATGCGCGCTAGCGCAATTCCGCTCCTGTGCTGAGTTTTTTAAAACCGCACTTTACGTGACGAGCTGGGCTCGTCATCAGCGTGCGAGGAGGCTACGCCATGACGAGCCCAGCTCGTCATGAGCGTGGAAGGGGTTAAGTTATCCTGAACGACTAAAATTTAGCCCATTCTAGCAATAATCATCATATGAGTATTGGGAAATGCCATCCGGCAGGCAGAACAGCCATATGCAAATCAGTCTTGACCCTGATTCAATAGGAACAATCCAGAACAAACTGGCAGGCTAGGTCCTCCCTGAACTGGAACATAAGCGCACTAAGATAATTTTCGACCTGGTTGGGGCTCATTAGTCAGGTGTGGCATGGTTCGAGTGGCACAGGAAGCATGTCTGGGCATACCCTTCCAACATTGAATGATGGTTTTAATAAAGACCTTAATTTCTGAAATCGTTTTGGAAAACATATATTAGAAGGTGACCCTAAGCAGCAGCCTTTCTGAATGGCTTGAATAATGTTGGTTAAACATAGGATAGCAAAGTTGTCCAGTCCCATGCCTGCAAGTTTTTCCAGCTCAGATGACGGCATGCTTCCCCTGAATTTGACCAATGCCCAGACTCTGGTCATGAATCAAGTCAGTGTGAATATACATTTAACACAGTGTGAAATTCTGCTGTCATGCCTTCGCCGCTTCTGCCTCGCCGCTCCCCTCCAGGTTCAAGCGCCTCGAAGTCGCAGAGCATTCAGCATCCCCCACGCCTCTGACTACTCGGGGCTGTGGTCTGCTTACTGGGCAGGCCACTGGGAGTCCGACGACCCTCTCGTCTTCTTCATCGCTGATCGCCTCCAGGCTTTTGCTCTTCGAGGGGACGGAGAGTGCAGCACCTAGCTAGCTGAATCGGTGCGGTGTGCACCCCCGATTCGCGCTGCTCTCTGGATAGACTGATTAAACAAAACAATGGTTCTGTTGGGTAAGACACATCACTTTGAAATGCTATTGAATGCAAATTGAGATTAAGAACTCTCTGAAACACATGTGCAGTGAGAAATAAATGCTCAAGCAATTTAATGATAATATTCATATAGCCAAGTGATGATTTCATATTTCATATTTATCAGAATTCAATCATGTTACATCTGAATTTTTTCATTCAATGATGACATTTGATTCTTGATTAGACCGTCAATAACAAGTGAAATTTTTGAGACAATTGGTGAAAAGGTGCTTGGTGCATGAAGCAATGTACAGTGAAAATGAAAAAATGCATATATACAATTATGTAAAAGGGTTTAGATTGACCAGAAGCTATTTAACATCCAAGGAGTCCTAGAGTTCTTATAGTGGATCCTGGAGGTTCTGGACCTCATGTAAGCGTCGGTGGTCGCGTCGGGTCTTTTTCAAGACAGGTGTATGGGGGTAGACAGTATGTACATCAGGAGGATGGGTCTCTGCCTGATGGTGATGCCGCACGGTTACTGGTAAAGTCCGTGTGGTTTTGTGTTCAACATCGGTCAAAATGGGAGGAGGTGCTAAGTCCTTCCTCTCTGCTGGGCGATTACAGCACTGATAGACTGAGCCCCCGCCTGCTAACTGTGCCTCACTTCATCTCCCCTCAGTGTGGGTCTTTGAGTGGGCCTGTCGAGCCTCCTGCTCTCACCGACCTGGTCCGGGGCGTTTCATGACCCTAAACTACCCGACCCCCCTGCCTCAGAGTTTCTGACTGGTCGCTTCTGGAGGAGTCTGCACGGCTACACACGCACGGCCTTCTGCCTGCTCCTTTCCCCAGGACTATTGCACTACTGCCACTAGTGATCCTCCGCTATACCCTCAATAAAATGGCGATGCTCCAGATTGCCCCTGAGGGGCGTTAAATGGGCATGTTTCCTGGCCGAGGGTTGAGCTGTTTCCCGACCTCAGGATCTGGCCTTCCACTTCCTGCTCCCCACTCCGCACCTCAATGCAGCCTGCCACCTATTCTACGGAGTGACGAGGAGTTGAGCCAAATCACTGTCAACGATCAGGGGTCTACAAGAGGGCAGTGTCCCCAGACTTGCCTAACCTCTGTGCACCTGGCCGTCTGAGGACCCCCGCAGTATTTGCTACCGCATGTTTTTCTACACTCCGGCTGCCCAATCTACGGAGTTTTGCAGAGTGGGCCAATATGATGCTCAGCTGCTGCCATCGATCAGTGATCAGTAAATTAAAATTAAAATTAATAAGAATAAATTAATATGGCGATGACCAGATTTCAGCCATTGAGAAGTGCTCATCAAAATGGCAGTGACCAGATCTCCCCAGTCATGCCTTCAACCTCCGTGCGCCTGGCCGTTCTGGGGGCCCCCACTGTGTTGTGGCTGCACAATCTTGAGATCTAACTATTTGCACTGTGCCTCAACGCATCCTCTAGCCCATCTCTGATCTCTGACCTCCGCTTGTGCCCTGCCGACGATCCTTCACACTGAGAGCACTTTCAATTGAGGCTAGAGCAGGGCTTTCACTCACCATTGTCTTTCCTCAATGCAGCCCTCAGCCCATCTCTGGACCTCTGACCCTCTGCTGTGCCCTCCTGACTACCCTTCCCACTGAGGACACCTCCAAGTGTTCCTGAGGTAAGACTTATACCCACCCTTATCAGGATTATGTAGAGCGTGCTGGCTGCACCAACCCCTACTGAAGAGTTGTCCCTCTAATGAAACCCTACTACTGTTGAAGCCCTTTGTGAACTGGCCATAGTCTTAGCCTTAGCTCTTCTGGGCTCTCTATGTGTTCTCCGTGGGCTCGATGGAACTATGACGACGCCCCCTGTGTGAATATCAAAAATGTTTGTACCTACCGGGGAGCCAGAGTAACCTTGGCCGATGCCCGGTGGAGCTGTCATATGCAGCTATAGAGGAGTCTGGCCCCTTGACTGTCACCTGCCCAGCCAGTCATCTGACATTGTTTTCCTTGTCTCCCCCGTTTGTGACTCCTTCCCTCCCCCTCCTTCTTTTCCCTCTGTGTTTCTTTGATTCAAACTGATGTAACTATGTAACCGATAACTTGCTGATTCAAATGATATAACTATGTATCCTGTAACTCGCTGATCCTCATGTAAAGCGCTCTGATACCTCCGGGTCTAGCCAGCGCTATATAAAACTTTGCAAAAAAATAAATAAAAGATGTAAAGAGCCTAAATATATTGTAAGATGGTGGACATTTTATTGATAAAGTAGAAACTTGTGATGGCCACGGCTTGGACTTTTTTTGAAAATTCTAAAATGTTTCCTTGAAGGTATCAGAGTTATTAGAACATTGGAATGCTGGGTGCTCCATTGAAAACAATGGAGTGCTCCTGGCTTTTAAAGACCTGTAGACGCCCGGAGATCCAACATTCCAATATTGTCGTTTGCAGCTGTTGCTGTGAACAAAGGCCTCAGGGAGCCCTAGGGGATTTCAGTCTCCTCAGGCTCCCTGAGGCCATTGTTTTATTTGTTAGAGCATTCTGGTCTCAAGGGGTGGAATGTTCTAATAGCCTTATAGCCCTCCATAGCTGGGCTATACCGGTATTAAATTCTGTTCCAAACATTGGACCAATATTAAAAAATAACAGGGCAATCACAAAGCATATGTTTCAGAGTACTAGGTTCAAAATTACAGTGCCAACAATTTGATTTATCACAAAGATTGCATCATATAATTTGACAGGAGACCAATAACAGTTGTTTAGGGTTGTATGGCACAACCATGCATGCCCAAATCACGTGTTCCTTAACAATGTGGTCGGAACAACAAATGCGTCTTAACCACACATTCCTTTATCATGCAAGTCTTTACAATGACTTGCCTTATGGAAAGCACTGGATTTTGGGACAGTATAATTTACTATTCCAACTCCAGTCCGCGTAACAGTAGAAAAAGTGTTGGACTTCAAAATCCAACACCTATTTACCTAAGGCTTGTAGTTTTAACAACATGTTTGGATGATAGTTGTAGGTTACAAGCTGATTGATGGTTGGTTCAAGATCAGTTCAAGCTGGTTCATGGCCCCACCAGGAGCTGCATCTTCACAGCTCAGCCCACTCTCTCCAACAGTCACTCTTCCAGTCCACCAGGCATACCAACATTCCACACGGACATCAGGCATTCTAAGGTTCCATACATACACACAAGCATACTGGCTTAGCAGCTGTAAATGCAAGCACAACATATGGTAAAGGAATGCATGGTTAAGATACATTTGTTGTTCTCACCGCGTTGCAAAGGCAGCACGTGGTTCGGCTATCGTTGTAATTGCTGTTTCCCATTGTTTAATATAATTGAGTTAGATTGGCAAATAGATGAAGGTACCAACTAGAAATATTGCAGATCCAAATGTTTTTAATTTGATGTGGGGTATGATTGGTATGGAGAATGGGATTCCAAAATTCACATAATTTAGTAAGGTGGGGAGATTATTAAGTATACATTTTTTTATATATATTTTGGAAGCAACAGGAGCAAAAAATCTATGAATGGTAAAGCAAAGCTCCATATCCGAGCATTGAGGATGAAGAATAGAGCAGTTATAGGCATTAGGGAGTGCATTGCATAATACCACATATTGACAGTAAGCAGATGAAGGGGTGTGAAATTTGGTTTGTATATCTGTGAGGCACAAAAATATATTGCTGTGACAAATATCAGAAACTTAAAACATTCCAGCATCAGTTCATGTAGTCCAACAAGAGACAGGTGTATTTAGTTTAATCGTATAATTATACCATAATGACACATTTTTTGAATAGACAATCTTATTATGAAATAATGCATTTGCATTAGCTAGTTCACGTTTTGTTGAATTGAGGACCGAAGAGTGAGACCCTAGTTTACGAAGGTCCATGGTAAGAATTGCAGGTAGAAGAAAAGAAGCAGCAATATTCCTCAGAATTAGAACCAACATGGGTGTTAGATCGGGATCTGAATTTGTTGACCAATGTAAACTTTGTGCAGGTAAAAAAGAGAAATAGTATTTCTGGAAATCAGGAATACCAAGATCACCCTTCAATTTGGAGGTTTGTAAGGTCATATATTTAATACTTGTGGATTTGTTGTTCCAGATCAATTTAAAAAAAGTGTAACTGCTGTTTTTATAGTAAAGTGTCAGAAATTACACAGGTAACATTGATAGTATGTATAATATTTGCGGTGCAAATCCTTTTTTAAGATCTTCAAGTTTCCTCTACCTAGATAGTTGTAACAACAAACATTTGTCGAATTTCTCTCTAATGTGCGATATTACATTTTTGCAATTCATATCAACAGTGCTCTTCATGGAATTTTGAAAATAGATTCCTAGATACTTAGACTAGATGAATTCAAGGTAATATTAGTGCCACTTTTCATGTCTGTTTTACAATATACATTTAGTGGTCAAAATTCAGTTCTATTAATACTTAAGGTGTTTCTGGATGTTGATGCATAGTTCTTAATAATTCCCAGTAAAATGGGTATGGTATTGATACGATCCCTTACATAGAGTAGGACATGAGCAGGATAAGCAGAAATTTAAAGAGTTGAGCTATTGATAGTAATCCCTGTATTATCTGGTGAGCTATGGTGCAGGCACAATAAAGGTTTGATGGGCAATACAAATAATAGGGAAGATAAAGTGCATCCTTGTCTTGTAACTCTAACAAAAGATGTCGAGTTAATATTTTGAATATATATAGTTTCCTTAGGAGAAGAATACAATTCCTTAACCATTGAAAGAAAGGTTGTGCCAAAACAAAATGCTTTCATAGTTTTGATAAGAACTTTTAATTAACTTTGTCAAATGCATTTTCAGTATCAAGAGATAGAAGACCAAAAGGATGACTAATTTTATGTAGGGAAATGATAGTGTGACAAACAAGTGCAGTATTGTGCAGATAACCTCCCCTTCATAAAACAAGTTTTGCCTGGTTGGATAATTTAATTTAATACCTGAGACAAGCTAAGTGCAAGTATTTGGCATACATTTTACAGTCTTGATTAATGAGTGAAATGGGGCAATAGTTTGGAAATAATGTATGGTCTTTCTCTGGTTTGGGGAGAACAATGATCATGACATCTTCAAAAGTGTTGGACTTCAAAATCCAACACCTATTTACCTAAGGCTTGTAGTTTTAACAACATGTTTGGATGATAGTTGTAGGTTACAAGCTGATTGATGGTTGGTTCAAGATCAGTTCAAGCTGGTTCATGGCCCCACCAGGAGCTGCATCTTCACAGCTCAGCCCACTCTCTCCAACAGTCACTCTTCCAGTCCACCAGGCATACCAACATTCCACACGGACATCAGGCATTCTAAGGTTCCATACATACACACAAGCATACTGGCTTAGCAGCTGTAAATGCAAGCACAACATATGGTAAAGGAATGCATGGTTAAGATACATTTGTTGTTCTCACCGCGTTGCAAAGGCAGCACGTGGTTCGGCTATCGTTGTAATTGCTGTTTCCCATTGTTTAATATAATTGAGTTAGATTGGCAAATAGATGAAGGTACCAACTAGAAATATTGCAGATCCAAATGTTTTTAATTTGATGTGGGGTATGATTGGTATGGAGAATGGGATTCCAAAATTCACATAATTTAGTAAGGTGGGGAGATTATTAAGTATACATTTTTTTATATATATTTTGGAAGCAACAGGAGCAAAAAATCTATGAATGGTAAAGCAAAGCTCCATATCCGAGCATTGAGGATGAAGAATAGAGCAGTTATAGGCATTAGGGAGTGCATTGCATAATACCACATATTGACAGTAAGCAGATGAAGGGGTGTGAAATTTGGTTTGTATATCTGTGAGGCACAAAAATATATTGCTGTGACAAATATCAGAAACTTAAAACATTCCAGCATCAGTTCATGTAGTCCAACAAGAGACAGGTGTATTTAGTTTAATCGTATAATTATACCATAATGACACATTTTTTGAATAGACAATCTTATTATGAAATAATGCATTTGCATTAGCTAGTTCACGTTTTGTTGAATTGAGGACCGAAGAGTGAGACCCTAGTTTACGAAGGTCCATGGTAAGAATTGCAGGTAGAAGAAAAGAAGCAGCAATATTCCTCAGAATTAGAACCAACATGGGTGTTAGATCGGGATCTGAATTTGTTGACCAATGTAAACTTTGTGCAGGTAAAAAAGAGAAATAGTATTTCTGGAAATCAGGAATACCAAGATCACCCTTCAATTTGGAGGTTTGTAAGGTCATATATTTAATACTTGTGGATTTGTTGTTCCAGATCAATTTAAAAAAAGTGTAACTGCTGTTTTTATAGTAAAGTGCCAGAAATTACACAGGTAACATTGATAGTATGTATAATATTTGCGGTGCAAATCCTTTTTTAAGATCTTCAAGTTTCCTTTACCTAGATAGTTGTAACAACAAACATTTGTCGAATTTCTCTCTAATGTGCGATATTACATTTTTGCAATTCATATCAACAGTGCCCTTCATGGAATTTTGAAAATAGATTCCTAGATACTTAGACTAGATGAATTCAAGGTAATATTAGTGCCACTTTTCATGTCTGTTTTACAATATACATTTAGTGGTCAAAATTCAGTTCTATTAATACTTAAGGTGTATCTGGATGTTGATGCATAGTTCTTAATAATTCCCAGTAAAATGGGTATGGTATTGATACGATCCCTTACATAGAGTAGGACATGAGCAGGATAAGCAGAAATTTAAAGAGTTGAGCTATTGATAGTAATCCCTGTATTATCTGGTGAGCTATGGTGCAGGCACAATAAAGGTTTGATGGGCAATACAAATAATAGGGAAGATAAAGTGCATCCTTGTCTTGTAACTCTAACAAAAGATGTCGAGTTAATATTTTGAATATATATAGTTTCCTTAGGAGAAGAATACAATTCCTTAACCATTGAAAGAAAGGTTGTGCCAAAACAAAATGCTTTCATAGTTTTGATAAGAACTTTTAATTAACTTTGTCAAATGCATTTTCAGTATCAAGAGATAGAAGACCAAAAGGATGACTAATTTTATGTAGGGAAATGATAGTGTGACAAACAAGTGCAGTATTGTGCAGATAACCTCCCCTTCATAAAACAAGTTTTGCCTGGTTGGATAATTTAATTTAATACCTGAGACAAGCTAAGTGCAAGCATTTGGCATACATTTTACAGTCTTGATTAATGAGTGAAATGGGGCAATAGTTTGGAAATAATGTATGGTCTTTCTCTGGTTTGGGGAGAACAATGATCATGACATCTTCAAAAGTTCTTTCAACAGAAGCAATGTCCTGAAAAAAGGATATTATGACTGGAGCTAGTTGAACAGAGAAAGTTTTGTAGAATTCTGCTGTAATACCATCAGATCCAGGTGAACGTTTAGGATTTGAGGACTTAATTGCAGAGTATACCTCTTCTACAGCAAAGGGGCATTAAGAGTAATTCTAACCATGTGTGATAATGTTAGGAAATTACAAAGAGATAGGAACTGATCGAATGTAGTGTTTTGAGCATCATGAGGTTTACTACAGAGACTTGAGTAGAACTTTTGGAATTTCTCAGCTATTTCTTGGCTAGATAATAGTAGCTGACAATATGAGGTGCAAGTGGCAGGAATCTGGGTCTTATCTCAAGTGGAGATAATATTTATCAATTTGGATAAGAGCATGAATATAACAACCATCTAAATTAGCCTTACGGTTCAAAAGTTGCAGTTTGCAAGAAAATAGAATAGCTACTCCATTTTTGCACCCTATTGCTGGTGAAGAAATCATATTGCCCACCCATGACTTGCTCATAGATGCTAGGATGTTATCATCAACATGGGGTTCCTGTGCAATGCAGTGGTCAATATTACATTTGTGTAAATAATCTAGAATTTCCAATTTTCTTACTGCATTCTGTAAACCTTTAAATTGTAGTGATTATTTTTTACTAACAGCTAGTTGTCATAACAAATAAAAGTTGACAGAAGAAATATAATAGAAAGCGAGATATCGCTAGATCATGAAAAAGTTAGAAAAAACAAACTAGAAAGTAGCCCATGAACAAACAAACATATAAGATGTTTAGAAGAGAAACACATGAAATGAAATATTGAGACAATGAAGGTGCGATCCAGGAATCCAGTGGAAACCGTATTGTCTGTTAGTGGAAGAAAAGAACAATATTAGTTACACAGCATCAACCATCAAGTGTTATTTATAGAAGATTGAGATTCCATTGGCACTGCAGCGTGAAAATCAAGATATGCAAGTAGGCCTTCTTGTGAGGTTAAGGATTTAGTGATGTAATTAGTCAAGATTTGCATTACTGGAGAGTCAAATAAACCATATTTGTATCCACTTTGTCTCATCCTGGGGGTGTAAGTCAGAAAATTGTTTGTGCATGGCACAGTTTCCTTTGCAAAGTCTTGATGGATATAGACTTTATGTCTTTAAATCAAAAGTGTTAGAATTTCTCGTATAGTCTTCCAGATAAGTATCAGGTGGTGATGTCGTAATACTTTAAAAATCCTTTGTCAGGGCTTGGATTGATTGGGTTTGCGATATGACAGAACTCGAAGAACCATGTCAATTTTAGTAGTGAAGGTATGAAATTCTCCATAAAAGGATCTGTAATTGTATCCCTCAATGTTCTATGGTAGATTAAAATTTTCATAAAGGACATTGACGATTTCTAATTTCAAGGTCTAGGAACTGTTTCTTCATAGGTGCTATAGGACTGACTTGAGGGATCACTTGGTCAATCGCTGCTTTATTATCTCTGCAGATGTTTACTCTCACAGCAAATGGCATCTGTATTGTTGTGTATGGCTTGTATTTTTTCATTATTTTTGCCATTGACTTTGGATGTGAATCCACCAATTTAGTTATGGCAGGAAGTGGTATGATGCCTCTTTACACTTATTAGTAGGATTTTGTGTGGTATTTATGTCCATTTTATAGAGAAAATACTCCATAAAGTTATCAAAATTGAATGAGACATGTAGACATAGCAGCAACATCACCTATACGAGGTAGAATAATCTGAGAGTAATAGGTAATAATTAGATTGAAAATATAAAATGCAGATGGACAAGTTTAGCAGTTACCAGACTTCAAAAACAACAGACCTTGCATTTAAGATGAAGAGCAAACGGTATTAACAGTACCTTTAAGAAGAAGCAATAGGTATGACAAGACCGCCCGCTTTTGGTTTTCCCCCTCATCCAGTCTCCAGTAATGCAGTTTCCTGACAGGAACTTATAAGGAGCAGAAAAGAGGGCACTGAAGCTGCACACACTGCGTGAAAGCCAGGAAATAGGAGTCAGAGAGTATTAAAATGTGAAATAATTTCTGGCAGTATAAAAGTGAGCTGCAAATCACCATTTTATGTGTCTTAATTACGTAATGAGCCGTCTGTGATGGAGCCTAACTTGGATCGCATGCGCTCCCGCAATCATTGTTTCTCCCTTTTTAATTTAGACCCTTATACCCTCAGAAAATGAAATGTTCTAATAGCCTTGTAGCCCTTCTGCCTCAGGCTATGCTAGTTTTTAAAGGTCCTCTCCCTCATTATAGGCCCTCGCCTGAAGCTGAAGCCCATAACATGCATTCAGGGATTTTAACAACCGGTATAGCCCTCAGTATAGGGCTATTGGGATATAGTAGAATGCTCAAGGATGCTAAAGCCTTTTTGTCTCGTGCAGTGGTCTTTTGTTTTTTAATCTGAAATTTAAGGCAGCTTTGGTTTTAGGATGATAGCTACGGTACCATATCAAACACACCAGTCCCACTTTCTATGGCCAGTTCTGCAGCAAACTTTGTATTTTAAATTAGATAGCTTTACACTAAGAAATTCATCATTTTAATTGGCCCCTCTTCAGTCAATATCAGTTAAGGAGATTTAAAGCTAGAAGATAAAACAAGGCTCATTACTGCTACAAGCCATCTATCATTAGGGCTTTGTTCCCATAATAGCTGCCTGTGTAGTCCACAGAGTTTTACCAAGGAGCCAGGGAATTAACCTAGCTTACACAATGTCCCCGCACATGCTGCTTGTCCACATACGTTCAATATCCTTCACTTTCCTATGCTGGACACTGAGGGATACATTTACTATGTTTTTTCTTGTGTCCTCATATCGCCAATAAAGCTTAATTTGCATTTGTTCTGATCCAGTTTGGCTTCTTCTTAAATCCATTTTTCATACAGGGCTGTGGGTGGCCCCCTCACGTTGTACAACAGAGAAACAAGGTGTCATCATCAAACTAAATCTGTCTGGTTGCTCATTTGCCATGATTCAAAAGGTTTCCACATTATTTTCCTCTTCAAGTTATGAATTGCCCTGTCCAGCCTGTCCACCTGAGCCACTGACGCTACCCATTCCTTTATCAGAAGTTTCTCTTCTTGCTAACAATTCTAGGGAAAAAAAGTTAATTATTACATTCCTTGGTATGGGCACTTTCTTTTGCATTATATTTCACACTAAATAATATCAAAATAGAGCTTATCTTTATATCATAAGCCAAAATTATGTTCAACACCAAACCCATGACTAGCAAAAATATAGCCAACACTGGTCATTCTGTACACATCTATATATCATTAGCCTCCTTCAGGCTGCATCTAGGGCATGAGTTTTGCCATTATCGCAGGAGCTCAGTTAGTAGCACCTATGGAGGGTGAAAAGTGGGCTTGTCTTATGGTAGCAGATCTCACAGTGGCATGTAACAAATTTAAGGCTACTTGCCATAACCTTTCCTTTCCCAAATTCGACAAGTCTCGTTCCCAGATGTCAAATAGAGGATTTGCTCTCCTATTCAATGCTGTCACCAAGTTCCAGTACCATTTTGAATCCTTCTTCTTGCAGATCTTTTTCCATCTCACAAATTTCTACACTAAATCCTTCCCACTGTTTAAACTCTGCCATTATGTAGATAAACTTAAACCTAGAGGAATAGCCACTTTTTCTTTCCCTCCAATGCTCCCATGAAATTGGTTTTCACTCACTTCATAAAACCTCCCATCCATCTCCTCATCACCTCTCTTCTAATGGCGCCACTTAGTTTATAATTAATGCACTCCAGAATTCCCAGCGAGTCCCATATTGGAAAAGGTAAGCTTTAATAAGAAATGCCTGAATGGGTTCGTACATCATACCACAGTCTGGCTGCCACCTGAGGGATCTTTAGCCTGATCTTTTTAAAGTATTTTTGGGGCCCACATTTATGCAAAAGGGCTCTATTTATCATACCTGCTGTCAAGCTCTGCAGTAGCTTACCCACTGCATCTCAACCCTTATCATCCCCATTTACATCCCCTTCTCTGGGGAACCTCCCTGACATTACTCCTGTCAGATTTTGAGCCGCAGTAAATAGGGCTTAATCTCAAATGTCTCAAACATCTCCAAACTGGCCTCTCTCATCTACAGCTCCTTTTCCTGCTTTAAGTATGTGATAAATGGACCTACTTCTTCTGGCTTCCTTAAAAATTTGGATACAATTATTGTACGTGACCTTTAAAAGTTCTGGGAAAGCCACCCAAGGCCTATTAAACTAAAATAATAAGTATTGGGCTTATCTGATATCCTGAAAGTTTACCAAAGTTGGCCACTTCCTGTTTATTGTAGGATATGTTCTATGTATATCTGACATATAGAAAATCAAATAATCAGCATACAAAAACAATTTCTTTTTGAGGTCTTTACCAAAGAAGGGAACTATCAGCCTGATTCATGATCGGGCCGTTTTGCGAGGCTCAAATAGCGAATCATAAGGAATCGCTATTTGAGACTCGCAAAACGGTAATCATGTAGGAATCGCAATATTAATTGCGATTCCCACTGATTCCTTATTTGCGATTAGCTAATTGCTAATCGCAAATAAGGAATAACTCCCCATGCATTCCTATGGGCCAAAAGGCCCATAGGAATGCATGGGGAGTATTCCTTATTTGCGATTAGCAATTTGCTACTCGCAAATAAGATAGCGATTTAAAGGGTGCCAGGGGTGTCCAAAGGACACCCTGTAGCACCCCTTAAATGCAAATTGAAACAGGTGTTGCGCACACACATGTCCAAAGGACATGTGTGTGTGCAACATGCAACTTAGAAAAATGCTTTTAAAAGCATTTTTCTAAGTTTTTGCTATTTACCAAGAGGTCTGACCTCTCGGTAAATAGCGGCCCAAAATTGCATTTTCGCAATTTTCAAATGCTTCATGAATTGCATTTAAGGAATCTCAAATAGAGATTCCTTAAATGTAATTCCTCGCAATTTAGCGATTTAGCAATTACCGATTTTTGCATTTGGGATGCTGAATCCCAAATGCAAAAATCGCACTCGCAAAGGGCCGGATTCTCAGAATCCGGCCCTTTGCGAGCCGATTTAGCCTTCATGAATAAGGCTGTATACTTTTAGTCTGCCTAAGACTTTGCAGAAAAGACTTTATATATATGGAAGGGGGATAACGGGCACCCTTGTCTAGTCCCCCCAGTGATCCTCACATGGCTAGTCAAACTATATTTTAGCAATATCCTGGCCTGCGGAGACTCAAACATAATCTCTATTACCATAAAAACTGTGGAGCCAGTCCTAGATGATTCCGTACTTGACCTAAATATACCCATCCCACTTGGTCAAGCCTTTCGCTGCATCTCCTGTGATCACCTATAGAGGCAGAGTCTCTAAACTTGCCATATCTATTACCCCCCAGAGTATGTGTAAGATCAGGGAGATACCTCCCAGGCATAAACCCCTTTACATCCTCTTGCACCAATTTGAGTATCTGCTTCATCAATCTCTTTGCCATAGTAGCTACGAAAACCTTATGGTCGCAGTTCAGCAATGATATATGCCGATTTGACTCACTTCTAGTAGAGGGCTCATTAGTCATGACTGACAGATTATTATTACTGACAGCTTATTATGACTGACAGTCATGACTCATAAGCAGTGTTTATAACAAACCACGACTGAGTCCTCTGGCGTTGAGGCTGAAGCTGTGTGAGTCGATTAGAGTGCTTGTTAGCGGGAATAATTCAAAAAAATTAAATGTACTTACCCACTCCGCTGGCTTGCCTCCTCTGGTCCTCTGCTTCAGTCCCTGGGTGCTGATCTGCAGCAATTGAATTCTCCACACCAATCCAGATGCTTCTCTCTTGCTGCTGATAGTAGAAGAAATAGCATGAGAGCAGCACCAAGAGTGGCTGGACTGAGTGGCCTTGATGCTCCTGCAACATCTGGGGGTCTCTGCCTGCTCTCCACCCAGCTGTCTTAGACAGCTGGGTGGAGTGGTTTAAAGAGCGCAAGTCAGGCTGGCCAGCCTGACATGCGCACTCTAAACTGGTCAAGTGAGAACCACTCCCCTGCTGCCAGTCAGCAGCTGTGGCCCTGTCCCCAAACATGGCTCAAGCTGGGGATAGGGAAAAATAAAATGTAAATATATTCTATTTATTACCATTTTATTTTTCACTTTTGCAGTGCTGGCTGCAAGGGGACGACACTCCGTCGCCCTAATGGAGGGTCCGCCACTGTTAAACAGTCTTTTCCAAATCGTGACAATTATCTCCTTCAAGGCCTTGTATATTTCTATGGGGGGACCATCAGGTCATGATGCTCAAAACCTCAGTAATTTCAGCTTTGTCTATCTCTATACTAAATGCTTGCTGTTCTTTGCTGCCAAGCTTACTCAGATTTTTACTTTCTAACCACTGTACCAATTCAACTGGATCTGGATTACCACTCTCCTGATACAAGTTCCTATAAAAACAGTGCAAGGAACCCACCATATCCTGAGACAAATTTAAGGCCAGCTCTTTTTTAGTCTACGAAAATTTCTCTTATGAAATTTATATTTCAGTAAGCCCTCGTCTTCTGCGCAAGTATTTTACCACAGTTTTCCCCATACTCAAAAAGCGGAACCTTACTCACTGACCACCTATTTTTACGTTGGCTGTGCAACTCACCCTTTGTGCTGTCCTGGCTAACCATTGTCTGGACGGGTTTTTCATGGACCTTCCATATATAAACTGGACAGACTTTCTCCCACTAACATGTTTAGACCACTTTGCAGTTCATTTTAAAATCAGGTTTCCACAAAGGACACATCCCAAGCAGACAGCATTATTTTTTACCAGCTGTCCCTGGACTAAAATTTAGACCAATCAACTAACAGCCAGTCTATCAAAATCTTGTCCAAATCTGTGTACTGGCCTAGATTTGGCTGTTGCGAACTATCACTCTGTGCTAGGGGCAGCCATGAAAGTACTGGCCCCAGCAAAAAAAAGCCATTGGATTAGGCACAGCCCCTTTGAACCATGGTTCAATGATAGGCTCAAACTACAAAAACTACTTTGTCGTAGATTAGAGACGAAGTAGAGATTAAACAACAATGTCGATACCAAGAAGAAATTAATGCCCACATGCATCATTGAGAATTGCATGCGCAAACGGTGCGAATCGCAATTTTCGGCTGTTTGCGAATGCAATTCTCAAATTTGGGATGCATCATGCTTTTCGCAATTTTAGGAATCGCAACCATGTTGCGATTTCTAAAATTGCGATTGCATTTAAGAAATCGCAATTTGAGATTTCTTAAATGCAATGCATGACCATTTTTAATATAGGAAGGGGTAAATTAGCATGAAGTTAACCTTCATGCTAATTTGCGAAAACTTTCAAAAATGCACAAAAATGCATTTTTGAAAGTTTCATGTTACACACACACATGTCCTTGGGACATGTGTGTGTGAAACTTGCACTTACAGTTACATTTCAGGGGTGCAGGGGGGGGGTCCTTTGGACCTCCCTCTGCACCCTTGAAAATGCATTCACAAATTGCGATTCGCAAAATGCTAATTGCAATTTTTGAATGCCTTCCCATTCATTCCTATGGGCCTCTTTTAGAAATCGCAAATAAAAATGCGATTTTTTGATGCACAGCAATTTGCGATTTCTTAATTGCGATTCCTTAATTTTTGCAATTAAGAAATCGCAAATGCTAACTTTGATGCATGTGGCCAATAGAGAACTCCTCCAAATATATAAAAACCTTATGGTCAAAGAGAAAGCCGCCTACTTTAGGGAGCAAATCAGGCCATCTAACAGATGTCCCAAAACTCTGTTTTCTGCTATAAAAAATCTGTCTAAAATGCCAGTCCCTCAAAACACCACAGCCGACCAAGAATTCTGTAATACCCTCCTGGATACTTTCCAAAGTAAGGTCAAAGATGTCTACGATTCTGTCTTACAACTGCCCAACGGCCAAACACGAATCCCTGGCGAGCACCATGAAGTACACCTACCATAGAGACACCATCTGCCACTCTGTCCTCATTTACATCATTAACCGCGGAAAAAACCTTACAACTAATTAGCACTATCAAATCAGGTTCCACAGCAGACCCTGCCCCCCTAAAATCTTACTCTTAGCACCCAAGACACTTCCCCCCCCTCCTTTAACAGTGATCTTTAATGCCATGATCACTTCTGGGAGAGATCCACTAGAATGGAAGAAAGGATCCATATTGCCACTACTAAAAAATATACCGCTGAACATTGAGGATCCACTTAACCACAGACCTATCTCTAGACTCCCTTTCCCTTCAAAGGTGGTGGAAAAAGCTATCAGTTTAGAACTCTCTTCCTTCATCAAGAACAACGAAATCCTGGATCCCTCCCAATTCGGGTTTCGGGCTCACCACAGTACAGAGTTAGCACTGATCAAAGCCACTGAGGAGCTCAGACGGACGTCGGACGGAGGGGGCAGCGCAGCCCTGATCCTGCTGGATCTATCAGCGGCCTTTAACACTGTCAGTCATGGGCTGCTGATGGACCGTCTGGCAACCATCAGGATCAGGGATAAGGCTCTCTCCCTGCTAGGCTCCTTCCTGTCCGACCGAACTCAGTGGGTCGCACTGCGCTGGGTGACTTTGTGCCCCCACCTTCTCACTGCCATATGGGGTTCTCTAGGGTTCCTCCCTCTGCCCCACACTTTTTAATCTATATGTCACTCCGCTAGCCAGACTATTAAAAAGCCACGGTTTCACCCTGGTATCGTATGCCGATGATACACAAATAATCATTTCAGTAAGCGAATCGTGCAATTCTACAGCCAGCAGCTTTCAAGACTGCATGAGCCACATTGGGAATTGAATGTTAGAAAACTGTATGAAACTAAACTCGTCCAAAACAGAGGTCCTACTTTTTGGTAATAATCCTCAATTCTGGACCACCCATTGGCGGCCACCCCAGCTTGAACCACTACTCTCGATGGTCTGAAAAGCAAAAGATCTGGGAGTAATCTGGATAATAAATTATCCTTTGGGGCCCAAATCAATTCCACTACTTCTAGCTGCCATTTTATACAAAAAATTCTGAGGAAGATCTTACCCTCAATCCCAATAGAACTCAGGAAAACAGTTATATCAGTCTTAATTTTTTCAAGACTGGATTACTGGAATGCCCTGCTCACTTGCGACAAAGCGTAATATTCAAAAATTGCAGATTGTACAAAACACCGCAGCCAGGGTTCTCCTGGGAATTCCTAAATCTGGGTCTGCAACCTCCACCCTCCCGCAGCTGCATTGGCTGATGGTAGCAAAGTGAATTCAATTCAGATCTCTTTGCATTGCTTTTAAAATACTGAATCAAATGGGCCCAACTTAACTAGAAAGCTTTTTAAAAACTATGTCCCGGCCAGGCCACTAAGATCAGCAGAAATCAGAAATTTGATTGTCCCTAAGAAAAAAAAGATCAAGTGGGGTGTAAAGAGTTTTGCTTGCACCACAGCAAGACTCTGGAACACCCTTCCGACCCCTCTTAAGAGAGAGACAAATTTATTAAAATTCAGGAAGATCCTAAAAACTTGGCTCTTTAGAACATAATTGCACTCTTCTCTTTCCAATTACATGTGGTTTTCAGGTAGAGCCTTGACACCTCAGGGTATTGTTGTGCTTTGTAAATTAATCATTCATTCATTCACATGTAATCGTGGTGTCAGGTAATAAAAAATCTTACCCAAAGAACATTTATGAACAGTGTCACATATATCTTGATAAAACAAAGTCCACTTGAAACTGCTTTGAATCGATGAAAATCAGCTTTAGTGCTACTCGACTGAAGCCTTACCTGAAACTTCAGAGGAAAGGGATATTGCATTTACATCACTTTTTTCATCTTTTCAATCTGTACTCATATAAAAAAAAAATTTTTAAAAAAGTATTTGGTTCTCAGAACCCTACCTGTTTCACAACAGGTGATAATAGTCGTAATCAAGCAGATTTGTGTCACTGCACAGGCACAAAGAGCCCTTTCCTTAAGCATCCCCTGCTTAACTTGATATTTGACCATCTGTGAAAAAACATCCATGTGTGAAATAAAATTATCCACGCTTCCTGATTCCTTTATCAAACTGAAAATTTCGGTGTTTTACATTTCTCAGGCTGTTCGATACTAAATCCCTTAATTCAGTTAATCTTTTAAAGAACAAAGATTAACCAATGAGCTTTCCCAAAAATAACTTAACCTTTGGAGGCATTTCACACCGATGCTGATTTATCATGTGTATGCTCCATGTCTACACATGAAAGGCGTCAAATAACCTTACACGGAGCTGTTACTTTCCTTAGCTTCCGTTTCTGCTGTTTGATGAGGAACTCTCTCCATTTCTGACCTGCACAAGACTCCTTATAGTATTGCATTGCATTGTAATTGCACTTAGGGGCTCATTATGTGAGGGTGAACAGCTACCGTCCACCATCATAACGGGATGGGACCGACCGCCAGACGTGCGGCGGTCCCACCGGCCCAATAAGAATGCACACCCTGCCCTTTTACCATTGCGGATGGTACTGCTGGCTGCAGCACCGTCCGCAATGGTAGAAGGGCATGCACAGCATTAACCTGCCCCATGTGGCAGGCACCACGCAGTGCCTCCCACCTGCTGCAGGGAACTGCAGGGGGTACCATGGGTACCCCCCCAAGTGCACCCCCCATGGCACGCAATGGGCCCCCAAAGCCAATTACCGCCAGCCTTTCCATGGCGTTATAGCCGCCATGGAAAGGCCTGTGTGCCACCCACATCATAATTTGGCTGGCGGTGCCTGCTAGGCACCGCCACCATATTACTGGCCCAGCTCCGCCTGGCCGGTAATCGTAATTTTTGCCGACCTGCGGAAAAGCGGCAGACGGACTTTGCGCCTGCCATGATACCCACCGTCATCGCAATATGGCAGGAGTATTTCTCGTTACGATGGCGTAACTGTTGCCACTGCCGCCTTTTTTTGTCGAACAGCCAAGACCTGAAAAGAAACAAATAAATAATTCTGAAACGATTTAGACCTCCCACGGATTTCGTTTTACTGATTTCTGATTGGTCGGTAATAGATCAGTCAGAAAGTAGTGAAGTGAGAAAGCATTAATGAAGAAAACCACATACAAGAGATAAGCATGAGCAGAATGCCCAACTGTCACCCTACTACACATTCTAGGCAGTAGTGGATAGCAGGGAAGGGATTGACGGGGCGGGCGAAGGGGAGCACAGAGAGGGGAGGAGGTGGGTCCCAAAAATACTAGTAAAACAAAAACACATAACTTTTGACAACCATCGTCTCTCCTCCGTCGCTCCTCTTCCTGGCGCGTCCCAGATGGAGGAAGAACACAGGCTCCCCCAAGCCAATCACAACACTGCAATTAAGTATTGTGATTGGTCTGAGTGCTGTGGTTTGGCGCTCAGACGGGGACAGGGAGCCTGCAGCATGGTGGGGAACATGCAAAGTGCGCATGACTATATGGCGGGCCCAAGACGGCCACCCAGTCATGCATATTTAGAGTGTGCCCCCAATCCTCCCCCTGTGACACCAACCCCACCCGCAGCTGCAAAACATATAATGATAATAAAGTTATTATCATTTTATTTTTTTATTTTTTTCTTAAGATTCTTAAGGCCCAAACCTAGGCCCTTTGAGTGCCGGTCACCAGCAGATGTGCTACCCAAACTTCTATAAATGACCCTTTTAAAAAAAAAAAAAATGTATACTGATTACGCAACCCTTGAGTTCAACCTGCATCAATTAACTATGCACCACCACCCTGACAGTGCTCCAGGAAACTATCCACGTCTTTCACAAATCTGAAGGAGTACATTTTATTATTCCACATAACTTTTAAGAAAGCTGGGAATTTTAACTGCACCGTCGCCCCCAATTTCCTTAGGGGCTCAATTCGCTTCCCCAGCTCCCACTGCCTATTTGCGGTAACTACCGACAGGTCCGATCTGATCTCAATTTTTGCTTCCCCCACCATAAGGGAGCCCTTCTTCAATGCCATGGCGAGGATCTTTTCTTTTAGGCTATAAGTGAGGAAGTTAATCAAGATCTTTCTAGGTTTAGACCGACTTGGCTTCAGTCTGAAGGGATCGCGGTGGATCCTCTGTATATCAGCAGCAATCTCCTCTTCAGACTCTTCTATCTGCAGTTCAGATTTTAATAAATGGACCAAAACACCTTTTAAATCTTCTCCCTCCTTTCCCTCTGGAAGCTTCAAGACTTTCAGGTTATTTCTTCGCTGCATGTTTTCCAACCTCTCTAACCGGTCCTTGTAAGCTCTCTCTCTAAATTTAACCTCTTCGAGCTCCTTACAGTTATCTTCCACTGCCGCCTGCATCTCCTTAACCTCCTCTTCAAGTTTTCCTGTCCGTGTGTTTAACTCGTCAAACTTAACCTCTAATAAACCCACTGCCTCCCTAATGCCATCCTGCTTGACTTTAGATTCCTCAAAGCCCCTATGGACATCTAGATCTAATTTTCTTAGAAGGGCTATAACCATGCTATCTGAATGCATCACTCCATCTCCTAAAGTGGCACCCTCCTCTGCAATCCGGTCAATCTTGCCCCCGTTCTCACCAACTCTCCCTCCCATATGTTTTTCTGATTCTATCGGGCTTTTAAATGGGCCACCTTCTATTGGAGTTGCTGTCAGACTGCCAACCTCGGCCTCCATCTCTCCCGCTTCTGCCTCTGGAGCCTCCTCCACCTCCAAAATTTTATAGCGGTTCGGGCTCAAGTGTTCCGCCCAGTCTGCCCAGCTGTTATTCAACTCAGTTGTTAACTCTCCTTGCTTACAACCTCTGGCAAGAACCAATGTCTTGGGAACAGGTTTAAAATAAGAATTTAAAGACGGGTTGGTAGAGATTTTCTTCCCGAGGATTCCTGACCTGCTTGTTTGCGAAGTTTTTTTTAAATTTAAATTCAGCTTGTATGAAGTTTTACTCTTCTGCTGTGTGTTATGAGGGCTCCACCCCCCCCCCCCCCCTGCAGGCTTCCCTGTACTCCTCAGCGCGTAGCCTGAATTAGATTTTTGTGGGCTTTTTTCCTTTCTCCTTCGGCCGGGCACCCACCTCCTTATAGTTATTTAATTCCCCAGCTGGGTCGTGTGAGAGAATTTCAGAGCCGGGGTGGTCCCTGCTTTTAAGGGGTGAGAAAACAATTGCCTGAAAGCGACTCCCCTCCTGTGCTGTCCCTCTCCCCACAGCTCCACCTGCATAAAACTGAAGCCTCGCCGCCGCCCGCCTACCTCTACCTCTTTCTGAAGCTGCACGACTCCAACGCTCGAAGCCTTTTGCCGAAGACACCTCCGTAAAAGTTCCCCCCCGTGCGCATTCTCCATAAGCCTGCCGCCGCCGCCTCTGCTCTCCGCTTGCCGACAGAAACCTGCCGGCCTCTCGCTCTCGCTCTCACTCAATCGAGCTCCGCTATGCCACTGCTGCCGCCTTGAATTATTAAACCCTCGCACACCTTAACTCACACGGGTTAGCGAGCTTGAAAATCGCCGCAATCCATCGCTATTCCTCGCTATTCCGCCGTGATTCCTCTCTTTACTCGCTTCAGCACGCCGCCTAAGACCGGCACTCCCGACCAGTCTCTCTAGCTGGCCGCCATGTTCCCCCTAGCCACGCCCCTGTCGAGGAGGCTTCCCCACGCCCCTGTCGAGGAGGCCTCCCCATGCCCCTGTTGAAATCAATATATGATGGTGGAGGGTAAGAGCACGAGGGCAAAAACACAGATGGTGAGATGGGTGTCATGGAATGTTAATGGTCTAAGGGTAAAAGCAAGAAGAGACAGGATCCTGAAGTACTTAAGAGATACTTCAGCAAACATAATGATCCTTCAAGAGACTCATTTAACGGAGGAGGAGTGCAAACAATTTTTGCGTCGACTTCGGTGGATAAGGTACTTTTATAGTTCACCACAAACAAGGGTTACTAGAGGAATACTTGTGATAATTAGAAATGGGCTAGATTACCAGGTAGAGAGTAGCATAGCGGATGAGAAAGGCCGGTGGTTGATCGTGACCTTAAAGATAGCGGGATCATTATATAATATTATTGGATATTATGGCCCCAATCAGGATGATGTCACCCCGTTGGTAGAACTAACAAAAGAGACGACAGGGCTGTCAGGTTACGTAGTTCTTGCAGGGGACTTTAATACAGTACTGGATGCCAATCTTGACAGATCTGCGAAGAACAGTAGAGCTTTGGGAAATTGCAAAATGGCGGCCAGTGTTAAAAATTTAATAGAGCAGTTTGGGTTATGCGACATCTGGAGGAGGCTGGCCGGGACTGGGCTTGGATATACATACTACAATAAAAAAATACAGTCACAGATCCAGAATAGATTTCTTTTTATTAGATGCAAGAATAACGGATAAAGTGAAAGAGGTTGTACATGTAGGGGTTCATTTGTCCGATCACTCAGCGGTCTCCTTAGAACTGGAAATTGGGAGATGCGACTTGGATTCAGTCTGGAGGTTAGATCGCACAGTTCTGTACGATCAGGAAGTAATGCAGTCCCTTCAACAGGAGCTTGAGGTCTTTATCGAACAAAATGTAGGATCAACTAGATTGGACATTGTATGGGAGGTTACCAAGGCTTTTCTCCGGGGGCGACTGGGAACCCTGGGGGCTAAGAGAAGGAGAGTATACTATCAGGAAGTACGGAGTTTGGAACAGGAAATCCGAAAGTATGAAACTATTATTATAAATTCGGGGGTAGCTCCTAAGGAGGAGATTCTTCAAGAGCTGGAAGGGTTAAAGGAACAACTCACGGCCGTGATTAATAAAAGGGTGAAGGAGAGATGGGAGGCTTCTAGGCAGGATCATTTCGAATACGGGGAAAATCCAGGCAAACTGCTAGCATGGAAGGTTAGGAAAGATCGGGTTAGAAATATGATAAAAGAGATCAAGGTTGGTGTAGAAGGAAAATTAGCCTCAAACACAAACGAGATTGTGGAAGCATTTTATAATCACTTTGAGGAAGTGTATAGTGAAGATCTGCATGCGGACAGGCAGGAGATGGAGGAGTGGGTCAGAGTTCTAAAGCCCTCTACGGAAGAATACCGAAGAGTTTTGAACAGAGAGATCAGGCAGGAAGAGGTAGAGGAAGGTATTAGGCAGGCAAAAATAGGCAAAGCACCTGGCCCGATGGTCTTCCTGTAGAAGTCTATAGGAGTTTGATGCAGGGGTTGGCACCATTACTAACAAAGGTGTTCAATGAGGTATTTTCTGAAAAAAGGGAGATTCCTGCATCATGGGACCAGGCAAACATAATCGTCATACCTAAAGCTGGCAAGTCTCCGAAATATATGGATTCATATAGACCTATCTCACTCTTAAACTGTGATTATAAGTTGTTTGCCAAGATCCTGGCTGATAGGCTGGGCAAAGTGATTCCGTACTTTATTCCCGAAGACCAAAAAGGATTTGTGAAAGGCAGACACCTAAATGAACTAACATTTTCCCTGATAGGTAGCATAGATGTCGCTGTCGAGCAGAAGCTTCCTCTGGCGGTGGTGGCTTTAGACGCTGCTAAAGCTTTTGATCGTGTAAATTGGGAGTTTTCGAAAATTTTAATAGAGCATCTTCAGCTAGGGGAAAACTTTCTTCAAATTGTGTCACGATTATATCACACACCAAATTCCAAGGTATTGGTTAATGGAGTTCTTACAAAATCTATCAGGATCATGCGAGGAACCAGGCAGGGGTGCCCTCTTTCCCCGCTTTTATTTGACCTTTATATCGAACCGTTGGCCTGCAAAATAAGAGAGACAGAGAATATCCCCGCTTTTACGTTTCAGGGCTGGTCAAGGAAGATAGGGCTATATGCGGACGATATTGTAGTTTTAACATCGAATTTGACAAAATCACTGGTCGAAATAGAAAGCATTACAAAGAAGTTTGGAGAAGTCTCAGAATATTGATTAAACTCCGATAAAACTGAAATTATGGCTTGGAATTTGGCGGTGGAGCCTAGAACCTCAAAAAAACAGATCAGATATCTGGGGATACAAATCACTCAAGATATAAAACAATTAGCATTGGTAAATTTGGCCAAAACAAGGAAAGACATTACCGTACTATTGAGAAATTGGAGCTTAATACCACTAACTATGATTGGCCGGGTAAATTTAGTTAAAATGATGGTGCTTCCTAAGTTGACCTTTTTATTTGATTCTATTCCTCTCATGTTTGAGAAAGAGGGGTTAGCTAAATTACAGAGTGAAATTGGTTCATTTATCTGGGGTTCCAAGGGGTCAAGGCTATCTTGGAAAAAAATTCGGAGAAAATATGCTAAGGGAGGTCTAGCAGCTCCAGATTTTCAAATTTATTCTTGGGCTTTTTGCTTAAAAACTGTAGAATGCTCCTTGGAATCCCCAATAATTTAGCAATAGGGAACCTCTTTGCTGCCATGTTGAAAGTAGAAAAGTGCCACTTGCTGGGTTTTTTGTATAAATTCGCAGATCCAAAGTACTTTAAAAAAGTTAGACTGAAGGTCTTAAGAGATTTGGCTACGGTGTGGTACCGTATTAGGCGAGTGACAAAAATCCCATACTTCAGTGCGGCTGCACCAATCTGGGAGGCTCCGGGGGCTCCAAGTTGGACGGAGGATGCATTAGCAAGGGCATTAAAAACAGAAGGCCCACAGGTTTGGGGCGAGCTGTTCTGCGAAGGAGTTTTGTTACCGTGGGCGGTCTGCGAGCAACTGTGGGGTCGTAACTTTGCAAAATTTAAGTATCTTCAGATACAAAGCTGGGCGGTAGGTAAAGAAAAGTTAATTGGACGACACAACGAGTTCGAAGAGAAGCTGGCTTCAAACATTCGGATAAAAAAAGAAGTGGCAACATGGTATTGGGAAATAGTCGAAATGGAGGATGGCCCTTTTCAACTACCAGAGGTCCTGTGGGGAGAGTGCTTGCCGTGGATCGCTAAAGAAGAACAATGGCAAGTAGATATGTTGATTCTTTACAAAGTGGGAAAACCTGAAAATTTAAGGAGGAATCACTTGTTCACTCTCCACAGGGCATATTGGACCCCAAAGAGGCTCGCTAAATTTAAGGATGGGGGCATGGTGTTATGCCCTAAGTGCAAAAGCCCAAATGAAGATGACATTCATATGTTTGCGACATGCCCAGAGATTCAAGATTTTTGGGCAGCTGTAAGTACAACGCTATCAAAAATGATGGAGCTAAATATTATGGTAAGCCCTGAACAGATCATCTCGGGCAGATTGGACACACAAGGTAAGGGCCTTGATGATAACTCTAAGTTGTTTTTATATGCCATTTTGATTGCTCGAAGAGAAATATGTAAATTACGGGTATCGCCAGAGCCTCCGACAGACTTAATGTGGATTAGAGCTATGAGAGGCATAGCTAAGTTGGACATGGCCGGTCAAAATAATAGGAAGCACCAGTTTTGGAATTTATTTTTAAATCACTATTGGTGAGGGGAACGGGAGTTCAAAATCCTGTGACTTTAACAATGTGAGAAGAAAAACGGTCCGATGATTAAGTCACTTTTGATGCTCTTGGAGGTCAATGTACACCAGGCATGGCTGTGGTAATTCCCATCTCCCTTAAGCCTATAAGCCTGCCGTATAAGCAGTAGGAAACAACCTCTCATAGTTGAGTTGAAAACCACCTAAGGGCGCTACAAGATAGAAGGGGTGGGAAGTGGCGTATGAGGACAAAAAAAAAAGGAAAAAAAAAGAAAAAAAAATTAATTTACAGTACAGCAACACTTGAAAGTCTGAGTTTATTAAATACAACTTTAATCTACATTTATTATCTTCCTTATACATATATATCTTACCATGTACTTATGTATCTTTATATGTAATACTTTATTTATTATGTTTCTTCTAATACAGAATGTCCAATGCTCCACCCTATATCTCTTGCAATATATCCTCTAGTTCCACTCTGACTCATCTCAAACTTCATTCTTCTACTCTCTCCAATGCATGACCCCATTTATCACCATATCTCTCTCTCTCAATACATTGGCTTCCTCAACTCTCTTACTCATCCCAAACCGAGTACCACTACTATGAATCCCAAAACAACCCTTTCTAGACTCCTCCCTCCTCTACCCCTCCTTGCATCATCTCATACCTCTTTTACTATTCATATCTCCCAACCAAACCTTTCAAAACTCTTCTCTCTGACTCTACCCCCTCTACCTCCTCTTTACGCATCCCAAACCCCCTCCTACTGCAATGAACTCCATTAACAAAAATAGATACATTCTCGACCCTTCTGTCTCCTATGCCTCCAATATTCCTTTTCAATCCAAATAACAGACTAACAGGTCCACCGCTCAAGTTAATTTCATATTTCTCTATACTAACACCCCATTAACCCTCTTTTTGGGTTCTGGAGTAGCATGCTACCCGCAGAAAAGCAATTTAACACCTCATCAGGGGTAGCAAGCACTATATAAATGCAAAACAGTATCTCTTCTATCACTCCACTATCCTTTTTCAATCCAAATAACACACAAACATGTCCACCGCTCGAATCAAATTAACTTCATATTCCCCTATAATAATTCCCCACAAATCCTTTTTGGGTTTTGGGTTCTGGAGTGGCATGCTACTCGCTGAAAAACACTTCCACACCTCATCAGGGGTGGCAAGTGCTATATAAATGCATACCCTTCCTTCTTCCGTTCCCCCTCTATCCTGTTCAATGCAAATAACAGACTAACATATCCACCGCTCAAATTAATTTCATATTTCACTATACTAATTCCCCACTAATCATTTTTGGGTTCCAGAGTAGTGTGCTATTCACCTAAAAGGCGCTTTGACGCCTCATCAGAGGTAGTAAGCGCTATATAAATGCAATTACAATTCACAGTTGGATTTCCTATCACTAGGATAGATTGAGTAGGTATGCGAGGGGGTGGTCTATTGTGATCAACTTGAAGTTACTTGTGAACCTGTCACAGTAACAGATAGCAAAGCAATGCTGTTTAGTTGTAAGCTATCCAACACATCTATTTTTAATGGACTACTGATCTACAGGCCACCTACGCCGAAAGCGAGCTTTGTAGAAGGCTTTGGGGATATAATAACATCTTCAATCAATCAATCAAGCGTTTGTTGAAGCGCGACTACTCAACCCTGAGGGTCCCAAGGTGTTGGGGGTCGGGGGGGGGGGTGGCAGGTTCCAGTCCATCACGGAGGGGGTCTATCAAAGAGCCAGGTCTTGAGATCTCTTATGAAGATGGGGAGCGATGTTGTCAGTCTGAGGTGGAGCGGAAGGATGTTCCAGGCCATGGTCGAGAGGAAGGAGAAGCAGCGGCCTCCCGGTCTGGTTTTTCGGGTGTGTTGGACCATGGCTTAAAGAGCTGGGCTGATCGTAGGGTTTTTTGGAGTGCGTGGAATTTGAGTCGGCTGTACAGGTATTGTGGTCTGGTGTCATGGAGGGCCTTGTGTGCTTGGGTGAGCATCTTGAAGGTGGCTCTTGCCTCATAGGGGAGCGAGTGGAGTGTGCGCAGGTGCTGGGTGATGTGGCAGTGTTTAGGCAGGTTGAGGACCGGTTTTGTGGCGGCGTTCTGGACGTTCTGTAGCTTGCAGGTGAGGTTTTTGTTAATTCCGGCATAGAGTGCGTTGCCGTAGTCGAGTCTGCTGGTGATCAGGGCGTGCGTGACGGTCTTTCCGTTCTTGAATGCAGTTTCCTAATTTTACCATTTTAGGTGATTTTAATTTTCATTTAGAACATGATAATAACAAAGACTTAGAGCACCTCATGGACATTTTAAGTTGTTTAAGTGCCTCCCAGCGGATTAATTCCGCTACCCATGTAGTAGTTTATATCCTGGATGGCATCTTTTCCAACAACTCAGACCTAAAGGTTGATGACACCCTACCTATTACATGGTCAGATCATAAACCTGTCAACTTTAGCCTAGAATCTGTCCCGCCCACCAATGTTTCTAAAAATTATGTGCAAAGTAAGAAAGTTAAAGCCTGGAATAAAATTAATGAAACAGACTTGGCAGACATTTTAGATAGATCTCGCACCTTTTTAAGAAAGACTCTAACTTAACAGTAGAGACATATTCTGAGTCGTTACGAGTCGATGTTCTCACCCCTTTTAAAACCATTAAAAACTAGAGAAAACCCTCTGCTCCCTGGTTCTCACCTCAGCTCAAGTAATTAAAACAAAAATGTAGAAGGCAGGAGAAAGTGTGGAGAAAAATTATCTGAGTGGAGAAATGATCAGCTACAATGAATGTATTCAAGACTACAAACATCTGATTTTTATTGAGAAAATCAAATATTTCTCTGATAAAATTAATTTAGTAAAGAACTCCACAACAGAACTTTTAAAAATAGTTCAGTTCCTTTACAGTCTATCATCGAATTTTACAGTAGTTCGGTGTCAACTTTTCGGTGATCAACTAGCAGAATTCTTTAAAAATATAGTGGAGGAAATACATGGTAAATTAGATGCTAATGGTAGGCCCTCAGTTTTGGTCTTGGGTTCAACCAATACAGCTCCAATGAAAAACATCTTCTGCAACTTTGCTCCTCTTACAGAGCATAATTAGCCAAACTCATAGGCCAAACAAAATCAAGGGCTCCATCTGGTACTGCCTTCACCAACCAGTCCTGCCCCTGGAGGTTGGTTTTTGCTCCTAAGATTTTTTTGGGGCACTCATTTTCTGGTGATCTGGGAGTCTGCCATTTTGTGCCGAGGTTGTTGGGGACTGTGGCTCCAGGCACTCCACCTTGATTGCCTTTAACTGGTTCCTCAATCACTGCTTATCGCTGGTCCACGCCTATGGCCGCCTGCCCGTCCATTGCCCTGGGATGGCCCCCACTTGGACGCTCTCTCCCCTCCAGACTTTATTTTCCACTTCTGGGGCTCCAACTTTGCCGAGGTAACCCAACGCAGTGATTGAATTTGGCGTTGGACTTAATGACTATTTAACTCCACCTGTGCTATTGTCCCTTTCACTGTTTTTGGGCCTTCATGATGTACTGTTCCTCCACTGCCGGTCTTCCAGAATTTACCTGCTTCCCAGACCCTTTTTTCAACTCCCTTCCCCCTTTCCTCCATCCTCTATTGGGACGTGTTATTCTATGTTTTACTAGGCTACTGTATCTAATGTAACTTTGCAAAACTGTTATCTTTATTTTTCCTTGACCGCTGAGACCTGAGCTGCATGGCTGATGCCCGGTGGAGCTGCTAGTCAGATATAGAGGAGATTGGCCTGGGCTCACCCCCTCGACCACCACCTACCCAGCCGGACATTGGGCACAGTTCTTCTCGTCTCCCTGCTGTGTCTCCATTCCTCCCCTCGACCTTTGCCTTCACCTGTCCTGGCCCTTAGTCCCCACCCTGTTTATCTGTGAATTTTCCCTCGTCAAATGAGATCTAGCTATTTTGTCTGATGTCGGATGGAGCTACCTGGTTTAGCTATAGGGGAGACTGGCTGGGACTCCGTCCTTGGACGTCACCTACCCAGTCGGTCATAAGACAGACTTCCTTTCATCTCTCCTGTCGTCTCTTCCCACATCCTCCCTCTATTTATGTCTCTCCTTCTATTCTCTCTGATTGTATTGAGACTGAACTATTTTGTCTAAGGCCCGATGGAGCTCCCTGGTTTAGCTATAGGGGAGATGGGCCGTGGATTCCCTCCTTTGTCGTAACCTACCCAGTTGATCTTTAGACAGACTTCCTTCCGTCTCTCCTTGTTGTATCTTCCCTTATCCTCCGTTTCTCACCTCCCCTGCCCCTCCACTACATTTCTCTCTCCTTTCTCTCCTCTCCTAATTGTATTGCCTATTTTTTGATGTATTGTGTAATTGTTGATCTTTTTCTGTTACATAGTTGATTCTCATGTAAAGCGCTATGATACCTTCGGGTCTAGCCAGCGCTATATAAAACTCTTTAAATAGAATAAATAAACAAAAAATAAATAAATTCCTCCGGAGCGGAACAAGGCACCGCTATCTCACTGTTGAAGAAACCTTCATTAGATCCAAAATTAGGTGAAGAACTATCGTCCCATATCTCAGTTACCTTTCTCAGCAAAAATTCTAGAAAAGCACATGAATATTGCACTTTCTTAATTTTTAGAAGGGTACTAAATCTTAGATTCAGCACAATTTGGGGATCAGGCAAAATCACAGCACTGATTCTGCTCTGGTTATAGCTACAGAGGAACTGAGAAGTATCCTAGATAACGGTGGGAAGGCGGCAATGTTCCTGTTGGATCTATTGGTAGCCTTCAACACCATAGACCATGCAGTCATGTTGGAACACTTGGTAGAAATTGGAATTGGAGATTCAGATCTTGAGCTGTTTTGCTCTTTTCTCTCTATTAGAGAACAGTCGGTTGCCCTGGGGGACTTTGTATCCAAATCCTTCACACTGCCATGCATGGTCCCTCGGGGTTCATCGCTGACTCCTACACTTTTTAATCATTATGTGGGCACCCTTGACAAGATTAAGCTGTTCTTTTCGTTTTGTCCAAGTAGCATATGCAGATGGCACACAAATTGTTGTGTTCAAATTCAAATTCAAAATTAGCTTTATTCGGTATTTTGACAAAAAACCATAAAAGCATACAAAATATAAACATAAGCAGGCTAAGTAGCTTTTCACATAAAAAAACTTCTTACAAAAGTACATATCATGAATACAAAACAGGTAAAGTTCGTTAAAATGCATACAAAATTCCTAAAATTCATTCATTAAGGACTCATGGAGTTCGTACAGTCTCCTGTGTTACGTATTAATTGATGTGATGAGGTACAATATAGTACGATATATTATGTTTTACCCATGCAGTCCTAGTCATTACCCATGGTCCCTCTGCACTTTACAGTGAAGGTCAAAAATGTTATTGCTGTCACTATGGTGATTTCATCTTGCATCATGTACAATCTGACCAGTGCAGTTTTACATGTTCTCAATCCCCATGTCTTTAGCAATGGTAGCAGTTATCTTTTTCTCCCCCACTGATAAAATTTGCAAAAGAAAATGCAATGTAGGTTTGACTGTTTGGATAGGTCGTCACACGGGCATTTTGCCAAGTTAGCCGACCAATCATTCGGGGCAGGAAATGATATTAACCTATAGAATGACTCCGTCCTCATTCGAGTCAGGAGCATTCTATGATAGCAAGAATAGGTTGGGGCTAGATAAGCGTGAAGGCCTGTACCATGTAGGATGTTACGATGGACTACTATTGTAGACTTGTGCCCGTCTAAATACCATCTCCGTTCCTCCAGTAAGTCAAGACATGCCACTTTTAGGACTTTTTTTGTTATTTGTGAGCATGATGTAGGATTTAGGTAGAGATCTGGTTTGCCAATGGAGAACAAAAACTTTTTCACATAGGCTAACCAGGGCTGCTTACTGGAAGCGAGATGATTCAAGCAGTCTTGGATTACTTCCCTGTTGAAACCTGTGTCATCGCATGTCCAGATCTTGAACCACAACATCACTAGGGCTATTTTTATCAGGTCGGTGATATGGACTCTATCCAGTTCATTGTGGCAGATTGTAGTAGACGTGGAGAGGGGGACTGATAATAGGTGTCTCCGGAAAGCATTTTCCACTGTTTGGATCTGTGTACAGTCTGCCAGTCCCCAAATACCCGCCCCGTATACAGCAGTGGAGACACATTTCGCTGCATGAATCTTAAGTAAAATGTCTACAGGTTTCCTTCCCAGTCTATTAGCAAATTGTTTGAGGGCACCTATCGTGCGAGAGAAGGCCAGATTCCGGGAGGTTATTGCTGATGACCATGTGCCCCTGTTGTTAAATATGATACCTAGGTAGGAAAAGGTTTTGGTCATAGCAATCTTAGTATTATTGACGAAGGTTTTACACTCTGGTATAATTTTCCTGGTTGTACATGACATTGTGAATGTTTTTCCCTCGTTTATTTTTAAGCCTCTCATGGTCATAAAGGTTGAGAATCCTGTTAACGCTTTCTGAAGGCCCAATTGGGTGCGCGCCATAATCACGGCATCATCAGCATATAGTAATAGTGGTACTGAGGTGCCGTTTATTTTAGGGTAGTCCACTTCAAGCTCTTTTAAAAAGTCTGCTATCTCATTGATATATAAATTAAAAAGGAATGGTGCGAGGATGCAGCCCTGTCGCACACCCTTTGCTATAGGGAATTTTCTGGTTCGCTCGCCATTTTTACCATATCTGACCGTGGCGCCAGCGTCTCTATACAGTTCCTGAATAAAGTGTAGAATGTTTTTATCTATCCCCAATTTAACCAGGGTTTTCCATAACATACTATGGTCTAAACAATCAAAAGCCGAGGTTAAGTCGATGAATGTTAAAAACAAATTCCCTTTTTTTCTACCAATGTATTTACTTGTTATTAAGGCCAGATTTAAACCCTGCTCTACAGTGCCTACACCAGTTTTAAAACCATACTGTAAATTTGTTAAAATTCCCTTGGCTCTTATACCAAGTGGAAGGGCGAGATTTTGATCGATATCTTATCACTATTGATCTAAACCTCGATCTGGTCGACTGAATCTTTATTGCCTGTCATTGAGGGAAGAAAGTGCATCTCTTACCAAGTTAGTTCACCCAATAAAGGACTCCGCTTCAAAGGATCACAAACAACTTCTAGCTTTCAAGGATTTATTATAAAGTCAAGATAAGTTGCAGGTACAAGCATCTCAAGATGAGATTCACAAGATACACGGGCCCAACTACATACATGTGCTCTCTGAAAGCCCTCAGACGAGCAACGGAAACTACCAGAACCAGTTCTAAAAATAATAGGGCTATTAGCATAGACACATACTGAGATCTCTCAGTCATTTACAGCCGGAGGGAAAAGACAGGTTAGGCTGTCCCTACCCTGATCTAGATGGTATCCCTACTTAATCAGGTCCCTACCTAACAAAGGTGTCAGCAGTGAATGACCCCCAAGGGAAGTCACCCACTCTCAGTCCCTTGGTGAAAACCTATAGTTCTCCAATCATGACCCCTCTCTGCCTACCCATCCGCTCTCTTAAGGGTCCTCAGGCTTCTGCTCTAACTCCCCCCAGGGGTGCTGTCCCTAATACAAAAATACAACAACATTTAGGACGCCCCTCGTGAGACGCCCCTCACGTGGTGTAGCTTCTGGCTTTTTCCATGATGAGGCCTTGTGGTTAGAGTCGACCTTGCTTCTCAGACCCGTCTCCGGCCCGCTGATACCCCTTAAACATTCCGGAACCCTCCTCCATGTCTGGTCCGCTTCTTGAACAGACTTCTATTCATTTTATTTCTAATTGAATACCCCCTTTTCTCTTACAGACAGATAGTTGCAGCCAAATCCCAATTCTCATAGACTTCCAACATCGTTGCAACATTCCCCGGCCCAGACTAATATGTGTAAATCAACGTTAAACTTTTCAGGCCTACAACATTTCTCATAATGATTATAACTTTCGACTTTTTCTTTAATTATGGCATGTTAGTACTCTTATTCTGCTATTCAGTAAACACATCTATAAATCATGGTCTATTTGTTATTACTAAAACATTAGTGCAAGCCACGTTGTGAAATTGAACCACCTTCCCCCTCCCTTCTAGCTCTGGCCCTGAGGCCTACCACGTTCAGCGTTTCCGTATGCCATCTTATATTTTAGCAGCTACACAACATGGCTTCAGGAATAATCACGTTTAATTATATCATTTGTTTCACACATTTCTGTATTAGTTCCACTTCTACTTAAATCTCTACATTAACTACACATTTCAGAATATAGATGTAGGTACTATCAGCACTCATGGCATTTCTCTTCATGACTTGTGCTTACTACGTGTAAGTGTGACGCACTTCTACATTTTGGTCAGTTTGCGCTCTCTCAGTTCCCCCCTTTGATGACCTCTCGGGGTCATCATTAACATTCAAACTGCAGTGATTGCTAGCATAACTCGTTTCTGTGTTTCCAAAGCCCTCAGACTCCGGTACTGACTATCTTGTATGGCAGCCAATCTCTGCAGCTGTTTTCTCCGAGCCCTCTCTGACCTTCTTGATCTGTACCATTTGAATACCCTCACCAATCCCCACAACACGATCCCACAGATCAATATTATGATGATAGGTTTTAGTATTTTCCACACAAAGCTTTTGCCTAAGGTGGTGAGCCAACCTCCAGCCTCACTTATTCCATGGCCCACCTTTTCCCAGACATTTTCTCTGCTCAGGTCTTCGATCTCCTTGTGAATATCAGTTATGTTCCTAATAACTTTCTCAAGGGGCTTCGAATTGTCTGGAATGTAAGTGCAACATTCCTGGACCTTCAAAGCCTTACAGACTCCGCCCTCTTTTGCTAATAGGACGTCTAAGGCAAGACGGTTCTGAAGAACCATAGCCCTTATCGATTGCATCTCTCCTTCTACCAACATTAAGGACTGAGCAGTGCTGGCAGACAACCTGTCTACGACTGTTGCCAGTCGTCTAATTTTGACATCATTAAGGATTAATCCCAAAAGAGGGAACACAGCTCCAAAGACATCTCCAACCATTTCTACACCTCCTACATCTCTCCTTCCCCTCGATGATGTCTTGCCCTCGATGATCTCTAAGTCTTGGGCATGATATATTTTAGGGAAGATAATTGCCAAGTAACATGATCCATACCAGTTGTCAGGTAGTCTTACGTAGGCATTTCTCCCACATACAAAATATACATTTGGAATCGCTTGCATTCCCTTCAGGAAGTCTTTAGTATAGTACTCTAAATTGAAAGCATGTTCACAGCTAACTTCTCCCACGTATACATTTTCATAATACGTTTTGGCTCTATGAAGACATAACTTTCCTCTCTGCGTTCTATCTAAAGCTATTGGACCACTACTACCTTTTCTCTTGTGTGCCTTCTCTTCCTCGGTCCAATCTGTTTTCCATTGTCCTGATTTTTTTCAAAATCTTTTGTCTCCTATTTCGATCATCCACCTGCCCTATGAACTTTTTCTCGACTTCTGACACCTTGCATGTCAGGTTATTTCTGCGGGCATGTGAAGTATCTAAGGTAATCCAAGGAATGAAAAACTTTGCCAACCTGTCTTCACTCTTCCAGTAGTCCCATTTATTCATTTGTTTATAATTAGGGACTTCTGGTAACACTGCATCGTAGTTGGAGAAATAGTATTCAAAACTATCTCTCCCATAAAATATACTAAGCAATAAGCTACATGTAATGCCATATGTCAGCGGGAGGTGATGATATCGAATGCCTTCATCTACAGACGCCGGCAACTGCATGCAGACGTAACAGTCCTTAACCTCCATGGCATCCACGTATTCATACAGAAGTTTAGCATAAGCATTAGACCTAAAGTCTCCTTGGGACTCATCTACGTGTAACCTGCGGGCTTCTGCAGCTAATAACGCTTTTTCTTGAGTGTTTTCCCCTTTCTCACCAGCAACGGTGGGTGTAAGCGCCTCTACAGATTTCACATCAGTTACCTTTGCCTCTTCCTCACGTCCCTTTACATAAGAGACTGTTACTACTAAAGCTATTAATATTATCACTCCTACTATTAGTGTACCTATTATACATTTCGCTCTGCGGTTCTGGGTGCCGGCCTCCATTTCGTCAGACTGTATGGCTCTTTCTTATCTTGGCACAAAGTTTTTTCCTTTCGTTCCTTTACAGTCTCTCTTACTCCTTTTGTCCTTAGAACCACACAACTGGAAGCTGACAACCTTCTTCGCAAAAGTTCTTTACAGTCCAATACAGACAACCCTAGCCCTTCTCCAGTAACTCAAGGGAAGGTCCCTAAGATTCTCTGCTTCCTGGGCGCTAGGTAATCTTCTTTTCTTCTCGCTTATTTACAAAGTCTTTTAAGCATCCACTATCAGGCGATCGCCTGCAGCTTCGACAGCAAAGTTCAATATCTCCATACGAAGATTGTGCTCTTCTTGGGCTGATATCTTTGTACCAAAATCGGGGAATTGCAATTCTGTGAGAAACATGTGCTTTAACTTGCTGAGGCGGGGAGGTCGGGGAACCATAAATGTCAGTGACCCTTCTTGTTCGACACCGGGCACTAACAGTCGTATCTCTACTGTTATGATGGGCTCAGAACTGGACACCACCACCACTCGGATCCTCCCTGTCACTGGTTTCGAAGCCATCTGTCGCCAGATATGTCCACTCAGGGGTGGAGTATCTCCTGCTAGGTACACGCACTCTTCTTGACCTCCTCAAGACCGGTGCTTCAGCGCCCTGAGCACCTTCTTCCGGGTCTGAATCTTCTGATATCGGAGGAAGGGTTCTCTCTGGAGTTGACCTCAGACTAGAGCTTCTTCTCTGCGGCCAATCCGCTTCTCCACGTACCCTTCTACTCCTTCTCCTCCTTGTCTGTTCACGCTCTCTGTCAGACCTGTCAGTGTCTGACTCGTACTCCCAGCTACTTTCTCCTTCAGTAGCGTCGTCTGTTTCGCTGCTGTACTGACCGTCCTCAGCTTGGTCAGACTCGTTCCTTTCTTCCGCTGGCACCTCTACAGCTTGGCTAGCCCCCTCTATGGCTTCTCGGTCCGCAGCTGGACGTCTATCCGAGAGAGGAGCTGTGTCTTCCAGAGGTGCTGGTACTCTCCGCGTGTGCGACGCGTGGATCCAGTTGGGCAGGCCTCCCACTTTCACTGCCATGTTCGTGATCAGGATGATCTGAAAGGGCCCACGCCAACGAACATCCAAGCAGCTTCTTCTTACGTGCTTTTTCACCAGGACCCAGTCCCCAGGAAGCAAGTCATGACACGGGTCCTGGCACGATGGTACCTCGGCAGCCTGCACCTGAAGGGACACAGAATGAATGGCGTCAGACAGCCCCTTACAATAGTCCAGGATCATATCATCTGTGATGCTAATCAGTGCAGCAGTTGGGACAGAAGGTAACCTCATTGCTCTTCCCATCAATACCTCATGAGGAGACAAACCAGTTCTCCTATCCGGGGTACTACGGAGGCTCATAAGGACCAATGGCAACGCATCAGGCCAAATCAAGGATGTTGATGAACACACCTTTGCAATTCTGGCCTTGATGGTGCCATTTATTTGCTCCACAATTCCTGAAGCCTCTGGTCGATAACTGCAATGTAGTTTCTGATCTATGTTCAAAGCTGCACAAATCATTTTCACAAGCGAGCTGTTGAAATGCGTTCCCCTATCTGATTCCAAAGAGGCCGGCACCCCGAAGCGCGGGATAAGCTCCCTAAGCAGTAACTTGGCTACTGTGAGGGTGTCGCACCTACGTGTAGGATATGCCTCAACCCATCTGGAGAAAACGCAAACAACCACCAGGATATAACGGAGGCGGCTGCACCTTGGCATTTCAATGAAATCTATCTGCATTCGATTGAATGGACCTCCTGACCTCCCAATGTGGCTCAGTGCAACTGGTGTCTTTTTCCCTACATTCAACTGCTGACACGTCACACAACGCTGGCACACTGCTTCGGCTGCTACTCTGAACTTAGGGTTGTACCAGGTCTGTCTAAACACTCTCAGCATAGCATCTCTTCCTAAGTGGACAGGACCATGTATGTGTCTGGCCATTGGGCTCACCATCTCATTGGGCAACACTGCTCTGCCATCTGCTGAGACCCAGAAATGGGCCTCACCCATCACACATCCTGCCTTTTGCCATGTTTCTTTTTCACAATCAGGAGCATTTTCTTGCATTTCCTTTAGTTCGTCCCATGTATCGACAGTTTCTAATATCATGGCTAATTCAGTCCTTACATTTATTCCACCCACTTCCACCTCTGTGAAAGAGTACCCTGTTTCCGCGCAATACCGTGCGACTTCGTCGGCATATCTATTGCCTTGTGACACGAAGTCCATATTTCTGGTATGTGCGGTGCATTTCACAACTGCGATACCTGCTGGACATTGCAATGCCTCTAACAACAGGCGCACAAATTCTCCATTGCGAATGGGAGAGCCTGAAGAGGTCATGAAACCTCTTTGAGACCACAACTGCCCGTAATCATGAACTACCCCGTAACCATATTGACTGTCAGTGTATATGGTGACTCGGATTTGATTGCTTGCCAGGCAGGCACGTGTCAGGGCAATAATCTCGGCTACCTGAGCGGAGTGTACTCCTTCCAGGCATCCAGCTTCCACTACTCCAGTAATTGTGCAAACAGCGTAAGCTGCTCTCAACTGCCCAACTTCGTCTCTTACACATGAGCCATCGACAAAGAAAATTTCATCTGGGTCAGTCAGTGGCTCATCTACGATGTCGGGTCTTGGTTTGGTGCATAGTTCAGTCACATCGAGGCAGTCATGGTCTGTACAATCTTCATCATCCTCAATATCGTTTGGAAGTGGCATCAAGGTAGCAGGATTTAAAACAGAGCATCTCCTGAGGGTCACGTTCTCTGCAGCAAGAATGACTTGCTCATAGCGCGTGAGCCTGCTGTTCGTCAGATGCTGTGTTTTAGTCCTGGTCATCAACAATTCAACAGAATGGGGCACGTGCACCTCTAACGGGTGCCCCATGACAATATTCTCACACCTCTCGATGCTGACACCTGTTGCGGCAACGGATTTGAGACATCCGGGCAACGCTGCGGCTACTGGGTCTAAAGTAGCCGAGAAATAAGCGACTGGTCTACGGGCATTCCCATGAATTTGGACTAACACAGACAGCGCGCAACCCTCTCTCTCACAACAGTAGAGCAAGAATGGTTTATCGTAATCCGGCATTCCCAGAGCCGGAGCACGACACAAGTCCTCTCTCAGCTGCAGGAATGCCATCAAACAGTCTTTGTCCCATGGTACCGGATCGCTCACCTCCTTGTGCGTCAGTTTTTGCAAGGGCTTTGCTTTCAGTGAAAAGTTTGCAATCCACTGTCGGCAATATCCCACCATTCCTAGGAACATCCTGACTTCTCTCACTGTAGCATCAAGGGGGATGATGTACCTGGCCTTCATGGACTTGTCCACAGCTTTTGATCTAGTTAATAGGTCAAAGCTGTGGACAATACTCCTAGAATTGGGACTGGAACGGGCTCTTGTGGATTTTCTGGCGCGACTCCACAGTGATCTAAACCCAAGAAGGGAACTGTACCTCCTTTTTTAAATCGGGTAGGGGAGTGCGCCAAGGGTGCATTTTGGCACCTATGCTCTTCTCCCTTTATATTAACTCCCTTGGTGACTCGCTGAAAACTGCCTCTGCAGATGTGCCCTGTATGGGTGGTTCCGTGACGCCGGTACTCTTATATGCCGACGACACGGTGCTGATGGCAAGGACCCCGAGGGGCCTTCAACTTCTCCTTAACACCTTTGGGGCTTTTATGCAAGACCTGGATTTAGTGATTAACGCAGGAAAATCGCACGTCATGGCTGTGGGTAAATCAAAAAGTAATATCAGAACCCTGACCTGTAACGGTGCCGTACTTACTAAGGTAAAAACCTTTACATATCTAGGTGTGGTGTTCGACGAGAAAGGGACATGGGCACCACAAATCCAGAACAAGACCGCAGCAGTTAAAAGATCTTCTGCCGCCATATTGGGGTTCGCAAAACGTTTAGGCGGCAAACCACCTGAGGCTATATTATCCATATACAAAGCCAAAACCTTGGCAATAGCAAGATATGGAGCCTCCATCTGGGGACATAAGAACACAACCCAAATCCAAAGGGCAGAGCACATTTTTCTGCGAAATGTTCTGGGTTTACCTAACTCCACACCTGCTCACTCAGTACATATGGAACTAGGGGTGGGTTACATTGAAGATATGTTGTCTCTTGCACCTGCTGAGGGCATGGATTAAAACCTGGCTTAATCCCAATTTAACATTGAACCACACGATTATAAAAGACTGTATGGGGCGGGATCGTGTGGCTGAGATCGAGTGGCTTTCTTATATTAAGAAAATAGCACAATATTTGGGCCGCCCTGAGTTGTATACCAATCCTGAAGGCCTACAAAAAGATGATATCAGTTGGGCAAAATTGGAATATATAAAGAAAAGAGAAGCCGATAGAGAAACTCGCGAGATTATGAAGCCAACCGTGAGGTCCCATTTTTTGACTATAACATCTTTAGCTATCGAACCATACCTGGCGGTAGTAAATAAACCTTTCCACCGGTGGCTTCTCACTAAATTTCGCTTTGATCAGTCTCACTTCTTGTTGGGTGAATACAATAAATGGTGTAAACCACATGAGAACGCCCCCTGTAAGTGTGACGATTTCTCAGACCAGGATTCTCTTCACTTCTTCTTTTTTTGTCCTTTTTTCAGAATTGCAAGAGAGAAATACATTAAACCCATATTAAAGGATAACAAGTTCACCCAGGTGAAACCAGCCTTTCTGTTTTTACAGTTAATGGAAACACCCCTAATCATGTTCGGGGTGGCAAACTTTCTCACTATGTCCATCAGGTCGCGTCGAAACAGAGCGAAGGCATCGATCAATTGTCCTAGCCTTTGTTAAAAACTGTATGCCCAGTAGGGGTAGCACTGTTAATAGGATTGTATTATAGGTTTGTAAATATTATTGTAAATATATTATTGAAAAAACTCCATTCCACACAATGTATAAATGAATTTGAGTAGCAAACCATAGACAGTGCAGTACGAGGATAAACATTTTATTTTTTTTATAACTTTTGTAAAATGAAATTTGTAAATAAGAAATTTTGTATTTGTATATAATGTGCCTTGTTTTTAAGCTTTTTTAAAAAAAATTTTCTCTATATACTCCAATAATCAACTATGTATGTATAGCATACTTTTGTGATTTTAATTTAATCGAATAAAGTGTTTTTGACTCTGACTCTGACTCTGACTCTGACTTCTCTCTGTGTTTTAGGCGCATTCATCTTCATGATGGCCTCTATCCTGTCTGGTGACACTTTTCGTTTACCTTTCTCAATTCTGTGTCCCAAGTACTGCACCTCTGTCAGGCAGTACTGCAATTTTCCCGGGGACACCTTATGCCCATTCTCAGCTAGGTGATTTAACAAAGCAATAGAGTCTTCCCTGCAAGCTTCCTCTGTTTCTGACGCCACAAGGAGGTCGTCTATGTACTGGACCAGAACTGACCTCTGGGGCAGCACTAGACTTTCAAGATTTTTCTTTAAAAGCTGGTTGAAGATCGATGGGCTCTCTGTATACCCCTGAGGAATACGACACCATGTTAGGACGTGACCTTCCAGCTTAAATGCGAAAAGAAAATGGCTTTCTTCGTCCGGAGGGATCGAGAAGAAAGCCTGACAAAGATCAATTACAGTGAACCATTCTGCTTGGAACGGTATCTGAAACAGTATCACGGATGGATTCGGTACCACTGGACAACACGAAACGACTATGTTATTAATCTTTCTGAGGTCCTGCACTATCCGGAATTTCCCATTTGGTTTCTGCAAACCCATAATCGGGGAGTTACATGGACTACCCACGATTTCCTTCAGTATTCCCTGCTTAATCATGGATTCGATCACAGGTTTGATGCCTGCAATCGTTTCTGGAGTCAATTTATATTGAGGTGTTCTTGGAAACTCAGCATGCGGTTTCACTACAATTTTCACTGGGTCCACCCCTTTCACCAACCCAATCTCTTCCCCCGTGAAATCCCACACTTCTGGAGCAACCGTCTCTCTCAGATCCCAGGGGAGCTCATCTACTGTCAGAGTGGGATACAATTCCACACATATTCTGGAATTTGCGACTTTAAAATCTGCATCATCGTCATTAGTCAATACCTCCACGCCCTGTGGTGTGCAATATATGGTGCAATTTAACTTGCACAAAAGGTCTCTTCCTAGCAGACATACAGGACTAGAATCGCAAACCACAAACTGATGCTCATCTCTGTACTTCCCTATTTTCACCTGCACGGGTTCAGTCAGAGGACTGGTCATTCTCCTGTTAGCGACCCCCACCACTTGTATGGTCTCTCCAGACATGGGCAGGCCTGGCACTGCGGCTGACCTGATCGTGGATCGGGTGGCTCCTGTGTCCACTAGAAATGTCGTGGGGAACCCTGCCACTTCGGCCTCAACATAGGGTCCCCTCTGATCTACCTCCAGAGCTGCCCCGAGGGTGCAGTCATCCCTTTCTACCCTCTGTCCAGTTAGTGGGTCCACATAATAGCATTCCTCTCCCCCGACAAACAGTGGCATCTGTCTATAGGTCTTACCCATAGTCCCTACTCTGGGTGGCTGCGGGAACTGAGCTCGGGGAGGTGGGCCCCCCCCTTTGAGCACCTTTCCCTGGTATTGCGTTACCCCTCTTGCAGGCGCACTCTGGGTCACTTCCTCTTCTACCTCTTGGTCTCCTATCTCAACATTATAGGGACACTCGCGTTTCCAATGTCCCACCTCGTTACACTGGTGGCACCTAGTTGTTTTCTTTAAGGCAGCTATATCTATCCTGGGTCTAAAGGTGGAGTTCTCCTCATTGCCCTTGTTCTGACTGTACTGTTTCTTTCCTCCAGTACCGGTTCCTGGTTGCTGTTGCTGCTGTCCCCCCTTCCCAGCTGCCTGCATCTGTACCACCATCAGTTTCTCCTTTAGTTTCTTAGCCTTGGAGTCTATCTCATCACAGCAGTACCTGGCATACCTCAGTATTTCGTCTAGGGGTTTGTTTTGCCAACAAATCAAGTGTTGCTGTATCATTAAACTAATATCCGGTCTCAGGCCCAAGACGAACTTGGACACAAATTGCCCTATGTCCTTTGGATCCATTACATCCAGACCGCTATACTGTTTGAACGCCTTCAGCAATCTCTCATAGTATTCGTGAACTGTCTCTTTGGGTTCCTGTCTTGTTCGGTCAATTTTTACCCAATCTATGTCTTGCATTGGCACTTTATCTTTCAGCCAAGTCATTACTCTCTCGAACTTTGCCATCACACTCTCGGACGGCCCATTAGTCTTAGCATCTCTCTCGGGCTCTATGGTGGGCCACTCGGCGCTAACCTTGCATGCGGTCCACAAATCTCCTGGCACTACTATGTCAAACAGCGTGTTCAAATCTATCCACAGGACCTTTGAGATTTTTACGAATCTCTCAACTTGCTTATACCACTCCACTGGGTTTTCCCGCAGTTTGGGGAAAGAGGTGGTAAAAGCAGCTAAATCCCCCCTACTCCAAGGGACGTGGACATAGGTCCCATTTGCGACTTCCCTCAAAGGGTATGTCTCTACTCCCTGCTGTCCTCCTGGTGTCATCATAAGTGTGCTTCTCCTGACGGTCCCTCTCTTGGACCACCTCTCTTCCCACTTATCTAGGGCCCTCCACGTCCTTATTCCAGTGATCAGCTCCCTTATGTGTGTTTTCAATCCGATGGTTCTCCTCTCATCTAGATCTCGGTCTGTGTAATGTAGTCTGTGGTTGCCCTGTAATGCTTTGGTTCTTGACAGGTCCACCATATATTTGCCTGCTAGTTCTACCAATTTCTCATGGGTTGCCCTCGCCTTTCGAGTTACGTCCTTTGCCATGAACAGAATTTCATCCTGCTCATACATGTCCATTCTTTCTAAGGGCAGGGTACCGTCTACCATGTCATCCAGATCCGACTTTAAGCTGGAGACATCGAGTCTTTTGGCTTTTATTTCTGCTCGCAATACCTCCTTCGAGGGGGGTTCACAGGTTTCTCTCCTATCCCAACTCCGGGCCCTACGTTTGGGTTCGGGAGAGTTGGGGAGTGCTCTCTCTTGTTCCCATCTCTCCAGGTCCCATGCTCGGCCATCCGATCTGGGAAGGTGATGGAACACGGGCCTGTTACCCCCTACCTTACTTTGTCCATTCTCTCCTCTCTTTTCACAGTAAGCCTCTCTGCTATTCTCCCTTCGATCCCCATTCTCTCTTGGCCTCGTATCACTCAGTATCTGATACGATCCTTCCTGGTTTCCCATATTCCCTGGGCTGCGCTCATGTCCGTCATCACAGGGACTATGGTGCGGCCTTTCGCAACTCCCACTCTGTTCTCTATTGTCTGGCACGCAGTGGATACACTTAAAGCTGTCTCTGTACTCCCGAGCCCTTCTGTCTTCATCACTACGTATTGGGCGAGACACCCCCCCGTTTTCCAGGTCTGATCTACCTCCACTCCGGGCCCAATGGGTGCCTCTCCTACTGTCTTTCTCCCTTCCGTCCCACTCCGGACTGCTCTCTTCAGCCCCGCAGTGAGTCCGGGCTCTGCTGTCCTGCCTTTCCCTTTCAGCTTCCGCAGTTATGATGTTCTTGTGAGCCTCTACTGCCTCATCCCACTTCTTCATGTACTCATTTAACTCCTGAAAGGATTTCCGTCCTGATCCCCTCATATCCTCTGGCCATCTAATGTCCCCCAGATCCCCTGCCGTGGGTACTGGGGTGCTCCACTCTCTTGGTATCGGCAACTGGCTTGGGGAGTTGATCGTATCATTCCTCCTTGCCATCTCTGCTCTTTCTCTGTCCCTCCGTACCCGTTCCTCCCCTCTAGCTCTCTCTGGGTCATATATCGATACTATAGGACCTATGGTAACAGGTACCTGTAGTGCATCAGGTAATGCGTAGGATGTGGCACACTCCGTCTCTGGCGGCCTTTGCACCACAAACCTCCCAACTACCTGTTGCACCTGGCTAGCCTGGGACAGTTCTTTCCTTGCAGCGGGATCCCAATCGGGGCTGGGAAGCGGCCCATGCTCTCCTGCATTGCCCCCCCCTTTCTCACTATTCTCAACATCTCCCCCTGCTCTGTTATACGGAGGTGGCCTGTCTGTCAATAATCTGTTTATCAGGCTGTCCTCTGTCTCGCTCTCGTCATCCTCCTCTAGGGGGCTTTTGTTCCCGGGCATCTCTAACACTGGATATAATTTATTTACTTCCAGGTTATGCACCCTCCATCTTTTAGCATCCGCATCCCACTTGGCATCCTGTACTGCCCTTACCGAGCGTTTCACTCTTTCTTGCCGTCTGTTCATGTTCTTTTCATGCGCTGCCCTAATCCATGCATTAAGGGCTTCAAACTGGGTTGGTCTAGGCAAGGGTCTCGTTGAGGTCATAATTGCTTTTAATCTGTGTAGCACCTCTAATCTGAACGTCCCGTACTTCGGGAACGTGAGTTCCTCATTTCCATCTGTCATCTTACTCCACTCTGTGATCCATAGAATCGTATGCAGCCCAACATTTGTCCCCATATAATGGGCTGGTGTACCCTCCGGCGGGGCTTCTTCCCCTTCATACGATCCCCTGCGCTCTCTTTTAAACAGCGCTCTTAACCATTTAAAACACTTCATAATTATGCGCAAAATTTCCAGCTTGAATACTCTGTTTACTTCCTGATGACAATCCACCAATCCTAGCGCGGCTTTGCTAGCTGGCCTATCGCAGCGCGGTCTTTCACCGGCCGGCCAATCCCAGCGCGGCACTTTCTGACGTCACTAGTCTCCGCTTCGCAGCAGCACCCCTCCTTTCTCAGCTCTCTTCGCGGTCATGCATGCGTCCCATTCATACTCCGAAAAATGACTACTTCCGACCAAGCGGTCACTTCCCTCGACTGTACGTCCACAGTCTATCTGTAATTCTCAACACAACTGACGAGATGTCTATCGTCTCTCTGATAGGTTCTTTACACACACAGTAACTTCCGACCAGCGTCCGTTACTCACGCACTCACTCTTACGTTCCCCCTATCTCGGTCCTTCGGGTGATCAGTGGTACCTCGTGACCCCCTTCACTCTAGTTAACAATTACTCTGGGTGTCCGATACACCCGAACCACTTAAGCTCTCCTTGAACTTAAGATTTCCACCGGTTGTGCGCGCTCACAACCTGTTCCACAGTCACTCTACAAGCATTCAACTCCGCCAGACATGTACAACATAGATACAATACAAAACACCGCAATCTTAACACGCATGACCCTTTATACTCACTCTCGACCGATACTGCTGCTTTTCTGTCTCACGTCATCCGGTCCTTCTTCGGCGGGCGGTTCTTCCGATCATCGATCTCTAGGGGCCTTGGGGTAATCTAACCTGGCCTAGATCACCTTCCTCAAGAAGGCAACCATCCTCTGCTACCAACTGGAAGGGCGAGATTTTGATCGATATCTTATCACTATTGATCTAAACCTCGATCTGGTCGACTGAATCTTTATTGCCTGTCATTGAGGGAAGAAAGTGCATCTCTTACCAAGTTAGTTCACCCAATAAAGGACTCCGCTTCAAAGGATCACAAACAACTTCTAGCTTTCAAGGATTTATTATAAAGTCAAGATAAGTTGCAGGTACAAGCATCTCAAGATGAGATTCACAAGATACACGGGCCCAACTACATACATGTGCTCTCTGAAAGCCCTCAGACGAGCAACGGAAACTACCAGAACCAGTTCTAAAAATAATAGGGCTATTAGCATAGACACATACTGAGATCTCTCAGTCATTTACAGCCGGACGGAAAAGACAGGTTAGGCTGTCCCTACCCTGATCTAGATGGTATCCCTACTTAATCAGGTCCCTACCTAACAAAGGTGTCAGCAGTGAATGACCCCCAAGGGAAGTCACCCACTCTCAGTCTCTTGGTGAAAACCTATAGTTCTCCAATCATGACCCCTCTCTGCCTACCCATCCGCTCTCTTAAGGGTCCTCAGGCTTCTGCTCTAACTCCCCCCAGGGGTGCTGTCCCTAATACAAAAATACAACAACATTTAGGACGCCCCTCGTGAGACGCCCCTCACGTGGTGTAGCTTCTGGCTTTTTCCATGATGAGGCCTTGTGGTTAGAGTCGACCTTGCTTCTCAGACTCGTCTCCGGCCCGCTGATACCCCTTAAACATTCCGGAACCCTCCTCCATGTCTGGTCCGCTTCTTGAACAGACTTCTATTCATTTTATTTCTAATTGAATACCCCCTTTTCTCTTATAGACAGATAGTTGCAGCCAAATCCCAATTCTCATAGACTTCCAACATCGTTGCAACATTCCCCGGCCCAGACTAATATGTGTAAATCAACGTTAAACTTTTCAGGCCTACAACATTTCTCATAATGATTATAACTTTCGACTTTTTCTTTAATTATGGCATGTTAGTACTCTTATTCTGCTATTCAGTAAACACATCTATAAATCATGGTCTATTTGTTATTACTAAAACATTAGTGCAAGCCACGTTGTGAAATTGAACCACCTTCCCCCTCCCTTCTAGCTCTGGCCCTGAGGCCTACCACGTTCAGCGTTTCCGTATGCCATCTTATATTTTAGCAGCTACACAACATGGCTTCAGGAATAATCACGTTTAATTATATCATTTGTTTCACACATTTCTGTATTAGTTCCACTTCTACTTAAATCTCTACATTAACTACACATTTCAGAATATAGATGTAGGTACTATCAGCACTCATGGCATTTCTCTTCATGACTTGTGCTTACTACGTGTAGGTGTGACGCGCTTCTACATTTTGGTCAGTTTGCGCTCTCTCACAAGTTTGCAATTTAGTTAACAATACTCTGCCTGCGACTTTCATCAGGGTGTCTAGCAAGGAAATGGGGCGGTAGCATTTTGGGTCCTGTCTATCCCCTTTTTTGAATATTGGGATTACTATGGCTTCGTGCCATGTATCAGGAAAACCCCTTTTCTTATACGCATTTAATACATTTGCTAATAGAGGAGCCCAAAGGTCTACATTTTCTTTAAATATATCGATGGGAAGTCCATCTGGGCCGGGGGCCTTTAAATTAGCACTCTGCGAAATTGCTAGCTCGAGCTCTAGAGAGGTAAAAACTATATTTAAAGGGAAGCTCTCTTGCATCACTGCCTGTTCCACCTGCCTATTATTAAAATCATCTTGTGGGGTCATGGTTATTTGATCTTTTTTATATAGGGAGGTAAAATAATCAACCCAGACGTCTTCCGTTATGGCTATCTCCATCGAGTCAGCCTTACTGTCCGTGGAGAAGAAGGGGGCATTAATTTCTTTCCAGAAAGAATTATTATCCCTTAAGGCACTTGCCTTTACTAGGGCTTCCCAGGCCTGATTTTTCAATTCATCCTGTCTCTGACGTAGGGTCTGTTTGTAGGCTCACCTGGCATCTTTAATCAAACTAGAGTCTTTAGGGACTGTCTTTAATGCCTGTAACAGGTCTTTATGGGCTTTGGAACAGGCGGAATTAAACCAGCCGTGTAATCTCTTTACTGCCCCTATCTTTAGTTTTTTGGTCAGCTTATCATTTATAGTGGCAGTTATTCTTCCATAAGCCTCTATAATTAACTGGGGGTTAGTATTAAGTTGTAGGCAGGTCGTAAATTGTTCCAATTCTTTCTGGACTAGCTCCTTCACGAACTTTGTGGAATCAATTTTTGCCCATTTTATGGCATATCCATTTTTTCTTGCCAAAGATACTGAGTGACCATGGAGAATACTAGGTATACTTGTTACAGGGCTCTCGGACTTCTCAACGGCAATAGTGGTGCTAATCGGAAAGTGATCACTTATTGCCAGGTCTTCCGTGTTAAACTCCTCCAGACAGCCCTGGTTCCTATTAGACACTAGGATGTAGTCAATTACAGTGCCTGACCCCCGACCAAAGAAGGTTGTCTTAAAGGCTACAGAAGGCTCACATAATTCATTTGCAAACCCCAGGTCCCAATCATGCATTAGTTGGTTTAACATGTTACCCATGATAGAATGTTCAAAGTGTGTAGTGGGGTCCCCTCTTAGGTTATAAATGCCACAGTTTTTTGTGGGACTATAGGGACAGAGATGACAATTATAATCACCTACTATTAGGGTACAATCTGCCTCTTGCCCACCTCTTGTGAGCATTGTAATAAGCTCAGCTATTAAAGCTTTAGGATCTACTTTTGGCACATTGATATATATGTTAATCACAAAAATGGACCACCCCTTTGCTTTGACCATAAGTCCTTGCATTGATCTGGCCACCCCTACTTTAGATCCGCCTGCCCTGTATGGGGTCAGTTTTATATTACACAAATTAGAGGCAAAGATACACAAACCCCCCGACCCTCTACCTCGATTACCCTGTATCGACGGGATGTAAAAGGTACTAAAGCCCTCAATGTGGGTCTCCTCCTGGTCCCAACATTCTTGTAGACATATTATGTCCTGTTTTCCCATAAAGGATAGAAATGACTGGGCCCTTGATTTATTGTTTAGCCCTGCGATATTCCAGGAAGTTATTTTTAGGCTGGATTTTTGTTGATTGGCTTCTAATGCCAGTGACTGATTAGTTGGCCTCTCCGCACCCTCTACACTGTGTTCTACCTCCCTTTTGGTTTGTGTGGTATCCCGCGGGATTGTAGATATAACCCCGCCATTGAATTGCTCTTGGGCTACGAAACCTTCCCCATTTGGGGTCTCATTTAGTTGGTATGATGGATGCTGAGGTGTTAGCGATGTTTCCCCTGTTGGGGGATCGGATATATTCCCTGTTGGCACAGTACTAGCGTTGAGAGTCTGGTGATCATTTATGCTGGACTCATCTGGGATGGCTAAGTTATTTCCTTTCTGTTTTGTTGCCATTATTGGTCAATCGACCATGTCTAGGCAGTCGAACCTGTTCCTTGTGGGGGCCCCCCTCCAGTAATCAGGATTCATGTTTTCTCTTCTCGGTGGCCAGGGGCGATTATCCCACCCTCTGTTCCAGTGGTTGCTACTATTCCTATTTCTGTTTCTGTTATAGTGCCCCACCTGTGTCCAGGGCCAATCCTGGACTTCTTCCCATCCGTTCGGGTCACCATAATTAAAAGTGTTTAGAGGTGGATAAAAGAAGGAGAGACGCTGAACGTCAACCCCCCCCCTTTTCTCCAAGGCTTGCCATGAGGAGATGTAATCAGCTGTGGCGGGGTCCTCACAATTAAGTACAATACAATCGCCCTGTAAACTTTTTTTGGTATCGCCAATCCAGAACACTCTTCTCATTGAAATGATTCTACAATGATTAGATGGGTGAAGAGGTCTGTTTTGGCTCAACCACTGCAATACCTTCTTACGCAAGGACCAGGGGGGTTTGTCTGTACCATCTGCCAGCTCGGTGACCCCGGTAAGTATGACGGTGTATGGGGTCGCCTCGGGTGGCAGATGTATCGGGCGCCTATACCTGGGGCCTTTCCTCACATTGGCCTGTGGCTGGGGTGGTTGGGCTTTTTGTGAAGTCTGTGGGGTATCCTTCTGCTTCACTACTTGGCTATTTGACTCGACGGGAGCCGGGGTTTTTTGAGAGTTATCAATGGGGCCTTTTTGTTTTCCAATCCCTTCTATTGGGGCAGGTTTTGAGGTAGTTTGTTTATTTTTTGGAGCTTCAGTGTTTACGACTCTTTCGAGCGGCGAGGGCTTGGGTCGGGTAGCTGGTAAAGACTGGGGTTGGGCCGGGTTGTTTTTGTCTTTCACGTTCCCCAAAGCCATGGCAGGTGTTCCTAATGATTTTTGCTTGAACGCTGGGGTATTTAATTTAGCTAATTGCTTCTCAATGATCATGATGCTCTTTTCCAAGGGTTGCAGATGGCGTTTTAGCAACAGACCCATGCTTTTAGTGATAAAATCATGTAGTGTTACACATGCGGTACATGGTTTCTGTATGCCACCCCCGCGGGCTTGATTCTCTGTCAGCTCTCGGAGAACAGCGTCCTGTGAGATTGCTATACAATCTGCATTACTATTAGTAGGGTTTGGTTGATCTGACAGGGCTATGTCAGTAGTTGATTTAAGTGAGGTCGTCATGTTATGCAGAGCTGGTGTGGTCTCATGTGGGGTCAAGTCTATGTTTTGCCTCTTTGCTGTGGCACCCTCCCGCTTGCCCGTGGTAATAGGGTCTACAATATCCACATGATCATAGGGGAATTGTAGATCTGGTGTTTTTTCCAAGTCCTCACTGGAGTTAGACCCCAGTGAGAGTTGGGTGGCGGATAGATCAACAATATTTGGAACCGTATGTATTAATGCATTCGTATTGTCCGCTTCCTTAAGCAGAGGTATAATTGGGCCCTGTTGAGTAGGGGTTTGTGCAGAGGCCAGAAGCCCCATAGATGATCTTCTTGCAACCTCCAGTTCATGGGATACCCTCCGTTCTAGGATGTGTATGCTTTTGTCTATTACCTCGTGGGTCTTGGTAATGAATAAGTCTAGAGGACCTGTGATGCCGGTTAGGCTAGAGGTCTTTTTACTTCTAGTACGCTTATTCATTATTGCGCCAGGTATAACAAAGTTATTAATAAATACTGCTCAGATACTTGGTCAAAAAACAACGGGAGGTCACAGTTCAAGGTAACGGTATGAGAATAAGAATGTTAATACCGTGGCCCAGTCCAGTCCTGCTCAGTCTGGAACGGGCTGAAACGGGCCCGCCCTTGGCCCGGGCTTCGCCTCACGCTTCTCCCCGCGCGCGTCCCGCGTTGCGTGTGAGACTGTTCAATTTATGGGGAGGATCTCGCACGGGGGCGTTGCCGCCGGGGGAAGAGGCACCAGCTGGAAGAAGCTAAAGCTTCTGGTCCTCGCAGTCCCCCGGTGCAGGCAGCCACTTGAATGGGGTCAAGCGCTCGCTGGGAGCAAGTAGGCAATCCGTCGACCACGGAGGAGCTCCCACCAGCGGCGCGACCTCCCAGGTAGCAGGGCAAGATTACAGAGGGAAGCACCCTCCGTTCGGCAGCAGAGATCCTTCGCTAGTGTTCACCAGAGTCAGCTGTGTGAGCGGCACCTGCGGAGCGGGTGTCGCGAAAAGTAAATAGGCGGCAGGTAGGGGGCGTTGCCGCCGGGGGAAGAGGCACCAGCTGGAAGAAGCTAAGGCTTCTGGTCCTCGCAGTCCCCCGGTGCAGGCAGCCACTTGAATGGGGTCAAGCGCTTGCTGGGAGCAAGTATGCAATCCGTCGACCACGGAGGAGCTCCCACCAGCGGCGCGACCTCCCAGGTAGCAGGGCAAGATTACAGAGGGAAGCACCCTCCGTTCGGCAGCAGAGATCCTTCGCTAGTGTTCACCAGAGTCAGCTGTGTGAGCGGCACTTCATTGTCAGCACTGGGGCCTGTGACAGTCTGCCCCATTGTTGTGTTTATCTTGAATGATGTTGACGGGACAGCACACCATTTTAATAGCTGTATGGGAGCCATAGAAGAATTGATGAACAACAATAGCCTTATGCTGAACTTGGCTAAAACCGAAGTTTTCCTCTTTGGCAAGGAGTCTGTTCTCTGTGGTCAATCCTGGTGGTCTCAGATGTTTGGCTCTCTCCCAAATCCAGTATCTTCCGTTAGGAACCTGGGAAGTCTTTGACCCAGTTTCTCCTTCAACACACAGATTAACAAACTGACCTCCTCCTGCTTTTTCCTGTTGCGTATGATAAGGAAGAAATTTCCCTTTCATCCCATATGAACTTCATAAATTAGTGGTCACAGCCTTAGTGCTGTCAAGGGTGGACTATTGTAATGTCCTATATCTAGGCATGCACCAGCACTCTCTAGTGCCTACAGAATGCAGCAGACCGAGTTTAAAAGAAAATTCCTAAACTCAAGCCAGGGTCTTTGACATTACAAGAGCACCATTAGCTCTTTGTGAAGATCCAGATTCAAGGTCTTATGTCTGGCACATAATACTCTGTATGGGGATGGCTCAGCATATTTGAAAAAAATTCTTTCTTGGTATACCCCCCTGAAGAACCAGCAATCCTAGGACAGTTAATGTTTGTATAAGCAGAAGAAAGAAATTGGGAGGTAGGCATTTTATCCACACCACAGCACAATATTTGAATAACCTACCTGCCCACTTCTGAAACAGAAACGCCGCAGGCTGTTGGTGTGGAGTTACTTCGTCTGATACCAACTGGACAACACAATTGTTTGGCGAGAAAAAAAAGTACATGAATGAATATATATATATGTCATGTGATCAAGGCACTTCGGTGCTGAAACGCGCAATGGCTGACTGAGCACAATCTAATAAACCAATTTTGTGCACTGAATTGCGGTCCGTGCTCCTGTTTTTTGCTGTATCGCAAACGCCAGCTGGCAGAGGTCTTGCTGCAATATATATATATATATATATATATACCGTGTCTTTGTCTGCCCTGCCTCTGCTGTCACCGGGGGAACCAGGGGACTACAGCCCCCAAGCATCATCGCAGCAGCATGCTGCCAATGTGATGTGCCAGGATTTGCATAAATCAATATTTGTCCCCCGCTGCATGGGATACGCGCGTCCTCACCTGGGCCGTGCTCAGGCAAGCCCCTGGCTAAGAGAGGACCCGTCCATGCCCGTAGCAGCCCAGCGGAGGCTAGGCTGGCCTGGGCCTACTCTCTTGGTCCTTTCACCCTGACCTGGGGTTATCTGTATCAATACTCAGCCTTGGGAACCCACTCGAAGGTAAAAACCTCTTAATTCCGCTCGTTTGTATATCTAAGGAAAATCTGTATTATGGGGAAACAGAAACCTATGCCTGTCCCAAAAACAACTGACACCACTTTGCATGGCTTTCTTCAAAAGGCAGTGGGGGCCATAACTAAAGAGAAGGAACTGGCTGAGCGAAGACTCTCTTTTCTCACACATCCCGCCACCACTGACTTGCATGTAGCTATGGTTGAAATTGACACTGAACAGAGGTTAGAAGCCCAATTTCACCCATCGTTTAATTCTCCGTCAGGGCGAATCACGTGCTCTACATGAGGGAGTCAAGCCTATTCCTGGCCCAACTACTGAAACTACTGCATTCCAAGCTACAACAGGAGGGAAGACAAAACGTCCTGAATTGGCAGGCGTTGAATGTAAATTGAAGGGCCACTCACCGAAGATTAAGAGAACTAAACAAACCCATTCAACCGCAAATGCATGTAAATCTTGAGTGGGAAGGGGAAGAACCATTGTACAGGAGGACACGGACATTCTTATTGAAAGATTTAGTAAGATAGTACAAGATGCCTTGGCACCTATTTCATGCCGACTACAGTATAGAAGAGCAACTTGCTAGATTACTGCAGGATCCGAAGGAAACAGTGGCATCCAAAAAGCAGAATGATTTTACCACCCAACCAAGTAGCACAGATAGAATGGTGGAGGACACCTCTACCAGCACCTCTGTGAGGGGGATGGTCCCATCCAACCTAACACCCTCTTCAAGTAGTCAGATTCACATGCAACATGATCCCTTTATTTAAACCAGTAAGAACCTCCTGGTCCCAACCCTATTCCCATGGGGACCTGTTCCCCATGGGAATTCCTAGGGGATCAATAAAAAGTTGGGGATCAGAGCTATTAATCGGCTGAGACTTGGCATGCTAAACGGGGGCAGACCACCACAAGGAAATATAAGTTCTAATGGTCCAGCGCATGGCCCCGCAAGTGGGTGGGATGCAAATAACACACTACATTTACCCCCCAATTGCACACCGTACACATTGATCTTGACGGGGGTACCCCATCCCTTTGGCCAGGAAGAAAGCTGTCAAAGTCTTATCAATATATCAGCCCACTGGTGTTTTAAGTAAATTCCGCTCAAGATAAATTGGTTTGAAGGTATTATCATGGCAAGGCAGATGAGTTGGGTGGGCTACATGGCCAAATGTATGGAAGGGGATTGTGTTGGGGATTGTGTTGTGCTCAGCTTTAGGAATGCTAGGTGTGTGCATATATCTTTGGAATATCCCAGAGATCCTCCTGGTGAATTGATAAAGTTTCGCCCCATGGGTTTTTTCTACCCTCCCCACCAGGGGAGACAACAGCTCCTACGGCTAGGCCCGAACACATACCCACTCTCAAAGCCCTCCAAATATACTCAGCCTAATCATTTTGGTCTGACTGAAATAGACTGACTGACTGTACAATCTAGTCACTCAGCTGTAACAAGAAGAATGGGTTCTCTTCGTATCAACCAAGGGAGAGACCTACATGTAGATGTACTGGGTAGCATGGAGGTGTTAGATCCACCAGGCACTACTCCACACAATCTCATCGGTCCTGTGAAGAACACGGATACACGAGAAACCTGCCCCCTCCCCTCTAATCTAATCAAAAATGGGAACCCTGGTGGGGAGGGGCATGGCCCATCAACCCCTGCTAGTACACCTGCCATTAACTCTATTCCTATGGATTTGGTGAATCAGGGACACGCCGCTTGTCCTCTTAAAATAAATTCATGGAATATCACAGGGATTCTCCCCAAACTGACAGATGAGGTGAAGCTTAAGTATATAAGGGGTTTTAACATCATTTGCCTTCAGGAACCCTGGCATAAGGACAACATTGTGTTTGACGGCTACTGCTCCTTTACTGTTCATGCTACACCTTCATTAGCAGCGAGGCAAAGGGGGGCTGGCATTGCTAATCGCAGTCAAATATGGGTCCATAAAAGTCTCTGTTTTAAAATCATCCCATTGGTATCAATTTACCATGGTTTCCAATTTGATACATGTTAAGCTATTAGTGGTGAATTGGTATTATAACATCTTTGACCAAAGTAACTGTCAGGTTATCGAAGCTCTACAGGCGGAAATCAATAATATCTCTGTGAAGTGGCAGCCACTATGTATTCTCTGGGTGTGGGATTTTAATTGTACTACCTGTCCCTATAGCACCAACCTAGTCTGTGGGCTGTTGGACATAGAGGGTCAGCCCCAGTGACATTTTATACACATTCTACAGCGCAAGACCGTAAAATTCCATCATCATCATCGAGAATGATCTAGGCCTCATTAATAACCTGGCTAGTAGTCCCTCATTACTGTGCCCCACTTATTTTGGAGGTGGCAGAGAAACTTTTATTGATTTTATGCTCATCTCCCTCGTCGGTGACTTCAAGGTGGAACCAAACAATGCGAGTGATCATAACCCCCTCACAGCATATCTCAGTGTTTTAGCCCAGCCAAGGAAAGGTGATGGTCACCTGATATACTATGATCGTAATAAAGGGGTAAGATTAAAGTGGAATAAAATAAAACCTTCCCAATTTGAAGAAAAACTGTGATAGCCAACTTTGATCTGATTATGAGGTGCCTCAAACATGACTCTCCCCCAGATGAGGTCATTGCAAATTTGAATTGATTTGCGCAGATGTAATTAAAAGACTAACCAAATCGGTCCAGATAAGGGAACACTATGAGATACAGTGGTTCAACTCTGAATGCTCTAGAGCACAAAAGACCCTCAAAATGGCCCTCCACGCTAACTCCTGTGATAGAACCCAAATTAAAAACGCACAGCAGGCATACAAAAACACAATTAATCGAAGGAAGGATGAACTGAGGTGTTTAGCGTGGGAGGATTTGGAGAGAACCTGTTCCCTCAATGACTCCAAAAGCTTTTTCACAGAAGATTTTGGAGGACGTCTGGGAATCTTACTTCTTCGCCATATTTAATCCAAACGGCCTCCAGTTAGAGGAGGAAGAAGGGGATTTGCCCCTAGATCTAACCTCAGCTGCTCAACTAAGCACATCTCTCAGTGGCTTAGGTTGAGGGGGCCTCACTGAAGGGAATTTGTATGAAAGTTCCAGGTCCTGATGGCGTCCCATTAGATCTGTTTAAAAAGTAATTCTAACCTTTGGGCTCCCCTGCTGACCAATCTTTTTAAAGCACTGGTGACTGGTCCCATCCCTGTAACCTGGAAGGAGGCCATCCTGGTTCCAGTATTTAAAAAGCATAATGGGAATGATCCGGCCTGCTATAGTCCAATTTCCCTTGTTGATGCCACAGAAAAGGTTTTGGGGAGGGTTGTCTTGGCTCGGCTTGACGCCTGAGCCACTAATACAGGGGTAATGTCCAAGAAAAAATATGGCTTCAGGAGAGGGATGGGTACCACTGAGAAGGGCTTCCATTTGTCCCTCATTATGGACAAGTACATGAAGGCTAGGGGGCGTTCTATCCAGCTGGCCTTCATAGACATGTCCAGTGCCTTTGATACTGTCAATCAGGACGAAATTGTGGGCACTAATGGGGAAAATGGGTGTTAAGGAGGCACTGATTACCCTCCTCCGTAGACTTCATACTACCACCACTGACACGGTTAGATATAGCCCGCCAGGGGAAAAGACCAGGCCTATAGTCTCCACAGAAGGGGTTCACCGGGGGTGCATTATAACTACCTTTCTCTTTTTAATTTACACTAATGGCCTGGAAGCATTTTTACTAGATAAAGAAATCAACTTTCCCCGAATTGGGGGCAATCGGGTCCCACTACTTTCATACGCAGATGATACAGTGTTTAAAGGCCCTGACAACAAAAAGTCTCAAAAAACACTGAATGCCTTTCCAGATTTTATGCTTGCACTTGATTTAAAAGTTAATTTTATTAAATCTTACACTATATGTGTGTTTGAAAATCGACTAAACTAGAAACTTTGCTGTAAAGAATAAGAGTATTGATCAATTGAACAATTTTTACTATTTAGGGAACATTTGTAATAATACGAAGAATTGGGAACCACTTGTCACTGCAAGGGTGCAACAAACTGGCAGTGTTGTGGAGGGGCTCTGCCGCTTTGCCTGTAAACTAGGCCATAAGCCAGTTAGAGAGATGGTTGCACTTTACAAAGCCAAATGCTTGCCTATTGTATCCTATAGGGTTAGAGTCTGGGGTTAATGTAAAAGTCGTTATTTACAGGCTTTTGAAAACAAACGCATAAAAAGGCAACTCATGACCCCAAACAGCGCCCCCACACTCTTTTGTCATCATTAGTTGAGACTGGAATTTTTAGAGGATCGTATAGACATTGCCCCTTTGCTCCTTTGGGCAAAAATGTGTCTGTCTGAGGAGTTAATGTTTTCAAGGGAGGTTATCAAAGATTGTCTTCATCTAGATAGAGCACTGAAATTGTATGAGATAGACCTGGGGCATTACTTTGACAATCCTATCAGTATCCATACTAATGCGAAAGTCATCATAAAAGAGGCGCATTATTCTTGGGTAAATGCACGCCGCTCACAACATGAGGTGACAGGTTTCTCATGTGTGCTCTCTGTCCAACTGCAATTTTATCTACCAATCACTATAAAGGTACAGACAGAATTTTATCTAACTAGAATTCGTTTATGCACTTTGCACTTTTTAATGGCTTTCCTGAAACAATCAGGATGGGTTGACAAACTTATGCTATGCTTATCTGATAATGTAACAGCTCAGAGCATTCTGCTCCTTATGCTATTCTGCCCCCATTATAAAGAGCAGAGGGGGAAATTTTTAGCTGAGGGCTTTAATTATATGCATTCTATGGCTACTATGGCTTTATGTATTGTGGTCTCTAACTACATTAAGGTTGCAATGGCCATTAGGAAACTATATGAGTCATGATGTCATGAACAATGATGGATGACATAATTTTGCTGTGTTAATGTACTCTGTATTGTGGAGTATATCCTTTTTAAAGGACTGATCTTCATGAATTTATTTTTTTAATAGTTTTATCTATGTCGCTGTGTAAATAGGTCATGGAAATTTTAATCTGTAATGTTTGCTTTTAAACTTTTATGGTTTCTGGAACCGAATAAAGTTAGTTTGACTTGGCTTGACTTAACTTGAATAACCTACCTGAAAATCCTAGAGGCCAGTGTAACCTACTTAGTTTCAGGAAACATCTTAAAACCTGATTATACTACTGCTCAATGTGAACAGCTGCAAGCCTTCCAAACAAATACTTGACCTTCTCCTGTTCGCTGTGACTGGCTATAGGCCCTCTTGGTAGCAATTCTTCTTACAAATGTGGTTTGCTCTCTATCTCAGTGCAGTAGATACTAGGACCAAAACTCTCTCGTCATTCGTGAGCTATACAAAAAAAATCCATATCAATATTTATATATAGTATTAAATATTAGTGATGTTGATTTAATTTACATTATATTAATAGTATATATTAAAATATGTATGATTTACTACTTCAAACAAAATACAAATTTATTTCTAAGGAAACTATGGGGCCTAGTATGATGTCAATCGGACGAGTGTCCGACCCTCACAATACCTGGTACCATACCAGTACTTGCCAAACACTGTGCATGGATGTTTGGAGGGGCACCATAGGTGCCCCACAGGCCCCATTAACGAAAACGATCTTACACTACCATTTCATTGAGATGTCTTTAATCCTCACATAGTCTGATCTCTCTGTTGGCCTTAGAATCTACAACCACATGTGCTAACCACTCAGTAGCTTCAAAGCTTCCATAATATTCCCAGCACAAAGTCTATCTAACTTTTTTAACTGATCTTGTAAGGAAATAGGTATGTTCCTGACTGTGCAAGTGACTGGAACCGTATTAGGTTTCAAACAAATGCAATCTATGTACACACCCTACTTTATTATAGAACACATCAGGATAATCTTGAAGTAACTTGTTAGGGAGTAAATTACTAGGATTGAGTTTTTACACTAAAGCTTAAAGATTGGAATTTGGGTCTGAAATAAATGCCCAATAATATCCGGTTAGGCCAATTAAAAATGGTATCACCTTTTACCCGGTACATAGATCTTTCCTAGAGTATCATTGCCTCTAAAGACGGTATTCACTTTAAAATATCGAATCAAGTCAGTCAGTTTACCACCATAGCTCAACAGATAAACAACAGCCTCATGTAAAATCACTTCATCTTTGAAATAACAAATACTATTTTGACTGAAATTACAGAGAGACAAGCTCCAGAACTGATCATCATACATACAGTGCAACTGTACAGTGAAGCCAGGTTAGAGGGGTGTTCACAAGGAACCTTGGATATACAATTTATATAGTTCACAATTTGTAGAAACACATCCTCATTTTCAGATAAGATTTCATTAACGTTATCTCTACTCACATAGCTTTTACAGTATTTGGCAAAATGCCTCCTTTTGTCACATACTTTTGAAAGCAATTTTGATTGCAGAGAAATCTTTATTGTTTGCTAAATGGTTGGGATTATCACATCGGAAACATGAAGCTTTGAATCTCAAAAAGTTTGGAGATCTTGGAACAGGGTTAAGTTTAGAAGCGACCTTTTGCACAAAGGAAAGTCTATATTTGTTTTTATGTAATTCTTTCATACATGCTATAGAAACTCAACACATTTCACTTTGGTAAGAACCTCATTAAGGTTGGGGTCATCTTTTAACCATAGTTCATCTCTGATTCTCTCATTATTACAGTTCAACATAAACTGATCTCTGATCCTTTCCTCAATTGTGTCACCAAATTTACAACTGGAAACAAGCTTCCGTCATGCTTTTAAATAGTCAGTCACTGTCTTATCTCCACCTTATTCCTTTATACTGAAATACTAGCATTCAAAAATGGGAGACAGTCTAGGCAAAAAAATTGGCTGTCAAGTTTCTTCAAAGCAATATCAAATTAATGTATTATATAAGATGTAGACTCAGAGTCATCATCTGAAAAACCAGGAAGATTCTCCAATGTCTCTTGACCCTCTTTCCCAAGAGAAACATTAGACCCAAAAACCTTTTTAGAAAGTTAAAGGAACTTTTTGCACCTAGACCACCAAATGATTGGTTCAAATGTTGAGGGTAAGAAAAATCTAGGTGAATAAATATTTTGCAATTTGAAGCAAAAAAAACATTAGAACTGACTTATCTTCTATTAACAAGTTATGTTGTGACTGAAAACAATTTTGACAACCAGTGAACATGAAAGACCAAAACAATGCAAAAAAACCCGAATACACAATAAACTAGCTGACAAAAGAAAAAAGGAGCCTTTGGAAAAATAATATTAAACATAAAACAGGTGGTGATGCACACTAAATAGATGTATAGTAGCAATGTTAAAATAAGTGCCAGTATTATTGTGAGGAAGTTTATACTAATAACATTTTAGAATACTACATGATGGTGTAGGACATCACAATAAGCAAACCTAGCATATATAGTAATCTTGTATTGACAGTTTCAGTTCTGCGTGATTTCCAACATGAATTACCAGAATCTGAAGCCAATGAAAAATAAGCAGGAAATGACGCATGGCGAGAGGTATGCAGTACAATCCATCTCCTGATGCTGAGATAAGAAATCTTGAAGAGGCATCCAGAGAAACACAATACGTAGAAAATGAGCAGCACAGACAAGCCACCAAAGTACTTTCCAATAAATCGGGACCACTTTTCATGATGTATTCTTACTTGATGCTGTGCTCACAAGAACAAAGACGATGGAGATGAGAGAGTGTGCAGGAAACCACTATACTTGAGGCAAAGCATGCTTTATGGTTTTTCAGGCTCCAGGGAAAGTGAGAGAAATTGTTGCACTTGCAATGCTGAGAGTGCTTGTGGACTGGAGGCGTGCTCATGACAGAAATCAGGTAAGAATCACCAGAAATAAAACAACAGTTAGTGAAAACTAGACCAGGAGTGGAAATTATTAAAATCCAGGAATAGACTTCATCTGGAGATAGGGCAATGAAGTTTTAATTGATGTGCACACACAGTACCTCAAAAGTGCAGGGGATTCCTATATGCGAAGAACCAATCGTCGCCGAAAATGTGGTCATTGCACATCCTAACACAGATAGGCAGGAAGGCAAGTCCTTTGAGTTCCAGAAGAAAGTATTTATTTCAGGATGAAAAAGAACCCTTACACAGGTGCACATCCAGCGTCCAACAGTGTACACCAATAATTGAATCACCTTTTCATATATGGTAACTTTCTGAATAGAACACACAAGGACCACCAGAAACAAAGGAGTTCTATGATCTCATGACAACACCAAAGGAAGATTTCCACAGACCAGTGCTCAATTTGAGCCGGTGGTTTCCGGTGCGCAGCACCAGCACTTAGTTGTCAACACTGGAGCTTGTGACAGTCTGCCCAAGGTAGCGCCATCTGGCTAATTTAAAGAAGACCGAAACAACAGTTAATTATGATTTCAATTTACAAAAAAATTGACTATTGCCTGCCGCACAGGCCATACATATAGCTTTGGGGGCCTGGAATACACTTGTCGGAGTGTGATGGTTAGTAGTTGTGGTGTTACTATCATTGACAGCATGGCAGGGGCAATGTGCGGTGCAAGCTGCAACGCCCTCCCGACAAGAACCCTGGTACTTATTTTTTTTTTACAAATTAAGCACTGCCGCAGGTGAATTTACTTACATTGCATGCCACTTCAACACATTTATTTAAACTACATTTACAACGCATTCCATTACATCGCATTATACCATTACAACGCATACCATTACAATGTATACTATTACATTGCATTTAAGGTAAGTGTTGATAGTGTAGGGGTAAAAATTACTATTCTAACTCCACGGGGTGCAACAGTAGGGTAAGTGTTGAATAGTGTAGGGGTAAAAATTACTATTCTAACTCCAGGGGATGCAACAGTAGAGTAAGTGTTGGATAGTATAGGGGTAAAAATTACTATTCTAACTCCAGGGGATGCAACAGTAGGGTAAGTGTTGGATAGTGTAGGGGTACTATCAGTTGCAATGGTATGCTTTGTAATGACATGCAATGTAATGCCTGCGTTGTAGTGACATGCGTTGTAGGGTCATGCGTTGTAGTGACATTCAATGTAATGGCTGTGATGTAGTGACATGCGTTGTAAAGGATGTTGCGATGTAATGACTGTGTTGTAAATGTAGTGTGATGTAATGGCTGCGTTGTAAAGGTTGTTTCCCGCCGCAGGAGTATATTAACAAGAATCCAGATGAAGTGTGAAAGTGGATTCTGCCCTTGAGTGAGAGTTATGAAGTGAGGGGAGGATAGAGGGAACTCGGAGTAAATAGAAGACTGAGTGGTGGGCAGGGTTATAAGAAAAGTGGAATTGAGATGTCTTATTATTTGGGTGCAACTCGCATACCAGACACGTTCTCAGACCAACATTTCTTTTATTGTTGCCCATTCTGAGTTAATCTTTGCCACAGAAAGGGAAGCTTACTCCTATCTTTGGTAGCAAAAACAGTAGAAAAATGTTACATTTGGTATTTTCTGCATTGTTGTGTATTTAAATGTAGACTGCTGCCGTCCTTGGAAATGTTTTAGTAGCTCATATAACTGAGTATGCACTTTTATGAAAATAGTATATTTGCTTTCACACCTATCGTAATATACATTTTTATGGTCGAACAAATTGCGTAGATATACCTATTGTCGTTTTTATAATCCGTATTTTTATAAATGCACCGTTTATCATAATTTGATTCAATACAAATCATCTGGAACTGAAAACTCCAATTATGATTTAAAAATTACTTCTTTATGAGTAAAGCAATGTGATTTCGTCAAGGCATTGTGATTGTAGTTCAGCAAAGTCTTCTTTGTTACATTGCAATTTATTTGTAATATTCAGTTTTCTGGATTTGGTTTTCTATTTAGATTAAATAATTTGTGTTTCTCCCTCCATCAATGTCATGAGATTTGGTGACGGTCTACTATTAAACAGTTGCATCGGTTGTTCTGAAACGAGCGGGCCTGGGGCAAATAGCATCAAGGTTCTCCCCTTGTGATGGTTTGTACATGTCAAAGGTGTAGCCAGTACAGGTTAGTGCGGTGGGGCGCCAGGGGGACGCCAACAGATGACGGAATAGGATAAATTAAAAATTAAAAAAATAAAACCACTTACCTTGCACTAGCTGCATTGCTGACTTGGATATTCGGCAAGCACAAGGTAAGTGGTTTTATTTTGTTTTCCCTAGTCTGTCATCATCAGTTGACTCCCCCCACACCGCTGTGCGCCCCACCACTCTTACCTGCACTGGTCATGCCTACAAAGGTTATTTTACAGACTGTGGAGAAGATATTCTCTGGTAATTCTGTTGTCAAATGTGTAATTCTGTCTCCAGTTTTCACTCCTAATCATTCTGGTGATACTTGACAAACCTATTTTTCTTGTGGTTGCTCACTTCCCTTAGATGCAATAGCTCAAAGTGATTACTACAGTTTAAAGTGCAGTAGCAAATTTCAATTTTAAATTGCTTACCACATTGTGGCCCTACTTTGTTTCTGTCCTTAAAATATGATGATGATCCATGTCTAAAAAACTGATACTTGCCATTTAAATTTAACAGAAAAATATTTATCCCCTCTCCATGCTCTATGGACAAAAGTACTTACAATGATGCCCTAGTTAGTACTCTAGATACTGGATGTTTCTCTGCAACTAATGCAGTTTCGTCCTTCCGACTAATTTAGAAAAGGGGGAAGAGAATCATCTGACTCCACCACTAGAAACCAATGACCTACATGAAGTTTCCGCCATGGATAATGATGGACTATCTATTCTTATATGTTGTGGTGGATTAGATTTTATCTCTGAAGCATCGTAGGACAGAAGCAGCCCAAGTTGGTTCAAGTACCTCTAACCTGGAAGGATACATTGTGTTAGACTTGGCCTATTTTCAATAGAGGTGAGAGATCAGTTTAACTTATGGATCACACTGTCTCAGCTTCTATCAAATGTATTTATCAACCAATCTTCTCTATAATTAGGGCAGATTTATCTACATTTTAAAGGTAATTTGCAGTCGAGGTCTACTTGGATCCAAAACGCGACCTTGACGAGACACCTCTTTAGATGCTGCAAAGTAACCTCAACTTGAATGGAGCAAAAACGGAGTTGCTTCTCTTGGTATCACAATTTCTGGGTAACGGAACACTCTCTGTTTCCGCAACTGCTCAGAATTTCAACTATCTTTGAGCGATTTGGAGGTCCACCCGAATTACGTAGTCCTACATCATGTATTGAGTCCAATAAATAGTTTTCAATCATCAACAAAAAGAAACCAGCCTACCATATGTTGAAGGCATGGTGGTGTATTAATCAGCTCAAAACTCGATTGTTTGAATCCCAGATTACAACTTGTACAAAATGTGTTTGCACTGCTTATACGTACAGTAGGCAAATGTAAGTATTTCGAAAGGGCTAAAACCCTGGTTACCGGTTAACTTGCTAACGTATTAAAAATAGCATATCTAGCATCAGCGGATCCATCCCAGTTTTTTCCGTGGGATAAAACTTATAAAGATCTTCCATTTTGCATCTATTTTTTAAATATTCCAAGAAAGAAATGTTACTGAAAAAGAAAGTGTAGATTTGCTATGACAGAAACAAGAATTTGGAATTTGCAGCGTAATTTTGGCTCCACCCTTACATGTCATAAATACGCAATATATATATATATATATAGGATGTATGACGTTACATCGCAAACTTTTACAACGCACACCGTTACAACGCATTTTTTACAACGCAGATGCATTTACAACGAATGCCTTTACAACGCATGACATTACATAGCAGATGCTATTACGACGCATGCCATTACAACGTAAGTATAGGTAAGTATATTATTTTATTAAAAAATGTAATTAATTAAAATTTAATTAATTTAATAAATTAAATTGTTTTTAAATAATTATTTTGTACATATATATATATATTTTAAAAAATTGTTTAGGTATTTAAAATAAAAAATATAACGCCAGGGGAGTGTAATAGTAGGGTAAGTGCTGGATAGTGTAGGCTATAAAATTACATTAAGTTTATTTTTAAAAGAACTATTATTAAGAAAAGAACTATTATTAATAAATAATAAAATTATTACAATTAATCTTTTTTAATTACTTTAAATTATTTATTTTAAAACTGAACCCTAAAAATACCCCAGTTCCCCAAAACCCTAAAAATACCCCTGTACCCCAAAATCCAAACCCAACCCTGAAACCTAAAAATACCCCTGTACCCCAAAACCCAAACCCAGCCCTGAAACCTAAAAATACCCCTGTACCCCAAAACCCAAACCCAGCCCTGAAACCTAAAAATACCCCTGTACCCCAAAACCCAAACACAACCATGAAACCTAAAAATACCCCTGTACCCCAAAACCCAAACCCAACCCTGAAACCTAAAAATACCCCTGTACCCCAAAACCCAAACCCAGCCCTGAAACCTAAAAATACCCATGTACCCCAAAACCCAAACCCGGCCCTGAAACCTAAAAATACCCCTGTACCCCAAAACCCAAACCCAGCCCTGAACCCTAAAAATACCCCTGTACCCCAAAACCCAAACCCAACCCTGAAACCTAAAAATACCCCTGTACCCCAAAACCCAAACCCAACCCTGAACCCTAAAAATACCCCTGTACCCCAAAACCCAAACTATATATATAAAATTACTTTAATTAATTTATTTTAATTATTTTTAATATTTTTGAAATTAAAAAAAGGTTAAATAAAATGATATACTTACCTATACTTACGTTGTAAAGGCATGCGTTGTAATAGCATCTGCTATGTAATATCATGCGTTATAAAGGCATGCGTTGTAAAGGATCCTGCGTTGTAATGGTGTGCGTTGTAACGGTGTGCGTTGTAATAGTTGCGTTGTAACGGTTGTTTCCAATATATATATATGTACTGCCGATATATATATATATGAACACACTATAGCTTTGGCCATCTGTATATCACTACTTCCTTCCTTTCTATTTTTTTTCATCTTTTTTAACTTTTCTACATTATTCATTAGCAAAATGTTTATTATATCTGTAGATTTTTTTAAAATTTATGATGTTAATGATTTGTATGTTGAAAAATAATATTGACTGTATTTACATATAATGGTGTGTTATGCATTGAACTTTTTAATGGTTGTTAGCACATGACCCAGTGACAATTGACTAGCCATGATATCTGTCTATAGCTAATATGATGTCATAAAATAAATTGTACAATGTTTGATAAAATTATGATTTGATAAAATTGGAATTAGCCATTTTATTTATATAGATTGTTGTGATGTAAATTGTTGATCAATTTTCTAGGTGTATATGTACATACTATACAATTGTAACCACTATGTGATTTTATGTCTCACATAGCTGTATTGCAATAGACGGTCTCCTGGTGAAGGCACTTTTGCTAAAACGCGCGTAGCTCACATCTACCTCATTGCTTACATCTATCGCTTTGCCTTTATCAACTTTAGCAATATTCCATTATTGCTATATATTTACGTGTGTTAATTAAACGAACTGAACCTTATTCATGAAAAAAAAAGATGAACATTTAATATTAATAAAATCATATTTTTGAATATAACATTTGTGCATCTTGATCTATGTGTAGTACTTAGTTAGTGGTTGTTTTTGTTTTATACACCTAGAATAATTTGACGTGTATTATTGAAGCTTTCTATAATTGCTTTACCCACTATGTTCTTACCACTACATACTTAGTGTGTCTTAAAGTTATGAATGTAAAGTGTTGCACTTGAATGCAGTACTGTAGTGCATTCACTGTAGATCTAGAAATTCAGATACACTGTGTGCCTTAATCTTATTAAAATGAAATGGAGTCTTTAGAGATTGGATAAAACCATCCTCACACTATTAAAATGTATTTTCTGCATAAACAAGAAGCATTTATGTAAACGTGTGCACTAATGTTTCACATTTGCATTCATAATGTAGTTCTCTCTTACAACTATATTCATGTCTTTCAAGTTATATTGCATTTACTTAAAGTGCAACCCAAATCTAATGCTGAACTTATGTACTGACTTCTCATTTATTGGTAGCTGTACATGCACACATGAGCACCTATCTATAAAATGTGCTCCATTGAATCTCTTGCATAAAATACGGTTTTTCAATTTCTGCTTGTGTGTCTTTTCCCTTACAGGTACATTCACATGGTTTGGTAGGTTGAGAATAGAAGTAACACTGTACTAGTGATAGAGAGCCTGAGAAGAGGATCTTGACAAAGAACATGGAGAGCCAGAGCATTGCCTGACAATCTCAAATCAGTAATCTATCAAGGAGCTGCTGGTACCCAAGGTTGATACAGTTCACATGACTGGTCTAGGAGAATCTGCTAATGTTGCAGCTCATAATGTAAGAATGAAAAGAGAATAGAGCCCCTGATGGGGTGAACAAGTGCTGCTACCCAGATTTGTGTGTTATTAACAGGAGTTCTCACACTTTGATGTTGGCCACTTTTACTTTGGACTGTGAGAGGTACAAACCTCTATGTTTTCCTCTTTGATTCTTTGCTGAGTGTGGCTTATGTTAACACTTACTTCCCTATCAATAGTCCAAGTTTCAAGTTTATTTCACGTTTATTCGGAACGTTGGTCAACAAACAATACATATCTTAGTAAAAAATACATCTAAAAGAACATTTCATTAACACACATAAATACATCCTAAAACATGTTCAATCTAAAAACCCACTGTTACCTAAATTGCGGGTAAACTATTTGCTAAAACTCATTAAAAGGTATAAAAAAAATGCCTTCACTCTTTGCATAAATTCCCCCATAGCCACAGCAATATCTAGATGGGTCATTTCAGTCATCAGGGTCACAGCCTGGGCCCTTGTTTTAATCTCATATTTCTTAAATATTGGTATTAAGAACATAATACGTAAATCCAGGAACTTCAGGCAATCAAATACAAAATGTAGCAGATCACATTGGGTGCCCAAGGAACATGTGCATCTTCCCTTCTTATCAATCATTGCACACTTTACCAATTTGTTTATATAACAAGGGTTTACCCCAATTCTTACCCTCAAAACCTCATTTCGTAATCAGCAATCCGGTAGCCTATCAATGTAGGGAAAGCATTGATAATTTTTCCATGCAACAGTCATAAAACAAACAGGTTTTATTTGCAAGATAATTTTGGTCCTGTGCATGAGATAATTCCTTCCCCAACAACTTAAGTGTCTTCTTATCAGTGTTAACCACAGAGATAGTGGGGCACACATTAACCTCCATTTTATTGCTTAGCTTTGTCATAATCACCCGAATCTCTCTTGCCCATTTTAGTTCGCTATTCTGTATTTCGTTTTTACACCATTGAGATATTTTGATGTTTACGCCTACTCCTAGGCGTTGCCAGAAGCGAAGTAGGGCCATACCGGCAAGAATACCCCATGAAGTCAATCCCAGTTCCAGTCTTACAGCCTGGACCATTGCTGACAAGGGAAGTGTAAATAACTTTTTAAAGTTTTTACCTTGCTCGACATCCCAGTTTTCCTTGCCGTATAAATATAACAGTTCTGCGCCATACAAAAATTGCGGGGGGCACGATAATCGAATATGCTTTTAGCACTGGTCTATCGGACATTGCGCGATAGACTTTATTAAACAATTTCAGCCTGCTGATCAATGCAGAGGTTCTTAGTTTTGACGCCGCTAGGTGAGTGTTCCATTTCAAACTTTTATCAAACCATAGCCCCAAGTATCATTATTCAGTAACCGATTCCACTTTCTCTGACCCTATCCACCATGAGAACCCAGTTTCCTCCGGCCAAAGCTCAAGGTTTTGGTCTTATCCATATTAATCACAAGTTTTTTCCTGGAACAATAGTCTTTAAATAAATTCAGTTTCCTTTGCAGGCCAACCTCGCTTCCTTATCACTAGAAGAATGTTGACCGAGCTTCTGAAATGCTGACACTTTCCCACACTAGTCAAATTTTTTCTCTGTTTCTGGATTTTCCCCACTTTTTGAGATCTATTTAGACTTGATCTCCTTATTAGTTTAGCCTCTAAATTAGATGATTTTAGACATTACTCATGTTTGAAAGAGAGGATCAGGGGCTCTGAGCACCAGATTCAATTATTAATATTCTGTATTGCTGTAACTCAACTTCTTGTTTGCCTCATGTTGATGCACCTGAACCACTTTAGGAGGTTTGGCTATCCCGCTGATATTCTGTCTCTTTTCAGTATGTTCTTGAGCATTATTTACGTTAACTTAACTGCTAATTTTTAATAAAACTTCTGACTTTATTCACTGATTCCTGGTCCTCATTGTGTGGCCAAATGGGTTACATTATTAATGGATGTTTTGACTAAATGCTAACACCCATCACCCTCAGTCGACAAGGAAAAGATCTGTTGGATAATCAATGGTAAGACGTTGGCCCAGCGCTGGATCAGAATCTACTGCCATCAGAAGTCAAGGATACAAATGCCTTGTGCATGTTAAGAAAAAATATTAAAACCCAAGAGTTTAACAATAACTCCAGATATGAGGCTGGAATTTAACCAGTTTTCCGCTATTCTTATGGGACAGTGTTTAAAGAGAGAGCTTTTTTGGTGACTCGTTCTTTTAGTTCAGGTAACATGCCATTGGTTTCGTGTGTGACGTGAGCTGAATAAAATAAGAAGCAACTAAAATACGTGAAGAATTTCACACAGCCACTGATTTGATAAATTGGTCAGTCATTCAGCTCCCTGAGTGGTGTTTTGTTCCACTACTTTCTCAAAGAGCTTTAGTGGTGCAGGACTTATGAATGGAGGGACAAACTGGGAATGTGCTGATTACTTATCCACAATTATCCTTGAAGAAAGTAGTACAGTTCTTCTTCACAGCCCTAGGCTCTCTTCTACTCTCTTGTGAAGTTTATCTTTGATTAATCTGGCTCCGCTCAGGTATTACAAGCAGGACTCACAGCTGGAAGGGCAGGTAAGTATGTCTTTAGGAGTACGCGCTGTTTATTAAATGGAAAGATTTAGATCCAGAATTACTAAGGCTTTGCACCGTCACAATGTGATGCAAAGCGACTGGGTGGTATTTATTTTGCAGCAGAAACATTATTTTGAATGTGGGGCCTTTACTCAGCACAAAAAGCGATTTGCATTGCTTTGTGTTACTTTACATCCAGGAGATGTTACTAGGGTGATACTTGAGCAGAGCAGCGCATACACCTCTAAGCTTTGACGCAAATCCCAACCGATTAAGGTAGCTAAACCAAGCTCTGCATCAAAAACAAACCTCTCCTGAAAGCAACTGTTAACAAGGGAAAATGTTTTGATTTCTCACAAAACCTATCCATTGTACATGTGTGGAAGTTCAGTGCACAAATCCAATGTGTGGGATACTTCTGAGTTTGTCTAGGCACAGTAGGGCCTTATTTATGAGGCCTTGCAACAGTTTTGCGCTTCCGATGCGTAACTTTTTGTGACGCATCAGCGGTGTAAAACATGCCTCCTGGTGCGCCCCATCTACAAAGTGAC